>NC_059399.1:3937500-4571750 GCF_905220565.1 Melitaea cinxia
CATTTTGTATATAAATAGACATAAATTAAATAAAAAATGAAACGGAATAAAAATACGAGATTTACAAATGTGTGCTTACTTGCATCACAAATAAATTATTTTTTAAAGAGGTCAGTTTAATATTTGGGACGATTCGTTATCGTAACCGGCCATAACATATTTCATTATTATTAACCATACGATTGCATTATCCGCCATCTGCGGTTTACCAGCTAACAGCTTCGCTACGCTGTTCAGCCGTTAAGCGAAGTAAAGTCCAACCATTCTATGTAGACGAAGCTTTTGCACAAAGTTTACAGACTGTATTAGTTAATTCATAAGATTAAAGCTCCTTTACAGCTAGTTTGTTTGCTACATTTCGACAGTCCTGTGACTACCTTAGGTATAGGTTACTTTTAAGTTTAGGTTATTTTTACTTTTTATGATATATAAATTGAGATATCATTTAATTTTTTTCAGGACTCAATGTCAGAGCTCCGAGCCCTCTGCTACCCCGGTACTGATGTACTGATGCTCTGCTTTTCCGTGGTGCGACCAGAAACATTCCGATCTGTCGCCGAGCGGTGGACGCGCGCTGTTGATAGTGTCAACGCACCTTTAATTCTCGTTGGTACACAATGCGACCTAGCGCTAGATGGACGAGTTATACAAACTTTAAAGGTATCTATTTTTAGCCATATAATCTTAATATATAATTATAATTCTTGTGTACGTGTGTTTTTCACCTATCCGATTGACCGATTTGGTTTAAATTTTGTGTGTACATTTCAATTGGTTCATTTATGGTTTAAAAAAAATTAGATACTGTAAGTTGTTGTAGTATATTCGAATCAAATTTGGTAGCTACTCCTTGCAGGACAACATCTAACGGGCCGCTACGCTAGTTTAATATAATTATTTGTTAATATATTAAAACCTACCTACACCTACCTAAATAGTTAAAATAAGAAAATATTAAAATATATTTATTTTATATCTTAAACTACAGTGTGGCTGGGTTTTTCATTAAAAGGAGTAATTTAACTATTTTTAGAGTAAAGATACAGTACGTAGACAAAAAGAAATTAGGGATACAACAATATTATAAAAATAAATAGGTATATTTAACTGTTAGGTTAATTCATTTTGGCATAGACCAATTACTAAATTTTATCTGAGTTCGCTACAGTCTCGTAAATCAAAATTAATCAGAATGATTTGTTTAATAATCGTTTCACATTTAACGGTCCCCACTAGGATGAGAACCCAGATGATTTGATTGATATGATTAAGTAATCTATATAGTAGAAGGGAGAGTTTATTATAGGAAAATAAGGTAGCACAGTGTTCTTAGCAATCTGACGTTGTATAAAATGACTATCTATATAAGCCATAGTACATACTCGTATTATTTTTCTCGTGTCTGTCTTTTTGTGCTTGTGTGTCGTGTATGTTTGCTAAGCCCAAATATTTCACTATTCAGTTACTACTGGGTGTCGTTGAAAGTAAGCCGTTTATTTATTTATTTAATAATAGCTAGTATACGCGGTCTTGTCTTGATTTCATTTGTAGTTAAAAGCCAACTCCAAGCCTTAATAAGTCCCGATAATCCGAATCTATTCTATCTTTGTACTAAATTTCACTGAAATCTCACTTTAACTAACTCTCTCTTTCTATATTCACTAATTTATATCTCCCTCTCAACTTCCGTTCACCTCGCCCCACCACACTTTCCGTAACGCTCTCGTCACGCATTCACCAGCTGACGGCCCAACTCAAGCGTGCGTAAAGAAGATTTACTTTAAAAAATCGCATTAATAACATTAGTATGGATGTGGATAATTTGTTACAATACAAATATGTCCAGATCTACACATTGTAGTTTAAAGTAATACTGCCAAAACTTTTCATTATAAATTTTATAATCAAAAAAATAAATCAAGATGTCTCAAAGAGTACATTAACTGCAATGTAAAATTCCTTCTTATCAACAACGTCGTTTTACAAATTTATGATGGTTCGACAATGCGGGCGCTCGTATTGTGATACTTTTGTATTATTTTTCAAGCCTTTAAAATAGGAGGGACAGAATAACTAAGTGTCAGAGAAAGCAACACTAAAGCTTTCTTACACTGGTAATACTAGTAACCCTAAAATCATTATTGCAAAAAATAAAATAAATACCGTATATTACATAATTATGTATGTATGTACGTACGTATACGTACGTATGTCGGCATCAATACTGACCGCTCGGCAACTAAGTAGGGATCGTTTGCGTATCGTGCGGGGGTCACAAACAGAAAAGAGATTTGTTCTTTAAAATAGGAATAAATAAAACGTAAATGTACTCAATTACTTGTAATAATCTATATCCATGTATTTAGTACTCAATTACTTATAATAATCTATATTCATAACGTAGGTATTAAATAAATTTTAAAATCATTCGTCGTCCGCACGTCGTTGGAAGTGGTAGTTGCACATCGTTCCCTAAGTTTTTCTGTTATCTTTGAGTACAATAGTAGTTCTTAGTGCCATTATCCGTAGTGCGATATTTGTTTGTGCGCAGTGGTATATTATATCTAATAAATAATAATTCAAAGTGAAGTAAGTGTTTGGGACCTGTTTTCGCGGTACTGCTCTCACTGCATTC
Source organism: Melitaea cinxia (assembly GCF_905220565.1). Lineage (NCBI taxonomy): Eukaryota > Metazoa > Arthropoda > Insecta > Lepidoptera > Nymphalidae > Melitaea > Melitaea cinxia. The sequence continues at coordinate 3,940,136 of NC_059399.1, forward strand.
GCATATACTTGGTCCAGCATTTGACGAAGAAAGAAAACATTATATTTTCAATTGCGTTTTGCTGCACCGACGATGTCGTTACAACGTACGCCGCCGGCCCTCTACGCATCGAGCCCGGAGCTACCTACAAACACTGAGAGAACCGACTTTGTTAATATGCGTAAGCGGAAGCAAATGGATTGTGATGACGTTGTTGTTGCATTGGAGAAGAAATTTGAGCATCAGCTGGAGGTTTTCTATAACAAGGTAACACAAAATATCAATAATGCCATTGCAGAGGCGGTCAATGTGGCCCTAACTCAACAAATATCGAAAATATCATCATCATTAGAGAATTTAAATACAAATGTGCAGAAACTTTCTACAGACAACATAAATATAAGGAAAACACTGACCGAGGTAGGTGAACGGCTGCTGGAAGCTGAAAAGTCTCTTCAATATGCGTCTGAGAATGAAAAGGAGTTTGACAAACGAATCCAGGCCATCGAAGATACTGTATCCCATTCTTCTGTCTTCCAAGACCAGATACTTGAACTCGAGAATAAACTATCAATCATGGAACAGCAGGCGAGACAGTGTAATATTGAGATATCCAATCTCCCTGAAAGGCGTGGTGAAAACCTGATAGACATTCTAGAAAGTATAGGCAATGAAATCAAGATACGAATTCAGCGTTCCGAGATAATATCCATACACCGTGTACCTCATGCGGATCAAAAGAACCCTCGGCCTAAAAACGTTATCGTTAAGTTTACTACGCGCGTAATTCGCGATAATTTTATCACGGGATGCCGTGCAAGGCGGGGATTGAACTCAAGTCAGCTGTCCATACCCGGTTCTCCACACATTATATATATTAATGAACATCTAACATTAAAAAATAAACTATTATTTCGGCAATGTCGAGAAGCTGCAAAAAAAAGTGATTTTAAATATGTGTGGGTTAAGCACGGTACCATATTGGTGCGACAAACGGACACGTCCCCAGTTATTTCTATACGTACGGTGCATGATATTGATAATAAAATTTCCCAATCCTACTCAAAAAAATAAGCAGGTCTGGTTCTTAAGTTTAATATATGGTCACCTTACAACTATTTATTATTGTTTAAGTATGCTTAGAAGTATTGATTTGTTTGTTGTGAGATTTATAATAGCTAGTATATTGATGTGGGTAGATCTATTTATCGATGAGACGTGTTTGTTGTGCAAGGAATTTAATTTAGCCTATAAAAATGACAAATGTAATAATAAAAAAGTTCTCATAATGTGGTCACTGCATATAATTGATGTAAATGACCGTGACGAATGTCCTTTTCTTCGTGATTATATTTGCCGGCGATTGCTGTTTTTGTTTATGTACGGGTGTGCGTTGAGTAAATATTCTGTACGACATTGTTATATTAATAATACTAAATTATCAATATATCATAGAAAAGTTTTATATAATGGATAGTTCTAATAGTGTATTATCTGTATATTATCAGAATTGTAGGGGAATTAGGACTAAGCTACATATCCTATATATGAATATTTTGCTTCATGATTATGATGTAATTATTTTAACAGAGACGTGGCTTCATGAAAATATTAATGATTCGGAATACATAGACAGTCGTTACAGAGTGTTTAGATGTGACAGAAATCGCGCTGGCAGCGGGCGGCGGGACGGGGGCGGGGTGCTAGTGGCGGTGCGGCGGGAGCTGCCAGTCATGCCGCGTGGCGCTTGCGCAGGTCAGGCGCTCACTTCCTCTACTGCCACCCGCGCGGCTGCGCCCTCATCCCCGTCACCGTTTGTTGATCATATATCACTTGAATTAAGAATGCGAAATTACTGTTTTGTTATAAGTGTAGCGTACATTCCGCCCGGTATGAGTTCCGAAGTATATGCTTCATATTTTGATTACTTGGAGAATGTTCTTTACAGTCCTGATATAAATTCATTTATAGTTGCAGGTGATTTCAATTTACCCAGTTTAGAATGGCGGCAGAGTTGTGCACATTTGGAACCTATTATGTTGAATACATACAACCAATCTAATATTCATTTAATAAATTTTATGTCTTTGTTCAATTGCTTGCAAGTTAATAAATTAAAAAATAGAAATGATCGAATACTAGATCTTTTTATAACTAATATTAACGATTGCGGATCTTCACTTGTTCCTATTTCACTGCTGCCGATAGACGAACATCACCCGCCTTTCTATGTACTGGTACCAATTAATAGGCATTTTAAACCATTACGAACTATTCCTAAACAACAATATAATTATAAAAATGCTAATTATTCATTAATTAACACAGAAATAAATGGTGTTGACTGGGTGAAGGTTTTAGAGAATCAATCAGCAGAAGATGCTGTCATTACTTTGTATGATACTTTATTTTCTATAATCAAAAATTGTATCCCTACAAAAATAATTAAGAATTCTAAGTATCCCACTTGGTTTACTTCTGCCTTAATTCATATCCTCAAAAATAAAAGTCAATGTTGGATTAAATGGAAAGTGTATCAAAATCAAGTTGATTATGAAGAGTTTTCTATGTACAGAAAGAGGTTTAAATTTGAGTCGCGTAAATGCTATAAAAAATATATGAATATGGTTGAAAGTAGTATACGTAACAACATTAATTATCTATGGACCTATATAAATAATTTAAAGAGCAATGGGGGCCTTCCAAATTTTTTTTCATATAAAAATGACACTACCAGTGATCCTGTAAAGATATGTGAGTTATTTTCCAATTATTTTCTATCTGTATTTGAACCCAGTACAGTTGATGATAATTTTGATATTGATGATATTCCGGATAAAAATCATGATTCGAATTTGATGATTAGTACTATTATTTTAACCCTAAATGAAATCAATAAAGAACTGCAAGCACTTGATGTTAATAAGGGAGCAGGGGTGGACGGCATTCCACCAATATTCTTAAAAAATGTTGCAGAATCTATTTCTAGGCCGCTGCAAATAGTATTTAATTGTTGTTTACGTGAAGGGACTTTTCCACTTGTTTGGAAATCCGCTCGGATTGTGCCGATACACAAGGGTGGTACTAAAAATGACATTGTAAATTACCGGCCCATATCTATTCTACCTACTCTGTCGAAGCTTTTTGAAAGATTAGTTCATAATAATATTTACCCATCTTTACATAAAAATATAATAGAACAGCAACACGGTTTTGTACAGCGGCGTTCTACGACAACAAATTTATTAATTTATATTAGTCATCTATTTGAAGCACTAGATCTTAACATACAGACAGACAGTATTTATACTGACTTTCGAAAGGCATTTGATAGGGTGGATCACAAGATACTTCTTGAGAAACTTGCCTTTAATGGAATACGCGGAAACTTGTGGCGTTGGTTTAAATCTTATATAACAAATCGCACCCAAAAAGTAATGATCAATGGATATGAATCTAATTTCGTATCTATTAGCTCTGGAGTGCCACAAGGTTCTATATTGGGGCCATTATTGTTTATATTGTTTATAAACGACATTCACCACTGTTTCAAGTCTAGTTGCTTTCTATTATACGCGGATGATCTTAAAATATATCATAAAATCCAAAATTCAGATGACCATAGGAGACTGCAAGAGGACCTTGATAGATTCTCAGCTTACTGCACGGTAAATAAATTAGCGCTTAACTTAAATAAGTGCAAAGCTATAACTTTTACAAAAAAAAAGGACACTTAGCAGTTTTTCCTATATGTTATGTGGTGAGCGTCTTCAGGTTGTGGAACACATCAGAGATCTTGGGGTTATACTAGACAGAAAGCTACATTTAAATATACATATCGATTATATAATTAGCAATGCTTATAAATTATACGGATTTGCGATGCGTACTTGTAATGAGTTTAAGTTGGCTTCAACATATCTTCATATTTATAAATCACTAATACGTCCTCAACTTGAATATGCTGTACCTATATGGAACCCATATTATGGCAAATATATAGATGCGCTAGAGACAGTTCAAAAAAAATTCTTACGTTGTATGCATTATAAATATTACTTTTCGCATTTACCTTATCTTCAGATGTTAGACAAATACAAACTCTCCACTCTTAAATCAAGACGAACATATCTTGAATTAATGATGCTTTACGACTTATGTCATAATAAGTATGATTGTATCCCCCTTAATAATAAATTATGTTATAAGATTCCAACTGGAACGCACTCTCGTAAGCCACATTCCATATTTGCCACTGCATTTTGTAGAACAAATGCTGGTAAACGCTCACCCTTGTATAGAGTTACTGATGTTTATAATAAGCATTTTTTGTCGGTGGATATCTTATTCGCAAGAGTTGCTAAGTTTAAAAAAGAAATTTTTGAATTATTGCATTAACAGTACAAACGTAAACGGGTTTACTCATTGAATTCAAACCTTGCATACGGACTCGGTGTGGGTAGCCTAGTAGTTAACACTGATCCCAAGATGCAAGTCGTAGGGCTAGGGTATCCATATCGACAAAAATGCACCCTATTTCTACTTTGGCTGCGCAATGTACAGTTAATGTTTAAGAGATAGAAAGATATATAAGTTGTCTGCTTAGTATGTATTTCTAGCTGAGTAATAATAACAATAATAATCACTAGTGTTTGGTTGATGGTATTTAGGGAAAAAATGTATTTGTGATGTATTATGTATATTAGATACCTACCATTTCTTTTCCTTGATGTGCATTTTTTACTATTATAAAATTGTAATCTGGAGTTGACGATGTTGGTGTCACGATTAATAATGTTTGTATTGTAAGTCTGTTATGTAAAACTTTATTGTGAACACTGTTTGTTAACTTAAATAAATAAAAAAAAAAAAAAAAAAATCAACGTTCAATATCCGTGCCGATAACTATACCTGCATGAAAACTCTGTTAAGAAAATTTAGTACCTACCTACCTTATATTATCATATCAAGTGGTTACACTGGCATATAAATTGGATTGGAAAAGTCTCAGAGATATATTAAAAACTTTTATGTCAAGAAGCAATTTATTATGTAATACATACTTTTATCTTTGCAGAGCCGCGGAGAGCATCCGGTTACAGAAGCGGAAGCTCGTGCTTTAGCGGCAAAAATAAATGCAGTGTATGTCGAAACATCCGCTAAGACAAGAAAACAGTTGAAGGACGCCTTTGACGCCGCCATTTTAGCTGGCCTGCCAGTCATACAACACAAGAGACCTTTTTGGAAAAAATTGTTATGCTTAAATTAGATTAGAAAATAAGAAGAAAGTAAATTGTTGTGTCATTTAAAATACAACAATAGATATAAATAAATCTATTAAGCATGATGCAAAAGACACCCAAATAAATATTTATAAGATATATCACACTGCAAACACAATCTTTCCAAAGTATAGAATAAAATTTCTTTAGTGAATAAGTTTAAAAAAAAGTGTAATGTGCCTTAATTGTCGGAATTTTATGAAAAACATGGAATAGTGAGTGTTATTGTTTGAATAATGTTAAAATTGTGAATCAGTGATTATGAATGTTATTGTTATTACTGATATTATGGCTTGAACAAAAGGCATTTGATCGAATATACCATGTAACAAATAAATTGATCTTGATAATTATTTAATGAACAAACAAATATAAAAGAACACATTACCTCATATATGTACAATTTCAAATAATTGTCATACTTAGTTAAATTTAACATAATTACTTCACTACACAGAACTATTAAAAAATATTTTGAATATTTGTATCTAAATTTAATTATACTTTATATAAATAGACAAAATATTTAAGACAAAGACTTCAGCCGTTATTGTACTCTTATCATACCTATTTTTGATATATTCTCTGTACAAAGAAAAAAAAACTTTACGACTTAACCTAATTAAAAAATGTGTTCGAACTTCTAAGCTTCACATCTGTATGATCCATAATATGAGTTTCAAAATACTTTTTTGTACAGTAAAAGAGATTGTTAATTGAGAACAGATCAATTGTATAGTAAATAATTGTAGTTGTATTGAAATTTACGTATTTTTCATTGTTACATAGTGTGTATATATAGTAAGCATGGATGTATAATTATAGTAAATGTTGTTTTGATACTCAACACGAACTGATAACTGATAATTATATTTTATTATGAAATTATTTTTGTTTCTTATTTAATTCCCCAATAGCTTTACACTAATATCATCTTTTTAAAATTTTGATTTTCAACTTGATTTAAAGTTTACCTTAAACTAAACCAATCCGTGTTAACCGCTACAAGTAAATAATTTTTTATATTTTCTTTTAAATATATATTTGCTTTATTCAAAATTCTTTTTGCGTGAGAAAGCAAATGAGAAAAACCAGCTTCAATTACATTCACAAGTAGAACAACATAAGAAGACGAACAAAATTAACAAACGCACTACTCGTTCTTACGATTTTCGAGGGATACCCTCGATTTCTCTGGGATTCCATCATCAGATCCTGGTTTCCTTATCATGGTACCACACCCGAAATATCTCCTTTCCAACAAAAAATCGCTTTGCCCGATCGCACTTTTCGTAACACTCGCGTCACGTATTCACCAGCTTACTCCAAACGTCAAGCATGCGTTAAGAATTTTTAATTCAAAAATATTAGATACCTACATTTGTGATTAATAACCCCCCCTCCCACACCTAGTGTAACGTCACGTATTTTGCAATTTCATGCCTATATTTAACTATTCGCTTCAGCCTGTAATATTCCACTGCTGGGCATAGCCATCTTTTCCATGTAGGAGAAGGATTAGAGCTCACCACAAGCACAAGCTTTAGTTAAAAGTACCGTAGAAAAAAAGTTGAGAATATCCTCCTTACTTTGTAAACAGTTTAAAATATATAGGTCTAATAACTTGTAATATGACGCTGCGCAATCGTACTTTACAAATAGTCTTTTTTTATTTATTTAAATATTAAATCAATACTAAAGTGACTATAAAACTTTATGATAAATATTTGAATCACTTCAGCCTATCGCATTCCACTGCTGGACATAGGCCTCCACAAGGTCGCGCCAAAAAAGGCGCGAACTCATGTGTTTTGCCCATAGTCACCACGCTGGGCAAGCGGGTTGATGACCGCAGGGCTGGCTTTGTCGCACCGAAGACGCTGCTACCCGTCTTCGGCCTGTGTATTTCAAAGCCAGCATTGGATATTTATGGCCGCCATCGGTCAGCTTTTTAAGTTCCAAGGTAGTAGTGGAACTGTGTTATCCCTTAGTCTCCTTTTACGACACCCACGGGAAGAGTAGAAGAGGAAACGTGAGTATATTATTTACTGCCGTAACCACACACCATAGAAATATTTGAATAACTACGAAAAAAATAAGTTACCAACGACCACAGATCACATAGGTATACCACCTAAAAAATATAATTAAGCATGAACATATTCTGGACTTTATTTTTTATTTTTATTTTATTGTCATCGAGATCGAAAAAATTGTTATTTGGTAATAATAACTTGTTAATTATTTATTGTATAACACTGTTAAGTGTTGTAAAGATTGCGGTAAAAGGTAAAAGCTACTATCTATATTGAAATTTTATATATATATATATATATAAAATATATATATATATATATATATATATAAAATATATATAATATATATATATATATATATATATATATATATATATATATATATATATATATACAGGGTTACAGGAAAAGTCGACCTAGATCCGTTAAGGGCATATAGTACACAACATTTCTGAATGATTTCACTATGGAACCCCCCATCCTAAACTTAACCGTTTTCGAGATATTCGAGTTTTAATTTTTTTTATGAATATGCCCAATTTTTCGGCTATTGAATTAAATATTTTGAATTTTTTTGACTCTTATGATTATTTTTTTGGTTTTTTACATGAAGAATGAGATGCTTAATGACCTTAATGACTAAAATTGCACGTAAGTTAACTAAATAGGTCGTTGTAGACGATCAAAACTTAAGAAAATAAGTACAAATTATAAAAAAATATTTTTCTTTTCTGGATATCTCAAAAAATTATTATGGCTTTTCCTCTGCAGATGTGCTTAAGGACATCTACATTTTATCAGCTATCCAATGAGGTATAACAACCTAGGGTTGTATTTAAACTCATAGAAAAAAACATAGTTGAAAAGGTTCAGGTAGTAAGGTCTAACGGGTCGGCTATTGTCCTTCAAGTTAATCCGGTGCGTGTGAGCGAGACAACTTAAGATGTATGCAGGTGAGAGTGAGAAAAATAATGTGCAAAAACAAGATCTGAATGGTGATACTTATGAAAATTTCTTAAGAGGTGACTTAGGTGACCTTCTAGATGATCTCCCATTAAAATTACTGCGGGACATGTGGTTTCAACATGATGGCTGCCATGCTCATTTCAGAAGAAGCGTTAGGGAATGGTTGGACACTAACTATCCTAACAAATGGATTGGACGAGGTGGGCCTTTACACTGGCCAGCCAGATGTCCCGACCTGACCCCCATGGATTTTTATGTATAGGCACATGAAGAGCCTCGTTTACAGTGAGCCCAACCCCATATCGTCAGTGGAAGTTCTCATAAGACGACATAAGAAGAACATTAACCATTGGTGTAGTGAAAAGTGGACTACGTGAAAGAATGAGAAAATATGTGCGAAATAGAGATGGACACGTGGAACATGAACTTCAAAAACATTAGGTGAATAAATGTTATTTTGAACTGATTTATTGTTTCATTTAGCTTACTACAATCACCAAGGATCTTGTAATGATGATGATGCTGAACTTAAGTCAAATTAATTAAATAAGCGCTATTTATTCTGACTGCCATGTAGCCTTAGAAACCAAGTTTCACCTTTGAGGTTAATAAATACTCTAGAGTGTTATACCTCGTTGGATAGCTGATAAAATGTAGATGTTTTTAAGCACATCTGCAGAGCAAGTGCCATAATAACTTTTTGAGATATCCAGAAAAGAAAAATATTTTTTTATAATTTGTACTTATTTTCTTAAGTTTCGATCGTCTACAACGACCTATTTAGTAAACTTACGTGCAATTTTAGTCATTGAGGTCATTAAGCATCTTATTCTTCATGTAAAAAACCAAAAAAATAATCATAAGAGTCAAAAAAATTCAAAATATTCAGTTCAATAGCCGAAAAATTGGGCATTTTCATAAAAAAAATTAAAACTCGAATATCTCGAAAACGGTTAAGTTTAGGATGGGGGGTTCCATAGTGAAATCATTCAGAAATGGTGTGTACTACACGCCCTTAACGGATCTAGGTCGACTTTTCCTGTAACCCTGTATATATATATATATATATATAGTTACTCCATTTATCACCTTCCTAGTAGGTAAATAAAAATGTAGGAATTTAATATTTACGAACTTAAAAATAGTAATAGTACTTATTTAATCTGAATTACCTACTAATTTCAATCATACATTGGAGCATTTGAGATATAAAAGCATGGTACAATACTAACATATTATGAATAGAATGTCAGTTAATTCTACATATCGAAAAGAGAAAGTAACGCTTTCATTAATAATTGTTTATATCAAAATATGACGACATTCACTCCTTTTGCGCTATATTTTGAAGTCTTTAAATGTATTGAGACTAAAACGCACTTTTTATCTGACTCAAAGATGAAAGATCCCTTTAATTTTTACTATAACCTGTTGCTGTGTTGTCGTACGCCTCTTGTCATTTGTCACTTATGATTGTCATTGTCAACTTGAAGTTAAATGTAGGCGCCAATAAGTGAAATATTATTTTAAAAATCCAATTTTAGTTATAACTTGGTTATAACAATTTTTAAATAGCAATGTCTGAAGAAGATCAGACAGATGTAGATAATACATCTGATTTATTCGAAGACAGCGATGACTTAATTGAAAATGATCTTCAATCTGCAGAGGTTGCTGATTCTGAACAAAGTATCATCCAAGATTCGGAGGTCGTGAATTCTGAAAATTCAATTATCTCAGAGAAAAAGACGCCAACCGTAAATAAAGTAGAAATTGTCCGTTCAACAAAGCTTCCTATTGGGCGAATCAAAAATATTATGAAAATGGATCCAGACGTCAGTGTAGTAAACGCTGAAGCGGTGTTTTTAGTTACAAAAGCAACGGTAATCATCAGTTTATTTGTATTTACAATTTTAATTTGATATTTAATACTACTTTGCTTTTAAATTATAAGAATGTAAAGTTTTTAAACACTAAAATATTATCTTAACATGTTAAATGATATTCTCCTTTATTTCAATATGTTTTTCTCGTTATTAGTCTTAGTATCTAGTAGTAAGAAGTAAAGCGTAATAAAAACAACATTGAACTTATTTTTCCTTTTTTTATATCGAACCATATACAATTAACATATGACTCAGTTTAATAATATCTTACAGGAAATGTTCTTGGAGACAATTGCGAAAGAAACTTACGCGTACACAGTGCAGCACAAAAGAAAAACTATAAATAAGAAAGACCTCGATGTAATAATTAATAAGGTTGATTGCCTTTGCTTTTTGGAAGGTGCTATGGACTTCTGAGATCTGCTACAGATTAACCAATTTATGATTTTCCTTCAACATATTTTGCTTTAGCAACTAAATGTAGTTTCATAAGTATGAATTAGTGTATATAAGAAATTATTTTTTCTAGAAAGTCTATAACTTGCTAAATATTTTCACTAATAATAAAGCTCACATAAGAAATAAAAAACAAAATTCTTTAGAACATAAAACAATAACATCATAAGGTTGACTCTTGTATTTGTAATTTCAAACTTGTGAAAAGTATGTGTTCACTTTAGTCTGTGTGAAGAAAATAGTGACTCATCGCTGTTACTTGGTTTAGCCATGTCCCTATGGCCTATAACTCATATCTGAAGGTTCTAGTTTACTAATCTATAGTTATTATTACTGTAATGTAAAAAATGTACATATAAATAAATAAAATATTTTTTTGCATGTATAAGTTTTATTTCAATAATGAACGAAATTATATAATCTTGAAATAAACTATTATGTAAATTAAAAATACATATAGTTATTTAATAATTTTTATTACAAATACATTGACATTTTCTACTTAAGCGGGAACATTAAATAAATCGCGATAATAAGTATAAGACAATGTACAAGACAAAGTAAGGCTGTAGTTGTCGACAGCCGTTGGATTCTAAAAGAAGGGCACAGTATCCAGATATTGGCACATTGTTCTTTTTCAAAGTGGTGCTGAAAGAAAAGAATCTGGATTAGGCAATAATTAGTTAATTTAGTTAATGATGTTTCTCATTGGCCTATGGTACACCCAACACAGGGTTTCCTTCAACACAGGGTACTACTGATACCCATCAGTGAGAGAGAGATTAAGTGTGAGAGGTTTTATTTTTAAAACATACCCTTTCTCAGTAGTGCAGTTAACTCCAGACGCGACCACTTTCAAATTGTCAGGTAATAAGTGCAGTGACGTAAGATCGAGGTCCTGAGCCTTGCCTGACAAGTTCACAACACCTAGGACTCCAGGGGAATCAGGAAGTAACCTGCAAGTTCACCTTCATTTTAAACCAACACAAACGCGAATATATTTGAAAAAAAAAATGTCATAAAGGTCTGAGTGTGTACAATTATTCTACTATCTTAATAAAAGCTAAGTAAGTTTTTTTAAGAATATTGTAACTAAAAACATAATTTACTAATAAAATAAATAATAAATAAATAAATAAACGCTTCACACTCAACGGTCCCCAGTAGGATTTTCTCCTGTGTTGAGGGTCCAGAAACACAATACACAAGCACAAACGCCCAGCCTACGACGAACGTCTATATAGCCAATACAAACGTCTGTCGCATGCGGGATCGAACCCGCGACCGTCAGCGCAACAGCCAGTGCTGTGACCGCTGCTAAAATACTTTAGTAAGTTCATTAACCTGGTGACGACTAAGATAGATTCAGACAAAGCTCTCGTATCTAAGTCTCCCTCTTTCATGGCGGCGTTTTTTCTGACTTGAACGACGTCTTTATAGAACTGCAAATAATGACAAATTTTCTGTGTACGATCTTATTAGTTATACACCTAACAATACTACAAACTAATATTATTTCTACTAAGTTAGGCTATAAAACATCATGCTTTAGAAATCTATATCTTATCGATACTTATTTGTATTTAAATAAGAGACTAAGAGTGGCAATAAGCTATACTTCTACATAATTCAACAAAAGATTGTTATTCTTTTTCTTATTTGGGCACAGATAAATTCATTTTTTACTTGGTAATGACTCTTGGGATTATTCATCTGCTGCGCCAAGTTCAAAGTATTATAATTTTCGGCGACCGGAAGCCATGTTGCCCCGGTAATGGTAGAAAATCCGGCGTTGGTCGAACTATCCCAATGGTAGGGCGTGCGGCTCGGATCACGTGATTTCTTGTAGTAATTTACAGAATCGTCAGTATTGCACGCTTGGGGATCCTTCGTATCTTCCCAGCTGACGTATCCATCTGTCATGCCGATTTCTTCGCCCTAGAATATTAGTTAATAGTTAAATGACGAGAGCTGTACCAAGAGGTAAATCTAGCAAACGACGCCGACGTCAGCAAATTCAGATCTTTCCACAAGTGCACCACTTTTCGGAATTTGTATTTTATAAAATTAAGTACCTACCGGATGTTCAAGTCATAATTTAAAAAATATCAAAGATAATTTAGGTTTTGATCAAAAATAACTTTGAGAGTCCTTTGAAATTTTATTCGATATTTTTATTGTTTAAGACAGATATATAGAAAAGGTGCGAGTCAAGATTAAAGAGGTTCTATCGATAGAATTGTGATTACCTGATAGGTGATTGCTATACCGGGCAAAATGAGAGCTAGCATGTTCATAGCGTCAACGCGATCGACTCCTAGACGACTGGCCAATCGACTTTGATCGTGATTACCATTCTAAAGAAGAACAATAAAATACAACATCAAACCTTAAAAAAAAACTGATGACATATAAATAATTGAAATGTAGATTAAGTCCGTGTTAAATGGTGACCAAAATATTGGCAGTATTTCTCTGTTGGATTTCCACCAGGAAATGTTTCAAATTGACTTACAGCACAAATTCTTTAAGCCAGCTTAATATAAACAGTAGGTATAATACTAATAATAATACACTTTATCGTACACCAAAAACAGAAATGATACATAGCAAAGAAAGAAAAATATTAACAATATATTTATTAGGTACAAAGGTGGCCTTATTGCTAAAAAGCGATCTCTTCGAGGCAACGAAATAGTCTAGCGTCAGCATAGGTGTGCAAGTTACAACTATTCAAATAATTAAACATATACATACATACATACATACATACTGACATATATACATATATACCCACGTACATGCATACATACATATAAATACATATATATATTATAATTATAATTAATTAATTAAGGTATATGTACTTACGACCCAATTTGCCGTCTTTCCACTAGGCATGGAAGTCATCCATTTATCTATAACAGCTTTGATATCCCGAGCGTTAGAAGAACTACTAATTTCTCCGAGAAAACTGAAATTAAAAGGAATGGACCCGTTTCTGGTTTTAGTGCCGTAGTAGCGGATCATTTTGTTCAAGTCAGTGTAGGCTTCCATCATCATTATTTTGTATTCGCCTTGCTTTGTAATATATTCGTCAAGCAGATCTCTCCAGTCGTAAACAACGTCATACGTCTCATTTAAATCCTGAGTGTAGATGTGGTTGAGGTAATCATAATCGTCTGGTACTGTACCATTTATTCCTAGAGTTAAAACATTTAAAAAAATAAGTATTATATTTTTAAACTATTGGTGTTGAATTAAACTTCGGCTCAACTTAACTTAAAATAATTGTGTTTGCTCACAAACGAAAAAAAACCGACTTCAATTAGATCGACGAGTAGTACAACGTAGATCGACGAAAAAATAGTCAAGTAACTGCGCGCTATCAAAGATTACTCAAAAAGTAGTTATCAGATCTCAATAAAATTTATATGTGACCACATGACAAACATCAGCTTTCGATTAAATTAAAAATTATTAAAATCGGTACACCCAGTAAAAAGTTATTGCGGATTTTCAAGAAGTACCCTCGATTTCTCTGGGATCCCATCATCAGATCCTGGTTTCCTTATCATGGTACCAAACTAGGGATATCCCCTTTTCAACAAAAAAAGAATTATCAAAATCGGTACACCCAGTAAAAAGTTATTGCTGATTTTCAAGAATTTCCATCAATTTCTCTGGGATCCCATCATCAGATCCTGGTTTCCTTATCATGGTACTAAACTTGGAATATCTCCTTTCCAACAAAAAAAGAATTTTTAAAAATCGGTACATCCAGTAGAAAGTTATGTGGTATAATACAACGTAGGTCGACGAAAAAAGCGTCAAGTAAAAACGCATTATTAGATATAGCTCGAAAAGTAGTTGTTAGATCTCAAATAAATTTAAATGGGACCAATTGGCACACACCACCTTTCGATTAAAAGAAAATTTGTCGAAATCGCTCCACCCAGTCAAAAGTTCTGATGTAACATACATAAAAAAAAAAAATACAGTCGAATTGAGAACCTCCTCCTTTTTTGGAAGTCAGTTAAAAAGAAACAGCAATAAAATATATGTAGCTATAATAATTGCCAACAAAAGATAGATTACCTACATTCATTTGAAGTAATTTATACAGATTTAACATTAAAAGTCAGTTAATTTTATGTGTCGTTAGCAATCTTTGTTTACATTACAAACGTGAAACGATTTTGTTTGTTTGCTTTAATTGTAAATTTAAGTTGATTTAGTTACATTATTTAACTATTTTACATTATAAATCCCCCTGTTTGCTTCGGAAATAAATAAATAAATATATCGGGAACAACCTGAGAGAGGTTCGTCAGGATAGCGTCCTCCGTAATTTGCTGGATCAACTTCATACAATCTGTTGATAGCGTCCACTCGGAAACCAGACACTCCTAAATCTAACCAGAAACGTAGCACATCCTAAAATTTTTACATCATTATAATTCTTGTTTGAGTCTTGTAGCTTAAGTACTCTGGAACTTTTAAAGCGGTATTCACAGAAAGTGTGCTAAAGTTAAACGGATACGGAAGAATAAAGTAATCCATATTTATTTAAGAAAATTCTTGCAATTTCACACATTTTTGGTTTTGTTTAAAATTTTAAAATCAATATGGATCGAATGCAAAATACCTTCATTTCTTGTTGAACTTTGTTGTTGCGGTAGTTGAGGTCTGGCTGACCGATGACGAACTGATGCAAGTAATACTGTCCCCGTGCGTTGTTGAATTCCCAGGCGCTTTTACGAAATTGACTGACCTTTATTAATACCAAAATATTAAAAAAATATCATACGAATGTTATTTCTAAGTATTTGATATGAAAATTGTATTTCTTTCGGAGTACGACTATTAAAATTACTTATTGAAGTAAAACTTCTTTATGGACACTTGATTTGGGGAGTAAGCTGGTGAATGCGTGACGAGAGCGTTATGAAAAATCTAATCGGGCGAGGCGAGCGGAAGTTGAGAGGGAGATATAAGTTAGTGAAGAAGATAGGAAGAGAGAGTTACGTTTTGTAAGTTGTACTTCAGTCGTGTGGTCTAAAGCACACTCGTTTTATTAATTATTTTTTAG
Organism: Melitaea cinxia; assembly: GCF_905220565.1. NCBI lineage: Eukaryota > Metazoa > Arthropoda > Insecta > Lepidoptera > Nymphalidae > Melitaea > Melitaea cinxia. The sequence goes on from NC_059399.1 coordinate 3,955,833, forward strand.
ATAGTACTCTACCCAATTATTAGGGGGTTTGAGGTCGCCAGTTGCCGTGTCTTTAACACCATCAGCCCACACGTAATAGTCCTCATAGCCAGATTCTCTGTTCGCGGATTTGATGAACCAATCACTCTCATTGCTTGTGTGGTTGGGGACGTAATCAAGTACAACGCGAATACCTATAAAAATAATTTTAAAAGGCTGAATTTCGTCAGTCTTAGTAATAACTTTTTTTTATTTGTAACTAGTAGCATCGTTATTTCATCTAGGCTGTATAAAATAAATAATTTATGATGATTTTTTGTTATTGACTTTAAATTAATACAATTTTTTTTAAATAATATTAGGTTTTGAATAAAAGGAATAACGGATAAAGATGTAAGTACGCATATGTAGATCAAAACATGCGTGTAACTTTTAATAGTTTATTAACTTACAATTAATTACAACTGTTAAGATAGTTATGTTAGAAACGTCTTTCGCTGAATTTTTATATAATCGAAACTTTAGTGTTAGCTTGTTTTCTATAATTTTATATGAAGACTGAGTAATTTTCGATGCTACGGAGTGTGAAGGTTGCCCGAGAAGAACAAATCATACAAGTTGATTGCGGATAATCGACCACAAAAACTGTCAGTGTGCAATTTTAACTATGATGATTAAAATAGCTAAATAGTTGGAAATATTTTTACACTATACAAAAGGAAAAAAAAGCATTTAAGTTAATGGGTATAATAATGTTTTTTTGGACAACAGGCAGCATTCGTTTTATTGCTACTTTTCCTCTTGATTAGACAATTACCGTAAAACAGTATTACTAAGTATTTTTAAATAATAAATATTTCAATTTATTAGATTTTTTTTTTTAATTTCATAAACTTTTTGAAAATTTAAATAAACAACATATTTAAATTTTATTTAAAATATGGTTCTCAAATCTAAAAAGCAAATTAGAAGTTTTACTTTGTCATTACATACCTATTACTATTTCTTGTGTAAATTACTCACCTAATTTCTTCGCCTCACTTAGTAATCTTTTGAAATCATCCATAGTTCCGTACTCAGGAGAGATTTTCCGGTAGTCCGTGATGTCATAACCAAAATCGTACATTGGAGACAGGTAGATTGGGGATAGCCATACGGCATCAATGCCAGTTTCCTTGAGATACGGAAGTTTTTCAGTTATGCCTAAAAAGTAATAGGACTTGGAAATTATTATAAGCAGTAGTACAGTACCTGGTATTAGTATGTAATAAAAATGTGTTAAAACAATTTTTTATGTTTAGGCATTTATTATAGCTTCTGAAAATAATAAAACTGACTTTTTGTGAGCAACAAAATTATAACCTACTTATGAATAGAAAGTTGAGTTAAGTTAGAAATCTACTTAAGTATACATTCCGCCTTTTTAACTTACAATTTCACTTCTAGCCATTCAAGGTTTGTGAGTAATAAAACTTACCTGAATAGTTTTTTTTTCTATTTTTATTTATTATATACTACCTCATGTTTGCATAATTTTAAATATATACTCTAATATAATATATAACTAACCATTAAGATCGCCGATACCATCACCATTGCTGTCTTTGAATGATCGCGGGTAAATTTGGTAGATAAGAGCGGTTTTCCACCAATCCAAATTCGAAGCGGATACAAAAACCCCAAAAAAGAGTACGATCGCGACACGCATTGCAGGTAGGATCCTAGCACGTGTTAATCTTACTACCGACCGAACCACAATGCGTATTCAACGCTAAATACTTCCTATATAGAAATAGGCGAAGTACCTACTCTTTGATGACAATGATCTAACGTTTCAAGTGTTTGGTTTTGAAAATTAATGTTATCGCGACTCTTATAGATATTATACTTATATTATAGTATTTTCCTTAATTGTATAATCGTTTACATCTTAACATGAGTGGGATGTTTATTTTAAATATGGCCTTGATACAGTTTACATACATATACGTTACATACATATATATGTTTCAAAAATTACGTAATTGAAAGTAGATATTTTCTATCTGCCTACTTTGTATTGTATGTCAACTCTTAATTAGTCAATTGGATTAACCTAACAAATTTAATTAGAGTTATTGCAAATACACAGAATATCACTAGTAGGTATGAATTAATTAAAAAAAAAAAAAAAAACATTTAACGATGTCACAAAATGAAGAAACATTATTGTAGATAATTTACTTGAAAGTTAGAGTAAGCGTTAAAAAAATCATTTCATGTGTGGACATGAGTTTGACGTACTTTGCTTTGAACGCAGTTGAAGCGTTGATACTAATACAACAATTACGCCGTTGTGCCTCAAATATATGTAACGGTCTTGCCTCTAGAAAACATACAGCTGTGTTTATGAAGATGCAGAATATACTTACACAGCAGTTTCATTTGAGAAATACTAGATGGAGTCAGTATTGCACCGGCTACAGGCAATTCTTTGTCACTTTTGAACTTCACACACACACATGCTAATTCTGTGGGCTCGTCGGTTACATTCGTTCTCTCGTCGGTAGTTTCATTTCTGATCCTATCTTTGAGAGATATCCCAAGCATAGCCCGTTCCACTGCACCTTGAGCGACTTTAAGTTTGTGGACTACTCCCTTCGTCAGTGTCCACGTCTCGGCTGCGTATGTTAACACAGGCAGGACGCATTGCTCGAAGACTTTTGTCTTCAAGCATTGCGGAATCTTCGCAGCGAAGACTCGACGAAGCCTGCCAAAAGCCGCGCAGCCCAACCGAATCCTCCTATCAGCTTCCTTCTAGAAAATGGTTTCGGCCTAGTTGAATGGTTTATGTATTTCTTATCAGACTTGTTAAAAACACTGAAACACGATGTTAACTTATTATAAATGCCGAAATACACAGCAAAAAAGGTATATTGAATCTTTTTTTTAGCCAAGAATAACGAAATTCACAGTACCTTTCAACTTTGTTTTTGTGGATAAGCAGCTCTGACTCTTATGCACGATTTTGTATATTACCTCTAGATAGAAAGAGACGCCGCGTTGGCGCAACGGTTACAACCATGGATTGTACCCGTTGCGCTGGCGGTTGCGGGTTCGATCCCCGTACATGACAAACATTTGTATTGGCCATACAGGTGTTTGCCGTGGTCTGGGTATTTGTGCAATCCTTGTGGGTCTCCCCACCGTGCCTCGGAGAGCACGTTAAGCCGTCGGTCCCGGTTGCTATCAAGTACACCTGATAGCGATCGTTACTAATAGTAGGGAATATATCCGACAACCCGCATTGGAGCAGCGTGGTGGATTAAGCTCTGATCCTTCTCCTACATGGGGAAAGAGGCCTATGCCCAGTAGTGGGATATTACAGGCTGAAGCAAAAGTGCCAAAGAACATGGGAATAAATACACATTAAATAATACTCAAAGGGTTGGGAAATTTATTTTATTAAGTAATAATTCGATTAAAAATTGTTTTTACAAAATAATTTTTCATCGCCCAAGATAAAACACTCCTAATTTTTAAAATAAACAGCAATAAGCTTGCGATCCATTTTCCGAATTATTGAGAACAAAATAATGAAAATAATAATAACTTCGTTTCGAGCAAATCACACATACAGTAAATATTATGAATTTGTTGTCGTCAAACGCATAAAAAAATAAATGTACACAATAATCTCAATAAGAAAACTTACAACCTTACAAAATGTTACAATCTGATTTATATATTTTCGTGTCAATATAGATCACAATTCCTTTATAATATTATTATGATAAGTTACATCTCTTAATTGTAACTTGTTAAGGTAGACATTTATAAAAAAAAAATGTTCGATAGTTGTAAAATATCAGATTTGAAAACCATAATTTTTGTCTTATGTAACATTATTTACTTTGAATTGTCTTTAGACAAATATGAAGATTTACAAAGCAATCATATTGAAATGTTGTAAGTCCTGACTGAATATTTAATATCAACATTCAAACAAAAATAAAACGGATTAAAACAACTACTGTAAAGTTATTACCCACGTCATTAAGCTTACGTTTAACTTCAGCTAATTTATTATTGCAAAAAGATAAAATTACAAATTCTGTCAAAATGATAAAGGCGAATTTATATTTGATTGTCGTGTCGTGTCATGACGTGATGGGTAGCGTTTACATTATTATGTCGTGTTCTGACGCATCAGAATGATATCTTGAATCAATACAGCTGCAGCTCTAGAAAAGGTCAAACGTTTGAAATGTTCTATGAGTCATCGGATTCTGATTCAGATTTTGAAGAAGATATTCAATTTTTAATGCTCGCAACTCTTTTAAAAAAGAAAGGAAGAGAAGGAGATTTTGGTATTATCCAATCAATAGACAAATATATTATATATTATATTGTTTATGTTTTATATTATAAATAACATTATATTGTCGTACAATATCAATTAAATCATCCATTTTTAAGTGCTAAATAAACTGTTATTTTACAATTGACGTAAATAAACAAGCGACGCTGATGCGTCATAACACAACACTGTTCACATTAATCTGACGAATCGGGATCGGTTCTGATGCGACACATCAGAAGCCATCACCACACATGATACAACACATAAATGTATTCGTTGTCATATAAGATGTATGATACCGATTCTGTTCTGATGCGATACGACACGACACGACAGTCAAATATAAATCCGCCTTTACCTATTTCAATACATTAGAAATTCTAGATGCCTCATGATTCGTAATTTAACTTAATTATTAATCTGATCACATTTTTTAAGTACTTAGAATAAGCAAATACACTTTTTTTTTCATTAATTCAGTAATTTTTGTTGTAGTAATTACTTTTATATAATTCGGTACTGGATAACTTTCACTTCTCTTAGTATTGAGAGTTTGTACTTTGAATCAGACCTCTCAAACTTTATTGTAATGTTTAAAAATTGAAAAAGAAAACATCGTTATTTTTAGACGAATAAAAACCAACTACACCTAATTAAAGCGTATATTATACTGTAGAAAAATTTGTACCGGCGTACGTTTCGTACTTGAACATAATTCTAAGAAATGTCACAGAAAAGTTGGTCGAAAATAGTACACAATCTACAAAAATAGTTCGCTAACATGCATTATGTACTAAACAGTTATTTATATGTAATACATGGAATGGACACCGATTTACGTTACTTACTTTCGAAATTATTCCTAATACACGTAGACATTGTAGACTGATAATTATAAGGCTATCCCTTATTATGTATGTATTATATTATTATGTATGTGTATTTTATTTATTATGAGGATCTTTTGTATATTATTTTTATGTTGTGGGTATATGTTTAATCATTACATTCAGATCGGAGTAATTACTATATGTGAACGACAGTTATTTCCAAAGACAGAAAATACTCATAACGAAAGACACATCCAGATTTACTTATAAAATGTTCAATACGATATTTATTATGTTAAATACAAGTCGTTTACATTACTTTTTACATTACAGTATAAAGATAGGAACACATTTTATAATATGGTAGGCACCTTTTATAAATAGAACCCAAAGGAAACAAAAATCTACCCTCATTGGCTCTTTTAAGATCAAATTTATTTTTTTATACAGTAATAAAAGTTATTACTTAGTAAGCTATTTCGTTGTTAACTAAATATTTTAAAATATATTACAAAAATAAATAATCAGTAACAAGGAACTCAGATTATAATTACATTCACACAGCATCTAAAAGATTTCATCACTTTTTTAATATTTACAAAATTTACAATTAGTCTTGAACGATTTTATTATGAAAGAAATATAACATCAAATATTCTAGATATGAAAATTAGCAAAATTTACGTAAATCTAACATTGAGATACTAGTAAATAAGTTTTAGGTAATAATTTTTAATAAATTTCATATCTGAACTGGTGATTCAATTCAACTATGTATATACATATAATCCAAATTCACTACCTACTTATACCGAAGAAGAATAAAAGAGGAAAATATTGAAAAAAAATTTTATCGCAAACAACAAGAAACAATGAATCAAAAAGGATTTTAATATACTGATAATATGACAAAAAATGTTACTTAAACTCCAAAAAATTAACCCTTTAACCGCGTCTGGTGTAATAATACTTTAAAGCTTACACTTTATCAATCAAGACAGGCGTATTTTTGCATCGAACTTAAAACGCTGCCACATGTATATGACAATAGTTAACCGTACGTAAAACATTTATAATGTAATAAATAATACGCCCATCTTATTGAAATAGTACATCAGGAAATCACATTACACCTCGTATAGAATAATTGAATTATGTTTAAGAAGAGACACTGATCCAGCATATGAAAGGTTAATTAATTTAGTCAGTTTCATTTACATGTTACATAAGACCTGAAGTGGAGAAGCGTGGTTAGCTCCGACCCTTCTCCTGTGTAGAGAGAGACCTATGCCCAGCAGTGGGATTGGCAGTATCAATAACATTTATGTACTTTTATCAAGGAAATTTATAATGATTCAATAAAAACAGTATTGAGCCCTTTAAGGAAAACCCTATCCATCCTGTATGTTATGTAGATTCTTGTATACATATATTTATTTTTGTTGTACAATTCATTTAAAATCTTAATTAAATGTAAAAAAAAAATATTTGACAACATTAATTCCAGTACTTAGTCCATCTGGAAGGGTAGATTTGCTGCTATTCTTGTTTTCTTTTTCTTCTGTGGCTTCGATACAGCTTGTTGTTGGGTCACCTTGAAAAATTAAAGAATAAGTTTTAATTGGAAAAATAAATCAAGATCATAATGAAAAATAGCTTTATTCAAACAAGCTTAAAAAACTTTCTATTTCAAATCATTTTAGAAATTAAAATTTTAATTATTTGTAAAAGTGTAGCTCCGGTTCGGAATGCGGATTCTGCAGAGAAGAACCGGCAAGCAACGCAGCAGTTACTCTTTTTTAAAAAACTAGCATTCTGCATTCCTTCTCTATGTAAACTATAAGTGTGCGAAATTTCACACTCCTCCCTCCGCGCAATTTTCGTAAAAACGGGTACAAGGTTTTTGCTTCTAATAGTAACTCTGCACTGAATAATAGCTTTCGCTATTAATTTCATTTTAATACAAACTTTAAATTTAATCTTAGACAATTTCAATATTGTTTATGGGATTTTATTATACATGCGTATACTATCATCCAAAGAGGAGGACGTAATATTCATTTAAAATGATCAAAATTAATGAATGTCTATGACTTTTAAAGAACTTTTTTAAACTGTGTTCGTTCGTAAATTGATAACTAGTAGAAGTATCAAGCCTATACTAAGTTGAAATAAGTTCAATAAATTTATTATTTTATACATATATATATTTAATAATCAATTTTATCGAGGCATATATTTGATTTGACTAGCCCGTTGGCGCAGTTTGTAGTGACCCTGCTTTCTGCTCCGAGGGTTGTGGGTTCGATTTCCACCCCGAGTCTGGGTGTAGTAGCATATATATTTATTTATATACTAGCTGACCCCACAAACGCTGTTTTGCCATATATGTTATTAACCCCTTAAACCCCCTCCCTTATAACTGAAGGGTATGAGAAATAGATGTTGGCCGATTCTCAGACCTACCCGATACGCACACAAAATTTCATAAAAATTGGTCCAGCCGTTTCGGAGGAGTATGGTTACTAAAATTGTGACACAAGAATTTTATGTATAAGAATATATGTATTATTTCTATGTATATTTACAAAAAAAAAAAATAGTTATAACAGTCGGTTGGTACCTGTAACACAAGCAATAAGTTGCTTAAGATGGGAACAGACGACCGTTGTGTACGTAATAAGATATTAAAATTTATAATTAAAACAAAATATATAAGTGAGAGAGTCCAGCTCTACACAGTAAGGCGAAAAAAAAAAAAATGTAAATGTATAGTGTTAGTAAGTGTAATGTTATTGACTCACCAGCAGCGGTGCGGGCGGTGCGCTTGTTTGTTCGGCGGACGGGACTTTATTCTCGGCGTTTTTCCTCTCCGGGGCCTCGCTTCCGTGTTGAACTCGTCTGATGATAATACTATATTCACCATGTGCGATAAAAAAAGAAATAACAAAAAATAAATAAAAAGAAATAAAAGGGCTTGGATAAAAGAAAACTATTGAAAAATATAATATTATATGGGAAAACTAAAAATAAAAAAAATAATAATATATAGTTATAAAATAATTGTGTTTACTCGCAAACGAAAAAAAAAACCGACTTCAATTACATCGACGAGTAATACAACGTAGATCGACGAAAAACTAGTCAAGTAACTACGCGTTATCAAAGATTACTCAAAAAGTAGTTATAAGATCTCAATAAAATTTATATGTGACCACATGACAAACATCAGCTTTCGATTAAATTAAAAATTATTAAAATCGGTACACCCAGTAAAAAGTTATTGCGGATTTTCAAGAGTTTCCCTCGATTTCTCTGGGATCCCATCATCAGATCCTAGTTTCCTTATCATGGTACTAAACTAGGAATATTTTCTTTCCAACAAAAAAAGAATTACCAAAATTGGTACACCCAGTAAAAAGTTATTGCAGATTTTCAAGAGTTTCCCTCGATTTTTCTGGGATCCCATCATCAGATCCCAGTTTCCTTATCGTGGTACTAAATTAGGGATATCTCTTTTCCAACAAAAAAAGAATTATCAAAATCGGTATATCCAGTAGAAAGTTATGCGGTATAATACAACGTAGGTCGACGAAAAAAGCGTCAAGTAAAAACGCATTATTAGATATAACTCGAAAAGTAGTTGTTAGATCTCAAATAAATTTAAATGGGAACAATTGACACACACCACCTTTCGATTAAAAAAAAATTTGTCGAAATCGGTCCACACGGTCAAAAGTTCTGATGTAACATACATAAAAAAAAAATACAGTCGAATTGAGAACCTCCTCCTTTTTTGGAAGTCGGTTAAAAAGTCAAAATAACCAAAGTTTGGTAGTAAAATAGTTTACTATTTGGCCCTGAATAAATATTAAAATAATATTAAAATTTAAAAATAATAAGTACACAACGCATATCAATCAAAAAAAAAAAAAAAAATCCATATTCATCAACATACCTATTATACACATTTTTATATTGTGACACTATTATTATTATTATTATTTATAACGGCATAACGATGTCGGCAAACAAGCGTCTGCAACACCAGAAGCATCGCAAGCGCGTTGCTTCTGGTGTAGCAGACCCTAATCCCAATTCTCCACAAGAACTCTAGTCACCTTACTCACCACAGGAACACAGCACTGCTTGAAAGCAGTATTATTTAGCTGTGATCTTCTGTAAGGTCGAGGTACTACCCCCGTCAAACCCAAATATTACAAATCGTATCGTGTATGTTATTACTCATACATTCATGTTTTCAAGTTGTATGCAATCAGTGTTAGAATCTTAGGTAATAATTATTTTACTAGGATCAATACTAGTACATTCATAATGATTGTAAGCTTTAAGTATTTAACAAGTGTTTACTATATTATCGTATGTAATTGTAAAGATATCACTGGTAGTCAAGGAGGATTAGTAATTTTTATTATTTACAAAATTGTTATATGTATGTATATGTAATTGATAAGATATTAAGGCATTGTATATTCATTTATTTTCATTTAAACTTTATTAACAACAATTTACAAAAAAAGAAACAATTGGAACTAAAAGCAGACTGCCCGGTGGCATTCTCTTCCAGTCAAAATTTAGGTCAAAAAGAAAATAAACAAATTAGCTCTAGACAACTAACTGTAGACTACTATATTTAGCAAATAAGTGTATACATACAGATTAACATATACATACAAACATACAGGATATTCGACTTCTAATTGCGTTCCCTCAAATAGGGATTCTCTAGAAGTTGTTCAACGTGAAAAAAATCGCTTTTTAAATTTTACCTTGTCTTAATACGATTGTTAAATACGACCTTCACTGACAACGTACGTCTGCAAATTATCCAAAACTAATTTTTTTTTGCCCTATAAAGCGTCGATAAAGTGAAATATTAATACTATTCGCACCTGAAAAATTCTTTTACTCAAAGAATATTTTTCATTCTAAATTATAGACGTGCTCACGCACTCACGAAAAGTATCATGCGGAACGAGTATATCAAAGTGGCACACATAAAGAACCCCCCATCCGAAGGAACGTAGTTAGGATTCGAACAATCTGTATACGTATACAAAATATATTGACATACATATATAAATCTTTCAATAAAATAATAAATATACTAACCGTTGACTAGACTGCACTTGCAAGGGCACGAAGGGCGTACTCAACTTGTCCGCGTTGTGCGTACTCTGTATCAGTGCCATGTTGAGACTCGGGTGACTGGGCGGCGGTATTGATCTTAAATTCTGTGGACAAGTGTTTAGTTGGTTAGTATTAGAAAACAGAATATTGTAACTTTTTATAGGATTCAATAATCACATCACATTGTTCACAGGTGAGGGGTGGGTAAAGTGTGACATTGAGTGACAAGGTTTTTGTAACATATCATTTTAACTGAGGTAGGGCACAGCAGGAATTTCCTGCTCAAAATATGGAGCAGCCCGACTGGGGTAGTACCTCGACCTTACAGAAGATCACAGCTAAATAATACTGTTCTCAAGCAGTATTGTGTTCCTGTTGGTGAGTAAGGTGACCAGAGCTCCTGGGGGGATTGGGGTTGGGTCGGCAACGCGCTTGCGATGCTTCTGGTGTTGCAGGCGTCTATGGCGCTACGGTAATCGCTTACCATCAGGTGAGCCGTACGCTTGTTTGCCGACCTAGTGACATTAAAAAAAAATCTATTTTAAATAACATACAATAACATTTGAAAATAATTGAAACATTCTTTTATTTTTGGAAAGGAAATATCCCTGGTGTGGTATCATGATAAGGAAATCAGGATTTGATGATCTGATGGAATCCCAGAGAAATCGAGGGAAGCTCTCGAAAATCCGCATAACTTTTTACTAGGTGCACCGATTTTGATGATTTTTAATTTAACCGAAAGCCGAAGATGTTTATCATGTGGTCACATTTAAATTTCATCGAGATTTGATTACAATTTTTGGAGTAATCTTTGATAATGCGTATTTACTTGACTATTTTTTCGTCTACCTACGTTGTATGTCGATATAATTGAAGTCGGTTTTTTCGTTTGCCTGCAAACACAATTATCATCACACTTAATTGACTGTGTCAAGAAATAGGGAGAGACGTGAAATTTTTAAATCATCGTGATGTAATTTATGGTGGCCCTTACAAGTAGATGTTATTCAATTATTTTTTTGGTTGAAGCGATATATAATAATAATAATAATAATCTTTATTTCGGGACTAGCCCATATAGTGTTAGTAACAATGATGCTTATAATCTAATGTTAGTACAATTACATTTAAATCATTAAATAATTACATTTTAATAAATTTTGAACTAACAATAACTATAATAATATATAATATATTGTTTGTAGTATGTATATATGTATATATAAGTATATTTATGTATTTATATGCGTATGTTTATTTTGCTTGTATTGTTTTATAGTCCTACCTCAACACTTACTTTTACTATTTTTTACGCCTTAAGGTTGACTGGTAGATAAGGCTGTACGGCCTTAAGTCCGCCTTTTGCGCAACGTGTTATCTTGATGTGTTGTTGTTTTTTTTTTTTTTGGAGTTGTGTAATAAAGTTTAAATAAATAAATAATAATATTTCTTAATATATAAAAAAGACGTTTAGTTTGCAACTTACATGCATCGGTGGAGGCGCATGCGACCAGGACGGCCCCTGCGGTAAATGTTTGGGGAAGCCGCGGTCGGCGGGGCCGAACTGTGGGAACGGGGGCATCGAAGACGACGACGGCATCACGGGCATCGCGGGCGTTGAGGCCTGGCTCTGGGGGCAACACAATATCATCTTAATATATATAAATCTCGTGTCACAATGTTTGTCCTCAATGGACTCCTAAACTACTTAACCGATTGTAGTCAAATTTGCACACCGTGTGCAGTTTGATCCAACTTAAAAGATAGGCTATATTTTATTTTGATATATTATGTTATTATTATATTTCAGAAAAAAATAAGGTGATACGAAGTTCGCCAGGTCAGCTAGTAATTATATATAAACTACGAAGCTAATTATTTTATGCATAAAACCTCACGCGAATGAAGTTTTAAAAAATAAAAATAAAAAGTCTTGCTTTTTTTTTAAGAAAATTTTCAAGATGGAGAAGAATTATAAAAAATCGCGGAAGATACATGGGGGTGATTCCACAACATACCAGGACCTAAAAAAATTTTGTGACATCAATTAAAAAAAGATTCAAGGCCCTGTTTCATGGGTTGTGGATAAAACTATTTGACGGATATTTAAAATAATTATAATTTTAGTAATAAATATCTTATAACTTACACTTACTGTTAATTTTTATGAAATAAAATTGTAACGCCGTACATTATGTTGGATTCCTATGTAATAAAATAATAAATGTTTATCATGAGCGGGATCAAAATCAGGCCTATTAGCAAATCAGCCAGTTGATATCACCATTGCACTATGCTATCAAAAGGAACTACATTTGGTTTTTTCTACAATTGAAATCACTACTTCAGTCTAAATTTCAGATGTTAAGTATTACTTTATAACTGCTCAAATGGGAACTAAATAGTTTTTAGGCAACTGTATCATTCTTGGTGTTTATATATTTGGCTAAGCAATCGCGAATTCAGTTTCCGCACATGATAATAATATGCTAATGGCATAGCTATAAAAATATTTATCGCCTAGGCGGTTAGGATTATATTGTGTGTGATACCGGACCACTGACAGGTTTGAGACGCCTATCTATTATTTACTAATATTTTTTTTTAAATCTATATAATACATAAGAAAAAAATTATATGTAAAACTAGCTGACCCGACAGGCGTTGTTCTGTCTCATCCTGTCAAACGCAAGAACATGTCGACTGTCCCTACGTATAATATCGAAATTGAAAAAAGGCACTTTACATTTTTTACGCTGAATGATTTGTTAAGTATCGGTATTGAGTATAAAAGCTCATGAAAAATGTGATTTTATGTGTATTTTATAGCATTTTCTCTTTTTTCTTTGAAAATATACATAAAAGGTAGTTTTTTCATGCAATAAAAAAAAATTGAAAATTTTCAGTTTCGATACTGTACGTAGGGATAGTCGATGTCATCATCATATGCGCGAAGTTCAAATAGTCTTTATATTTTCTTGTAATTTATCAAATAGGAATTCATTTCTATACTTTGCAGCTTTCGAAATAAGATTATACATACTTTAGAGATTTATTTAATTACCTTATACGAAGTACTTGTCCAATCCTTGTGCGGTTGAGGTCGATTGAACGAGTTGTCTTTACGCCAGTTTTGAGGCGGCGGTCTGTTACAGAAAAATTTAATACCATTAGTAAAATGTTATCACTTTCAATATTAGAACTATTTACTGTTCGAATATGTGATAAAAAAAAAAAAACAAAAAAAAAAACGGAAAAGTCGATAAATTATCAGTACTGATGATCTAAGAAAATATTAATATATACTACGAAAATCATTTTTGCGTGAGCTTATTTATAATAGCTAATACAAAAATATTTTTTTTTCTAAATAATTCGTTCGACATATACAGAGAAACTTCAATTAGCCTTTCATCAATGCAAATAAAATTCACGTTAATACTAATTAAGATTACAGTAAAGAAATAATCATACAAGTAATTTTTGTCACTAACTAACATCATAACCTTTAGTTACATGTTAAAATTTCACTAATACAAAAAAATATACATTATACATATCCAAATAAAAATAATATACAAGCGGGTATATATTTTAATGTTCACACGGGGATTAACGCGAACAAATTTTTTTTTAAGGTAAAATTTTTTAATTTTTTTTAAATTTTAAATTTTTAAATTTTAATTGAAAGCGTTAATCCCCGTGTGAACATTAAAATATAATAATGCAACGCGAAAGTTTAAAAGTTGTTTAAGCGGGTATATATTATATTTTCTCAAAAAATTTATTATCTATATCTTACCCGGAAAACAAATTCCAGAAGGGTTGATTAATGCTGCATGAAACATTACTAAGCACATTTTTATTTAAACATCTAGTAATAATTAAAAATCGTATTTTTCCATTATTTCTTTTACTCTTTAGTTATTCAAAAATTATCCAAAAATAAGTGCATCAAATGACAAATATAAAATCAAGTCGTAAAGAGATTTTTTTTATATACCTACTGTTATATACCTACAATAATATATATTTTAAATACTTACTTGTTCGGCGATGAAATGACCGGGTAGTTATTTTTGTTTCGCCAATTTTGACTCGGTTCATGATGATTTTGTACCTACAAATCACATTAATCATATTAATTATTAATTAACAATTTTTCTGTGTCCTCATATGAACATGGAAGATATACATCGAAAACATCAAAATACTCTTATTTTTATATATTGAATGTGGAGGATGATAAGCCGAGGGGGATATTTAGTCGTGTAATAACATTTTTTACCTTGTTATCCTTTTTATTGTTCTCAGTTTCACTTATTTTCAACAAGCTCCTTAGTAGATTTGTAGCACTATCCTGTAAAAAAAAAAAAAAACAAAATAAAATACTGATATATAAATTAGTAGCAATACTTTAATTTGAATATACTTAACACCATAACATTAATATTCAAAATACCGAATTATTCTGAACGTTGTTAGGTTAGGTTATCTATAGTCTAGTCGCGTTGAGTAAAGTCCTGTCTGAATAACTTACTTCAAGTGGTCAATTTGAATATGACGTTCTAATTTACTACGATTTAATTGGTCAAAGGGCGCGACTTAGCAAAGCGACAGCAATGACTCATAATTTTATTAATGCGAATAGACTATAAAAATCCTAAGCGATGCGACTATAATTTATTTTTAATGTTTTGTCTTAAAGGAAGTCTATTTCTAACTGTTTAAGTAACAACATCATCTAATAGTAACTGTAAAAGGAAAGAAGATTTATAATTACATTTTGCGATTGCTAGATTACAAAATAAATATTGTGACATATACGTTTAATTATATTATTTTCATGATATACTCCTAGGGTAAGAATTTTTTGAACTGACCTGCGGCTGCCCGTTTTTGATATTATTATTGGTCGTTACTGTTGGTTGTTGTGGCGTAGTCTTGTTTTCTGCTACAGGCGTCTTGATTTCTCTCGGGGGACTACAATAACATTTCTTATTGAATTTAAAAATATGAAATTTGCACACATCTTAGGACATTTGACCTTTATATAATTTATTGATTTACAATAGAAATATATATTCATGTATGACATTGAGAACAATCTCGTATTATATTACGCAATCTTTTTTTTTCATTTTTTGTAATAATAACAACAAAAGGTTATTATATAATAATGAGCAGAATTCGGAACCTTATTTAATAACAAATGTTTATAATAATTCTATAATAAAAAATTAGAGGGCACTGCCCATCTTTGTTGTTTTCTTAATAAAACTAAAATTTGGTTATGTTAATTATATATACTTTAAATATGTTTTCAAAGTCCTTCTACGTTTTGAATATATTGAGAAAAACAATGAGTTAAGATCCTTAAAAAAAAATTAAAATTTCTTATACATTCGATACATTCTAAATACTATAAATTAAGAATGAAAAACCAAGAATAAATCAATGAAGGTATGTTAGTATTACCTATAGCTCGCAAATGCTGAGTGTTGACCGTCTCGTCGTAGTAATGTAGGCGCATTGTACGTGAAGGGTTGGGTCTCAGAATCGTCGTTCGTTTCACGCAAATTGCGTCCGTATGATATGTTCAGGAGATTGTGGGGCAACATCCTGTACGTAAAATACACTTTATAATACAACAAAAAAGTGTATGCATACGTATCACAGTTTATTGTTTTATAGCTGTTTTGTGTACGCGTTCGTGTGATTTATTAATAACAACAAAAACAGGGCACTATTTGTTTTGCGTTACAAATTTACTCAGTATGTGAGTGTCGGAGCGTAGGGGCGTCGTCGTGTCTGAGTTTCGACTTGTCGGCGTGTAGAAGTGTCGGGATGTTGAAATGTTAGAGTTTCGGGTTTTCAGGTTGTTGTCATGTTTTCGAACCACATTCTGCCGACAGCAACATTGATATTACGCTCTTGCTTTTAATGGTGGTTGCTCAATGGTCAAGTTTGTCCTAGCCTGTACCATCCAACTGCTGAGCATAGGCTTCTACACATAAATATTTTTTTCTATGTAATTAATTTTAACATACTCTCTTAGGCACAGTGGGAAAATCCACAAAGATAAGATGTTAACAGGAAAAAAATATTCATACAAACAGGTACACATATCAGCGAGGTCAAACCCACGCGGCTGATGTCTTACATGCAGTGCTACACCAGAATGGTTATTTTATTAGAATATAAGTAAACTAGCGCCCCGCCGCGGCTTCACACAATGCTTTTACTAAATATACTACAGAATGTCTTTATTTATAGTGTGAAGCTAGCTTATAGCATGGTTATTAACATAATAATAATAACATTCAAATATGCGTCGTAATCTAACGACGCATGTCGTTGTTACAGAGTGCATTGAAGAAATACAGGTTCATTGCTCGTACCCCGTAGGTGATAGCGTGGTATTTTGTAGCCTATATGTTGACCCGACTTCTTAATAATATTCATGCCAAATTTGAAGTAAAACCATGCAGTACTTTTTGAGCTTATCTCGGACATACATACAGACAAACAGACAAAAATTCTAAAAACTATATTTTTGGCCTCGGTATCGATTGCAGATCACACCTCAAGTATTCTTTTTAAAAAAATATTTATATACAGTTTTGACTTTCCTACCATTTTATTATATGTGTAGATAACGAATACAAATGTTATATCATAAAATGTAATAAGAACTCTTTGACGGTTAGTAGGAAAGTGGACATAAGGTGCCAATCAAACCACTAATTGCAAATTCATGCGACGTTTCGATCCTTTATTGGACCATCATCACCTGATGATGTTTGATTGGCACCTTATGTCTACTTTCCAGCTAACCGTCAAAGAATACTTATAACAAACTAGCTGACCCGGCGAACTTCGTATCGCCTAACACAAACTTTATCGTATGGTATTAAAGTTCAAATTGACTTTTAAGTATTATCACAAATCTTTTGTATGGGAGTATAGAAAAGTGCTGTTTTTAGACTTTTTCAGGAAATTTAAATTTTTTTTTTTAGAATGTTTCTCTCCGTAAGAACCATCCTCGTACTTCAAGGAATATTTTAAAAAAAGAATTAGCGAAATCGGTCCAACCGTTCTCGAGTTTTGCGCTTAGCAACATATTCAGCGACTCATTTTTATATTATAGAAGAAGATGGACACAACGATAAATAATGTAATAAGAACATTCGCCAAATATTCGCGCGTGCAGCCGGTGGAGCAGTGACCTGTAGAAGCGCGGCTCGTCGAAGAGGTCGTGGGCGTGCGCGGCGGCGAAGGGCTCGTCGAACAGCACGAGGCAGGCGGCGCGCGGCGCGAGGCGCTCGGCCAGGCGCACGCCGGCGCCGGGCGCGCGCAGCACGGCCACCACGGTGCCGCGCGCGCCCGCCGGCGCGCCGTCGCCCGCCACGGCCACCACGCGGTCGCGCAGCCGCCACGCGCCCGCCGCCTCGTCCTCCGCGCCCGCGCCCGCCGCGCCGCAGTGCAGCTCCGCCTGCACACCGCCCACGATTACTATAACCGCTTTAGTCTGTTCAACTAGAAGAGATACCAAACGTAAACGAAGCCCATCATTTTTTTCGTAGCGACGACGTATCGAACAAAATATAGTCTATCTCTTTCTATCTCGTTCGTTTGCTATCTTCTGCACGTCTCTCAAGGTCGAACGATATTTTAACTGGCTTTGAAAACATTCGGATCGCGGACGATCCCTCGATTTTTTATATTATTGACGTGACAACGTCTTATAAATTGATTTGCCGGGTGACACTTCAAGAAACTGCGTTACGCTCCGCTCACGTTATGCGCTCACAATGAGAGCGAGTGAGAGGCACGCGGGCATGGTTAGCCCGCCTAAGAGCGAGAGAGACAGACATAAAAAGTGAATGAAATTCAGTGCGTGATTCTTTGTATAAATTAATGTTTTAAATATAATTCTTTGTATAAATAAATGTTTTAAATTGTTACTATTATTTCATCCTTCTTCCTACTATACGAATGAATATTCACATTAAAATTATTTTACCACTCAAAGTCATTATCACATAAAACTTTCGCCCGTATACCGACTTTACAGGCAACCAATTTTTTATTTTTATTTCATTCCGTGTCCTAAAGTGCTCGGGGTGATTTTTATATTTTAATAATTATTATTTAAGAAGTATCAAATCTTATACAAATAATTGTATTTAATTAATTATATTAAATTAAGTAATTATCAAAATATAAATATATTTTACATTTTAAAAATTTGTGTAAGTAAAAAAAAAGTTACAAAACCCTGCATAGTTGAATGACCTCGCATTTGGTTTGTTTACGTTTGGTATCTCTTCTCGTTGAACAGACTGTAGTTGACCTGTGGCGGAGCGGACTCCCCCAAGCGCGAGCTCCCGTAGTCTCCCGCGGGGTGGAATTCAACCCCAAGCACTCAGTCTACCGCACGGCGCTGACCTCGCATCGCCCGCGTAATATGATTCAATAAACGCGCACTACTTGAGACGTAATTTTTTACTTATAACTCACAAGTTTCAAATGTATGAACTAAGCTTTAATTTACTTTATAAAGAGCGTTGTACATGTGCGCATATCAATTATAAAATCGCGCTTGTTTCAGAAGTCACAATGTATACAATAGTCAACATGTCGAAAAATATAGTATTATGATACATGTGTCGTTGATTCTACTTATCTTTTTACCAATAGTTATTAGTAGATATACAGCAAAGTTTATTTTTTATGCTTAAAAATAGATAGTCTAGATTGCAAACGCTCCGTAACTAAGGGACTTGTACTTCATAATTCATTTAGAAAAACTAATCAAAATTAGTATCGAAGATGAACAAAGCAACGATAAAACTAAAAACAATATTTTTTTGGCAATAATATCCAAAGAGGACAACGATTCAGCCAAAAAATTGATCCTTATATAGTAAAAACTACCAATAATGAGATTGTATACAATTATCATTCAATTTCCAATCATTCATTAGCAAACTGTTGTCAAACAGTGTCATGAATCAACTCACCTTATAGAGCAAATTCCACTTGACTTGCAGCGTGACATTTTTCTCGGTACCCCGTAACTCTTCTAACTGTCGACTCAAGTCGTCCCACAGAGCTCTCATCTCCTCAGGCTCCAGCGCCTCAGTGCCACAAGGTCGTTTAGCAGCATTGGTGTGTGGCTGGCTCTTTAGCCACTGGACTATGTCCTGGGGCTTGTTCTTACTGAAAATACGAGATTTATACAGTGCAATTAAATGAAATAAAATAATTTATTGTCACAAAAATACATATGATTCAGCATCTTATAACAGTCCGATCCGACAGCTTAACGTGCTCTCCAAGACACGGTGGGAAGATCCATAAAACAGATATCTAAGCCGGAAAGAAATATTTGTAATAGAAAGAGCGGGTTATCGAACCCGCAAACTGCTACAAGGCGCACGCCACCACACCATAGCGGTTGTTACAAAAAAAAAAAACAATAACAAAGAGAAAACTGACAAAACATACAAAATGATTGTGTACAGTACAAAGGAAGTTATCTCAGCATAATTTGAAATGAGAGTGACATAATGCATAGTTGTTATTCAGACAGACGCAAAAAGGTCAAGGCGGTGGGGGTATTTAATCACTAGATGACCCAACAGACGAGGTCCTTTCTAGCGAAGTGTCTAACATGTGCAATTGAAAGAATCAATCGAGCAAATTGAATACATAATTGTTTACCGCAGGCCTAAATCTCTTAAGGACTTTGTCTAATCGGATAAAATCAATATACCCGTTCTCGAGTATTTTTATTTATATATAAAGTAGAGCAAGCTGTGTGGCTACGGCATTAAAGTATATAGCCACCCCCTCTCTTCCCGGTGTCCACTACCACCTTGGAACTTATAAAGCCGACCAATGGCGGGATAACCATTCAACTGATGGCTTTGAAACACACAGGCCGAAGACCGGCAGCAGCGTCTTCGGTGCGACAAAGCCAGCCCTGCGGTCACCAACCCGCCTGCCCAGCGTGGTGACTATGGGCTACACACATGGGTTCACATCATTTTTGATGCGAACTTGTGGAGGCCTATGCGCAGCAGTGGACTGCAATAGGCTGAAATGATGATGATGATGCTGATGAGAAAGTAGAGCATTTTTACCCGACTTCGTCAGGCCAGATATCGCTCTCGAAATAGACGTCCTGGTTGGGCGAAGAGCCCAGCTTGTCGAAGAAATCAGGGAAGTTTCGCGCGTAGTCCCGTACGAGCTGTACACATCGATCTGAATACAGCCACGAGTTGGTTATTTTGCAGCGTCGCGTGTAGCCAGTAATCTCCTGGTTCTGTGGAAGAAAAACCAACAAAAACAAATTGTATTTTCAATTTAATATCGTTACTTATATAACATGTTCATTTTTATCGAAGGTGTTCGTACTGCACCTAATATCACTTTATCGATGTTTTTGTAGGACTAAGAAAAATAGTATTGGACGGTTATGTAGAAGCATTTTCGCGCATTGTCTGTGAAAATTTACCGTAGTAATGTGTATTTTTTTTTTTGACAGCATCAGAAAGTAGAGATTTCAACGAACAAAAAATCCACCGAAATTTTTAAAAAAAGCTGGAATTTTGACGAGAATTTCCGATTGAAAATTAGGGTGATTTTTTGTTACTGAGCTGTGTTCGAGAGTAAAGGAAAGGTAAGTTTTCACCAAATTTCTTAAAAAATATATATATATGTCGGAGGAAGTAGTAAGAATGGAGTTGATTGCTGGTTACATGAAGACTATATCAATAAGCTTAGAAAATACTTTGTTAAATAATAATTATAATTTGTTTAATTTCTTAGATTTTTGTATTGTTTAAATTTAACTTAGTTTAAAAGTAATTTTTATAAAGACTTTATTATTGCACATTATGTCAGAGCAGAGGGTAGGCCTCGAGCGGGGTCGAGGCGCCATCTTAACGTTCAGTGGTGAGGGTAGATAGATATACGGTGATTGATCGCGGTGGATCATTATTATAAAATAGTTGTTGTTACGGTGTGGTTGGTTAATACTTTAGTGAAGTCAGATCGGTACCTTGAACCCGCTGCTCGAATTAATCGTTTAATTAGTGTTATAAGTTATTTGTTGTGTAAAAATATTCAATAAACTTTATAGTACAGTGAATACTTTGTTTTGTGCTGGCATTTAACCCAATGATGACGCCCACTAGACCTGCTACCACTAATGACGATGTCGACAAGACTAGTGTTTCTCCGACATCAGAAGTGGGATCGGTGCAAGCACAAAACGTGAACAGATCACCTGACGCGAGCGATGGTTGGCGCGCGTTATTTGAGGCACAACAAAATAGCATGCGACTACTTGTGGAAGCGCTTCGTAATCCAGTGGCTACTGAAGACGAGAAAATTACGCTGCCTGAGTTCCAACCGGAGAACGCAGACACGGATGCCCAGGCTTGGCTGGCGACTGCAGACATCTGCTTATCAGGGCGCGACATACAGGGAAGTAAATTAACCATTATACTTAGTAAGGCTATGAAAGGTACAGCAGCGACATGGTTCTCTCAGATAGCTTTTGTCAATATGAAGTGGGTAGAATTTAAAGATGTATTCCTTTCTCGTTTTGGTACATTAGAAACATGCTCAGCTACAGTTTTAAAAATGTTTAGTGGTAAACCGTTAGACGGTGAATGTCTCGCTGCATATGCAATTCGTTTGTTCACTTCAATTATGTCACGATGGGGTAATTTAGACAAGGAAGAAATAGTAGTATCCGTGATACTTGCACACATGGGACAGATTGAACCACGCTTGCAACGAAGTATTTTTTCCGAAGAAATAACTACCCGCACTAAAATGCAACGTGAACTTATGGCATTTTCATATCGCAAGCGCAGTTATAACGAAATTGCAAATAGTTCTACAAGTACTGCGCAGGACAGCAAACGTCCTAGACTAAATGTTACTTCTATAAAATGTTATGAATGTGGAAAACTTGGTCACAGATCTTACGAATGTTTCAGCCATACGTATGATAAGCAGCAAACAACTTTCGATCGGTCCAACACAGCCATGGCCGTAACAAAGCCCTCTGTAACGTGCTACAAGTGCGGCGTTGAGGGTCACGTGGCATCACGGTATTCAAAAACGGTGCCGGCTGTCAGCAGCAGCGCGATACCCGCCGCCTCAACAAGCTTGGTGAAACGAGTGAATATATGCGACGTGAGGCCTGTTACTGGCATGATCACTCAATTTGGTGAGGAGTTTTCATTTTGTTTTGATTCTGGTGCTGTGTGTTCCCTTGTGACAGAGAGTATTTCGCATAAAATAGTTGGTACATTACAACATTCATTTGTAATTTTGGTAGGTGTAGAAAAAGCTAGCGTGTTGTGTTATTTGCAAGTTCTCTCCCGGGTTACACTTTGCGGCCATGAAGTACAAATTTTATTTTACACTCTACCCGCATTACCTGAAGACGCATTGGTAAAGCGGTCATAGGTCATATTACGAACGGTCGCGCTGGCGGTTGCGGGTTCGATCCCCACATATGAAAAACATTTGTATTGGCCATACAGATATTTGCCGTGGTCTGGGTGTTTGTGCAATCCTAGTGGATTTCCCCACTGTGCCTCGGAGGGCACGTTAAGCCGTCGGTCCCGGTTGTTATCATGTACACCTGATAGCGATCGTTACTCATAGGAGGAAATATATCCGCCAACCCACATTTGAGCAGCGTGGTGGATTAAGCTCTGATCCTTCTCCTACATGAGGAAAGAGACATATGCCCAGCAGTGGGATGTTACAAGCTGAAGCTACCCGATGATTTCCTAAGTAGTGATATTTTGATTGGACGTGATTTATTAGCTTTGGAATTTTCTGTGCGTATATCGAGTGATAAACTTAGTATATTCAAAAGGTTTTCTCTTGTAAATGTGTCATACGGATATTTTAAATGATTGCAAGGCTCGATTATTACATTTCTTTAATTACTTTAAGGACTCGTTATTGAAAGCACGCCTACCAGCAGAGTAACGACATGTGAATTAGAAATTTAACTATAATGGATCAACAGCGTGGTGGCTGTGTGAGCCATATGAAAAACATTATAAAGTGGCGAGGTGGCCATTTAGATAATTAAAGAACTGTCTGTAAGGCGAGGTGGCCGAACAGACAATAAAAGGCGAGGTGGCCTGTATAGTGGCGAGGTGGCCATTTAGATACTTAAAGAACTGTCTGTAAGGCGAGGTGGCCGAACAGACAATAAAAGGCGAGGTGGCCTGTATAGTGGCGAGGTGGCCATTTAGATACTTAAAGAACTGTCTGTAAGGCGAGGTGGCCGAACAGACAATAAAAGGCGAGGTGGCCTGTATAGTGGCGAGGTGGCCATTTAGATACTTAAAGAACTGTCTGTAAGGCGAGGTGGCCGAACAGACAATAAAAGGCGAGGTGGCCTGTATAGTGGCGAGGTGGCCATTTAGATACTTAAAGAACTGTCTGTAAGGCGAGGTGGCCGAACAGACAATAAAAGGCGAGGTGGCCTGTATAGTGGCGAGGTGGCCATTTAGATACTTAAAGAACTGTCTGTAAGGCGAGGTGGCCGAACAGACAATAAAAGGCGAGGTGGCCTTATAAACTATATAGGGGCGAGGTGGCTATTTCATTAATATTGGGTCAGTTTAGTAAACAGCGTGGAGGCAATTTATTATACAAATTTTGACATTCGTTGAGATTGAGAATTTAACGTTTATCAGACTATATTGGAGTAGAAGATGATAATGACCATATTCTATTCGGTCAGGAGTGGCCGAACCATGTTACCCAAATTTGTTTCTCTCTTTACAGATAATGATGTTGTTCGCCCTTCAACATCACACGAGGACGTGTGAAGCGTCAGGACGGCCGTGTCGGAGGAAGTAGTAAGAATGGAGTTGATTGCTGGTTACATGAAGACTATATCAATAAGCTTAGAAAATACTTTGTTAAATAATAATTATAATTTGTTTAATTTCTTAGATTTTTGTATTGTTTAAATTTAACTTAGTTTAAAAGTAATTTTTATAAAGACTTTATTATTGCACATTATGTCAGAGCAGAGGGTAGGCCTCGAGCGGGGTCGAGGCGCCATCTTAACGTTCAGTGGTGAGGGTAGATAGATATACGGTGATTGATCGCGGTGGATCATTATTATAAAATAGTTGTTGTTACGGTGTGGTTGGTTAATACTTTAGTGAAGTCAGATCGGTACCTTGAACCCGCTGCTCGAATTAATCGTTTAATTAGTGTTATAAGTTATTTGTTGTGTAAAAATATTCAATAAACTTTATAGTACAGTGAATACTTTGTTTTGTGCTGGCATTTAACCCAATGATGACGCCCACTAGACCTGCTACCACTAATGACGATGTCGACAAGACTAGTGTTTCTCCGACATATATATATATTTTTTTTCATTTAAAAGAAAAAAAAATAATCAAAACTAAAGTGTTTTGAATTTTTCACATGAATTTTGAGGTTATGTGAAAAAAAGTCTTAATACATAATTGTGTTTGCTCGCAAACGAAAAAAAAAACCGACTTCAATTACATCGACCAGTAATACAACGTAGATCGACGAAAAAATAGTCAAGCAACTACGCGTTATTAAAGATTACTCAAAAAGTAGTTATTCAATCATTACAGCCTATATAGTCCACTGCTGGACATAGGCCTCCACAAGTTGACGCCAAAAATAACGTGAACTCATGTGTTTTGCCCATAGTCACCACGCTGGGCAGGCGGGTTGGTGACCGCAGTACTGACTTTGTCGCACCGAAGGCGCTGCTGCCCGTCTTCGGCCTGTGTATTTCAAAGCCAGCAGTTGGATGGTTATCCCGCCATCGGTCGGCTTCTTAAGTTCCAAGGTAGTTGTGGAACCTTGTTATTAGATCTCAATAAAATTTATATGTGACCACATGATAAACATCAGCTTTCGATTAAATTAAAAATTATCAAAATCGGTATACCCAGTAAAAAGTTATTACGGATTTTCGAGAGTTTCCCTCGATTCCTCTGGGATCCCATCATCAGATCCTAGTTTCCTTTTCACGGTACCAAACTAGGGATATCCCCTTTCCAACAAAAAAAGAATTATCAAAATCGGTACATCCAGTAGAAAGTTATGTGGTATAATACAACGTAGGTCGACGAAAAAAGCGTCAATTAAAAACACATTATTAGATATAACTCGAAAAGTAGTTGTTAGATCTCAAATAAATTTAAATGGGACCAATTGGCACACACCACCTTTCGATTAAAACAAAATTTGTCGAAATCGGTCCACACGGGCAAAAGTTCTGATGTAACATACATTAAAAAAAAAAAAAAAATACAGTCGAATTGAGAACCTCCTCCTTTTTTGGAAGTCGGTTAAAAAGTTGTAGATCTTTTTACCACCTACAACTTTGCCGTACACACGTACGTTATAGCTTTTTTCCATAGGATTTGTAGTTTAGCCGGAAATCGAGATAAACCGGGGGTAACCCTATCACTTCACGACCTCAGATCGCCCGTAATTTATTTTTCCTTTCATTTTCGTTGTATTCTCTTCTTTATGCAATCGGTTTAATTTTACTTTAATAATTTAATCGGTTTCATTTTACTTTGATAATTAATTTTTTTCACTTTTTATCATTTTAAAAACACTTGTCTATAAAGGGGTCACGTAATGGAATTTTTTTTCTAAAACACAAGATTTGGCATCAACCAACCACATTTAATGTGATAAAAAAATAGGAATTTGTGAAAAGTGAGATATGAAAAAATTAGAATGACAAAATGTGTAACCATAAATTATGTAAGTTGCATATGAGCGATTCAATGATATCAGAAAGTTCACAAACCTTTTTATTAAACTTCAGATTAAGTCCAATGTTTACTTTGTTTTGAGTTTCGGTGGGCAAGTCGTTCCTTTCCCCCAGTATAAGGAGCACGGTTCCCGTTATGCGAGACAGCATGTGATTTGATATACCTGAAACATAATCTCCAGTTAGTTAGTGTTTTTGGTACAAAATATCACAATGCTGCGGCAAACTGCGCGGCGACGTTTTAGGAAATTAAAAAATAGAAGTGAAAATTGAGGTGGAGTGTAACAGTCAGGGCAAATCTTACTGCAAGTATTTTCGGACGGTTGTAATTATTTAAAATTAGACTTGTTTACTGGCTTTATCCATTTAAAAAAGTACAGCGTGTAAGTAAACGTCGGTCTGCGCGTGTATGTACGTGTGTGTGCGTGTGTGTATGTGGGAGTGTGTATATGTGTGTACGTGTGAGTGTATATATGTGGGGGGGGGGGCAGTTACCGCAGGCGGCGGCGGCGTAGTGCGCGGAGCGGTAGGCGGCGGCCTGCGCGTGTATGTGCGTGTGTGTGCGTGTGTGCATGTGTGAGTGTATATATGTGGGGGGGGCAGTTACCGCAGGCGGCGGCGGCGTGGTGCGCGGAGCGGTAGGCGGCGGCCTGCGCGTGTATGTGCGTGTGTGTATGTGTGAGTGTATATATGTGGGGGGGGGGCAGTTACCGCAGGCGGCGGCGGCGTGGTGCGCGGAGCGGTAGGCGGCGGCCTGCGCGTGTATGTGCGTGTGTGTATGTGTGAGTGTATATATGTGGGGGGGGGGGCAGTTACCGCAGGCGGCGGCGGCGTGGTGCGCGGAGCGGTAGGCGGCGGCCTGCGCGTGTATGTGCGTGTGTGTATGTGTGAGTGTATATATGTGGGGGGGGGGCAGTTACCGCAGGCGGCGGCGGCGTGGTGCGCGGAGCGGTAGGCGGCGGCCTGCGCGTGTATGTGCGTGTGTGTATGTGTGAGTGTATATATGTGGGGGGGGCAGTTACCGCAGGCGGCGGCGGCGTGGTGCGCGGAGCGGTAGGCGGCGGCCTGCGCGTGTATGTGCGTGTGTGTATGTGTGAGTGTATATATGTGGGGGGGGGGGGGCAGTTACCGCAGGCGGCGGCGGCGTGGTGCGCGGAGCGGTAGGCGGCGGCCTGCGCGTGTATGTGCGTGTGTGTATGTGTGAGTGTATATATGTGGGGGGGGGGGCAGTTACCGCAGGCGGCGGCGGCGTGGTGCGCGGAGCGGTAGGCGGCGGCCTGCGCGTGTATGTGCGTGTGTGTATGTGTGAGTGTATATATGTGGGGGGGGGGCAGTTACCGCAGGCGGCGGCGGCGTGGTGCGCGGAGCGGTAGGCGGCGGCCTGCGCGTGTATGTGCGTGTGTGTATGTGTGAGTGTATATATGTGGGGGGGGGGCAGTTACCGCAGGCGGCGGCGGCGTGGTGCGCGGAGCGGTAGGCGGCGGCCTGCGCGTGTATGTGCGTGTGTGTATGTGTGAGTGTATATATGTGGGGGGGGGGCAGTTACCGCAGGCGGCGGCGGCGTGGTGCGCGGAGCGGTAGGCGGCGGCCTGCGCGTGTATGTGCGTGTGTGTATGTGTGAGTGTATATATGTGGGGGGGGGGGGCAGTTACCGCAGGCGGCGGCGGCGTGGTGCGCGGAGCGGTAGGCGGCGGCCTGCGCGTGTATGTGCGTGTGTGTATGTGTGAGTGTATATATGTGGGGGGGGGGGGCAGTTACCGCAGGCGGCGGCGGCGTGGTGCGCGGAGCGGTAGGCGGCGGCCTGCGCGTGCGCTCGCGGTATCGGCTCCTGCTGCTCGCGTACGCTCAGCTTGATGCGGCCGCTCCGCGGCGCGTCCGAGCTCAGCACCTGGCGCACAACCACTGGCGTAAGGACTGGCGGAGCTCGTCCGACCGCTCGTGCACGAGTTCAGTGACAAACACACGTACAGGAGGAACATATATATTAACACATTATAGTATATTCACTTAAATCTTTTAAATTAAAACATTTTCAAGGAATCACGTGACTCCACTCGCCGAAAGTGTGACTTAACGTGACAGAGAAAGAGAAATAGGGAAGCGCTCAGAGAAAACTTCAAGAATAAGGTCACTCCACTGTTCGCATGTATACGAAAAAAAAAAATAAGCGAGATACTTGCATATTTACCCGGAAATGGCATCATCACTGTTGCAAAACCACCTGACAGAAGTTGAGATGTGGCTGACAACTAAATCCTAACAGCAAGATGCTAGTGTACAAAACCACCATAAAACCAATCTGGACTTACGGAATCCAACTGTGGGCACGATCAGCAACAGTAATATAGATATTCTGGAGAGATTCCAGACCAAAACTCTGAGAACAATGTTTGGTATCCCTCATTGTATAAGTAATAGATAAATATACCTCGACCTCAGCCTAAAAACAGTTCGATAGGAAATAACTCAAAACAGCCTGAAATACCAGGAGAAACTGACCGTCCATGTAAACAAACTGGCAACGTTCTGAGCGGAGAAGACGCTCTTCAGCATATCCGGCTAAAAAGAAGTAACATACCGAGCCTACATAAAAGATTTACCACTTGAAATCAAGAGTCGTGTGAAAAGTTTCACACAAGTATGGCTCTTGAGGAAAACATAAACTAAGAAATCAAACAAAAAAGTGGCTTATTGTTGGAAAACAGATTACCATGAAGCACTAACATCAAAAAAAAAAAAAAAAAAAAACTTGCACATTTGATGCAAAGTTATGCTTTTATGCGGTTAAGATGAAACTGCTGCTTCGACGAAGAGTGCAATCGTAAAAATGTGACGGTATCAAAGAGTTCTCATATAAATTGTAAAGACAGTAAAAAAAAGCACATAGAGCCAACGTCTCTAATTATATTTAAGGTACTCGTCAAAGGTCCCAAATCATCAGTAAGTTTGGGATATTTGACAATGCGAATTACCGGGCTTTGGATGGATCAAGTGTCTGGAGTTGATATTGAGGAGTCCAGGGGTCCGAACACTCCGCATCGGATAGACCTGAGTTTTATAAATCAGCAATCGATGACCCGATATGAAATACCGTCCCGCCCTGTTTAGAACCACGAGCATTTTTGTAGCCTTGCCAGTTTAGCTTTGCTCTTTAAGTGACCCCGTAATCGGACCTCGTTTGTTATTATCCCGAGGATTCCAAGATTTCAGGATTTAGGAGGAAATACTTTTATTTATGTTTAGGGATGTGTTCTGGAAATTCTGCATTATTTTACGTCTGTTTTTCGCGGCGATCATCTCAATACTAAAAACGTCCCGTAGCTAAGGAGGTACGCGCTTAGCTATCGGCGTCGAACTATAGGCTAGGAAATCAGGCTAAACGGTCTACTTCGCTCTCGTAAACGGTAGCATATCAATACAAAGAATAATCCATCTCCTCCGCAAAACTTAATAATCCATATATTGTTTTAAATTTCCATGGTTGTTAACATTATTTGGATTCGTTTCTTCGGGATTTACACCACATGAAAAGGCACCAGTTACGGAGGCAGGTAGTAGATAGACAGCCAGTATTTTTGCCGTATGTAAAGGGAGTGACGGATAAGGTCTCAAATATCTTAAAAAAGTATGCAATTAAAACTATCTTCACTCCTTTGAAAAGGGTATCGCAATGTCTACGATCGCCCAAAGATAGTTTTCCGTTGGAAAAACCTGGTGTTTATAAAATCGACTGCAGTTGTGGTATTTCATATATCGGCCAAACAAAGCGCACAATAGCATGCCGTATAAAGGAGCACATAAAAGCGGTCAAAAACAACGATACGCAAAAATCGGCCATCGCTGAACACTTGATACAGTCGGGCACAAATCACTGGATCGAGTTGCATAATCTTCAGATTATCTCAACAGAACGCCACAACATACTGAGAATGGTCAGGGAAGCGATTGGAATTATCAAACACAAAAATTTCAATCGTGAGGATGGGTTTAAACTGTCGAGTATCTGGAGTCCAGTGGTTCGTTTGTGTCAGGACAACGGAAGACGAAAAAGTGCCGTTTCGCGTATGGATACAGTGGTGTCGTGTGTCGAGAACAGGTTCGAGTGAGTGGTGAGTTTGCAGACAGTGGTACCGGTATCGAGCGTAATAGAAGACCTAGACGGAGGGTAGACCGATATGTCTGCCCATAACATCTACCCGCAATAATCAAACAGTTCTTCCGTGACCATGGCGCATGCAACTGCGCCGAAATATCGGAGCCTCAAATATAAAAAGGTACATGGTGTAAATCCTGAAGAAACGAATCCAAATTAATAATCCATCTCATTCACTTTACAATACCAGTAGAAATAATTAGGAATCGGCGATGCGGTGCGCGCTACTCACGGTGGCCTCGCAGCCGTAGTACGGGCCGCGCGTGAGCAGGAACACGCGGTCGCCGGGCGGGTAGGCCTGCTGCGGCGTGCGGTAGCGCAGCGGCGGCAGCAGCGCGGCCGGCAGCGCCGCCAGGGTCGCCTGCAGCGCGTAGCCGCACGGAACCGAGCTCCACTGCTCCTCTAGCGCCATGCTCACGTTGTCTTGGATCACGTATTTGTACCCTGAAATAATAAAGACGTGCTAATCTTACGAAAAGAACTTGTATCTTAACAGTGAATATACTTTTTATTATGTATTTTACACATTTTAACAAACTAAAAACTAATTGTCAATAATAATTTGTTACATTAATGTATGTCAAAGATCTCAAATTTACTAAATCAGACCTTTGATATAATATCTAGATAATCCTTATTTAATAATTTTTAAAAACAACAATACATTTTAATTTGTGAATCTCTTTTCGATCAGTACTGTAAATATGTTAAAAAACAACAATTTCAAAAAGTTTAAAATCCTTTTACTTTACAAAGACATGTATTATTTTTTATTGTTAATCCTTACCTTTTAAATTCAGTGCGTGAATAATAACTTTCACATCTCCCAATTCTATGCCAAGACGATTCATATTGCTGCAATAGAAAAGTTTATTGTAAGCACAACTTCAATACTACATTTGGTGACTTGAAACAATATTGTTTTTGTAATAAACATTTTATTATAAAACATATTTCACTAAGGCTCAGGCACCCAACACCTACTATTCCCTTTACTCGTTAACTGTAATACCTACGCACATTCGCGCCTATTAACAGACTTCGTTCGTCGTTTTCACACAAACTTGCACGCACATCTAAAAGCCATAAAAACCAAAATCTGATACACAAATTACACATGTGTTAAACTAAAGATACACACTGCTCAATAATAGTAGAACGTTCAGATATCCACTGCTTGTGCAAGTTGCCCACGTTTAATTCTTTTGAAAATTGTACTCCATCCAAATTGTTGTTTTGCTTGTCAATGTGGTGAAGACGCATTTTCTCATTTGACACTGAGATAACTCTGGAAATTGGGAATACAGATTAAAATATAAATTTAATATTATAAATAAAAACAAGTTTTAAGAATTCCATTGTAATTACATTTATACTAATACCATACTTAGGACTTAATTGTTTGTTATAGTACTTTACCGATTTTAGATCTACAGTTGTAATTAAAAATGATTTTAAATTCAGTTAAAAAGATGGACGAATTGCTAAATTATATGACACACTATGCATAATTTTTTCAAAAATTTCTGAGGAATTAAATATAACTTACTTAGCCTGGGTAAGATGAGGCCAGCTCACCCAAATAACTTTGCCCAATAACTTCTGAGCAATTTCCTCGAGCGGTGGATCTATACTCTCCGTGGGTATTATTTCCACTATCATGCTACTGTTGCGAGATGGCTGGTCAAATACTTTAACTTTGCAGGCTTTTAAACTAGCCTAAAATATATAAAAAACTAGTAACTACTAAGTACTAATTTAAAGGAAATTGATATCAAAATCAATCTCAGATTGATAAAATTCAAAAATTATTCAGAAACAGTAACAAAACAATTAATTTATTACATAAATGTATTCATTATACAAAAGCTTAAATCAAAATTGTGTATTTTTTATTCTTACTAAATATAGTAAGTCACAAAGTCTACACATTTAAACTTGACCTAAGTAATACATAGAAACTTTAAGTATATAATGTACCTTGTACTTTAAATGTCTCATTGTAGGGAAGCCGGGATACAATAGATCCCTATCAACGTTTGGCAACATTCCTTTCTTCAATTGATCAACAGGAACGTCCAGTTCTTGCCTCCAGACCTCTACTTGTTTCGCATGGTTTTCAGGTATCGTTGAGAAAAATTCTGGAGCTACTAATGGACCTGTGAAACAATATTACTTTATATAATAGATATATTAGCTCAATCCACCACACTGCTCCAACACGTATTGAAGGATATATTCCCTACTATGATTAAGATCGCTATCAGGTGATCATGATAACAACCGGGATCAACGGCTTAACATGCTCTTCAAGGCACGGTGAACAGACCCACGAGGGCTAACGACCAGACGGAAATAAATATTTGTATAAACAAAATATCCACTCCGAGCGTAAATCGAACCCGCGACGTGTTTAGGCGCCGCCGATACAGCACACGCACCATTACACCATAGCGGTCGTCGTGATTGTCTTAATAATCTTTCAAATTTTTTAACACAACCTGAAAGCAAGTGTGTAGTTTAAAAGTATCTTTTAACTCTTCTCTTAGGTCCATCTATACTATATTATATTATTACCAAAATGAAAGATATATATCTTGGAATGTAATTAATAAACTTTAACTACTGATATTATTTTTGGGGAAGACACTGTGGCCTGTAACACAGCTTTTTTAAGCGAGCGCGGGTCGCAGGGTTTCTAGATAAAGTAACATACATAATTTGAGCAAAATAAAAACTTTTTTATTATTTATTTATTATTTTACCAGAAAAATGCTACGTTTCAAAGTATAGTTCGCGTCATGTAAAAAGCACGCTGGCCTTGAAGCTGCACAGAAGCGATTTATCGGTCTATTTGGTGGTATATGGGGTAAACGGTAAAAAAAAATTGTAATTTTGTAAAGTGATAATTATTATACTTATTTAATCCGAATTATTCGCACTAGTATTTCTAGTATTTTTAACAGACTTACTAAAAAGAAGGAGGTTCTCAATTCGACTGTATTTTTTTTTAATGTAATTACTTCAGAACTTTTGACTGGGTGCACCGATTTCGACAATTTATCCCTTAATCGAAAGGTGATGTGTGTCATTTGGTCCCACTTAAATTTATTTGAGATCTAACAACTACTTTTCGAGTTATATCTAATGATGCGTTTTTACTTGACTATTTTTTCCTCGACCTACGTTGTATTATACCGCATAACTTTTTACTGGATGTACCGATTTTGATGATTTTAAATTTAATCGAAAGCTGATGTTTATCATGTGGTCACATTTAAATTTCATCGAGATCTAATAATAAGTTTTTGAGTAATCTTTGATAACGCGTATTTACTTGACTATTTTTTCGTTTACATACGTTGTATTACTTGTCGATGTAATTGAATTCGGTTTTTTCTGTTTGCGAGCAAATACAATTATTTAATGTACCTACCAATGATCATTATGCGAAGCCGCGAGTGAAAGCCTAATTAAAAAATAAAACAGTAGTACTTTTGTGCACGAGTATACCCGTTATACCACTAATTGACACAAGCTGTATTGTAACGGAAAAAAATTGAACTGCAAACAGCAGGAACTTGTTCTTTACTTACTTATATAAAAACTTTATAAATTACTTATGTTTAGTGTGCTAACCCAACTTACTACTTACAAAAACTATAAAAAAAAAGTTTAATACAATATTATTAAACTCAAGTACGATTGAATACATTATGTTAAATATAATGAGGTATGTTTTTCTGTTTAATTTTTACCCCAAATATATATAAAGTGTAATTATATAGCACAATATTTTAAGATGTTTTGTTATGTTAGTAATGTAAGACTGAAGGATGTTGTATTTACTCAGAGTTGTTATATTACCTAAGTTTTCCGATGTCCTAGTATATACAAGCATAGGTCCGTGAGTATTACGCTTTAGCTCCTCTTCGGTCAATCTCTGATAGCAGGGCGCCATTGCTGATAGAAGGTTTGTCTGTAACACAAAATGTTATATTATTAAACGGCTAAAATAACCAAACAAAATAAGATTTAAGTTTTTTATCTGATATTAGATAAATCAAGAATACAAAGAATCTTCAATTTTCTAGCATTATAAATTTTTAAAGAAAATAATCGCTAAATGTGACTCTAAGACAAGTTTTTTTATATTTTGTTGTTTCTTACGGAATGTTTAATAAAGAAAATTGCTCTGAAAGATTTTTTTTAAAAAAATTACAAGAAGACCTCAGTCAACAATACAAACCTCATCTATAAAAGGTATTAATACAACAGCTTCCCAACTATTTTTCTTCCCGTTCAGATCAGTTTCAAAGTGAACGGGATAGTAGTGTACAATGGGTGAATCCTCATCAGTCATCAAATCATGGAACGGTGATGGTAGTAAATGTTTGCTTGCCGCTGGTAACACTGCCAACAGCTAGAAAAATATATAATTTAATATAATTGTATAATCTTCCATGTATGCCTTCCAGATCCCCAACACAGGAGTAAGTTCTCGTGGGTTTAGTATGAGGCATTTATGATTATTTTTACATGATTGACAAAAATCAGTTTAAATAAAATTGTAAAATATTCTACAAATCATGTTTTATATTTCTATACGATCTATAAATTTTTAATGAGCGCGGTCGCCATATTAGTGACGTCAACGCTTTAAAACATATCTTATCATTGACAATTCTGGTTGGCCACTTTTGATATTTAAAATCGTCATTTGTTTAATTTTAAAAAGTTTTAGCATGGTTATTTAATATAATTAGTTATCATCATACGTCATAGGGATGTTGGACGACCAGGTTAATGGAAATTAGCAACTGGCTGGAGTTATATCTTTAAAATCTTAGTACAATATTTTATTGATAATGCAAAAATTATTATTTAGGTTGTTAATGACACTGTTCTACACTTCCCTTACAAATAGATAAACTAATATAAAAATCAAATTATCTACAGTTTACTAAATTACATTAAACATAAAAATTAATATTTAATGAAAAATTACCTGTTCAAAGGGTTTAAAAGGCTCCCCAAGCTCAAATTCAATTTTGAGATCCTTGAATCCCTTGATATCTGACATGTATGGAGCATAATGATGTGGATAGTACCAACACCAGGATGGACAGCCCTTGTAATAATAGTAGAGATTCCATTGTATTGCTTTAACATAACCCTCTGCTTGGTCGGCTAAGACTTCACTGTTAAAAATATATTTAAAATAACAAATACTGGAACGTTATTAAATTGTAGTATTAATAAATTTCAAAATTGCTATTCAAAGACATATTTGACATAATTATATGCCATTGACATTAGTCACAGAAACAAATATTTTCTCCATAATATGGAGTATATCATGTCCCTTACTTTAAAGAAGATCACAAACATATAATGTTGCCCTCAGATGGTCCTGTGTTATTATTATTATTTCTTATATTACTAGGTCGGAAAACAAGCGTATGGCTCAACTGATGGTAAGCAATTATGGTAGCTTATAGACGTCTGCAACACCAGAAGCATTGCAAGTGCGTTGCCAACCCTACCTCAAATTATATTACCAAGAGCTCTGGTGACCTTACTCATCAACAGGAACACAACACTGCTTGAAAGCAGTATTATTTAGCTTTGAGCTTCTGTAAGGTCGAGGTCTACCCCAGTCGGGCTGCTCTATATTTTGAGCAAGAAACTTCCTGCTGTGCCGATCTCAATGAAATTGTGGTGAGTTAGGTAGTTAGTATATATTGAGGATATGCAGTTTTAATAGCTGAGGTAGGGTCGGCAACAAATAACAGTAAACGTTTGCATTTAGGCATACTGTATGTTTTTTTTATTACCATAATAGTATAAAAAATTAACATTCACTTACTCTGTTACTTTTGAATAATCCAATTTATTCATATAATAATCCTTCTTGTGTAAAATAAACTCCATTTCAATATTAGCTTCCTCTAAAACAACATATTTTTATGTTAAAAATTAATGTGAAACTAATTATTGTTTATATTAAAAATAATATATTCTACTTACCGTCACTTGTTTCTTCATATTCTTCATCATTTTCTTCCATATCATCTACAAACTAATAAGAACATGTAAATTGTGATAAACTAATAAATACAAAAATTAACAATTTACTTTGTCAACACCAATGAAAACAAAATATAATCTATATATATATATATATGAATATTTGTCTGTATGTCCTTTATAGAATCGTAAACTATGCATTTGATCATGTCATGATCTTCAGCAAAGTGTTGTGCATGAGCCCACAAGTTTCTAGTTTAGTTAGTACGATAAAAAAAAAAAAATAAAAAAAGAAAATGTAGCAACGCACGCAGCATCATAAAGAAAAAGAATAAAGTTATGGAAATCACGTTTCAATATTTCAAAATGACATATGGTATATAAATGATTAGCTGTGGCCCGCAGTTCCACACCTGTTAATTTGAAAAGTAGCCTAGGTAAATGTGCTATCCAACAAAAAGAGAAATTCTAAATTCGAACCAGTAATTACTGAGATTAGTGCATTTAAATAATGAAATAAATTTTCAGCTTTATAATATTAGTATAGACAGTATATTATTAGATTGAACTATAGTAAAGTAAATAATACATACCATTTCATGCGTAGCATTAATTAGTGCTTGCAATTCGTCATCTGGCTTATTAGCTTTTATATCGTCAATATTTACGTTAAATGTATCATCATTGTTTGGTTTATACTGAAAGAAATAGAACGTAAGTTATCATTAAAATATATTAATTATTGGAACGAAGTTCCTTACGGCAGGCTTGGTATTTGGCTGGGCGAGCGAACTGAAAAAAATGTGATACTAAAACAGTAAGAAAAATATATAACTGAAGTGAGGTAATATCAGTCACACGACTGTATATGACATTTGTAAAATTAATATATTACTAGTAAACTTTTTTTTTAAATTATGTAATTTTATACTGTCGACAAAAGTAAATAAAGCAATATGTTTTTTTTTATTTCACTTACCTCATAGTTTGAATTATTATTATTATTATTATTATTTTGTTTGATTTATTTTATTTTACGGTATTTGTTATTTTCTAAAATACTAACTTTCCTTATGTGCTTATCTAATTAAAAGCCAATCAACAAAATTTAAAAAAAATCAAGAACTAGAAAATATGTATAAAATTCACCATTTTTTTTTTTCAAATTGTTGCTTCTTTACTATCCGAAGGAATTTCGTCCTACCTAACTTTTTAGTTTTACTGTCACTAAAAATCAACTACTCAAAAAACGTATAACGCTGACCATGAAGATTGCAAAAGCATCAAAATATTGGTAACTAAAATAACCAACACTAAACATGGTAAATATGGGCAGCACTTTACTTATTTTGGAATATAATTTTCAACATCTTCAAATTATTATTTTTTAAACAAACTTCTAAAATACTTCTTCTGGGGATTAAAATCAATTTAATTTCGTTTAAAACCAAGTTAACTTATTGTAAATTCATAAAAAATAAAATTATTTGTCCGTATTTTAAAAAACAGCCTTTATTAGTTTTGAATATCCTAATCATACTTGTTTACATCATTACTGGCCAAATTTAAACATTTTTTTTTCAATTTACAAAATGCTACAAACCTCTTTCCTTTCTTTATCATTAGGTCGCCTACCGGTTTTCGCTTCGAAATATTTCAAATCTGCATATGTATCTTGAAACTTCTCTTTATCTATTTTTGCTAATTCCTGCATGAATATCTCGAATCTTTCTAGATTTAAATCTCCCGCCTCATTTATATAACCTTGAAAAATACATAACATGTGGGTATTTCAAACAAGTTATTGAGGGTGTCACATTCAATCTTATTTATTATAATAATTAAGTGTGATTGCAAATGAAAAAAAACTGATTTAAATTTACATCAACAAATAATACAATTGTTTGTATCTTTTAATAGTGTGCAATAAAGAATATTATTATTATTTAAACAACATAAGTTGTCAAAAAAATAATCATATAATATATGCATTGAGAGCTCAAAAAGTACTCGTCAGATTTAAACCAAATTTAATTAGGATCACAAAACACATATTAGCTCAGGTAAAGAAAAAATATATATATATATATATATAAAAGCTAGTAGCTCATAAATGGTATGTAGTGTGTGTGCTTTCATTTAATGTCACATATAAATAATAATATAAAAATTAGTGTGATACATACCACTCAAAGTTGGGAGAACAGTCATATACGTCATATATAGAAGAGGTAATGCATCATTACTGATATGCATATTAGGCAAATGAGGTATAAAATCATTGCCGACTAGGAAGCCCATTAGCACCCAATCGTCAACTATTTTCTCGATATCATATTCAAATGGTAACTTGTCCTTTATTGATATAAATTCTTGTTCTAAGTATTCCCTTAATAGAGATAAGTGAAGAAGATAGAAGTTTGTATCTTCGGGACTTGTTGCACGTTGTGTTGTTTTACCAAATTTTACCTTTGAAAAAATGCATTTTGTAAGAAAACCAGTCTACTATATATCTACATTTCTCAGAATTTCTTTCAAAATATGTAAGTTTTATTTAATAGAAGAATATTTTTAAAAACAGTTCTAGCAAGCAGAAAATTGAGGGTATCACTGAATTCTCTAGATTTACATGTTCACCTATTGTGCAAACACTTAACCACAATAAAACCTTACCTCCTCTCTCAGCAATGCAAAATGCGGTTCATGAGTGCACATGCCCAACATGATAAGATCTGCGTCTAGTCCATAGAGACAATGACGAGTATTTGGATTGTAATCAGGTTGAGAGCGGGCCCAACGGATATAGTCCATTATTTTATGTTCTCCCTCTCCAGGGGTCTGGAATCAAACAAATTAAATTAAAATGCATAGGAATAAGAATAAAACATCTTACACTACAAGGGTATTGTCTTATTAATATATGAATGAATTACCAAGTAAACATGTTTACGGCTCTAGCTGCTACCTATACAGGAGCAGGTAATATCTTCAGAGGCAACTGTATAAGGATTGAGGGCTATTGGTATTTTTGGTAAAATGACTAGCAGTAGACCGGGACAGACTAAAGTGAAAATATATGGACGGAGTGACCACATATGACTGATGAGAATATATTTAGAGAAATAGACAACATATTGTTCTAACTCCACAATAAGTAGGTTTATAGTATGAATAATAATAAAAAAATGTGTCAGACTCAAAGGAACTCAAAGGAAGGTTACCCACACATTAGGAATTCTAAACATTTTGAATATCATATCAAAAATTGACCGCTCCAGCGGGGTTCGAACCCCGCTGGAGCGCGAACGTCTGTATGTCCAATACAACTTTATGCCACATTCAGAATAAAACCTGCAACTACCAACGCAACAGCCACAGTGTTGTTGAAAAAAGATATTTTCAAATTTTATTTCCTTACCTCATGTCCAGACAATATAACTTTGACATTAGACCACAGTGGATCGGTGGAAATTTTTTCCTTAATAAAATACTTGAGCTGGTCATGCAAACGTGCCATGAAAACTGTTCCAGGTGTAATGCAGTTACTATCGAATCTCTTCTCAGTGGGTAGCACCTCACCTAGGAGACAAATTTCATTAGACCATATGTAAACAATATTTAAATATTTGTTCAAACAATCTACAGTAAAGCTACAGTAACCTCTTTATAGAAAGTTATCTAAAGGAGAGATTTTTTTTAATTTTATGAAGGTAGTAGCAGCTTAGACATGCTTTTTTGTTTTTTTAAAACATTGTTTAAATTCATATTTATCTATTTAACTAAATTTGTTTTGAAATGTATTATATATCTGTGTGTCTAATCATTGAATTATACTATAAAAACAATTGTAAGAATGAGATCTCTAGTACTAATATGAATTTATAATAGTAATAGTTATTAAGTTATAGTTTTTATTTTTTTCGTTTTTCTTAAACCCTGACTGTTTAAAATCATTAGAATAGGCAGATGTCTTAATTGTCTAATACGCATGCTGTAACTACCTTCAAGAGAAATTATATGTAAACTTAATACATAAGCATATAGCTCCAATGAGTACAATGTACGATGAGTACATAAATAATTTACATACCAAAATATGTACACATAAACATAGCTTTTGTATAATTTGAGACATAAATTTAAATTAATAATACCTTTTGCTTTAGCAATCTCTTCTAAGCTTTCAGCTTCCCTTGCTGATCTGAATCTATAAATATAAAATAACTACGTTTTAGCATCTATGATATAATGTTATAACAATTTCACAATAAAACAAATCTATTAATTTCATTTTTAAAAGGCTACATTTTGTTAAAAAAATAATTCTACCTTCTTCCTCTTTGTTGGTTCATTTTAGCTCTGGGAGCCACACCATCAATAGCCATAAAGAATAATTTCTTAGGTTTTATTATTTGAAATAAAATAGTAATATAATGGAAGATATCTTTGAATATCTTTTCTTCAGTTATTCGAAAATGTGGATTAGAATCATCCGGGTGAGAGCAGTTGTGTATGATACCGTTCATATCCAGATACATATTGTCAAAATCTGGTATCTGAAATACATTAACTGGAATGAATATATTTTTTTCCATAAAAGTTAAATAAGCATTACTTTATTAACACTCTTTTTTGAAAGATCGGGAAAAAATAAATAAATATAAGTTAGATAAAAGTACCTGATACTGCTTCACCAGTTCATTAAGGCAAGGATACCTTTCGCTGGTGTACCTAAAAAACTTTGGTACTCCCATTTTGTTGATAAATCAACACAAAATATTAAAATTCTAATTGGCACGAATCTAAACTGTTAATTGAGTAACCTAGCTCAAAATTCAGATGTTAAGTTATCGATCATTTAGTTTTAATCGTAGTTTGATGGTAATAATATTTTACTATCTTCAATTTTCCAATATTATATTAATAGAAAATTGCAACGTTTATTCAGTCATAATTTAACAAAAATGATTTTCTTTCACTTCGTAAAAACGATTATTTTCACAGATAAGAACAATAATTAAAAATGACAGGTGGTTGTAATCGAATAAAAAAAATTGAATCGTAATTATATGACCAACCAAACTAAATTCCTAAATGTTTAAAATATTTAATTTAAATTTAAATTTGTACATTTAAAATCTTTAATTTACCTTTGAAGAATGATAATCATAAATTTAATGATATGAATTAATTAAAAACCGCTCTGGAGTAGTGGCCTAAAGCCCTCAAACTAGTGCTTTGATCACCGTTAAATATTTAGTAACGTTAATTTGTCTCGAAGATATAACTTTATTTATGGCATAATAATAACTTAAACTTTAATAACATTATTATCTTGCAGCCATTATACTGGTAATTTTTTTACCGGTATTATCTAATTTAAGGTTATATTGAACGTACATATCTATACCGTTACCGTTAATAGTTATCTATACCATAGTACTCTGTGTGGTTATCGTTACCCATAGATTATACACTTATATACTGGTATAGATACGCCACTCAGAAATTAAAATTGATGTATCACGACCTCCCCCACTAACAGATGGCGTGCACATACAATTTTATTTCTATAATAATACTACAGGTGGCGCTGTTTATTTATTTTTTACCAGATTGATTATTATTTAAATAATATACTGTATGTACTTTTCACACTTTTTCCACTTATTTATTAATACAAACAGTTCGTATCAATAAATTGGTGGAAATAGTGTGAAAAGTATTTCATATTTATCATTAACTTTTATCAAAAAGTAACAAGTATGTACATTAAGAATATTTTCTATTTTTTTTTTTTTTGTGTTAAGTATTAAAAATTTGATTTCAAATTAATTCTATTTTACCTAATATTAACAGATAATCGAGGGTTTAAAAATAAAACACCAGTACCATATAGAATTTATAAAACTGTTGTTTATTTTCATCTTTTATTATAATAATCGGATGCTTGTTTTTTAACATGATCATTCCTATCAAAATTTCAAAATTTTCATTGGTTTAACTTCTCTGTATGAGGATATTCCCATTTGGGAAAGCGATGTAAGGGTCCTGAAAATTTTTAATATTCTTAAAATATTGCTTTATACATAAAAGTGATACTAAAGAGACATAATAATGAATTCTAAATGCAATGAAAGGAATAAAAAGAGTTAATTATTACTTCTATTTTATTAAGGGTGTGATTTAAACAGTTTGCAAAGTATTTGTATCATTGTTAGCAAAAAAATATTACTGATTAGCTAGTACAATTGGGCAACAACATATAGTCAGCAAATATTTCTAAATCCGTCTGCAATTTGTATTGTCTCTGAACAGTTATAGTATTTTTTTTTTTGTGGCTGAATATATGTAAAAGCAGCAATGAGTGACCCATGTGCTGGTAATATAAGCCTTTAAGATAATTATGCCTACTGAAATAGTATGCCAAAAAATACCTAACTGCAAAATTAAATTAGAAAAACAAAAATTCGAAAGAAAGGGATCCCTATTTAGTAATATTGGGATAGTGTCATATATATAGCTTTATTTTCCACCCACTTTTAACGAACACTGCTGATTTTGAAAAAAAAAAAAAAAACGTAATCTATTTTTATTGCTAACCAAAATTTAAATATGAATGCCAATCAATCTTGCTCCGACAAATAATTATTTTGCAGTATGACTGTTTTTTTTTGTAGATACATAATAAGACAAGCTGCTTGCTTATGTTTGAATTACTAACTATTATTATGATTTTATAAAGA
Source organism: Melitaea cinxia (assembly GCF_905220565.1). NCBI lineage: Eukaryota > Metazoa > Arthropoda > Insecta > Lepidoptera > Nymphalidae > Melitaea > Melitaea cinxia. The sequence continues at coordinate 3,998,905 of NC_059399.1, forward strand.
AAAAAATTTTGCAGCCTCATTTTATTATTACTGAAAAAAATCCTTGTATGTTTGCCAAATGATTTATAGGCTGTTTTTCTTGCTAACCAAATTTTAAAATGGCATACAAATTAATTACTTCTTTTATAATTTTTTTTACTAAGTCGAATAGAGAAGTAAAGAGTAATCTTGGTATAATACTTAATGTCTAAATACTGCTTTGAAACGTTTCTTTAAATAATTTGAATACTCACCATAAATATCACATTTGAAATAACATTTTAATTCAGCTGATTTCGGCATTTTAAAATACTTAATCAAAATTGCAAAAATTGTAATCCGTGTAATAAAGAGCCAAGTTAACAGTCATGCAATCAGTCCGGGGTCCAAATAACAATCCAGGTGATGTCGTAACTCGTAGAAGATCAAAAAGTCCGTAAACAAGCCAAAACGTAGGGAATAACACAATAAAATTAAAAACACAACGAACACTGAACAAACACAATTAAACGAGTGATTCAAAATTCAAATATGGCCGACTAATGCACGATGGGCCTCAATAATATTGCCACGGCAAAAAATATTGGAGATAAATTAAAATATACTTATATTTTAAAATATATTTTTTTATACCTATGAATCGTACAAAACATGTTTGATTGATTATTTAAATTAATTATATTTGCAAAAATTCTAGACTCTACTGCTGCTACTGCCATCTATTTTTGGCACATTAATCTATCACCCCGAACTTACCCTCCTCCTCTAAAAGATGGCGTTAGTTTGTACGAATATTTTTGAATTACGATATTGTATGAGAGTTTCACACCCCTGATCGTTACCTACCTACCTCAAGGAAGTTATATAGGTGTAATTTCCTTGCGTTACCTATTATAAATAATATGACACCGTAGAATGTATGGAAAAGATAGATTAAATTTTTAATTTAGGACCATTTTTATTGCTTTTTAAATTATTACGGAATACGCCTTGCTTCTTTAGTGTTCACATGTGTGTTCTAATTTCGAAAACAATGATGGAATATGAAACAAGCTACTGTTCATTGTTTATTATTAACTATTTCAGACAGTTCAGCCTATTGCAGTCCACTGCTGGACATAAGTTCCCCTAAAAATCTACTCTCCTGTGCTTTAACTGTTTAATATTATTTATTTTATTGAAACAATCTATTTGAATAAGTTTTACTTCTATGATTAGGTTTTACGATGAAAAACATAGATGTATAATTGTGTTTTTTTTTTCTCATTAGAGGTTTTCCCGTCAAGTAAGTTTGCAAATAAAAGGGGAGGTCGTTTTCAGGCAGGATGATATAGCCATTGGAAGGGCCAAGAGGGAAACAGATTAGTAGCATAATCTTAGTAGAATAACAGTCCGTGCGGCAATAATTTGCATATATATATATATATATATATATATATATATATATATATACACTGTTTGTTACAATTTACATTGTACACACGCATATAGTCATCTTTCATGTTAAAATTAAAACCAAAGAGTACATAATAGAGTATATAGTTAAAATTTCATAACTTTTTATTTGGCATTCTAGAATCTGACGTGAACACTTGAAATTTTGACTGGGGATGTTAAAAGTGAAAAAAATATCGATGTATCGATATATATTTAAAAGAATTAATATCGACGTTGATATTTTGAGGAAAAAATAACGATATATCGATGTATCGGTCAAATTTTCAAAAAACTTTGCGCTCTTAAAATAACAGCGTATTTAGCTTAATACTTTTGTAAAATATTTTAATGGACAAAAATCTCAATAAATATGAAGGTATTTTTATCAGCATTTCTTTTTATTAGGCAATAAGTACAAATATATCAAAAACTAAAAAGCTATCTTCTAACTAATATTTTTAAACCTATTTGTTGTATCAGACAAACCAGTATTTATCGCAACAAAACACAACAAAAATGGCGCAGCAATGGTGCACGTAGATCTTCGGTGTCCCGAGTCTAATGCTTGCGTGCACTCGACGGGTATAGCTGTCCGTAAAGTTTCTCAACTTCTTTTCGCATCTGAGGGTGAGAGTAAGCAGATCTGTCATTCGCTGTTTTAAGTTTTACAAGAAAGCTTCTCGAAAATGGTCTTTGGAAAAATTAAACCCCTATTCAGCTCCATAAGAGTATTAATGTAACTCGTATTTGAGCAGCGGAGGTCTCTGAAAAAAGCCTTCTCTTCTGATTAAGCTGCTTGAGAAGCGGGTAACTCGTGCCTCCATCGCATCAATTCTTTTTGGAAGCATATATTCAGATTGCCCCGCAATAGCCAGTGGTCACTGCCAGTGTTAAGCCCATTAACCACTGAGACATTTCTGAATGTATGCCTTTATCCGCTATGATAAATCTATCTCTTGAAAAAACCCCAAATTATGGGCAAAAGCTACTATCTCTGAAGGTAAAGAGAGAGAGGAAGCCGAAGGTGTCAAGTAATAAAAAACTAAAGTAAAGCGTCTCGTGTCTATCCAAAACTTTATCGGGTTTTCGTTATGAGATAGATTTGAAGCATCTGGGAATTGATTCGTTTGTTCGGCATTCTGTTAGCTCGAGAGGCTACATTAGCTGCATTTTTACTGGCTACAGCTACTAGTAGCTTTTCATGTCGATACCATAATGACTAGATTCTGACCCATCATTCTGACTGATCACAAATACTAATGCAAAGACAACAGATTTGTAAGCTAATATCATTTTTGATACAATTTTCGATATTGGATATTTTGTATCGATATAATTATCGGATCAAAATGTAACGGCTGATAACGGCCCAGCCTAGAACTAAAATATCGATATATCGATACTTTTAACAAGCCTAATTTAGACATTAAATTTATTGACGTTGAATTGTTGATTCTATGATTTGCGAATACTACTGATAATTCTTGACTATTTCAGCGCCTGAACTTTAATTTGTGCGTGTTTAGTTTTTTCTTAAAACTTTGGAAAAAATCGTGTAAATTAACATGGAAGGCGACGAACTAAGTGGTGACTTGGTTAGGTTGGACAATGGATTTTTAGTCGACGAAGAAACTTACGTTGTAAACTCAGACGATGTGCTCGGTAAATGATAATAGTTGTCGAATATTCTAGTTCGCAATTTTAGTTTTTGATCTTAATTTTTAGCATTGTATTTATTTTATCGTTACTTCAATGTTTTTACAGAACAAGAGGAAAACAACTCTGACTCAAACAGTGGTGGCAAAAACGTGCCCCTTCGAGAACAAGATAGATTTTTACCTATTGCTAATATTGCAAAAATAATGAAAAGGGCAATCCCAGAAAGAGGAAAGGTAGGACATTTAATACTTCTATTAAGGTCTATACTAAATACTAGATGTCCCTCGTGAATTCACCCACGTTAAATTAAGAAAAAAAGAAGTACTAAAATATTATAAACCCTTCCTCGATAAATGGCCTATCTAACACTAAAAGAATTTTCCAAATCAGATCAGTAGTTCCTGAGATTAGCGTGTTCAAGCAAAGAAACAAACAACAAATATTATAGTACATATAGTAAACTAGTTACAGTATATGTAAAAATAAGTGAAATAAAATACTCTAGTTGGATAAAATAATTAAATACAATTTTTAGATTGCCAAAGATGCAAGAGAATGTGTCCAAGAGTGTATCTCGGAGTTTATATCGTTCATAACGAGTGAAGCAAGTGATCGCTGTCAAATGGAGAAACGGAAGACAATTAATGGAGAAGATGTACTATTTGCAATGAATGCACTCGGCTTTGATAATTATGTGGAACCGTTGAAATTGTATCTTAAAAGATACAGAGAAATCGTTCTATCTCCTGTAAGTGTTATAATCTGATTTGTATGTTGTTTATTGTCATACTTCTCAGACACGGTGACCAATTTTTATAAAAAAGAATCGTGAATATTTAGTAGGTATGGGAAAAGGTTGTACAGTACATTACATACTGCTAGGTAATTAGTGTATTCCTACCTAGTTTTTATTCCGTCTAAATTTCATGCGTTTGTCAGTTCACAATACAGGACAATATTTGTTGTTGCTGATCAGTAAGTTTTCTATATCATTTAACAACAACCAGCTGCTTGATGTGGTAGTGTGTATCTGAATTGCCAGCCTTGTTGATTCCTATTTTAGGAAGATACTTGTATTTGTACATATATGTTTCTTGTCCTGATGTATGTCCTTGTCATTAGTAGAGTTACCCCACTGTGCTTAGGAGAGCATGCAAAGCGTTTGTTATCATAGACAGCAATTGTTACTCCAGGTACAGGAATTATCCGCCAGCCTGCAGTGTTCTCTTATATGTCAACAGGCCTTTGCCCAGCAGTGGGATGTTATTGGCTAAATCGATCAATGAATCATCAACCATCAATCATGGTTATTTGTATAAAGTGTGCAAATATTTGTGTAGCTTAGAAAAAAATATTACAAAACAATACTTTGAAAGTAGTTATGATTGACTTCAATTTAGTTTTCTAATCCATACTGAGAACATACCGCCTTTTGTACTTAACTCCTGTTTTTATTTTTGTATTTTTGCTCACTCTTGGTGTACAATAAAGAATTTTTATTATTATTATTATTAACATATATAAAAACATTTATTTTAATTTTATTTCTCTTTTTCAGGTTACTATCAACAAGTTAAACAAAGCAATAGTTTTGTATGGAAGTAAGTTATGTTTATCACTTTTTACTTTAAGTCACGCAAAATAAACGCACGGACACGTCGAGTTGTGGAAAATGGCCCGTGAATCATCATCATCACTTTTTACTTTTAAGTATTTTAGTTTGTTTTTAAATTTATTTGAAGTATTTCACACAATATACATCTTTCTCATAGGGAAAGAGGCACAGTTATGGAATTTTCAGTCTGTTTTTGTTTGAATAAACTCAAAGAATCCACTATACATCCATGAGGATTGCGGAAAAACGGGATGTCTGGCGCGACCTTGGGGAGGCCTATGTCCAGCAGTGGACTGCAAATAAACTGTATTTTCACTCTCTAAAAACATATAATGGGCTGAATAAATAAATCAAATGTAATTAATAGGAATAAAAGAAAATAAAATTTTGATTTGTTTCAGCTGATGGAACTCAATGCGTCTCTAGTGAAAATGATACTGACACACAGGCAGAAACAGTTATATACAGCTACCCTAAAGTTATTGGAGATTTTACGATCGCTTAAAATATCAAAGAATCTACAGTGATGCTAAAATTAATTCTTCAATTAAGTTAACAACAAAACTAGGTGAAGTTGTAAGAATCACTTTATTATGGAATACTTTTTAAGTATAAAAAATATATATAAGGAGACCATAAAATTGTTATGTGAATTCTTCCACTGGTATGATTAAAATTTGACACGACCTAGGTGGAGATTACTTAAGTATTTGTTTTTTTTTTTAATAAAAGATATTTCAAGAAAACAATTTTGTTTTTGTATAGCTCTCAAACATATTTACTATATCTTACATTTATTTAAACTATAATAAAACAGAGTAAATAATATGAATATTTTTTTTTTTTATTCTAATCAAGCCAAATATTAATGTTGAGGATTAAATCTATTATTGATATTAACCATTTATGAATTAATTTATAATATTAGTCCATTTATTTAAGCTATTTGTATAAATAAATCTTTGTTTTGATTGAGATTTATACAAACATTCAGCTTGTTCTGTTTCATTCTGAGATGAAACTGCTGTTGTGATTGGACTATATAGTAAAATATAATTGTAACTTACTTTGTAAATCATAATTAAATATATAATTATTGTATATATTTTAATTTCTACATTGAAATATTAATATTTTTATATATTTATGGCTATTAGGCAGTGCAACATATTCCATTGAGTTATAAAATTATACAAAAATTATTCTCTAAATTTGTCAACAATATATCCAGGGAGAGGCATCAGATACAAGAATTTGTTGAATATAATTATACCCAGCGAAAATGCGAACGAAATTCCCAAATTAAAATCTGCATTGAAATCGCCGGACTGATATATATCTCCACCAAAATTCTTTGCTGTAAATCTTTCAGTTAAAAATGCTTTACCGCTTGGATATCTACAATTAGCATTAGAATTTATGTTCATATTAGATGATGTTTGTATGAGATTAGTAATTGATGTGCAGTTCTCCTCGGAGCTGTATGGTAGGCCGTTGAATACTGGTTGCTTGAAAATGTTTCTGTGTAGGAATATTGAAGCATATCTTGTATGAGTTAGATAGGTAAGGTAGTACAGCCAGTCTTCATAGCCTTTGTATGATCTGTAAAAAAGAGATATGGATTAGCCAGTTTAAAACTCTATTATTAATGTAATTTTTTTTTAAATATTTCGAAAAAAAAAAACCAAGTGACTATTTTTATTATTGTATGTGTATATATATTGTTAGAAGAAAGGAATGATACTTGTCGCACTCGTCAAAACACTATCATTGAAAATCAGTGTTGGTTTTCGTTTTTATGAAAGCCTTTAAGCCATAGATCAAGTAAAAAATATAGATAACGCACCTAGAACAAAAAAGTGAAGCCACTTTTTTAAATATGTGTGAGTGAGTGAAGTGTTGACACTTTTTAAAAAAAGTCCCTAAAATTTTTATTAAACAATTAATTTAATATAGGTAAAATGGGTATGTGAAAATAAAAACCTGTTTATAGTTTTAAATATATTTACTCCTTTTTTCGCTTCAAATTGTTAAATAAATCTATTGCAGCCATGTTTTGATTTAATGAATTATATAAATCTGTGTCAATGAAAATTGTGTTTTTAAGTAATTGATGATTTCTCTGAAGGGCAAGTCCCTGTTTTAAAGACGTCTAACTCTTTGCTGTAATGATTTAATTTTTTTTTAAATAAAGTTCCTGTCTTTTTAACTTTTCTCTTAGTTTATTTTTTCTAGGTGTATCAAAGATTGAATCTTGGTTATTGACTGATTTTAGACTCATCCGGTAGGTCCTAGAACAAAAAATACAACATTAAAATACGTAGTAGTAAGTAGTAGTATATACGTGATGGTACTCTGCCAAGTCCACGTTTTGTACCGTACATGTCAGCTTTAGCAAAATGGTTTGAACAAACCACATTAGATGAGGATGGCTGTCGTTATAGTTCATTTCAGCTCAGTCGTATAGCATCTACCTATTCTATCTATCTCCTATTAAAATATTCGTTGGAAACCTAAAATCATGATATTTAGTAGTATAATATGAGTAGTTAATTCACAAATTTAAACAGACACAAACGAGTTAAAAATTCATATTGACTTCAATTTAAATAAAACATAAAATCACACGATAAAAAAAACACAATAATGATGTCCACTTTCTACTTAATTATTTTTCTATGATTGCCTACAATTTACTTACCCGCATTTTGGGCTAATGGAAATAAAAATTACTGGTAACACTCCCTCGGTACGTATTTCGGGACATCGAAATTATAAGTTCCGAATAACCTCAATATTATTTTGGAATAACAAGAAATATAAAGTTTTGTATGTACTTACGTGTGAAACGATATTTCTTGAGACTTTTTATTCACTTTGGTATTGTTTTTGCACCATTTAATTACATAAGAACGGCATTTTGAAGGCAAAGTTACTGTACGAGGCCCCGTGAGATACTAACGAAAATGAGCGTAGTTTGATGCATATGTGTGCGTGAGCGCGTGTGTTTACTTGAAGGAGCCGAGTTTTGTGGCTTCAGTAACAACATAGGCCGCGCATTATCTACTTTTTTTTTACTTCATCTATGCTTTAAGCCGAGTGATATACCTTTTTGGAGCACTTAGCTGCAGACGGTAGTTGTAGTTTTATATAATTGTTATCACAGTTCTTGTTTATTCGTTTTTTTTTAATAACTTTTTGGAAACTATATTTTAAATTTTTTATGACTTATTTTGGATGATATTGATTTTTTTGTTGTCTATTACTGTTCTTGTAATTTTTGATTTGTGCGATGTCCAGAATAAACGTGTTTCTTTCTTCTTCTTTCTATCTATGTTTTGTATTCGATTAAAACACTTCTAATTTAAACCTATATAAGTCAAATATTTTTTTTTAAAGGAATTTCAGCCTTTATGAACCTTGTGAACTCAAGCATTTGGTAACTACCCATAGTAGAATTTTACAAATAAAATACAACAGCCTCATTTTACAAAAGCCTCCTTTGCACAATCATATTTTGATTTTGAGATACTTACCTTAAAACACCACTAGCCAACATAATATACACGCAGGATATATAAATGTTGACAACGGCAGCAATGATGCCATTCTTGACAAACATCATGATGGCGATGGTCTGTTGCTCGGCAAAGATGTAGCTCGACCATAACACTAGCGCGAAGTATATGTAGTCCAGACCTTCTGATATGTTGCCTAGGATTCTGTTGCAGATCAAATTACTGATTTGAAATCAAATTATTATTTGGAATATTTAGTGTGAAACTAGTAAAAATGTTTATTAATAAAAATAAAAACTGTTTACAAACCTATTTAATACCTCTCATAGCTTTTCATAAATCGGTATGTGAATTTGGTCTGCATTTGTCCATTTTTCTATGAAGTTTATGAGATCTTTTCCATAGAGTTAGGCTACGGTAACCACTTACCACACAAACGTCACGAATTAGTGGTGGAAAATAATCAAACAACATGACACAATGATTCAGTATTGGCTTAATAGATTTTATATCAATGCCGATGTAGTTAAAGACAAGAGCTAATAGTCAAGACAAATATAACTTAACAATATCTAATATAAGAATATAGCCCCTTCTCTTCCTGTGGGTGTCGTAAGAGGCGACTAAGGGATAAGACAGTTCCACTACCACCTTGGAACTTAAAAATCCGACCGATGGCGGGACAACTATCCAACTGCTGGTTTTGAAATATACAGGCTGAAGATGGGCAGCAGCCTCTTCGGCGCGACAAAGCCAGCCCTGCGGTCATCGACCCGCCTGCCCAGCGTGGTAACTATGCGCAAAACACATGAGTTCACTCTATTTTTGGCGCGAACTTGTGGAGGCCTATGTCCAGCAGTGGACTGTAATAGGATGAAATGATGAATATAAATATAACACAAGGTCTTCATGTCGGGACTTTTCGATAATCATCCACACGTTTTCATTTATGTATATAAGATCAATTATCTTTACTATACCTCACAAAAGTATATTTTTATGTGCACCATAAAATATAATTATACATACGGGTAAATAATAGCGGCAGAAGCGAAAGCAGTGATAAAGGAAAAGGGCAGCGATACGATGTTCCACGCGAGTAACAAGCTGGCCCCACTGTACAAGCCTTCCTGCGACTCCTGGTAGTAACGCGTTCTGTATGGACCGTCTGAAAATTCAAAATACTATTTGATTGTTCCATCGGTCAAATAGTTAACCGACATTTAAAAAAAATATAATCGAATTGAGAACCTCCGCCTTTTTTGGAAGTTGGTCAAAAAGTAAAAAATGAAAGAATTTTTCTTTTTTAAAAAAAGTTTGTCTTCTATGTGGACTATCGTTCTCATACTGCTTCATTATCGTCAACCAATACCCTGCTGAAAATTCCTAATAAAAACGATCATTTGTATGGGAAGTTATAGAGAGATAGATCTATCTGGAATCCAGATAGCCCAGTTAAAAACATAAAAATTGTTTGAAAATTTTGGAATCCCTGTTTCAAACAATAATTTACAATAACTTCCCATACAAATCATCGTTTTTTATTTGGAATTTTCAGCAGGGTAGGTACAATAAAATATGTTTTGAGTTCGTTTTTATTACACAAATTTGTTCTCGTTTTTAGACAAATAGTTGATTTTGTTCGGGGATTCAAAGTTTTAAATTCACGAGAAATTTTTCATTTAATTAAGTGACAAAAAAAACTAATAGGTATGTTAAATAAACGCCACACGCTAAAAGTTAAAAGCTAACAATAAAAGTTACAAACGTGGGATAACTTACAGAGACAAATGGTGTTCATAATACTAATAAAGTAAGTCCCGACCATAGCATTGAAAATAAGTCCACTTTTAGTAATAAACGCTCGCTGGAAATCCTGTAAAACATAAAGGAGTAAGACAGTAAGTAAGGGACGGTAAATTCTTCATTAGATATAAAAATGTTATCGTTACCTTAGCTTCGTTGTAGAAAATCCATAAAATGAAGAAATATATTGGTAGTGTTAACAATCTCATAAACATCTGTTTCAACCCGTGCTTATTCAAATTGAATATTGAGACGAGCATTCTCCTAAAAAGATTAAATTAAATAATTTCACTCATTTAAAATAAGTACCATCCAGAATATGTCAAGGTAAATGTAAAGGTTATACATTTATTTCGAAATTATACAATATTGTACTAATATTGTGACAATGATTGCTGTAAAGTATTCGAAACGTCGGGCATTTAAAAAACTTAATAAACCGCGACAAAAACCGAAAAACTTGATTTCTTATAATAAGTGAAATTCGTATAAACATTAGAAAATACTGATGTTATAATGGTGGCTAATAGGAACAAAAAAAAATTGTTTACCTTTATGTTTGTTTATCACAGTACGGTAGTAGTAGTTTTACACGTACTGCAATTTTGTACAAAAAAAAATGATATGATATAGACGTACCTCCCAACGAAATCTATACTATGTTGGATAAAAAATTTTAAATTCTTATTACATAGTCACACATAAAGCAATTTATAATATAATATATTATATGCATCATTGGAAATATCATGAAGATGAAGCAGGAGCTAAAGGGTCAAACACAAAAAAAAGTAAATCGAAGTAAAGGAAAATGGTGAAAAAGTAAACAAGAAAAAATCAAGTTAAAGTAGTAAAGAGCTGGTACAAGGGTCATAACGCATTATTACACAGTATAAAACAATGTCGCTTCCCGCTGCGTGTATGCTTAGATCTTTAAAACTACGCAACGGATTTTGATGCGGTTTTCTTTAGTAAATAGAGTGATTCCAGAGGAGGGTTCATATGTATAAAACAAGCTAATATAGTAGAGGAACACTGATAGTTTTAGAAGTTTCTAATTTGATGTCGTAAATGAACACATTTTTTTGCGCCTACATTGCAAATATTTATTTTATATTTAATATCAGCATTGCACCCCTGCGGAGCCAGGGCGGGTCGTTAGTAAATATATATATGGCGTTTCACGACTCGATTTAGCCTGTAACATCGCACTGCTGACCATAGGTCTATTTCTCCATATAGGAGAAGGAAGATAAAATTTAATATATATTACGTAAACAAAAAGAAAAAGACAAAGAGTAAACCCAAGTTTCGCAGAAGCATCCCAAGTGCGTCGCCGACCCTACCCCCAACTCCCTCCCAGGGCTCAGGTCACCTTACTCACCACAGGAGCACTACACTACTCGAGTGCAGTATCAGCGTGGAGGCAGTTCCCCAGCCGGCCGGCCTGTAGCAGCCGGCCAGTAGTGTCAGCACTCACAAGTACAGCGCGGCCACCGCCCGCGCGCCGGCGAGTTAAGTGTCAGCACTCACAAGTACCGCACGGCCACCGCCCGCGCGCCGGCGAGTTAAGTGTCAGTACTCACAAGTACAGCGCGGCCACCGCCCGCGCGCCGGCGAGTTAAGTGTCAGCACTCACAAGTACCGCACGGCCACCGCCCGCGCGCTGGCGAGTTAAGTGTCAGCACTCACAAGTACAGCGCGGCCACCGCCCGCGCGCCGGCGAGTTAAGTGTCAGCACTCACAAGTACCGCACGGCCACCGCCCGCGCGCTGGCGAGTTAAGTGTCAGCACTCACAAGTACAGCGCGGCCACCGCCCGCGCGCCGGCGAGTTAAGTGTCAGCACTCACAAGTACCGCACGGCCACCGCCCGCGCGCTGGCGAGTTAAGTGTCAGCACTCACAAGTACAGCGCGGCCACCGCCCGCGCGCCGGCGAGTTAAGTGTCAGCACTCACAAGTACCGCACGGCCACCGCCCGCGCGCCGGCGAGTTAAGTGTCAGCACTCACAAGTACAGCGCGGCCACCGCCCGCGCGCCGGCGAGTTAAGTGTCAGCACTCACAAGTACAGCGCGGCCACCGCCCGCGCGCCGGCGAGTTAAGTGTCAGCACTCACAAGTACAGCGCGGCCACCGCCCGCGCGCCGGCGAGTTAAGTGTCAGCACTCACAAGTACAGCACGGCCACCGCCCGCGCGCCGCCCGGCTTGCCGCAGTGCAGCTGTAGCTTAGGGTTGGCGCGGCCGTGCTCAGGGTTGCCGCTCACCAGGGCCGGCCCCTCTGTGCGGAACTTGTCTACTAGCGCTGCGATCTGGTGGTTGGACTCTATGAACCGCTCGCGTGACCTTCTGTCTACTGTCGATAGGCATACTGGAAACATTTGTTGGTGTTAGGAGCATACTTGTTCCGTCAGTACGTATTATGTAATAAAATTAAAATGCGATTAAACTAATCGGTTATGTAAGTAAATATCTAAATAAGTTTAGCTATAACTTACAATAATACATCAAAGGGTTCTCCAACTGCGGGCAAGGGAAGCCAATGCTACCGAAATAGTCCAACAGGTTTCTTGTAGGTCCCGCGTAAACCACGTCTCCGAGACACAGGTACACTACTCTATCTAGGAACGGGAAAACATCTGAAAAGAAAAACAGGGCCATAAGAATTAGAACAAGAAAATGATTATAAAAAAGTAAAACAAAAAAGATTTTTCTAAGAAAAAAATTAGATTTCGAATGCAGCACATTCTCTATGTTTTTTCCCTAAATATAAACTAAATCAAGCTGACAGGTTTTTTTATATGGTTTGAGGAATTGACGCGTTTGTACAAGTCACTTTTTGTACGGAATAGTGGGGCTCAAGACGACATTTTAGCGACATACAAAGAGAAAAATGTATGTTATTGCGATGAATTTGTTATATGTTTTTTTTTTATTGTATTGATTTTATTTAAATTTTGGGAATAAGAAAAATTTTGATAGAGACAAAAATTTAAGATTTAGAAAATAATTGTCTTTTTTTTGTTACTAAACCTAATTAGTACCTTAGTAGTACCTACTAATCTTAGAGCATATCTGTCAAAGTAAAAACTTATCTGGGAGTCAAAATATAAATAAATCAAGTAAAGTCAAGAATGTAATGAATTACCTGATCTCGGTTTTTCCATAGTAAGTATGATGGTGGTTCCATATTTCTTAGCTGCATTCGAAAGAATAGATATAACCAAATACGTGTTCAATGGATCTAGATCCCACGTGGGCTCGTCGAGAAGTAGGATCACTGAAATATTATTAAGTATTTAGTACTATATATTATCATAGGTTCTTAAAATTATGCCGGAGTTGTCGAGATTATCATTTTTAAATTTCCGATATTTCGGCTACGTTGCTGACGAAATGGTCACGAGTGACTTGCAAGAGTAAATCCAAAATTTAGTTTAAAATTAAAGTCGCAGTAAAAGTCGTAAAAGTTAAAGCTGAAATATTTTTTTAAATAGTAAAGAAATAAATATTACCTGGATCTCGTATGAGTTGAACTCCGATTACTAGTCTTCGATATTCGCTTTTCGTTAACGTTGTTACACATTTGTTTGCAACCTGTAATTATATATCAATTTTATTAATTTATTTATGACACAATCTATATCCATACTACTATTATATGAAAAGAAAATTAGTCCACGGGCAAAAGCCGCGGACAAAAGATAGATAACCATAAATATATTTAGCTCTTTTTTTCTTTTTATTATCAATATAAAAGGCGTACCTGAGACAGAGCTAAATCGGCCATGACTTGTTTTACTTTCGACGATTTCAAATATCCCGATATCTGCATAAAAATAGAATAACATATATTTTTTTTTTATCAACGCTAGCTACCAAAACAACAATAGTTAAAAATATATTTTGTTGTGTACCTTAGTAAGCGACAAAGCTAAAGTCTGTTGCACACTGAGACCGGGCAGGAGTTTTGTTGAATGTCGGACCAGAGCGCAAGTGCTCGTAAAGTGATCTTCTTCTAAGGGAACACCTTCGAGAAGTATGTGACCCTTGGAAGGTACTCGGCGGCTTATGACGTCCAGAAGAGCGCGTTTTCCGCTACCTAGTAGAAAAATATGTCCTATTTATATATCCGTCTTCGGTAGGTGCTAGTCATAATAAAGTTGAAGACGTATATAGCAACAAATAATATTAAATTTAAAAGGCAATTATTCTGGTATAGGGGAGAATGTAGACGCCCATCACCTTCGGTTGCAGGTTCGATTACCGCTCGAATTGGATATTTGTTTCCATTCTGGATGCCTGTCTTTGTGGGTCTCCCCACCGTGACCTGGAGAGGTCTCTATTGTTATTACTGTTCCCTGGTCGTATCGATTTTGATGATTCGTTTTTCCATTGAAAGCTTGTGCCTGTCGTGTAACAACCACATCTGACAAGTAATTTTTACGAGTAAGTTATCGATAATATTTCGTATTTAATTGGCTATATTTTAGACTACTATACGTTTGTATTACTTGCCGATGTTAATTGAAGTCGGTTTTTTTTCTAATCAATTTCGGTACTGCGTTGTACAAATCAAAAATTGAAACTAAAAGACATACTGTATACAAGAATAATACGATATATACACATATATATGAGCTTTGTTTATATAACTATACCTTTGGAACCCAGAATGGCTGTAACTTCTCCACTTTGCGTGATGAAAGAGACATCCTTCAAGATGACGCCGGTCTTCACACCGCCTGTTAGTCGCTGAAGAAAGCTGCCAGGCTCCACCTTATTAAAATACATTCAGTTTTAATTTAAAGATATATTTGTTTATTTAAAAAGCAAATTTGCAAAGGCGGTTTTATTACTAATTGTGATTCTTTATATTCTATGCACAATAACAACCACGAAAGTCTTATTTTTAATTATAAAAATAGAAGATGAAGGTAAATAGCACACGTGTATAAAAATTATTAATTATGTAAACTCAAAAATAAGTGAAAGAATTCTCAGTAGTAATTGGACTTAAAATCAACACTGTCACTAAAACATAATTATAAACGTTTATACCAATAACTGCTACCTATATTCCTCTCGTGAAGTTCGTAGGACGTTAAAACAAACAAAACCGATTCCAAAATAAATAACGTATTTATACAAATAAATAAAATTGGAGTGTTTGTTTGTAATATAAAAATAACCGTTTTTTACTAAATGCATATGGATGTATCATCATCATCATAATCATTTCAGCCTATTACATTCCACTGCTGGACATAGGCCTCTACAAGATCGTGCCAAAAAATGGCGGAAACTCTAGTGTTTTGCCCATAGTCACCACGCTGGGCAGGCGGCATATGGATGTATACACGGTACATATACCAAAATAACATTTTTTACAGTTTTTGTCTGTCTGTCTGTTTGTTTCGGCTTATCTGTGAAACGGCTGGACCAATTTAGAGGGGACTTTCACTGGCAGATACCTGATGTAATAAGGAGTAACTTAGGCTACTTTTATTTTAGTTTTTTTTTTTATAACTGCAAACTGAACAATAACCTTGTTAATAAATTTCACGCGGACGAAGTCGCGGGCACAGCTCGTCTAGAATAAAGTTAATCTTGTGTCGTTTAATTGAGGTAGGGCACCGCAGGAAATTTCTTGCTCAAAATATGGAACAGCCCGACTGGGGTAGTACCTCGACCTTACAGAAGCTAAATAATGCTATTTTTAAGCAGTGTTGGGTTCCTGTTGGTGAGTAAGGTGACCAGAGCTCCTGGGAGGAATTAAGGGTAGGGTCGGCAACGCGCTTGCAATGCTTCTGGTTGTGCAGGCGTCTATAAGCTACGGTAATCGCTTACCATCAGGTGAGCCGTACGATTTTTTGCCGACTTAGTTACATTTAAAAAAAAGTCCGAAAACATACACAAGACAATTAGATAACGATAACATCTGTATGGCTTTTGTCATTAAAGGGAATCGAATCCTTGACCGGTTGAGTTTTACTCATTTGCTATGATCGCAGCCAAATCGAAAAAAAAGCAAAATGTTTTCGATGATCTAAGGAATTTCTTCAACAAAACTTAAACCTATATACTATACCTACGTATATTACTAACAAACTTAAAATTTAATTTAAGGCAGTTACAGTTAACAGTTTATATCTCTAGTAGCTTTATTTTCGTTAGGGGCGGATCCAGCTCGAAAAAAGATTGCGGTTACAGTCATCAGAAAATCGGCCAAGTGCTAGTCGGATTACAAACTCGCTCACGTAATAACGAGCAATCATGACTTATAAACGACTTTTGAATAAGATTATTTCCTTTTCAAAGCACATCTTAGGTATGGAAGTAATCATTGGAGACCATTTTTATTTGCCACCCCATGAAGGGAAAAAAAAATTAAATTTTTCGGCTGACCTTTTTTAGGCCAGCCGTTCCACAATTCCATTAATAAATCGAGTCAAATAAAAATAATGGTTAAATATTTCGTAGATCCGACCCTAATCGTCGTTGTTTTTAAAGCCAAATGTATATACGACGTTTTCCTATTTTTATCCCATACAATCGACATCAACGGGTGCGAACCGAAGGTTCACACAACAATACAAACAATTTATTTTATTTGACAAATATTGAAATGCAATAACAAAATCTAATTTATTGTATTTCTAGTAAAATACACGTAAATATATTTGTTTTAAATAATTATAACAAACATAATTGTTTTTAATCAATTACATTTTTTATTTATTTCATATACTAGCTCCCCGGACAGACTTCGTTCTGTCAAAAGTAATAGTATTTTTTTAAAATAAGTATTTAAACCTTCCGTGGGACCTTAAGGAACATACAAAAAATTAAATTAGCCATTCTCGAGCTTAGCAACATTCATTTTTATTTATATATAGATTATGTTATATATCCTCCCCATTTCCAAAAAGAATTAAAATTTTAATACTAAAACTTTACAAAATGAAATAAAAGCCTTCTTATTATTAAGACGGAAATTTCATTTTGTGCTATGCATTATACTTGGTACACAATTGTTTATTATACTTACTTGTCCCGAGTGGAAAACATTACACAACTCCAATGTATAGTCGCTTCCGATCATGATTACGGTCTATCAATTTTAGTATTATATTTAAATAATAATAAAAAAGCTTAAAACAAAAATAAAAACATTTCAAAACAATACAGCCTCTCAGTAAAAACAATGTCGCAAACTAACTTAACGCAGGTAACGTCAAACTTCACCTAACGTTTGCGGCGTTGCCAATTCTATTTGTTACTAACTTCTGTTTACTAACTGTACTTGACATTAACTTTGTAAAGAAAGCAAGCTAACTCAGACTCTATTTAATGAATCATAAAGTCGATTTTTTTGTGTGACAGGAATAAGAGCCTTTTAAGGGGTAGATCACAATTTTTATTATTAAAATTATTTTTGAATTTTGTTCCGAGCTTTCAATTACAAGGTCAAAAGGTAATCCTTTACAACTTTGCCCAAAGCCGAGGAACGATCTCGTTAGGAGACACCCTTAGGACGAACTTCCACTTTTGTGAGTCCTTAAAAGGCTTACATTTTTTTAAGCTCCCAAACCGATGACACTGTGGTCTGAATTTTTTTAAAGAAACGTAGCATTACTGAGTTATTTTATGGCGTATTTGAGTATGTATTAAATTTATTACGTAAGTTGACGATGCATTGGCGCAGTGGTCACAGCAACTGGCTGATGTGATGTGGCTTGAAGACAGGGGTTCTCCATAAATACTTTCTTTGGGATCTGGTGTTGTAATGGTATTGTGTGTAATGGTGTTGTGTGTGTTTTTAAATCCCCCGCATAAAATTCACAACCAATTGGGACCCGTTGAGTGTGCAGCGTAGGTATAGTAAAGTAAATCATGTTAAGAAAATATCCGCATTTTGAAACAAACCTTGACATGTATTTGCATATTTGGCTTTTAAAAACAGCTTCAGTTTTTGAAGTTTATTGTAAAATTTGTCTATAAACCTTTATAACAGTCGTGTAGAGTATACTTTGCCACCCTGGGCTTCCAAAAATTTGCTGCCCCTACTAATTCATTTTTTACCACCAAATTAATTTTACGCGTTAATTCCAAGCACGATTTTCATTTTTTTTTTATAAGAATGGGGGCAAACGAGCAGACAAAGCCATCTGATATTAAACGGTTACCGTCACCCATGGACATCTGCAACACAAGAGGAGTTGCAGGTGCGTTGCCGGCCTTTAGGAAAAAGATGCCTATACACTCGACGCTTGAAAACCCCCAAATTATAGCGCTTAGGGAAAACCTCAGGGGGAAGGTCATTCCACAGTTTGCATGTACGCGGAAAGAATGCGCGCGAAGCTCGCACATTGGTCGCAAACCATGCATCCAAATGGTGTGGATGGAACTTATTCCTTCGACGAAGGGTACGATGTTAAAAAAAATATGTTCATTAACTGACTTCAAAAAGGATTAAGTTTTTATTATTTCTACTTTATATTTATTTATGTTAAAAAAAAATCGAGGTGATTTTGCCGTTCCCTTTTCATGTGCCACCCTGGCCTTCCGGCACCCTTAACGTTACGCCACTGCTTTATGATATGGCTATTTAATCAATAAATAAAAAAGCCAATTCTAGGTATATACTTACCCTTAATAATGAAAGCCTTAATTTTTTACGTTCAATTTCTATGCAAAGTTAGCATCTGATTCTTTGTTCCTTTCTCTCACATTGAAAACACCACTATACATTTGAAACGACTATATTTACTATGTTAGTTGTATTCACACATTCCATAGTCTTTTTCTCTTTTTCTCGCGAGAATCTAATAACTGTTAGAAAGAGAAAGTACGATGCGCAGTGTCACTGACAGTTCAGTAGGAGCACGGTCGTCGATGTAGTCCGTCAGTAGAATATAACAAAGATATAACGAGCCTTCAGATTCAACGAACCGCGATATTATACGAACGAAGGTATTCGAAATATTTAAATGTTTAACTTACACGATTTAACTATTAAGTGTTGTGTCAACTGATCGACTGATTTATATAATTTTGTGATAGTGTTTTATGGTGTGCAGTGTAGTGCGCTTCGAGTCCCGTTGGCCGGTATTTTACCAAGTAAGTTGACGGTACACATATTCTCGTATTTGTGTAGGTGGTCGGAGAGGCTTTTATTGGGTGTTTTGAAGACGTTAGAAGGAACATATAAACGTTATAAATAATGTGAACGACCCAAGCATCTGAACTGTTAGCTGAAGCATACCCAAGTACATTGTAACATTTTATCAATATATCTTTTACTAAAGTATGTAACGTAAACATAGATTGTCCTATAATAATCCTATTTTACACTTTCCGTCTTTGTATTTATTATCGTTCTATTACAAATTTTATGAATGAAACGGTTTCTTATTTCACGTCTTATTAGAAATATTTCTTTTTTCGCACACATCAAAAAAAGGTCAATAGTTTATATTAAAAAAAATTAAATACTTTAATAAATGTATGTCACAATTTTTTCTCACTATCTTTATAGTTAAATATGTGGCAAAAGTTCAAAAATAAATATTAATGTAACATAAATATTATATTACAGCAAAATATAAAAACATTGGTTCGCGGAATTTCTAGTATAATATGATATTATAATATTAATAATACAAAAAATAAATTAACCTTTACCATTAAAAGGATGAGGGTCTTTTAAGGAAACAAGAACACTAACTGAAATGTACTTACTCGTAACTTACGCTCTTTAGATGAATCGATATTGATTTCCTGTTACCCTGTAAGGAGTTCCACTCTCCAGCTGCAGTGTTTTCACTAAACCTTAATTCTCGAAAAATAAATTGTTAATCCAAAAATTACTTATCAAAATTATGGTGACAAATGGTGATGACCATTGACAAAGCTGCGTGACGTGACATACGGAAAAACCTTACACGAGAAAAGTCGGATCTCTTCGATAAAAATCTAATTAATTTGTCTTTATTGACCTTCTCACTATGCTGTTATTAGGTGATGATTGATAGTTGTAAAAAAATATTATAATCTTAAAGGTCTTCATGAATTACTTTATTTTACGTCAATTGTTTTGTGTAAAATTACTTTGCTCGCATCTAGAATAAAACGTTGAGATGACTAGAAATAAAAGAAAAGATTAATGTAAACAAGGAAAATGTTAGAAAAAAGATCAAAAATCAACATTTTTTTTTGTTAAAAGCTATATTCATACTGATACCATCCGGTTCAGTCTTTTATAAGAAAAGGCTGCATTGAGTGAAAAAAATCTAAAACAATGGCTGATGGTAACGACCTCAGGATGTGATGAATCAGACTTGAATCTTTTATCCGTCCGAGAGTACTTCGAAGAGGACAGGAACTATGTTATATACTTTCTTGTTATTTTTATATTCTTAATAAATAACAAAAAGTATGCAAAACTATAGCCAACAAAAGTGAATCACGTTACGTTAGGTACTTTTAATCAAAGGTAAGAATATAATATATCATAATAATTACAACGATCAGATGATATTTCAGGGCTTAAAAGCCAAAACTGTTTGTTAAAAAAAATCGATCTATTATTATCACCAGATATCTGTGAGTTATCGAAGATCTACAAAAGTACATTCTGGCAAAATGTCAGTACTAAATGGGCATGGGCAATTCTATATTTAGCAACATGTACTTAATATTTTTAATGTAAATTTATTATTGAGTCTAAGAAATAAAATTTTGAGAACATGAAAATACATTCACTCTGTAGGTACGTGTTTTACTACGTAAAATAAGTGCGGTTTGGAAAATGTCCTCGTATTAATTACGAAAATAAAAACTGAAAAATAGCAAAAAAAAAACATTTATTATTAAATGAATTATTAATTAATTTATATTATGTAATTGAAATGTTATACGATTACTTAACAGAAATCGTTTATGAATAACAAAATAGCAATTCCCTATAGTTTTCTTAATTTTACGGTATTTAATCGATTAAAATGATTTTTATGGTAAAGTCTTTCTTTTATTGTTGTTGCTGATTGGTTTTTTCGACCTCTTAAACTAAATAAGAGTAACTCTTCCACTTGTACCTCTGTTATACTGTTTCTTCCATCCACTATCTCTATGTATAGACATAGAGATAGTCTAAAGTCCACTATGTCTATGTCTAAGTAAGGCGAGTAAGTAGTTTTTTTTCTTTTAATTTAAATTGAGAATATTCACCTTTTTGATGATAAAAATAAAATCAGAAGTATATTACTATCACTTCAGCCTACAACAGTCCACTGCTGGACCTCAACAAGTACGCGCCAAAATGGCGTGATCTCATATGTATCTATTTGCCCATAGTCGCCACGCTGGGCAGGCGGGTTGGTGATCTCAGGGCTGACTTTGTCGTATCGAAGACGCTGCTGCCCGTCGTCGGCCTGTGTATTTCAAAGCCAGCAGTTGGGTGGTTATCTCTCTATCGATCGGATTTTTAAGTTCCAAGATAACGACACCCACGGAAAGAGAGAACACAAAACACAAACTTTCCTATTCATAATATTAGTAAGATTCTGAAATATATTTGAAAACCTTTCATCAAAGCGTGATCTGTTTTTTAACATAAAAAAGTAATATGTAAAATAAGTAAATATTTATTTTATAATAATAATTATACTTTTTATAATAATTATACTAACAACAGAAATAAAATATAGGAAATACTTTAAAAAAATATTATTCCTCCGTAATTTCGTGACCTTTATATATACGATCAGGAGTTTATAAAATGTAACAAAATATTCAGCCATGTACATTTACGAGCACATCGTTCTCATAGACCTTTATTTACGGCAGTGTTCAAGAAATACATTATCACGTAGCCTTCCGTAACTTCCGACTTTTAACGTTACGTTACTTTTTATTTTATTTACTTAAAACACTTATAATTTGCATTTTGTGTATAAAAGATTTAGAAGACACAAAGATTTTTCTGCTTTTAAATTTTGATACATACTTTGCGTGTGGTCTACACTTTGCGTTTGTATGACGTTTGTCTAAAATAAAATATTTATGTTAAGTGTCAAGTTACTTATATAAAAAAACTTAATTATTAATAATTAATTGATTGATTACATACGTAAATGCTTTACACATTAAACATTTGTAAAACAGGTTAAAAGAAATATTTAAAGCACAAATTTATTAATGAATGTATGATGTTAACACATATTAAATCAATCAGTACCGCAATTATTAACGTAATATTCAAAAAGACAACATCGGACGAATAAATCTAGGTAAAGAATATCCTTTTCATAGATACAGAGAATCTTGCTTCTGTTGATCATAGGGAAACTGGTAAAGAAATACGCGTTAGTTGGCCGTGACCTGCCCAATCATGATTTTCCCAATTGTTTGTTTAGAATTTTTTATATTTTTCTCATTAATTGCTTGTTTAAATGAATAAATTTAAAAGTAAATGGTAGAAAATCTAGTTGACTTTCAGTGTATTCCAAATTCTTTTGTCTCCATAGCCGTTAAATCAAAAATCACCTTTGAAGAGTCCATCAACATATCATATTTTGTTCTAGGGAATAATACTCAAAAGTTATGCTTTTACCTGTAATATCCCACTGCTGGGCATATGCCTCTTTCCCCATGTAGGAGAAGGATCAGAGCTTAATCCATCACGCTGCTCGTTACTGCGGTTCGGCGTATATATTCCCTACTGTGAGTAACGATCACTATCAGGAGTACAGGATAACAACCGGGACCGACAATTATCAATATCCACTCTGAGCAGGAATCAAACCCGTGACTGTCGGTGTTTAGGTGCCGCCGACACGGCACAAGCACCATTACACCAGAGCGGTCGTCAAAGTTCCACTGAAATAAATTTAAATCTCGTGTTTACGACAGCCAGTAGACAACAAGACTTTACATCAGATAGACGACATATAAAAACAATACCGACGAGGTCCAAACCATACCGTACTTATAATTAGACTAGTTGTGCTCGCAACATCGTCCGCGTCGAATTTAACAAAAAAGTTATTGTTCAGTGCGCAGGGTTATAAAAAACTAAATTTCTAAAATAAAAGCCTAAGTTACTCTTTATTACATCAGCTATCTGCCAGTGAAAGTCCCGTCAAAATCGGTCCAGCCGTGTCAGAGATTAGCCAGAACAAACAGGCAGACAGACAAAATTGTAAAATATGTTATTTTGATATATGTACCGTGTATACATCCATATATATTTAGTAAAAAGCGGTTATTTTAATACTACAAACAGACACTCTAATTTTATTTATTTGTATAGATAGATGAAACATGATTTGACATACTTTATCTGACTTTAAGACGATCATCATAACTCACAACTCACCTCTTTTTACTGTTATTTTCTAATTTCGTAAAACGTGTGTGCAATATAATTTTCATATTCATTTTTTTGAATTTTTGTTACAAGTAAGCGTGATCACATGGTTTTCTGTCATAATATATTTACTAAATGTCCGATGTGTCTGTAACCTAAACCTAAGTGTCTGTCGAAAACGATTAATCTTGCGGGAAATAAGTATATAATGTACGAAGCGTTCTTCGCATCATTTATATAGATCAATAATTTGTCATACATTTACGAATGACTAGGCAGAGATGGATGCGATATTTTACCATCAAATGAAACATCAGCAAATCATCCTTTTTAACTTAATATACCTGTCGAAACGTTAGTATTGCATTAGACAGAAGCAATGCTTTAGCAACACCTTATTTCTTTGTGTAAGCGTGACTAAAGAGTCGTTTGCAATTTGATATGCACCATCCATCGAACATGAGGCGTGTAAGGCAGAATCATGTTGTAAGTTCTTGTTTCCTCAAATATTTACTGATTTTTAAAATTGGACGATGTGTTGTCGCTATGGTCACTGCCACTGAACGTTACGTTAAGAGGAAAGGGTACCGGGTCTTTCTCCATACAAACGTAGTCGACTGTTTTCTCCCTGGATAATAACACTAGATCAAATATTTTTGTGACATAGAACTCTTTGCTGCCATGACCATGCCCCTATGTTTTGATTTTTTTCATATTCTTATTATCATAGGAATTAGGAGACTTCAAAAACTCGAAATATTGCATAATTTTTTGTACATTTTCAGACACTCATTAAAAAAAATATATGCATATTTTCAAAAAAATGAAAACATAGGGGCATAGCCAAAGTCTTCTTTTATTTTTTAAAAAAAAATTTTTTTAAAAATTGCCATGTTTTGAGGAGAAAACAGTCGACTACGAAACACTGTTTTGGTCAAAAATTATATACCTAAAACGGTCTGAGCTGCAGTTGTCCCTTTCTTGCTTTTTGGGGGATAGGTCTGGGGGAGGGAAGGGTCAAAGCAATACGTATATACGCCAGCGAAGTGATGCCTCATAGTCGACAATTATATCGATACACTAGTGATGTTATTTTTAGTCGATATTTTCTAAAATTCGTATTAACAAAATTAAATAATTTCTCTTTTCATAACTACAATAAAACCGTATTTGTATATGCGGTTTTTATTGTAACACTGTGCAAACCTGGGCTAACGAAGGGTTTCGCTAACAAATAACAATGATAATTATGGTAAATAACTGTGTTGTTTGTTTTTGGTGTCAAATTAAAGGGCTCAATACAAGGATTTCAAAAAAATATATTATGATTGTTACTACCGTAAAACTAATAAAAAATACAATAAGAAAGTTTAAAAAATTAGGACTGCTCTTTCCCATGCCTATGCCAAGCAAGCTGCGAGCCGCGCTTCTTCCTCGCCTCCTAGGCGAAAAACAACTTCGGGGTTTACTCTTTCCAATATTTTTTTTTATCAATTTCGGAATACTTTGTAAAAAGCTATGCATGGTCAAAAATAAATAAATATAGGTACGTAGCGACTTTAGAACCTCCTCTGTTTTTTTTCATCGGTAAAAAATTGCTTAGCTGTTATCTTGACATTACTGAGGAGCAGATTATTAAATTTGGTCGAATCTATGTACCTATGCGATTCGTGTTTGGACTTCGCAAATAGAATCATATTTCTGAATTGCGTAAAAAACTCAAGTGGCCCCACTAGCGTAGCATTCCTTGGAACCCCGGGAACCTTGGGGCTCTGTATCAAAATTAGTGGGGGGGCAGGCAAATGATGGGTAAAGATTTCTCACAAAAAATGCTTGCATTGAATTAAAATAAATATTTATTGATTATAAGTTATAACTTCCTCCTAGAATAGACAATAGTGAGTGTAGTCTGCTGTAGCTGTTCCTGTTCCATCGAAATCCTTAGGTAATTTTTTATCAGTTTTAGTTTTGAAAAACATCAAGTTAATACCTCCGGAAAATTGGATGCAAGGCTATTGAATTTTATCAGTAATAATTCCATGAGTTCTTTAATGGAATGAATGTTTTGAATTTCGGATTTTAAGCTAATTTAAAGAGCTTGTAGTTCCAAGCTGGAGAGTTATTAGCCTTGACCTGCAGCAATAGATGCGGGGGATCGTTCGCTTCAGCCTGTGAGGCCAATACTATTAGTGAATTCCTATGAATCTTTCGCATCTATATGGGGGATTCACAGGCGCATAACCTGAAGAAGAGATTCAACGCTGCCTCCAGGTCTTACAGGTAGTAAATCGCTAGGGCAAAGTTCAAACACAGCAGAATTGGCGAGAGACTATTGGGCTTTCCAAATGGAACCCGTGCCTTTTGTTTCTTACAAAAGCTGCCGAAGGTAACTTTTTTTAGTCTACACTTCCATCATTGCGCGAACCTGAAGGCTCTCTGGCATATTATGCGAAAAAGTAAGCGAAATTCTTTGCACTCTTTTTGCGTCGAATTCAACTCTTGACGATGAGGGAAAAGCACCATCGAGCATTCCACGGTGCGAACACGCGATGCGTAATGTGCACTTTGAGCAGTGTCGTTTGTCGTGTTCTGCATTCTTTCGATGTCAAGCAGTCTAGTGGTGCTAATTGTATCCACCAGTGGTTTGCAACCAATGTGCGAGCTTGGTGCGCAATGTTTCCGCGTACATTCAAAGTGTGGAATGACCTTGCTAAAATTTGGGGGTTTTAAAGCGTCTAGTGTCTACATCTTTTCTCTAAAGGCCATGGGCGACGGTAGCCGTTATAAATCAGATGGCTTCGTCTGCTTGTGGGCCCCATTCTTATATAAAAAAGATTAATTCATTGTTCATAATGATTAACTGAATCCCGAAATAAACGATACAGAATGTTATCAACAATTGGGCGCACGCTTGACTCGGATAAAAGGGGACTGCTTTTCAGACTTCAGTCATTTCTGAAGTTAAAACTCTATAGGTATGTATGACAGTTTTTTTATTCTTTTTTCCAGGAAGCACAAGATTAAGTGACATTGTGGATAACATTTTACTAATTTTTGCTTACACACCTTACCCCCTGTAACCCCTGTAAATAGGGGGCCCCGTATCATTGATACGGCTGATACGGCAGTAGTTACGCCCTGAGTGGCACCCAATTCCCTACTTCGGGAATACGTATATTCTCAACTTACTTTACTCTATTATTTTTAATCCTGTTGTACCTGCTTATCTAAAACGACGATTTAAATTTCTTAGTGATTCCAATGAACGCAGTTTTCGTTCTGAGGAAAGCTTACTTCTTGAATTTCCCTCTCACTCCTCTTTCGTTTATACTAAATTTTTCACTGTTCAAGCTGGTCGACTTAGGAATTCTATAGACGTGTAAAATCGGTTTCTATTTTAACCGACTTCCAAAAAAGGAGGAAGCTCTCAATTTAACTGTATTTTTTATGTATGTTACTTCAGAACTTTTGACTGAGTGGACCGATTTCTACAAATTTTTTTTAATCGGAAGGTGGTGTGTGTCATTTGGTCTCACTTGAGTTTATTTGAGATCTAACAACAACTCGAGTAATATAAATAATACGTTTTTACTTGACTATTTTCGTCGACCTACGTTGTATTTATACCGCATAACTTTTTACTAGGTGTACCGATTTTGATGATTTTTAATTTAATCGAAAGCTGGTGTTTATCTTGTAGTCATATTTAAATTTCATCGAGATCTGATAACAAATTTTTGAATAATCTTTAATAACGCGTATTTACTTAACTATATTTTCGTCTACCTTTGTTGTATTACATGTCGATGTAATTGAAGTCGGCTTTTTTTCGTTTGCGTACAAGTCGAACCTGGTCCACCCACTCAAAAGTTCTGAAGTAACATATATACAAAAAAAAAAGAAAAATACAGTCGAATTAAGAACCTCCTCCTTTTTTGGAAGTCGGTTAAAAATCAATCTGATACGTATTATTATGTTCTGTTGGTGTTCAATAAAGTGTATTGTTATGTTATGTCATGTTAATCAACCACTCTTTAAAAAAATTCAATCGATTACGTAATTTGCCTAACTAAAAAAACATAAATAAAATAATAATTGAAAAAGTCGCCTTCATGATTTTTGTAAGTGTACATAATGTTTGAAATTGGTGTGATTTATTTAGCTATCTTTGTGTTATTATTGAATTTTTATCTTGTTCCAGCTTTTTCAATTGACTTTCTAATAGTTGTTCTTCACGCAGGCGGCTTTTCTTGTTTTTTTTTAATTATAGTATTATTTTTAACCATTGTTATATCGCCGCAATTATATGTTAATTAATATATATAACCTATACCTATGTATTAATAACTGCGACAAACATGAGACATTACAAATTATATAGGTACTAAAGCAAACATTTTATACTGTGTATGTACTACATTACATATATATACTATACTTACACTTATACTATGTACTACATGTATACACTATAATTATGTATGTATTTCATTACCCATTCTTACACACACCTCAACCATGTAATTACATACCTAATTCATAAATAAAGTACCTAAGTATTTCGATAATTACCCACAAAAATATAGACATGTATCAAGTCACAAAGAGCATCCAAGTCAAAATAATAAAACATAATAATAAGTAGTTTACGAAATTCAATAATAGTAAGCCGAGTCACAGCAATACGATGCAGAACAAATTCAATAAAACAAGCCAAATTCAGAAAAATAGCACTATGCGCTATATGTACTCGTAGTCAATCACAAACGAAAGATGCGAATACTAAAATATCGTCAACAATTAATAGCTGAATAGCCGGCGCACGCACACTAACAACACGACAGTAACACATAGAAAAAACGGGGCGGAGATGGCGCGGGGCGCGGTAGCGGCATGCAGCGCGACAGAAACATTTTATTCAAATACCTATTTCTGAAAAGTCTCTTCGGTACCCTTTCCTCTTAACGTACAAAAATATACGAACGTTACAAAAACCTCATTATGTATTAGCGGTCTCGGGTTAGATAGCACATGACATGTATTTCCATAGGCTATATAAAATTTTGTCGTAGTGTAAGCGTTTGGGCTTGTGTGCTTTCACACAGTATTTAAGTCCCACTAGGCCATTTGGAGTCATATTGCTATTTTTTAAATGTAAAATGAATATAATAATTTTGTTTGTTTGAACAAATTACGGCTATAAAACTTTTCGTTAGTGTGTAAACAGAAAATCCTACATATACTAGAGACAATAAGAATTTACTTTCATTTTTCATCAAATTATACAATAATGTATTAAGTACTTTATCTTATAATCTTGTTATCTATATTTAAGTTATATTAAACTAGTATTGTCTACTGTTAAGTAACTCGTTATTTTTAATTGGATTACGATTATATATTTTTGTAACGTTCAATGAATTATGTATTTGCCTCCAGTAGGGGATTATCGCGTGAGGCGTGAGGCGGGAAGTAATTGCTTTCTCGTTCTTCTCGTTTATCACAGTTTAGCAAATTCCGTTTAAATTCAATTTTAAGTAGACTAAGATGCATAAAAAAATGTGGTTATATAATTAGTATGTAATATGTTAACAGATAATCCAATTTTAGGTAAAAAGTAAAATATTTCAATATTCGAGTTAAATTGAGTTTTAAAACTTTTACGTTTTAACGAATTTGCAATGAATATTGCTTGTTTATTTTTGTAGATATATAAATGCGGAAAGCGTAACTTTAAATTAAGAAGTTTATAATTTTGAAACCATGAATGTGTTTGAAGAATTTTACGAATTAATTTCAATTTTATTTCACCGTTAATTTATTATCTCAAATCTTAACAATTACGTACATGTTACACGTTTTGTGGACTGTATTAATTTAAATTCACAAGTTGCTGAAAACATATAACCTTAGACGCGTCTTCTTTTTTAACCGACTTCAAAAAAGGAGGAAGTTACTCAATTCGACCGTGTATATATATATATATATATATATATATATATATATGTGTGTGTGTGTGTATGTATATATTATGTATGTTCGGGAATAACTTCGTCTTTTATGAAACGATTTTGATAATTCTTTTTTTGTTGGAAAGGAAATATTTTAGGTGAGGTACCATAACAAGAAAACCAGGATCTGATGATGGGATCGAGGGCAACCACCAAAAATCCACATAAATTTTTCTAGGTGTACCGATTTTGATGATTTTTAATTTAATCGAAAGCCGATGTTTATCATGTGTTCACATTTAAATTTAATCGAGATCTGATTACAACTTTTAGAGTAAAAGTCTTTGATAATGCGTATTTACTTGACTATTTTTTCGTCTACCTACGTTGTATTACTTGTCGATGTAATTGAAGTCGGTTTTTTTTCGTTTACCAGCAAACACAATTATGTTTATTACATCAGTAAATATAGCCTAGGTTTGTCCTACAAACGGCCGATAAGCGTGAAGGCTCCTATGTCCGAAACCTTGCGTAATCGTCGCATTGTTTGGTTAACTTTATTATGTATGTTAATTTATTGAAACGATAAACTGATGTGACAAGTATGCATTCCATGAATATTGATATTACAATATAATATACACTGACAACCGTTGTGGTGTAGTTCGTTGTACGAGTATGTAGTTGGTAAAGTTTCAGAGTCGAAGGTTGCACGTTTGATTATCGCCTGGAGCGTCTATATTTCTTTAAGCAAATATTTGTTCTTAGTAAGGGTTCTTATGGCTTTCTCAATCATAGGCACGAAAAATCACCGATACCGATGGTTTTCGTATACAATCGTTCGTAAGCTGGCAGTGAAGTAGCGCAACAGATAAGCTCCAAACCTTCTCTTATATGTATGTCTCATGTCTTGCTCATTATCTGTGGTATCCCAACTGGACAAGTATCTTACTGAAGATCATACCTAAATAAAACTGAACTCAAATAGTTCAATGTTCCCGTGATTAATAAGGTAGCCAGAGCTTCTCTAAAGGGTCAGCGACAGGTTCATTGAACTTACGTTGCTTCAAGTATTGCAGGCTCCCATAGACTACGGTGATCTTATTGTCAAGCGGATAGTGCGCTTGTTTGTCACGTTAAAGTATAAAAATAAAATTAAAAAAAACTTGTCACCGTTAAAGTTCAAAATAATATTTAAATCAAGAACTAATGGCGTGTGTTGGTCACTCGCAGGAAGCTCTCAATATAATATGTGTATATACTTCCGTTGTACCGCTATCAAATATGTTAATACAATACGTTAAACGGTAGGAAACCCTTTTTACGGTCGATTTGTTGTGCATAAAAATTGGGCAATCATTGTAATTTAATAATTTCAACGAGTAATGGATATACATTTTAATTTTAATTGGTAATAAGCATTAAATAAAATTTGAATTGTTATTACAATCCATCAATTAACAATCGCTAATAATTGAGTGGTAGCTTAAGTTTATATTTATTACAACATTTTTGTATAAGCGGTGTTTAATTAATACGTGTAATATTTTGTGTTGTTATTAGTAGTTCTGCACACATGAAATACTAAACTATAGCTTTTTTACTCACAGCAGAAAAGACTGAGATAGGGCTCAGCAGGAAATTTCCTGCTCAAAATCTGGAGCAGCCCGACTGGGGTACCTGTACCCCGACCTTACAGAAGTTCACAGCTAATATGATACTGCTTTCAAGCAGTGTTGTGTTCCTGTTGTTGAGTAAGGTGATCAGAGCTTCTGGGGGGAAGTGGGGTTA
Organism: Melitaea cinxia; assembly: GCF_905220565.1. Taxonomy (NCBI): domain Eukaryota; kingdom Metazoa; phylum Arthropoda; class Insecta; order Lepidoptera; family Nymphalidae; genus Melitaea; species Melitaea cinxia. Next base: position 4,030,030 of record NC_059399.1, read on the forward strand.
GGGTCGGCAATGCCCTTGCGATGCTTCTGGTTTTGCAAGCTGCTGTAGCCGTATACATGGTTTGCCGACCTAGTTGTATAAAAAAAGGTCTCCTATAAAAAGAATTCTTATGTTTGCGTTTTGAAGTATTTTGATTCATGACGAAAAACGGTAAACATTTTAGAAAAGTTAGTTCGACAAATACGTTTCGATGTAGGTTCTTTGTAAAAAAGAATCGCTCTTTAAGAACACATAGATGTCCTTGTAATACATATAAGACATTTTTTAAAGGCCTTTTATGGTTGATGAATGAATCTTACATAGTAATAACTTTAAAATATGACAATTGTATATCAGATTAACGACTCAACCATTTAGTTTCATCGCTAGAACAATACAATTCCCACAAGCAGATCTATATGGTCATAAAACTCTCTATTTATTTTATTCGAACGAAGCTCACACGATTTGCAACTTGATTTTACTAACAATAGGCAATGAAACACATTGACAGCGTTATTAATTTGCTTTACAATTAATTTTGTGCTCTTGTTCGTTTGTTTGGCCTCAGCGGTGAGCGAAACGGTGACAGGGTCATACTCTACGAGTAAACGTTTTGTTATGGGTTCATAGATAGCTTTTTCAGTCACTTTGTTATTTTTTTACGCTAAATTTAATATACTTTGTTAGTTATATAGCTATTAGTTGTTATTACATTGAAATTAATTGAAAGCCATGCCCCAATTTTGTATTATTACTTTTATAACATGAAATATAATGTTTACTATTTTTATTTTAAGTTGATTGGATATGTGCTGTTAAAAAAACTATTATCGTTTAACTTAATTTGAAAAGCAGTTAGTTTTCCTAAAATTTATACAAGAATACTGAAATGAAGTGTTATATGTAATGCCTGATAAATTAATGATAAATAATGTTCTATTTATTATTCTATTATTAAAATAGATAATTAATAAAATCCAAAATAATTAATTTGCGTCAGATGCAATAGATTTTGTTAAAGATAATATTGTGTTCGAGTTTATAAGAGGAGGTTGTTAAATTATAATTAATATGACACAACTTTAATATGAGGTGTCGATAATACATAATCCAGTAATTTACAGTTTATTCATAGATTACGTTTCGTAATGTATCCTAGGCACGCGCAACAGATGCGCAAGAGTTGCAGCCAAACGGAACGAGCACCATTGTTTAAAACATTATCTGGAAGATCCACAAATGATTAGTGTTTATGTCCGATTCATACAATTTCGCTTTTGTATTATAAGTCATGTGCTGATGGGTTTACACATACTTTACAACCTTGCTTTTACAACGAATTGATGGGAAACAAATTTTAATCAAATGGTAACATTGGTCCTAATTTTAATGGCAAAAATAAAGTGGACTATAATTATTTATTTTCGTCTCTTTATCTATTTTAAAATTGCTTGATCAAACAGATGTTTACTTTTTTTTATTTTTTAAATGTTTATTCCATAAGAACCTTCTACAAAGTATTAGAATAAATTAAAAATATATAGGTATTACATTTATGTTTATATAAATTAAAAAGTCTTCAAAGAGATACAGAAAGATGCTGTTTTTTCAATCATCGTACAACAGAAATTAAAACAATTAAGTAGGTTAAGATTTGAAATAAAAGAGAAAAAGTGTAACATGGATATAAATATAAAAAAAAAACACAATATCTCGTACTGTCAAGTCAATGTTTACCTAGAAGAACAAAAGGGTTTTTTTTTGGAAGACAAAAAAGTAACAAAATAGTGTTGCCCGCATAATTTATAAGTATCTTAATGCAACTGTAAAAACAAACGGTATTTACTAAATCGAGTGGCAATGAGACCTACTTTATGTGGTTCTCAGGCGAGATGCATTATTACTGCTGCATAATTCGGCTAACAACGATTCGATTCGTTTCAACAATCAAAGTAGTCTTTTTTATTATACGCGGAAGACTGACTTCTATTTTTATACCCAAGATTAAATTGCGAACCTTGCAGTTAAAATTGATTAGGTAGATAATTGATTATGGGAAAAAGTTCGAAAAGTAAACTTGACTTCAGGAACAGTTTAGACGATTACCAAAAAGTCTTTACTCATTTTTTATGTTTATAAGTAAGTCTTTTATTTATATCTGGTTATCAAAAACGGGTCTCTAAATTTTTAAATAATGACGAAATAACCGGTGGTTATATTGTAGCCAGCATCGTCTGACCTCTTGAATAAGTTATAATAAAAATAGAAAAAACAAATATTACGCTCATACAAGTAAGTCAATGTCAATCCAATCGTAGGCTTTTCTAAAAACGTGTTGTGTTCTTTCTAAACATAGGTTTTTTTTTCCACAAAATTACATTACGCTTAATTTTCATATTTATATGTAATATATTTTTAAATAGGTTTGTAGGCATTATTTCTTTTTTTTTTGTGTAATAACTTTTTTCATTTGAGGGGACATCGATAATTGTATATGGGCGCTAAGCTTAATTATAGGCTTAGTAAAATGAAATAAAATGCATGGTATACCTACTAAAAATAAAATAAATCACAACAAGACGACTAAATGAACGATTTATATGCAACGTATCACATTACGTTACTCGCTTTTTGCGTGTTGTTTTGGCGCCGAATGAAAATCAGCTATTTTAATTAACGTAAGATTAGGTAGGTATTTAGTTAGAAAATATTAATTTCACTTCTTTACAGTTTCTTGTCAGTTTTATAATTAGTCTTCCGCAATAAGTATTGCGTTACCACTAGAGAAGCCTCTCGACCATTTAATGTATGTAGAAAATAAAATGCTTGGTTCTTTCACTTTTACTGAGCCTTACAAAGACTTACTATTAAAATATGTAAAAATTTAACAGTGAGATCTTGATAATAATAATTATTTTAACTAAAAATGTATAATCGTGTCGTAGACAAATTATTAAAATGACAATTCAATGAAACGACTAGATTGTTCATTAAATGATTGAATTTGTATATAGTACTTGTTAAAATACTATTAAGTTCTTAACTAGCCATATTTAAAAAATAATGTAACAAGATAAAAAATCATTTAAATTTATTTATTTTTTATTATATTTATAAAATTGGCATCTAAAACCTCAGCTATAAACTGAAAACTTTGTATATGTAATCTAAGAACATTAGTCTATTACATTATATCAAAAAGTCAAAGCTTTCATTTACAATTTAATATACGATAAACGTTTATCCATTTCATTAAAACATTAGTTTTAATAACTTGACTCACTGTCTTTTTAAGAAAACTGAATGAAGAGAATTGCTGTTTAACAAATTGGATGATTTGACAATTTACCTACTACGTATACGACGTGCATTCATTTTCGAGTAATGGACAAATTATACCGGGCAATAAAAAAACAGCACCTAAACTAGGCCGAAACTTTATCTTAAATACTAGTTTCTTATGATGACGATGAATTTAGCAGATATCTACTATATTCAAAAAATGCATTTCAAAATTATAAACCCAAGAGCCCATGAGTAATTTTGTATTACTTTGATACCTAGTATCTGCCAAAGCAACAAAAACTTCATACATGCCCATTTCTTCTATCGGTGTTGGGAGCATGCACTGAGAAAATTTCAGCTTTTATAAAATGATGAAGGTCTGGCCTTCCTGGGCTCTCGGTCTATTATCGTAAGTGCATTTTTTTATTTCTTACTTTAATTACAGTTCTAAGTGTGTTATGGCCACACTTTCATAACGTCGGAATGTTTAATTTATTTTCTGACCTTAGTTTAGTAGACCAGACTTTAGTTAGATATGTGTATAATATAAGAACTGGAAGCACATAAAACTACACTAAAAATCATCAGTCGTTTTACGAAATTATCGTTAATTAAAACTTAATTTAGGTATAAGCTGCAGGATTAAAAGAAAATAATAAACATTCTTTCTTTCTTAATATATTGTTACTTAGTCTTTCTTTTTATACTTGACCTCAAACCTATGTTGAAAAAACAATTCAAACGTACTGTAATGTATATGTACTCACCATGGCTTTACACCATATCAGTTCATGTTTCAGACAGACGCTATATTTAAAATAACAGAAGAATATAGAATGGAACTATTTTTTTATGTTATCTAGTCTAAAGTATTCCTGAAGTTAGCGCTTTCATAAATACGTTGACTATATAATTAACGTAACATACATTTTCGTATTAAGCGTCCATCAAAAAGGCAAGCTCATATGAATTGGCTTTGGCATCCGTTATGAAGGAATGCGCAAACGACCGTTACGTTACTTACGAGTATATCATTATACTAGTTGCTGACCGTAGTTTCAACTGCTTAATACTAAAATGTATATGCACTTTCATTTGAACAGGACTTACCGCCTATTCTATTATTTTGAGATTCCTGTCGTGAGGACGAATCTTCTCGTGACTATGGCGTCTGCTACATCTCTGAAGTATCCGTTTAAATGAAACTGTTAAAAAGTAACCACGGAAGTTAAAACTGCCATCATCCAACTGCTGGCTTTGAAATACACAGGCCGAAGACGGGCAGAAGCGTCTTTGGTGCGAAAAAGCTAGCCCTGCGGTCACCAACCCGCCTGTTAAGCGTGGTGACTATGGGAAACACACATGAGTTCACGCCATATTTGGCGCCAACTTGTGGAGACCTATGTCCAGCAGTGGACTGCGGTAGGCTTAAGTGAAGTGCCAATAATTTATTATTTGACATGTTTATAAATGATGCGCAACACCAAAAAATATGAACTCCTTCAACTTATTATTCAGGGGAAAGTAGCAGGCAGAAGGAGGCCTGGCCGTAGAAGGATATCGTGGCTAAAGAACTTGCGCCAGTGGTTCGGGAAGAGTACACGATCACTTTTTAGAGCAGCGGTCTCAAAAGTTGAAATCGCCCTAATGATTGCCAACCTTCGCAAGGAGACGGCATCTTAAGAAGAAGAAGATGTTTATAAAGTGTAACATCCGACTATGTAGTTGCTATTTAAATGTATGCTCATAGACCTAAAACTACTGCTATCTACCCAACCATCCATAATAACATTACATTGATCATATAACAAATAAAAAAAAATCAAGACAGAAGATTAGTGCATACAAAACAAAATTATTTTCTGTCACGTTAGTGAATAAAAGTGAATTATACTTGATCTAGGTTATACATTAGTCGTGAAGAACCACTTTCCAAGTATAAAAATTTCATCTGAATTCATTACTGAGCGCCAGATCAATCCATAAAAAAATAATAATAATTTAAGAGTGTACATTAATCCGGTTTAGATTTTTACGCAAACTTTCGTTTCTTAATTTGGTAAGGGATGATGCATGTATTAAATATTTATGTTTTTTTTTTATACTATTCGAGTGGCAAACAAGCGTACGATCCGCAAAGTGGTAACCGTATTACCATAGACTGACTACTAACGCCTGCAACACCAGGAGGACTACAACAAGCATGTTGTTGATCCTTTTTTTTACGTGGGGAAAATCCATCATGGATACCCTCCGGCACGGGGGCGCCAGACGGTTATGTCAGACTCCTACTGACTAAAAACCCACCACGTGTGAGCAGTCGTCTGCCTGGGTGGGGCGAGATGGGGTCGCGCTAGCATTCGCCACCTCGCCCCGGCACGTTGTTGATCCTACCCCAGACCTTCTTCAGAAGCTCTAGCTATCTTACTCACAGCAGAAGCACAACATTAATTGAGAGCAGCTGTGTTTTTTTGTTGTAAGGTCGAGGTACTTCCCCAGTCAGGCTGCATATTTTAAGCAAGTTATTTCGTGACTTGAATGAATTTTTGACTTTTTAAGCCAGATTTTCAGATATTAAAATCCTTACCTGTGTATCCTTAGATGTGTCATTATACCTATACCTCTATCAAGCATAATTTTAAACATAACATCATCGTCTACAATTGAATTAACTTTATAGCAAGATGAAAGATCATGACTCTATTTTGCCTTGAAAATATATCAATATACCTAGTAAGTGAACGTTGCTACAATTCAGATATTTTTTATAGTTTTAGAACGTGTAATACAAGTATCAATGCCTTAACGTAACCAATAAAAATATCTGTTAAATTTCTGCATTATAAAGTTTATAATAGAAACTGACGATATTAGTAAGTCTGTTTAGCAATTCTTAGTAATTAATCATAGTAAATTTTTTCACTTGATTAATGTTATGTATTATAATAAAATAACCACCGCTCTGGTGGTGGTGCGTCTAGGTCTAAAACACCGACTGTTTGCGGGTGCTATTCCCGAACAAGATGGATATTTGTATTAGTATTTCTTTCCGGTTTCGATATCTGTCCTTGTCGATATCCCCAAGGTGTCTCGGAGAGCACGTTAAGCTGTCAGTCCTGGGTGTTATCATAAATACCTAATAACGACTGTTACTCATCGTAGGGAATATATCCGCCAACCCGCAATGAAGCAGCTAGGCAAATTAAGCTCCAATCCTCCTACACGGAGAATGAGACCTACTAATAAAATACCCACATGTACACAGAGTGAAATAAAGAATCTCCTCTTTTTTAATCCGGTTAATATAAACACACTTTATATAAGACTAGTTGCTACGTTTTTTTGGTCGTACTAACTCACTTGAAACCTTTGTGGGATCATGCACAACACTTTGCTGAAGATCATGACATAATCAAATGCATAGTTTACGGTTCAATAAAGGACATATAAATTCATATATAAATATATATATTATATATATACAAAGATTGTAAATTATATTATATATTTATAGTCATCATCATTCATTATTTCCGATTTAGAATTATCTACGTCTTTGCAGTTAGTTGGTCATGCTTACTAGCTTAATTGTAATTATCTACAACGGCTGATTCAAAATTTGCAAGTAATATATTTTTATTGCTTATAAAATAAATATATGGACGTCAATGTCTATAAATAAATGATAATTCATGCTCATAATTATAATAAAATAGTATTTTTACCCGACTGCCAAGGAAGGGTTATGTTTTTCGCGCGTATCTTGTATGTATGTATGTATGTAATATTCTTTACTACCTCATATTTCCAGAACCACTGAACGGATTTACATAATTGAGGTATCGTTAGGTTCGTCTTAGCTGCCCAAGTGTTCTTAGATAGGTGACATTAAAAAAAATCAAACATGGCGGCTGCGCGAAGCCATTATATTTAATGAAAAAAAAAAAATTTTTTCTCGAATACTACAATATGGGTATCAAATTGAAGGGCACAATACAAGGATTTTAAAAAGGTATATCATGATTATTTTTTGTTTATTTTTAATTATTATTTTATTGTACAAAGTAATCGCTGGTATTTGTATTGTTTATAGCAAATTTTCTAAGACAGCGTGTTTTTTTTTGTTATGTAATCGGCTATAAAACTTGCAACGAAGGTTCATAGAAGTAAACACTATCAAAATAGCAAGCAATTACGTGTTAAAAATCATTGCAAAAATCAAAATCTGCTTGTAATATCTCGTATCAGACAAACAGACAAAAATATTTTATTTATTAACGTATTAGCATAATATTATTACCGTTTAATGATTTGTCATTTGTATTATAACTGTTTTAACAATCTTGAATCAAGTGAAATCAAATTTAGAAATTTAGTTTTATTAATTTGACAATGAAGAAATAAAGAAATCGAATACGATGCGTTGGTAACGTCTAGTCATGTCTAGTTTTAATAGTGAGGAAATTTGATTAATCGTAAAATCGAAGAAAGCGTTGAATAAACGAACACTGCAAAATGTGCAAAAACTAAAATCAATGGACCATAAAAACGACTGAATGTGCTCAAATCAAGTGCACTTTTTGTTTCGGAAGCTTTGCTCGTTGTTAAATAGTTCTATTTTTTCTTTCCGTGTTAGAAAATATAGCAAATTTATTCAAAATTGTTAAAGAGTGAGTCATAAATAATTATTATCTATTCGTAAATATTTAAATTGTAAATGCGATTTAAGCAAATAATATTTAGACATGCATGATTCATACCTTTGAATTACTTAAATGTTTTTTTTTTCTTCTTTTTAACAGATATTTATTTTTAAATGGAACTTTGTGTAAAAACTTTTTTGTTTACACTAGTTCCGGATGTAGATGATAAAAAGTGATTTGTATTCATCTAGCGCTCGAGTCTCAAAGGATTTTATTTACGTGTATGTTCGATATCCATATAATTGACATTGGCAATGTTCCGGACGCTTTCTTCGTTCTATGCTCGTAACAAGGTTACTTTTCTCTCACCTATGCTAAGCTGCTTGCTTGATGAGGCGCGTCGACGTCCCCCTTTCAACTTTCGAATCTACGTGGCAGAGGGTTCGCTACAAACTAAGCTTACGATTAAAATTAGTCGCTAAAAGTGAAACAAAACAAAATATAAGCAGAAAGCTACTTTTACTTTCAATACGAATTAGATGTTAAAACATAATTAATACATGAAACAAAAATTAGTATAATTATCCGAAAAATCGTTTGTATCTTTGTTAGGGAATATCCATTAATTACGTGAGCTATTTTTCGATCAGTTTCACCCTTAGGTGAGATTGACGCTAACCGTTCATGTATACTATAGTTAAATTAAATTAAATAAAATTCAAAGCAAAAACAGATAATAACAACATTTTTTTTACTCCTTGGATTAAAAACTTTTTCGTGTAATATTTTATTTAACCGACGTCAAAAAAGGAGGAGGTTACTCAATTTGACCGTATATATATATATATATATATATATATATTTATTTATTTAATTTATATTTTGTTAATGTATTTTCGGGGATAACTTCGTTGTGTATGGACCTATTTTGATAATTATTTTTTTGTTGGAAAGGAGATATCTTTGGTGTGATACCATGATAAGAAAAACCAGCCGGCCTAGCATGCATACAACGAGATATCTCTTGACGAGAGAGAGAGATAATGTCTACATCGAGTATTTTCTCGATTACCCTAACATGCGCACTACGAGAGACAAAATTCTCTTCCGAAGACTTCGCCTTGTCGAGTAGAGAAACATTATCAACCATAATCACAACTGAATATCATTCTTATTTCTTATGTCGTAAAGTTGAATTTACAAGGTTATTGACCAATCGTGCCAAACCGGGATGAGCCAACGTTTGTATAATTTCAAACGAGTGACACATGTTTTATTTAACAATGTTCTCGGCCTTTTGGCTAAGATAAAAAGTGTATATCTAATTTAAAAAATCTAATATGGAAAATAAAACGGCGTAAGTAAATGAATTTAATTATATATGTAAAACAATATGCTCGTGTTGTGCTTTATATCTTGTCGCACATTAGATAATTGTAATTCTATCACGCATTGTTTTTTTTTTTTTTTTTAAGTTTTAAAATTTTTTGAATTTTTGAATTTTTTTTTTTTGATTATTGGTTTTACTTTTATTCTATTTAATTTTATTTTTAGTTATTGATTTTTTTAATATAATTTTGTTTTGTTTTTTATTCTGAATGTTGTCTTGTCTTGTTGTACTAACCCAATATGGACTTATACTTTGGTCTGAAATAAAGTATTATTATTATTATTATTTAGAATAAGAAGCAACAGGGCGCAAATACGTTTTTTGTGTCATTATATGGCACACTTCACTCGACTTTTCGCATTTCCCGCTCTTCGTATACCGAAATTATATAATTATAATAGGGAAACGCCATGGTATACAAAAATTGGCACCCGGTTACATTTATTTTTTATTTATCGTCTTTCTCGTCGATAATATTGAAGACGAGAAGTTTCTCTTCCTAAAACGACAAAATTCGACAAAATTACGATGTCATGTTAGCTTCCGTAGAGATAAATATCACAGATCACTAAAATTTAATGATTATCTCTTCTTGACGTAACGAGAAGAGTATCGCGTGCACGTATGTTAGCTACTGTAGACATAGAGAGATAATACGAGAAAAGGGGTAGACAAAATTTTGTCGTGGCGCGCATGCTAGGCCTGCAGGATCTGATGATGGGATCCCAAGAGAAATCGAGGGAAACTCGAAAATCCGAATAACTTTACTGGGTGTACCGATTTTGATAATTTTTAATTTAATCGAAAGCCGATGTTTATTATCATGTGGTCACATTTAAATTTCATCGAGATCTGATTACAACTTTTGGAGTAATCTTTGATAATGCGTATTTACTTGACTAATTTTTCGTCTACCTACGTTGTTTTACTTGTCGATATAATTGAAATCTGTTTTTTTTTCGTTTGCCTGCAAACACAACTATATCTTTTGAAGTTGAGGTGAGATTTTCGATTACTCCCCCTGAATGAGAATATGCGTATGAATGAGATTTGATGAGATTTCTTTGGACCCCCCCCCCATTCTGAACTTACGGAATGGATGTCTACTTAGTAACAGAAAAAAAAACATTTTAACTTAAAGTTTCCTTCCAAAACAACATGTGCATGAAATGGGATGGATATATATCGTTTATTTTTATCTCCTGAGTAACTTGTTATAACGAAAGTACCGTGAATAAACGCTATTATGCAATTTAACAAATAACCATGTTCGGTTAACTGAGATACAGTTACACATGTTACAGTTAGACGAGAACGGTCTGATTACGGTCAGCAAATTACAGGTCTTTTAGCGATTGCTCTCAAATGAAAAATTATAGGGCACCTCCATGTGGACAACTCGTCACCCGGATCATTAGATAACAGTTACTTTGAGAAATTGTGATTTAATTTCATGGCAGCGATTTATTTGTAATTAAATAGATTTCTCTCTAGACTAATCATGGGGGGGGGGAGGTAATGTAGCTTGTGCGTTCTAACATTCCGTTAGTAAAAAAAATAGATTAAAATCATTAATTAAATAATTTTAAACATAATGATATTTTCAATATGTAAACACAATTTTATGATAATTTATATAATTGTTAAAAGCTATTTCAATGCTCTGCAACCTCGTCAAAAACTATTTCAGTTAGTTGACGATGACTAATTGAGAACTGGGGTAAAAGAACAAAAAAAGCATTTTGGACACTGAGAAACTTTGGATAATGCAGGTAATAACCATGGTTACCGTAACATAACGGACAGATTCTTAACCTTTTCACATTCCGTATTGCGCAGAGCGAATTTAAGTTTTTATGTTTGTTGAAACAAAAAACTGACGCTTCATTACAATACCATGTAGCCCACTTTTTCTATATCCTAGTGACATAAAGCGTGTGTTTTGTTTGGCTTACTTGTGTTTGAAATGGTTATTGCGTTTTTAACTTTTTAATGTAGTGTAGTTAATAGTTATAGACCACAATATGACCTCTAAAATTTATGTAGCGAGAAATATTCAGTCATGTTGCAAACAAAAATTATAATTCCTTATTTTTAAATTAGATTACTTTCAATTTTGTTATTACCTTATAGAAACTATTTTATAATAGAAGATTTAATGGCTTATATAAAACCTACGTTAATTGTCCTTATTTTTTCAGTACTTACTTACGAGTGTGTTGTCTCAATGCAAATTATTATTGCAGTACCGATTGCACATAACAATAATAGTGATAAGATTATATTCGTGGTTGAAAGTGGAAAATTTCTGGCGAATCACAAAACTTTTTGCTCAAGAACTTTACTGTAAACTGAAGATGCGATGATTAAGCTTGATGACTAAAACATTGATTTGTAATAGACTCTCTAATGTCATTTAAAAGTACAATAATAGTTCTCGAGGAGTGATAGTAACATTTTACTTATCAGTATTAATATCTTGATGACTGATAGTCTAATTAAATTGAGAAATAATTACATTCGATCAATCTTCAGTCTTCAATTGCAATCCAATCTGATTTAATTAATATAACTAACTGGATCATAAACAGTTAATTGAGTTCCAATATTGAAAATATCAATAACACGTTGTTATAATTAGATAAAGAGATAACTAGATAAAAAAAAATTCTACACAAACAATTTAACCGGGAAAACATTATTTATTTTACGGGATTTACCGCGTTTTTTTTCGGGAAAGTTAAGATTACAGATTTTTTAACAGTGGAACATCATTGTTATGGCATTTGAGAAAACAGATAGATAAAACTTATACAATTCTCAATCTATCCTACAAATTTTTTAAATTATTTTTGGGACATTTTCTCCTAATTTTTTTAAACTTAATCCGAATTTTATACAAATGATTGACATTAAATTAAACAACGTGAACTATATTACATTTATAAGCTATATATAAAAAATATTTGAAAGTAGAAATTTAGACAAAACATACATAAATTAAGTAGCTGACAGATGTTTTAAATTTTATCGCTACTTGATATAGGTACAAAGATATAAAGTCTTAAACTTAGTAGCCCACTTACCGCTTTGGAATACGTTCATCGTATTGTGGTTACAGAGAGTAATGGTAGTGGGAAGGAAGATATTGATCATTTATTTGTTGGTAACCTCAGTAACTTCCCACGAGGTTACGCCCGGCCAAGGTAATTGTGTCATCACGCGTAGCTGTATCGTTTCAATACGCCTCGGCTTCGTTAACGAATTAGAACTTCAATTAAGAAGTGTATAATTTTGACAAATATGGTTTTGTTTTTTTTTTTATTACCTATAGTTTTATTTTCTTACTATTTAAATATTATAGTTTAAACTATTCCTAAACGATTGCCTGAGAAATAAATATTTTAGCGATAAGATTGCCTTTGGGTTGTTTTTTATGTATTTTACTGCGCGAGTTGGTATTTTCTTGTACTTACTATAAAAATATAATTATTATAATATATATCATTAATTTATATGTAAAATAATTCAGTATTTAATACATACGATATAAACATAAACTTTTAAATATTGAATATAATATTATTAAATAATAATGTAATATAATTAAAAGAACAACAGAAGATTACGTGCAGAGGTTACTGCACTGTATATATAACCTATATATATTCCCCTAAATTTTACAGTACACATATCTTTGTCGTTTCTAGTTTTGTAACCAATAATACTACAGTGCGTGAATACAACACACAGTACGTAAGTTCTTATGCAATTTATTTGTTCATGACATTCCAGTTACAAGTGGTCATATAACGAAGAAAATAACAAGCAGTTTTTTATTTTATTACAAGCTCTATACTTCGAGCGCAATTCTACTGACTACTATTCGTGTTGACTTTTGGGATAAAAACTCAGAGCTAAGCTCGGACGCAGGATGATTAGTATAAATATAATTTATGTAAGAATTCTCATATTTTTTGTTAAAAACAGCTACAAGATTAAATTCTGTACTCGAACACAGAACAAATTGTATGTTTTGTTGATCATACAATAATCATTGTTAGATTGTTGTCAATTGTGTTTTCAGTTACAATGGTAATTATGCCAGTGTTTTCCTAACGCATGGAAAAATAGTTCACAATGTGAACCAATTACTATCAACGATATTGAGCGATAAATTCAACTGACGTCAAGTGAAATTCGAATAACATCTACTATATATGCAGTATGAGGCATTTAATTTACGTTTTATGTATATGTCTAGTACGTTTTATGTATTTAGTATGGGGACACGGTTTCTTAGAGCATAATTAAGTAATATTTACCTGTAAATGACAAATATTTGTGTGGACCATATCGATATTTGGAATTCTCTAGGCGTTTGTGCTTATGTGCTGTGTTTGTTTCCGGTTTCCCGATACAAAGTGGGTGGATACTCTTTTCCTTAAGATTATAACCATGTCTATAACCACGATATGCTTGACCGGAACGAAAATAGTCAAGTTAAATTATGGGCATATAAGTGTATATATAATATACATAATTTTTTTACGTGTAGCTAGTCAAAATTCGGATTTAAAAATTAAGAAATACATTTATCATTTTTATTGAAGGTAATATTTCCTTTGGTATGTTAGATTAGAATCGATTGCAAACATCTTGCTACATGCAAGCATACAACATACCTACATGTCGTAATAAAGATTTTAATCTATTATACAGTTTAAGTCATAAAACTATTGCATAGGTACCCAACGAACTAGCTTAAAGGAAGATGTATATGTTTTTAAACTTTCTTTAAGAATTAAAATACGTATCCTCGAATTTAGATGAGTTTAGGATTCGAAAGTGCTCTCGGGGCATATTTTAATAAAGCTGTTTTTGATTTTAATTTTAATTTTGAATAAGCTAAAAGTTGCTAGATGGAATAAAATATTTTATACCATACGATTGTAAATATTTTTTCGTAGTTACTAAAACTGAATTTATATGTTAATTTTTTTTAAATGTATACTCGAATTATTATTTTCTTTATACCTCAAATAGAACTTATAAATATGTACATTTAATTAGGAATGAAAAGATATAATAATAAGATAAATTACATTAATCTAAAAAACCTTAAGTATATAAAACTGAGGTAGGGTACAGCAGGAATTTCCTGCTCAAAATATGGAGCAGCCCGACTGGGGTAGTACCTCGACCTTACAGAAGATCACAGCAAAATAATACTGTTTTCAAGCAGTATTGTGTTCCTGTTGGTAAGTAAGGTGACCAGAGCTCCTGGGGGGATTGGGGATTGGGGATTGGGTCGGCAACGCGCTTGCAATGCTTCTGATGTTGCAAGTGTCTATAAGCTACGGTAATCGCTTACCATCAGGTGAGCCGTACGTTTGTTTGCCGGCACTTTTTAGGCATGGCAGACCGTGATGTCCTAGCTTGTCGACATCACTGCCACAGGGACATTTTTGAGGAGCGCAGACCGGAACCCCAAGCCGTAGACAGGTTGCGATTCGGAGCGTGTCAGGCTCAAGAAATGTTCCTGTATTTGTCGAAGGGTACGCGTGAAGCCAGTAGCCGGCCTCATGCGTACCCACGGCGAAAAGCCTAGCACGCGCCGAACCTGTACTACAGCTTAAAAGATTGTCAAAGGTCAATTATTTATATGTTAATTGGATATTGTCATTGTTTTATTGTTTGTCATTTTGAGTTTCAGATATTACGGCACTCGCAACAAGCATAAGCGCTTTGGCCATGAGTTCACCTGTGTGTGACAATAACTTTAATTATTAAAAACGTGACAAATATTCCGTATTACATATAACTCATACGATTTATAATCTTCAATTTTATATCCATATGAGATATCCCGCATACTAAGTTGGTCTCTCTATACGAATGTAATACAAAATAGAAAGCAAGGATTTCTTTAAGTAGTATTGTGTTAACAATACGCATTTCATAATTATGTTTAGAGTATACTTTATATGGATTATGATGATTGTCATTATCAGCTGCCTTGGACAAAAAAAAGAACAAGTTATACAGTATTTTATTTAAGCTTGATTTAGACGTTACTATCGAAATAAAACATAATTATATTAATGTAAATAAAATGCATCTTTGCATATGATGGAATGTCTATATTCATAAAAAAATCATTAGTAATTGTTTAAAGCGCGTCTGCAATCACTTTAATAATCAAGCGTGGATGATCTTGACCTACATAAACAGATATTGTTTATTAATTGTTATTAAGATTTTTGACAGCGTTAGTCTTTGTTTTCTTTAATACTTGTACATATGAAAGGTTATTGCCATTCACTTCTTTGTTACAATTATGGCTTTTAGTTGTGTTAATTAGACATAAATTATGTTACCAGTGTCACGTATACCAATTTCATGTGCTGTGGAGAAGACCTAAAAAAAGCCATGTCTTAAATGTAGATTTTTCTTATAAAAATATTGTAAAACTGAAGTTAAAAAGAAATATTATTCTTTTTTTATTCGAATGTTTTTAAAGTTGAATTTATGTTACTTATGTTAATAGAATAGCATGAATATAGTTATTAAGCACATTTTATATTAAATTAACAGTGAAATTAAAAAATGCGGAGAAAGTTATAAATGAAAGTCAAATCAAATAGTTAATTATAGTAATACGTGATAAACAATTTCGCCAGTCTTAATTTTTATATACAATCGAAAAAAAAAACTGGAATAATAAATAATATACATTTAAATCATTTTAACTTTTATATTAGTTCATCTAAATATTAATCCTTGCAAGAACATTAAATAAATCCATTTTAATATCTATAGAAAAAAAACTTTCACCAACTGTCGTCTTAAAAATAGGAATGGATATAATTATATAAATGATTGATTTTATAGAAATATGCTTCGATCATCAATAATAATAGTCTAATAACAACACTTTAACCCATTAAACGTAAATCATAGGTACATGTTAGTTTGTCAGTAATTAAAATGTTGTCAACAATTATCAACAATCTTTAACAAGTTGTTTGGGTCGTCATATCGTGACAATCGATTGTAAATCACACAAATATTGCATGTTATCATGTTATATCACATTGTATTAAACAAGCTGTGCCCCGCGGTTTCACCTGTTAACTTGCGAAAAAAAAATATCCCATAGCCTCCCTCGGTAAATGGGCCATCCAACACATGAAGAATTTTTCAATTCGAACCAGTAGTTCCTGAGATTAGTGCCTTTAACAAACAAACAAACTTTTCTTCAGCATTATAATATTAGTATAGATTATTATATACTTATATAGTACACTATGTGTATATTATTACTCTTTTTCTCGCATATAGTAACGTTGACTGGTATAAAATGCCAGTTACTTTAAGTTTGCATTTTATATGTATATTATGCTGTAAAATACGTATAAAAATGGTGAGTTACCGAACTTGAATTTATCGTTTATTGAGAGTACAGTACAGTTGAGCAACATTTAAGTGAGACTAGATATACATAGGCATTTCACTAACGGGTATTTAATAATATTCCTTGTTTATTGTACACGTAAATTAATCGTGAACACAAGTGGTCAGCTTAATGCGACTACTGAGATGATAAACATTGTGGCATTGAATTACGTACATTTGTATATCATTAGATTGAAAGTTTTGTGTGAAGAAATGGTAAATTAACCTATATTTGCTAGTAAATGTGAATCAACTCGATATCAAGTAAGTTAATTTATTTGTAACTAAGTTTCTCAGTTTTCCTTGCGGTACATTTCAACAAAATTTTGTCGTATTACTTGAATTTTGTGGTTACTACAGTTATGAGCCATAGCATATTTTAAATTTATAACTTTTTTTTTTAATAAACAGACCAACGAAACTATTTTTTTCTAATGTACGGTTGATCGATTGATTCTGTCTGTAACATCCCACTTTTAGACATAGGCCTCTTTTACCATGTAGGAGAAGAGTAAATAGCATAAGTAAATAAATAAAAAATCAAACAATAAAAATATTTTTCGGATTTAGACAGTATTTATCGTAAACGGTATTTTTATTGTCAATCGCTTATATACTCGAATAGCTTACTGATGAGTCGTTATGGGTTATGTTGACAAATGAAAGCTACGCTTGCGTTGCATTAAAAGTCGTATTATTGAATGTGTTCAGTATATTTTATTATAAAAATATAGTATTTATTATCGAAAAATGCGTAGAATACCTTCTATGTACATAATTATGCAAACGCATTGCTACCTACTACCTAGTTACTTTTAACGGTTAGTAGTTTTCGTAAAGGTATCATTCTTTTGTTCTTATTTTATTACGCTCTATTGTTTTCTTTTGTAAATTTAGAAATTATTTTTATTGTTGTCTTAATATCAGCGACTCAATCTCGTTGTACACATAACTATTATTTAAGTTCATAACGATCAAGACGCCGACAATAATAATAATAATGTTATGTAATAGATAGTAAGAAGTCAACGGTACTGGTATAATAGCGCAAGTAGTCGCCTTAACCCAGAACTTTCGATTCCCTTTCGAGATAATACAATTTAGCTTTTATATTCTTCTATGAGATTGACATATTTCCTTAGACTGCTCCAAATTTCGAAGAAAATATTTCTTGTTGTATCCACCTTACTTCAATAAAAAAAAAAAAAAAACCAGAGACAAAAAAAACGGACCTCGTAAACATGTAATGACACAGAATTAAAAAAAGAGTGACCCCCTTTAAAATATTACTTGTAGTACTGGTACCGGTTCGTGTAGTAACTAACTGGATTTTTCATCAGACATTAATTCTGTCTTGTTCTTATCTGTTGTGTTATTATCTGAAATGAAAATACTTCCTGTTATATTGTTACGGATGACACATCACACAGCTATGAAATAAAATAACTACTTCTGGCTGAATAACTTTTAATATAGCTATCGAGGCTATATACCTATATTGCCTATTATAAATTTGGTTAATAGTATCCATTTTTAAAAATCGAATTATATTTAATTTAAATTATGTGTATTTTTTTCAAATATTAAGGTGTTTCAAATAATATTAAGGTTTTTCAAATATTAATTTTTGTCAAATGCCAAGCTTATCTAATCATGTTATCATCATCTAATGTTAATTATGTAAGCATAATTACTGTAAAGTCATTTAATGAAAGTCTTGTAAATATAAAAAGTTTTTATTAATTAATTAAAAACATTTTGTTATGTTTGTACGATTTTATAATAGAAAGTAATATAGAATTAATTCAGTGTTTGGTTTGCACTAATATTCATTTTACAATATCTGCATTTTACTTTCGCCAGTCCTAATAGTAAAAACAAACCTGTTTCTTGAAATCACTGCGAAGAAACCATATTTACTCGTGTGTCATAACGGTATTCATTTAACAATTTTACGAGAAAAATAAATGAATGAAGAGAGAACGACGTTTTCTATACTTTACACATAATTGTAAGTAAATAATTGTATTCGTATAGTGTGACAATATTATGTAGTTAATATTTATTTCTAAGGCAGAAGTTACATTTTTCTATTTACTCTAGATTGGGAAAAAATACTTCTTCAGAATTATTTCTTATTTGTAGACTACCCTATCTAAAAGAGATTCCTTTGTGTGTTTAATAATAAACTGACTGACCGGTTAGCGCATTTGGTAAGTATTGTTGCTATCTGTTCCATACGCGACTCCCGCCAAGAGATTTTATATTATTAGTAATATTAAATTTAAAAAAAGCCTCTCACAATCAATGGTCCGGAAACACAAGTACATATATGTTGTATATACGTCATTTATTTTATATGTCGTATTATTCAAAAATATTAAAAGTCAATTTTTATCTTAAACACAAGCGTTAAATTGCCCATGTTAGGAACAGTCGACCGTGTGTATGCTAAACATATTGTTGAAAGAAATAAAAAGTTTATATAAAGTTTATATACGCCAGGATATATATACACACAGATACATACACGTACCCAAATAATAACGCCGCGTTGGCGCAAAGGTCACAACGGATTGTGCCTGTTGCGCTGGCGGTTGCGGGTTCGGTACCCGCACATGACAAATATTTGTATTGGCCATACAGGTGTTTGCCGTTGTCTGGGTGTTTGTGCAGTCCTTGTGGGTCTCCCCACCGTGCCTCGGAGAGCACGTTGAGCCGTCGGTCCCGGTTGTTATCATGTACACCTGATAGAAATCGTTACTCATAGTAGGGAATATATCCGCCAACCCGCATTGGAGCAACGTAGTGAATTAAGCCCTGATCCTTCTCCTGCATGGGGAACAATGTCTATACCTAGTAGTAGGATATTACAGGCTGAAGCGACCCAAATAATGTTATTACTTTAAAAACTTCATTGTTGTTGTATACAATTAATTTAGGAACCAAATTATACGTGTCTGTCGATATACAATTACTTACTTTGCAAAAAAATACAAGATAATTAAGCCGAACACTTCATTAATGATGCATCGCAAAACGTGATGATAATTTATCAATAAAAAAAGAAATAGTGATTTACTGCATGCGTGTACGTGTATCAATTTCATGAACAGGTAGGAAATATTTTTTTAAATCTTAATAATTATTAACTTATTTATTAAGGTGATTGATTGTTCGATTTCGTTTAATAATTACATTCTTAAATCTCAGGGTCTTTTAGAATCATAGTACAGATATAATAAATGCGAAAGATTTCGAGGAAGGATTTTTGTTGCGCTTTAACGTAAAAGCTAATGAACTTATTACAATGAAAATTATTACGTAGATGGCTGAAGATCCAGAATAGTACTTAGGCTATTTTTATGCCGAATTTCCTACGGGATCGAAAACTAACGAGCGTGAAGCCGCGAATGTTAGCTCGTTCTTAACATAAACGTACAGCAAATTTAGATATCGTTGGAAAATAAATATACGTATATTTTATATGAAATTTATAAACTATTTTTTAATATCATATCAAAATTCGACCTAGAATTTCCTAATGTGTGGGTAACACAAAAATAAATCGTATGAATGAAATTTATAGTTAAATTTTTGAGTCATTTGTTAATTTTTAATGATACTAACGACTTATGCAATGCCTAAAGCATAAAATTTAGTTTCATAAGTGAGTTAATAAATACTTCCCTAGCGGTTTTCTCACAGTGATTTAAATATGTACTTTTTTAATCATATCCGCTGTAAATCGTTAGAAGCAAATCCGTTTACGTTACATGTCAGTAGGCACTTATTTCATATTATGTGTGTATTTACTAAATATTTACATTTTGTAATATATGTTACAGAATTAGTGACTCAGTATTTGATGGCTAATTTGAAAATGTCATAACAGTTTTGAAGTAAGTTGAATTCTCGCGACTTATTAGGTTTGTTTATTTATTTAAGCGTGCAGAAAGTAAATTAAGATATTTATTGTCTATCAACAATGACGTACTTAAAAAGTAACAAAAGAACTCTACAAAAAAAGTTACAAAATCAAATAAAAAAATTAAGGTTTATACGACGATACGATAGGCGACGTGACTGACTCGTTCCTTATTTTTTAAGAAATAAAAAAAAAATAAGAGTGACGGATTGATGTTCGAGAAAATTTGCCACAACGAAAGCGAAGGGATAGCGAACGATTCGACACGAGTTTGACACACTGTTAAATTGCGCTTTACTGGAAATATTGGCGTTTTTATCTCTATTTTTCATCTACTGGTTGAGATGTTACTAAAAATTTCAGTTGTTACTAAAAATATGATATTAACAGAATACTTTATGGCATTTTGACGGTTCAAAATTATTCGTATTGCAATAATAATACTACAAAACTGTGTAAACTTAAACATTAGATACAAATTTATTTCGAAACTATATAATTATCAATCATTATTATACATGTTAATATGTATCTAATTCATTAATTAATATTGATGTATTTTTAAACATTTTTATATACACCAATTAATGTTTGAATACTCGTTTCGTATGCTTTGTTATATCATACTATTTAGTTAAGATAAAAGCGAAAGTCATGAGTTAATGTCAATATATTACGGTCTGTCCTGTCAGCATTTGGTTGTTTAAACAAAAACTGGCTGACCCAGTGGCAGGCTGGTTAGGTGGCAATACCATTTTTAGAAGTCATTATAGCACCATGCCAAAATAAACCAGACTTAAGGCTTTTAAATCACGTCTGCGGTAATGTTTATCTATTTATTTAATACTTTGTTACACATTTAGAATTATATTTAAGAAATTAACAATATTTTAACCAAAAAAAAAAGACTTATAAATAACTTAATCTTAACATTTATCAATTTTTTTTTTTTTACATATTTTACTTAATTTAAGTAAATTTACGTCGTTATTTAAATATTTATTAATATTATGATTATATTTAAAAATAGCAACATTATATGTCAATTTAATTCGGGATTCTTTGTCACTTATGTCAATAACTATAATTATTGACGATTTTAATTTTTCTGTAACTTATTGCATTTACAAATTACTCCTTATCTACAAAATACTCTTCTATTAGAAATGATATCCCCAACTATTTAATTACTTACAAATTTGCTAGAACAAATTATTTTAAGTAAAATTCTAGAACTTTCTCACAAGGATCCGTTTGCGGTTTCTACAACATTCCTTCGCTTTGAATAATATTTGTACTGACTATTAGATAACCATAAGCTTTTATTCGTCGGTTTCTAATCATTTACTTGGTGGCATTTGAATGATTAATTTTTCGACTACCTACGTTATATTAGTCGTACGATACTGTCATTGTAATGTATTATTAATCTATTGAGATGTTTGATGCATTGCATCACTCGCGATTACTATTGTAGGCGTCAACATTGTAATAAATATTTGTTGTATTATAGATACTCGTAGTTATTCCTCATATGATATTTCATATCTTAGTTTATATTATTACGTATGATTTTAATACTTAAATTTTTTACTATCATATTTAATCGTATAAGAAAAATGATTCCAAGTTCATATAAAAGTCAAAATTAATAATAATATTCAGAATGCTATAATAAATGTTAAAAATGCAAAAAAAAAAATAAGTGTTTATTACTTTTGTTTTGATCTAAACGAAAAATTGCTATAAGGAATGATGATCACAGCTGACCAATACACTCGACCAGTTAGCACAAACGTAATAGATGACAAATCCTTAACGCTATGCCATACTAAGTAAATACCAATACATGGAATGTATATATACTGTATAAATTAACAAGTTTTCTATTATCCAAGGTAGCCTGAAAGAAATAGCTATAAAGCATCAATATCGTTGCAATATACAATAAAGAGTAGAATTAGTAAATAAAGTTATGCCATTAACAGAAACATAAAGAAATCATTAAAAAAGACAAGCGTAACCCGACATTTCATTATAACTTTTCAACGTAGTACTACTGACGGAAAAAAGTCTGAAATACCCAATCCATTCAAGGCTATATATAATTTGGTTCCCGATTATAATGTCTCAAGTCATACTATATTATATGGATGCTATTTTTATACCCTCATTTAGTTAGTTATTAGACATTGATCATCTCGAATTGCTTAAAATAAGTACGGGTATAAAACATCGAATGAAGGTTAACGAATTCTTATTATGTTTGAAATGACATCAAACAATGCGTAAGTATAAGTTAACGACAAAGTAAATATACGTTATGTTGTCATCATTTTCGCATTTCCTATATTTACGTTTTGTATCATAAATAGGCGTAATTTTCCCAGAAAATTTTCTCACTAGCATATGCTATATATATCATTACATATTAAGAAACAATGTTCCCTGTCGCATTGCATACATATTATGAAATTCTTTACAATTTATATTTTAAATGATGATGTTAGGAGTTAAGGCTAAATAAGAAAATCGCATGAATATAATTTGAATCTCAAACGTGGATAAATAACAATAATGCGCGCGCATGTCGCTTTCCCTAAGAACACTACACGTTTAGCTACTGTCCGTACGGAGCTGGGGCTGGTCGCTAGTACATTATAATACAATCAAAGCATCAATTTTATGGTGTTTGTGTAGGTAATCATTTGTAATGACTCGTGTTCTTCCAACTGTTATTAATTTAATTCGATGGTAGTGATGATGACACGAATGTTTTTTTTTATACTTTTATTATTTCGAACCTTTAAAATATAGTAGACTGATAATTCTTTATTAAAAATAAAGAAAAACATTCACAACAACATATCGCCAATATTCTTTGCAAATAAAAATACGAGCAGACGAATAAAAACGATTCAAGAAAACTTTCTCTCATATACTCTTTATTTTATGACTGAAAACCAATATTCAAATGCATAATGCGTTACTTTACAACTTGGACAGTAATTGGGTTTCTTATCAGTGAAAACCGTTGCGTAAAATACACTGCTATGTTCTATGTATGACGATAACACGTACAAAATACATTAGTTTTTTTTCGCAGCACAATTACCGATTTTAATATGTTACATTCTGCATAAACTGAATGTTTTTTTTTTTTTGCTTTAATCGTACACATTACGTCGCTTGTTAATGAGTCAGGAAATTTTGCATGTATTAATAATGAATCTTTGACAACATTTATACGGAACTGTTTGTACACGTACAATAATATAGGAGGAGTTAAGGTGCGAAATAACTTTACTCCACGAGTGCTGTTTTTACACTGGTTTATTCATATTAATACACGTTAATACACAATGTATATGAAATGCTTAGTAGACAAAGAACATAAAAATATATATATTGAAATAAATTGAATGGACAGAGTATATACTCTGTACAACATTCGAAGTGGTAATGTTGAAAATGTTCCATTAAAACTAGACAGCTAAAAATGTACACCACTTCAGCCTATTGCAGTCCACTGCTGGACTATAGACCTCCACAAGTTCCCACCAAAAATTGCGTGAACTCATGTGTGTTGCCCATAGTCACCACGCTTGACAGGCGGGTTGGTGACCGCAGGGCTGGCTTTGTCGCACCAAAGACGCTGTTGCCCGTCTTCGGCATGTATATTTCAAAGCCAGCAGTTGTATGGTTATCCCGCTATCGTTCGGCTTTTTAAGTTCCAAGGTCGTAGTGGAACTGTATTATCCCTTAATCGCCTCTTACGGCTCAACAGGGCAGAGAGGAGGTGGCTATATTCCTTACTACCGTACCACACAACAAAAAAATGTACGTAATAGTATAATTATAGAAAAACAAATTTAATTGTATATCATACGTGATGATTAACGAATGACCTTTTTCAGTTTGACTTCTATGAATTAATTTTTTATTACATTCTATAATTTTTTTTTTAGAGCTGAAGTTGGTTTGTTTGTTTGGACGCTCTAATCTCAGCAACTACTAATCCGATTTGAAAAATTCTTTCAGTGTTAGATAGCCCATTCATCGAGGATGGCTATATTATGCTATATATGATAACACTAATACCAATAGGAGCGGAGCACCAATGAAGAATGTTTCAAAATCGGGATTTTTTCCTTTTGAGAGCTTCCGTGCGTGCATTGCGTAAACAGTAAAAGTTTTCCAAAAATCATGTAGAACAGAATTGTTCATATTCCACGCGGACGAAGTTTTGGGCAGAAGCTACTCAACATATAAATCAGAGATTACCTTTAAAGTAACCTTTATTTTTAAATAGGTAGGTAAAAGCACGACCTTCGGTAGGAAATTGAAGTATTAGTTACGTTCAAATTCAGCCCCTTAGTTTTGAGAAATCCGAGGTTACAAGAAGTTTACAATCGAAGGGTCTCGGGCAATGACCTTAAGGCGCCGGCGCGCATACCACTCAGGGTAAAAATAGACCACAGCCGGCGCACGAGCAGATTTCAAATGGACTCGCTAACCAGGAATGCACGGCCCGAGGGATGCTTCGATATGGCTATTGTAAAGTCAAGAATGATGGCTCGATACTTACAATACCACAGCTACACTGCAAGTTTTCTAGATAATCTATTTACAAGAATAATATCATTGCATATTGTATTACAAGTGCTTTCGAGGAATGTGAAACGATTTCAATTTACAATAGGGTAATTTGCGATACAAAAGAGCGTAGTATATTGCAGTGGTTGGTAGTAAAGTCTCGCTTACATACATATAATCAAAAACCGCATTAATAAGTCACGCAATCATCAAAGGGACACTTCCCATTCGGCGTGACGAAAACCGATGTCACGTAAGCAATACATAACCGTTTTCAATTAACATACAAAGGCCGCACGCCCACCGAGAGTCGGCCATAATCAACTCTCGACATACCATTTACGGAATGCAAGATCTCAGACAGTCAATACCTTTTAAGTAAGTTATCTAACTTTAAAATAAAGCCACGTTATCGAATAGTAGATCAATATAAATTTAAATGAGATCAATAAGAAATACTTTTGGCAAGCAATGATATATATCACTCAAGTTCTGACCTATCTATGAAAAATTCAAAGCTCCGGATGACAGACTCCAAACCTTTAGAAAATAATTAATCATCGGTAAGTCATTCAGATAGCATACTCATATTTAGTAATCACGATTTTTTTAAATTAATAGAACTTCAAAAAAAAAAAAAAACTTTTCAACACGGCCAAAACGGCTTCTTTACAGTTCTTAGTGATAGTTTATGTCTATGTATTAGAATTTTTTTTAATTTCATATTTCTGCAATAGTACCTACCCAATACCCATATTCATCATTCATACTCGTAATACAGATCTTATAAAAATATTTTATCAGACTTTAAAAAAAAAATAAGCATAATATAAATACACATATTTATAAATGATTACTACATTGGACATCACATAAATTATCCTCGTGGGAACAATAGTTGTAACAACTACTTACAACTACGGGTACGTTTGTTAAAAGAAGGTTAATGAACCCAACCATTATAAATACTACGTAAGAACCGAACACCACCTAAGGATAATCGAATGAATCATCCATAAGTTGGCGTGGTCTTGCAGATTTCATCAACGTTAACACGCAATCTTTAGAACCGGTGGCTGTGCAACGAGGTGAGGGTCTGCTCCCAAAACCTATCGTGAGAATGGGACACGTAACGTAGGTAATGATTTGAAACCGGCTGTTATACTGTACAGAATGACTAGAATACCGTAGTGACTCAATAAGGTTAAATAGTTGAAATTTAATATCGAATGCATATTTGAAATTTATATTACGGCTTAATATTACTATTTTTATTTTGGAATTTTATATTCTTTCAATTAGTCAATAGACAAGATTGCGTACTCAGGATAATATCTACTGCTACTAAAACGTTGCTAATTATGATACAAGTTAAAAAAGCAAAAACTTTTTTAAATAACCATGCTGACATTAAACAACTCTATATCTGCTTGCTAGCACAGCAATTTTTAAAAATAAGGTAAAACAACAAAATCAACATTTTCAAAACCTAACCTAGGTATAAGAAAATACAACTATTACATAATAGGTGAAACAACTCACTTCAGCCCATCTCAGTCCACTACTAAGACCTAAGACGTAGGCCTATGTTCGCGCCAAAAATGGTGCGAACTCATGTATTTTGCCATAGTCACCACGCTGGGCCGGCGGGTTGATGACCGTGGCTGGCTTTGTCGCATCGAAAACGCTGCTGCTCGTCTTCAGCCTGTGTTTTTCAAAACAAGCAGTTCGATGGCTATCCCGCTTTCGGTCGGTTATTCCTTTAGTTCCAAGGTGGTAATGTCTTCCAGTAAACTTGAGATAGAGGACAAATATAAAAATACGGAGTTAGAATCGGACCTCCAAAGTGACAAAGAAAAAGGCTATAAGAAACTTATATTTAATTTTTGATTCGTCCTGAGAGTACATTTACAATAAATTACATCGAATACCCACTTATTGTTAGTTGTTAGATATAATATAAATAAATATGGAGACAGACAATAATTTCACGGCAGTTATTTCTTGATGATTTCATTATATGTGAATCATGTGATCTGAATCTTCCGTCGCCAGTACAATGGAAATCTCACGAGCTGTGTCAACGTTTGTAAAGGTCTGGGTTAAGGCCTAAATTACTCTTTGTTTAAATAGATTTTTTTCCTAGTCATTAGCTGATGTCACGAAGACATCACGTATGCATTGTCGATTACTTATGCTTTTAATATTCGTGTTTCTATTTATGCGCTGGCATGACTGTGATACTAGATATAAATTCTAAGTTTTATAATTGAGACCAGTGTATAACTATGCTTGAATTATTAAAGTTATTGAGGAATTGTTGTTCTTATGTGCTATTCTGCAACAGTTCCAACTATAAAATAAAACAATTAAATGATTCCTTCTAAATGCGTTCGATAACTGCACAGTTTACATTTGCAAATAAAAATAAAAATATTTCAGAATTCCCCAGAACTCTCACCCTTTTTTTTATTTATTAGATATAATTAAAAGTACTGTCTTTCAATTAATTTATAACGTTTATGTTTCATGACAACTAAAAGTGACCCATTTGTATTCAACTGGTTCTATGTGTAGAGTCACAAAGTAGATGATAAAAATCGGTACAATTATCAAAAGAAAGAACTACTATTTTTAAAAAAAATTATGAGGTTCTTAATTCGATGGTTTTTATATATATTGATTTTGATGATTCTTTTTTTTTTAAATTGAAAGCTGGTGCTTATTTCATTTAAATTAGATCGAGATTTGACAAGTAGGTAGTTTTAAGTTAAATCTAATGATGCGTGAATTCACTTGAGTGTTTTATCGATTACTGGCCGCGTTGTGTCTGTTACTTGTTGATGTAATTGAAGGTGGTTTTTGGTTGGGAAAAAACAAAACAATGCTTTTTTTATTTTAAGCATAGTACATACCGTCCGTTGTAATGGTATTCCTAAAATTCGAATGGTTGCGAATCTTGCACTGCTAATTTGATTTTTTTTTTTTACATAGAGTTGATAGGTAAATTATTATAACACATAAAATAACAAATACCTTAAAATATTAATTTAGGTTATTAAGGAATAAAATTTTAAAAAAGTAAAGGTCGTTCGGATATAAGTTATTAAGATATAAATTTAAATTAATCGTTTCCTTCTTAAAACTGCTGTTAAAATAAAAAGATAACATTTAAATTTATTAGAAATAATTGTGAGTAATCATACAACCTGAGTAGGTATACGGTAGAATAGTTAGAGGAAAAATAAGATTTGATTGAGTAGATAAAATTCAGAATGAAGTTCTGTTTTGATGAAAATAAGAAGTCACACATGGAAGGTCCCAGCAGGCAAAACAACTTTTAAATTTAAACTGAGGTAGGGCACAGCGGGAAATTTCCTGCTCAAAATATGAAGCAGTCCGACTGGGGTAGTACCTCGACCTTTCAGAAGATCACAGCTAAATAATACTGTAGAAACCTACATAGATAATATTAA
The DNA here is from genome assembly GCF_905220565.1 of Melitaea cinxia. Taxonomy (NCBI): domain Eukaryota; kingdom Metazoa; phylum Arthropoda; class Insecta; order Lepidoptera; family Nymphalidae; genus Melitaea; species Melitaea cinxia. The sequence continues at coordinate 4,058,788 of NC_059399.1, forward strand.
CTGAGGTAGGGCACAGCAGGATATTTCCTGCTCAAAATATTAATACTGCTTTCAAGCAATGTTATCTCCCTGTTCGTGAGTAAGGTGACCAGAGCTCATGGAGGGAACTGGGGATGGGGTCGGCAACGCGCTTGCAATGCTTCTGGTGTTGCAGGCGTCTATAAGCTACGGTAATCACTTACCATTAGGTGAGCCGTACGCTTGTTTGCCGATCTAGTTACATAAAAAAACAGAAAAGTATAAATTAAAATTCTTAGTATTTTATCTATTGATATATTAATTTTGTAAACCCTCATAAAAAAGCAAAAAATGGTCACACGAAAAATAACAAAATTGATAACATGTGTCACAAAATAACTGCAAAAACATTAATTCAAGTTTCTGCATGTTTTTTGAATTTCATATAAACAAAACAACAAAAAGTCGATTGTCATAATGACCGATGTTTTTTACATTTCATGTTATAATCTAACAAAAGCATATTTCATGAATTATTGTGAATTCATTGACATTTTAATAATACAGAAACAATAAAAAAATCGCTTTGTAATCGCATCAGAAAGTTCAAATCATGGAAACAATGAATATAAACTGTTTATATTCAACTTGAGTTCTACTGCGGTTTCACCCGCGCTCTTTAAGTACTTTTAATACTGGTCATAATTTTTGGCTACTAATCTGGTCCAGTAAATAAAATGAAACGACTCTCATAGACCTCAAGTAGCGTGTTTCAAAAACACGCGAAGAATCGAAATTCTTCCAAATTATAATATCAGTATTGATTAAGATAATATTATATAGTTATATCAATTCCGGTAACTCACAACGTGATGATAATTAATTGAAAAATGATCATGATCACATCTCGATAATGATTTGAATAACTTTGATATTTTTTCAGTAATTCTTGATCGTTTAACTGTAAATTATACAATATATTACAACAGATTAAATGATTTTATAAGCACGTTGAATACTCGTATATGTGGCATTAGTATTAATTTTTATGTAGGTACTTTATTGACTGCATATATTTGTTTTACACTAGTTGTGTAGCCAAGCCTTGTATGACCTACTCAAATATAACTATGCAATAGTATTTGAGGCTTGATAGATATCGTATATGGAAGGATCTTTATTAATTTTTCACGCAAAACCATCTCTGTTGCAATTAGAATTTTTATATGGATGAGTACTACTTCTGCTGAACAATTTAGAAGATCTAGGATACATTTGAAATAAATTCATAATTTGCTCAATCAAAAAATTTCGGAAAGTATAATATATTTACAAATATCTAATAGAAAGCGAAATTGATCACGAAATTTTATATAATTTAAAATATGAAAATAATGGCTATTTATTAAGTGACAACTATATTAAAATATACCAAATTGTATACTAATATTATATAAATTTATATAAATATTATATAAATATAAAAAGATTTGATTTTTTAATATACTCAAATTGTACTTAATGGAACGATTTTAAAAATTCTTGCCCGATAAAAATGCTACGTTGACACTGAATAGCATTGACTATATTTTAACGGAACGCCGCGGCAGGAAAGCTAGTCTAAAATATATTATGTTGTGTATAATTTTTAAAGGTTGAATATCGTTTTGTCATATCTGTGACACTACATCCGACCAGACAGATTTTTTGAATAGGTTATCCTCAATGTCACTTACGGGTGGAAATGACACAGTTCGTGCTTGTTTTGAATTAACAGCCTACTATTTAATTTAATGGCTTTTATTTTAAAACAAAAATGTTCATGGACGTTTAAGTACCTATGTGTAATGTACCATTATTAACAAAATATGCTTATCGTCATGTCTTTGTGAACTCGGGTCATCGGTTGCATAGCAACGAAATTGTTGATATCAATAATAGTTGAAAAGTTAAGAATAAAAGAAATAAGCATTAGTGTTGTACTTAGTATTTTAACACGAAATTTTCCTCTTTGTTTGTATGGTACTAATAGTATAGTATAATAGTGCAATTTATTATAATAAGTTTATTAAGCTTTTGAGAATGGTTGATATATTTTTATTACTATATACATATATTCTTGAAATAAAACCTTGTTTGGTAAATACTAATGAATTGTTAATTTGTTGCAGATGACATGAAACGTTTGAGTTAACGATGTGGGGATTTGAATACGCAGTGTATGGTCTGTTATTTTCACGATGACACAGGTTAGTGGAATTTTCTGCGAATACCTTTTAGAGTAAACATGATTCACAATCGAGAAACCGGATGTCTTATATAAAATAACTTTACCTTAAAAGTAAAGGTAAGTAGATTATAAATTAAATTTGAGTAGGTATACTTTTATCAGTTATATTTTTATATCGGAGCTTTTCAAATATCTTCACTTTGTTATGTACAAAATGTTGTTTACAATATAATAATTTTTCTAAGATGTTAAGTTTATAATTTCATATTAATGGTAGACGAAATATTATGAGTTTCTCTATATTTGTAATTAACTAATAAACTTCACAATATAATGTATAATATATGTTAAAAGAAATAAAGAAATTTCCCATGATTGCGCTCCATTATTATAACCCTAATAAATTGAAAGAATGTATAAATATTTTAATTAATAGGCATCCCTCATATATTTTTATTGTTATTATTATTAGTAATAATAAATATATGGCAGTGATTAGCAATGTCGCAGTCTGCGCTGGGCTTGGGCGGCGAGAGGCGCTACTCAGTGCCCTCAAACCCAATGTTGCACGATCCGCGAGGCATGCACTCTGAGGATCTACACGCCTGGTCTATTTACAGGTAATGCTCTTGTCCGTGCAGCATGCTATTGTACTTACGACAATCCTATTACTGATTTGAAAACAAAGTAAAGCCTATTAAATAAAACTATGGAACGTTAGAACAATAGATCATTTCCGAATCTACTGTTTTAATTAATTAATTTCTTAAAAGTGAAAAAGAAGTTTGGTTTTAAAAAATATCTTGAGACTAGTTGATCCAGCAGGCGAACAACGACTGAAGTTTAAATAGAAAGAAAAAATTGATAGGGACACCCTAACCAACAAGCAGTGTGAAATGTACCTTTATACTTACATGTCTTCATACCTACCAAATATATACAAAATAACTGTTTGCGCGCAAACAAAGAAAAAAACCGACATCAATTACATCGACAAATATACGCGTTATCAAAGATTACTCAAAAAGTACTCATCAGATGTCGATCAAATTTAAATGAGACCACATGACAAGCGTCAGCTTTTGACTAAACAAGAATTATCAAAATATGTACACCCGGTGAAAAGTTATGTGGTATAATACAACGTAGGTCAACGAAAAAATAGTCAAATAAATACGCGTTATTAGATATAACTCGAATACGACGACGCGTTGACGCAACGGTCACAGCACAGGTGGTTGCGGGATCGATCTCCGCACTTGGCAAACATTTGTATTGACCATACAGATGTTTGCCGTGGTCTTGGCGTTTGTGCTTGTGTATTGAGTATGTTTCCGGACGCTGACATAGGAGATAATCCTAGTTGAGTGTGAGGCGCTTATTTCACATGACACGCACACCTTTCCCAGTCAAAAGTTCTGAAGTAACATACATAAAAAAAATGCAGTCGAATTGAGAACCTCTTCTTTTTTGAAGTCGGTTAAAATCTATAAAAATGGGTCGAGCCGTTTCGAGAGAGTACAATTATAAACACCGTGATACGAGATATTTATATAGGTATTAGATAGGTATGTTTTTTCAATTTAGTTATTATTTTCAGGCAAAACTTAAATTCGGATTTTACTGACAGCGCTCTTGGTAGCACTGACAAAAGTCCTCTGCCATATGGAAACTTCCAGCTCCGTGATACTACCGTTCAATCTATTTTATCTCACCCTAGATATGGACCTAAGTAAGTGAAATATTTAGTGAAATATTTCCTAAGTAATTAAATAAACAGGATGTTCGTATTAGTAACTTCCCAAATTATAACTTGTTAACCTTTCAAGAATCTTTACTGAGTATGACTAATTTTTGTGAAGGTATTGTGGTTTTTTTACGTTGCTTTAATATTAAAGATTTAAAAATTCTATCATAGTAATAACTTCCTTATTTTGATAAATTGATTGGAAATCGATGCTACAACAGTTCTAAAATCAAGTTTAAACATATTGGAACTTATCAGGTCACGTTTAAATTCGAAGTCAAATAAAATGCTTCTATTATTAATTAAAACTGAAGTTTTACTTCATTATAATATTTTTAACCGTGTTTTAAGAAATGTAATGTATTGTTTGCAGATCAGCTCTCGGTTCCAATATGTACACTTATCTTAAATTCGGACTACCTCGTGTATTTCCGCCGAACCACAACGGCTCACAAAGATCTGGAACACCGAAGCCAAAGACTTCTATTGGAAGTGGAATGAAATCTGTCCCAAGGTATAACATACTTTAATGGTTTTTTTAGTTGCGAGTAATTGTATGACTATATTATAGTTATCCTAATCTTAAAAAAAAGTATTCTTTTTTTAATTATTTTTCACCTTTGACTCAAAAAATACACCAAAAGATTCTAGATGAATTCAGATGTCAGCTCTAATTCAGTTCAATTCTTCACTATATTGCTTTTAGTTGCATCCATTCGATGTAAATTATTTCACTAATGTCATGAGGTACGGAGAAGACACAGTTGAAATAGTTCGATGCGATCGAAAAACCGACCTTGATTAAATTTAGAGGTCTTTTTAATTGGCTGTTCTGATTATTCCTATAGATAGCCTTTCATTTTTATATTAGGATACAAAGACAGACACGTGGTGTGCGTGAAACGTCATCTGGTTACGATAGTTCGGACAATGAAACGTCGACAAATTATAAATACAATCGTAAATATCGTTCCGATCCTGACTTTAGGATGCAAAATCTTCACAACTCATATCAGGTAAAATCTCTCTTTATCGTTTTATATGACCTTTTGAAACCTTAACGCTTTACAAGTTAAATAGTAAATTAGTTGTAAAAGCTTTAATCTTTACTATTCGTCTAGTTTATTCATCAAGGAATTAATTTTGTTCTATGAACAAACAGTAAACACACTTAAACTATAACATACATTAAAAAACTGTAGTCGTGTAGGGTTTTTTATCTCATTATTATTTTTATTTCAGCACGCTACAGGTGTTCCATTAGTCGCAATGCAACAGGCAGGCATACGAGGGGAATCCCATTGGACTAATTCTAGACATAAATCAATCAGCGAAGCAAACTTATTAGGAATCGACTCAAAACCAAATCGATCATATACGAACAGACGGAACAGTGTCGCGGACTTTATTCCAGACAACGACCATCAGAGGTATTGCAATTACTGTCATTTATATGATTTGCGAAGTTCAATTTTTGTTGGTGAAATCTTGTTATCGCTCAAGATTTTTTTGAGTCTTGTCCACTTCATACACAATGTAATAAAAGCACAAATCATTTATCGAATTAAGCCAAAATTAGCCGTTGAACATTTTTAAGCCTATTTCATAACTGTTGTAAATTACATCAATCTATTAATTATGTGATTGACTTTAGCGTTTTATGAATGATTCTTAATATTACATTACGAAATCTATAATTACGTGTAATATGAATTTTTACAATGGCAGTGTAGGTGGACAATGCTAGTTTTATTAGTGCGTTTACCATAGGTTTCTTCTAATGTAGCATAACATTACTACGGTTCATGGCTTCACCTACGCAAGTTGTGATTTGCGATGAATTACTAACTACTAATTAGTATCTATAAGTACTACATCCTTAGCTTAATCGTAAAGTTTATTATTTATTATTAGGAGACAGAATAACAAAAAACATTTCATTTTCATTGTCAGTTTTTATACTTTCGTGTTTATAATATTTATATGCCTTTATATGGAAATATTGTTTTGACACAGCTACCTCATGCCATCATCTCATCTCGGCGGAAGGATGTCCAAAGCAGGAAGTCACATGTCCCTAGCTCAGTCAAGGAAGCACTCGACATTAAGACCTGGAGACCATTTAGACGGATACACACACTCCGCTTACATTTATCCTAATTATTATGTACGTATAAATTTTATAAAAACCCTTAAGTACCGAAAAATATATTATTGTAAGCAACACTTAAGATACACGCAAGCATCTAATTTTTTAACTTTTAACAATTAGACGACTGTAACAAAGTTCACAAGTAACAAAGTTCTTAAAAATTAAAAAAAAAACCGTTTGTTTCATTTGTCTTGTACAATATTTTGAAATACCAGCAATATTATGGTATGTCGTTTATCATACAATGTCTTCAAGTAACAAATCGATGTTTTCCGAAAGAAAAAATGTTATACTTTTCGTTCGAACATACTTACAGGTAAACAGTTTAGAAATAACGTCACCAGAAAATAAATCCACATTACTCGTGTCTGGCCTAAGTTTTGAAGTAAAGTCTGGAGAAATTCTAGCAGTTTTAGCCACTTCGCAGCAAGAAGCAACTGGTTTGCTGGATGTTTTAGCGGGTGCTAGAAAGGCGAGTATAACGTATTTTATTGTTACGACTGTTAATAAGCGAAAGACAGCGGTAAATATTCTGCTCGAAATCTGGAGAATCCCGACAAAAGAAGTACTCCAACCTTACAGAAATAATATTGTTCTCAAGGAGTGTTGTGTTGGTAAGTAATATAGCCTAAGCAACTGAGGTAGGCCACAGCAGGAAATTTCCTGCTTAAAATATGGAGTAGCCCGACTGGGGTAGTAACTCGACCGTGCAGAAGATCACAGCTAAATAATACTGTTTTCGAGCAGTGTTGTATTCCTGCTGGTGAGTAAGGTGACCAGAGCTCCTGATCGGAAATGGGAATGAGGTCGGCAACACGCTTGCAATGCTTCTAGTATTGCAGACGTCTTTAAGCTGTGGTAATCGCTTACCATCAGGTGAGCCGTATGCTTGTTTGCCGATCTAGTTACATAAAAAAAAACTGCTGGTTAGGGTTAGTTTTAGGATCGGTAACGCGCTTGCGATCAGAGCCGGTTTTAGGGGAATGCAACCGGGGCTACAGCCCGGGAGCCCTCCACAAAAGAGGGGCTCTCCCAATAGAGACTTCGAAAAAAAATAATTCAAATTCAGACTAGTAAACATTACTAAACAACTTTTCTTTTTATATTATATTCGCGTTTTACCGTTTAAAAAATTTGTCAATTTTATTTGGAAAATAATTTGGGGCCAAGTGGCCTCCACTCCTTTGTTGTCACAAGGCCTCCAGACATCTAAATCCGGCCCTGCTTGCGATGTTTCTGGTATTGCATGCGTTCGTAGGTCACTGTATACTATCAATAAGCTACGGTAACCGTTTACCATCAAGTTGAACGTTCGTTCGCTTGTCACCCTAATGATACATAAAAATTAGTTTAAGTAGTAGGTTTTGACGCCTAAACATCGGGGTCGCGGGTCGAGTACCGCTCGGGATGGATATTTGTATTGGTACAAATGTTTATTTCTGGTCTGGGTTATTATCCTTGTGGGTCTCCACATTTCTCATCAACATCATTTCGTGTCTCTGAGATGTGATGTTAAACTGTCGGTTCCGGTTATTATAATAGACACCTGATGATGATGATGACCTGTTTATGTGAGTATATTTACACGTTTATGTCTCACTTTAACCAGTAAGTATATCACAATTATCACATCTACACCTACACAATACCATATCCTCAGCCCCTAGGTTGCCTGGAAGAGATCCCTTTTCTGCGAAAAGGTCGTCCTTTGTCCCTTATGACACTTTGTTAAAATCAATGTATGTTATGTATGTTGTGTACTGTTATGTTACACATACATATATCATGGCATGTCGTGGTGGTGGCGAGAAAAGTCCAGTTATATTAGTATGTATGTATAGGTATTTACGCGTATAAAACATTGAAGGTAATAAGTATGTGGTCCACAGAAGCTATCGGGTGACATCGTGGTCAACGGGCAGGCGGTGTCGGCGCGCACGCTGCGGCGCGTGGCGGCGCACGTGCGCGCGGACGCGGCGCTGTGGCCCGCCATGTCGGTGGAGCACACGCTGCGCTTCCACGCCGCGCTGCGGGGGCGCCACTCGCACGCGCAGCTCAAGATGGACGACCGGGACCGGGTGAGTGCAGAGAACTAGATTTTCATTCATTCATTCAGCCTGTATCATCCTACTGCTGGGCATAGGCCTCTTTCTCCATGTAGGAGAAGGATTGGAGCTTAATCCACCACGCTGCTCCACTGCGGGTTGGCGGATATGTTCCCTAATATGAACCGACAGCTTAACGTGCTCTCCGAAACACGCTGGGGTGACCCACAAATACAGACTTCCAAACGAAAGGAATATTTGTACAAAGGAAGTAACTGCAGTAAGACACTGCAGGAAATTTCTTGCTCAAAATATGGAGCAGCCCGACTGGCGTAGTACCTTGACCTCACAGAAGATCATAGCTAAATAATACTACTTTCAAGCAGTGTTGTGTTCGTGTTGGTAAGGTGACCAGTGCTCTTGGGGGAAATGGGGATAGCGTCGGCAACCCGCTTGCAATACTTCTGGTGTTCAGGCGTCTATAGGCTACAGTAACCGCTAACCATCAGGTGAGCCATACATAGGTTTTGCCGACTATATAAAAAATCATATCCATCCCAAGCGGGATGGGATTTAAGGCGTAAGACTTTGTTTCAAAACTATAGTCTATTGAATCTAGATTGATATAATACCAGTTTTGTACGTGTATAGGAAAAACTTGTTATAAACTAAAATATTGACATATATCCCAAAAGTTTATCATAATAATTAGGTCTCCATGTCGTTGTATACCAATCTTACTGTTGAAATGGTTAGTACTTAGGTATCTGTAACGACCTGTGTATGTCTTACGTCTGGATAAAATAGAACAGACCAAGTCCATTAAGATACATTAATAATTTGAGCTTACTTTGTCTTGCTACTTTACTTATTGAAGTGATTACCTAACCTAAAATCTATAACCATTCTAAAAATATAAAAATTTTGGACGTTTTCCAAATTGTCATTATAAGATATGAGTAATTAACATGTAACAAAACTATTTTCCAGATAAATCTACTAATAGAAGAGTTAGGGTTGGAGCAAGTTCGCGATACGAATGTGGAACGGTTAACCCGTTCTGAAATCCGTCGGTTGAACGTCGCTTGCCAGCTATTGCTCGACATGGCGATCCTAATCCTCGACCAGCCCACTAAAGATATGGACATCTTCGACACTTTCTTCCTGGTTGAGTATTTAAGGAACTGGGCGAGTACAGGCCGCGTTGTTATTATGTCGATACATCCACCTACGTATGAGATATTTGCTATGCTTACTAAGGTAAGTTTTAAGACCTATTTTAAGCATTTCTACTAAACATTCCAAAGTGTATTTGCGAAACATATAATTTGGGAAGTATACCAAGTACTTAGGTAGCAGATACACGTGAAATCGTAATACTATTGTTTTTGATTTGTTAGTTAGTATATGTGTACATTGTCTATTTACATGTAATAATCACAAGTAAGGCAAACCAGTCATTAATAAACAAACCTTGGAGAAGAGTCTTAGTTATAATTGGATTCCACATTACGTTACATTTATATTCGAAGCCACGTTATGAATAATAAATGAGGAAAAATTCTTTATTATGCATAAGAATGTGTTTTGAAATTTTTAACGAAACTTTTATTTCAGGTAGTTTTAATCTCAGCCGGTCGCACAATGTTTAGTGGTTATAGAAGAGACATGTTGCCATATTTCGCTTCCATTGATTACCCTTGTCCTGCTTTCAAGAATCCTTCTGATTATTATCGTAAGTATACCTTACTTCAATAATTTATCATATTTTTTAAAGTAAAGACAACTTGCTGTACCAAAATTATAGTATTACTGAACCATTCGTAGAAAGTAAACCGTAATCGAGAGTAAGTAAAAATTATTAGAATTATTGAAGTAAATAAATATAGTAGGAATCAATTCTTCAAGGCTGCTTTTGTCTTAAAATAAAAAAAAAACATGTTGTATTCATGTGTTTGTGTTTATAGGTTCTAATTTCGGAAATAGGTATAGATATAAACACAGTATTGAAACAGAGTGTCTGCCTATTTAAAACTACATAACTCAAGAAGAAATTATTACATATCGTGAAAAAGCTATTCTATTAGCATCCTATCTGTATAAAAGGTCATTTTCATCCCTTAATGACAACGAGGTATCACGTAATATTTTTACTAAGCAAAAGTGACGCCAATTCTCTTCTAATGAAATAGTGGACCTGGTGACGCTGGACGACCTATCGGCGGCCGCGATGCTGGAGTCGTCGGGGCGCATCGAAGCGCTGGCCGGCGTGTTCGCGGGCGCGCAGCAGCCGCCCGAGCCGCCCGCGCCCGTGCCGCTGCCCGCGCCGGCCGTGCGGCCCGGCGTGCTCCTGCAGGTCTTCGCGCTCGTCGAGTGAGTGCTCGCGTCACCACATGTCGTTCCGTTCCATTCATTTACGTTGGCCGCGCCTGCGCAGCAACCCAATGTCTTGTTGGAGGTGTTGGCTCTCATTGAGTGAGTTGTTACGTTAGTTCATTCCCAAGTCATTCCATTCCATTCAACCACGCCGCCCGTGCCACTACCCGCTCCCGCCGGTGTGAACCGATGTCTTGATACAAATATTCACGCTCATTGAGTGAGTGGTTACGTCACTATATGTCATTTCATTCCATTTATACCTCACATGAATTACATAATTACTAAAGCTTCTAAAATGTTAGGCTTTGTCATTCGTAATAGTAAACTATTTTGCAAGCCAACCACAAAAATTACTATCTATAACACTTATGTACGGAGTCAGATGGAATACTGTTCTTTAGTTTGGTCACCGCATTATAATGTACACGAAATAAGAATAGAACATAATTCAGAAACGGTTTCTAAAACACATTGCCTTTTCGGGTGGATTACATAAGCGCCTTTATTCATATGTCGATAGACTAAATCATTTCAAAATGGACGGCCTATCGACGCGCAGAAAGCTGCACGACATAATATTTCTTTACAAAATACTAAGAAATAAACTTAATTGTCCTGCCCTCTTGAGTTCGTTTCAATTACACGTTCCACGTTGTCTGCCTCGACGCGGGCATATAAACTCAGGTTTATTGCATCAGCCGTATGTATGCCAGAACTAACCTAAAAAAATTCTCTGCCATATCCCGTATATCGAAGATATATAATAGTATATGCGAGAAAGTGGATGTTTTTAATGATAAATTACCTGCCTTCAAAAAAGTTGTCTTGGGATTGCTGAGGGATTAATTAATTATAAGTGATTTTTGTGTTTGCTGTTTATGTTTGTTTTTTAACTTACTAAATCTATTTTTAATTATACTCATCTGTATTTCAATTTGAAGATATAATATTTTAATAATACTAGTGTTACATTTTTTTTTTGTGCATGTTGTGACAACTTAAAATGTTGCGCATTTAAGCTTAATTGTAGTACCTATAGTTTTTATGTGAAAATTATAATGTAGCAACTACTGTTTGTCCAAATGAAATAAATAAATAAATTTAGTCGCGCTTCGCTCCAATGTACTCATGCAGGTCTTCGCGCTCACAGAGTATGTTGTTATGTCACTTCATGTCATTCCATTTCATTCAGTCGCGCTGTCTGCGCCTACCCAGAGACTCACTACTCATGCAAGTCTTCGCGCTCATTGAGTGAGTTGTTACGTCACTTCATGTCATTCCATCATCTCATTGAGTGAATTGTTATTTAAATTTTTTCCGTTTAGATGTTTGTTACCATCGTATATAACATATTTATTTTTATGTATCTATATTATTCTTTTATTATTATATATTATGTATACACATTTATTTTGATATATCTTGTATGTTAAAGAACTTCCTTGAAAATGTAGTCTTATATCTATAAGAGTAGTTTTGCGTGTCTAATGAGTGATTTGTAAACGAGTAAAGTAACATTGTATATTTGTATCATCGAAGGTTTTAGTTGATTAAGTTAGGGTTGGCAAACTAAAAAAAAAACCAATCTTATATATTAATTTCTTCAGTGTCTTATTTTTTATATTTTTACTTTATGTAAAAAATTTGATTAATTCGATACTTGTAATAAGTGTTTATAATAATATTTCAGAAAAAGTTTGGTGTACACGCAGATGACAACACTATCCAATGTTATCACTCGAATAATAATTGCAGCAATTATGTCTCTTATCACTGGCACGATTTTCTGGGATTTGCCTTCAACTGATCCAAAGGTAAGAAAGTTCTATTTATTGCGATAGTGTATTTTGAATTCTCATAATACTTCTCACAATTTTTAAGTGTAATAAATAGTGTCTTAATTAGAAGGCCCATTCATAAATTACGTTATACGAATTTTACGTTTTTGACGCCTCCGGGCGTCCTTGTCACAGATAGTCACATTTATTGAGATCCCACCAACCTTGTATGACGTCACATTTTTTTTAAATAAACACCTATAAATTATTATTTATTGAATCAAAATATCAGTTTTGACATTTTTTTTCTTTTTAAATTATTTTTTAATGAATAATCGACAATCTAACATCGAAAAAATACATACGTATATAATGCATATTTGACACCCGGACTCGGGATGGCTGTATTAACCGGAAGCGTGTGTAGTTGACGCAGGGCGACCGCCTGGGCTACCACTACGCGGCGATGTGCGTGTGCGCGTGGCCGGTGTGGCTGTGGGCGAGCGTGCGCGGAGCGGGCGCGGCGCGCGCCTGCGTGGAGCGGGACGTGGCCGCCGGCCTCTACTCGCGCGCGCTCTACGTGCTGTTCGACGTGAGTAGTTGACGTAGTGTGCAGTTGACGTAGTGTGCAGTTGACGTAGTGTGCAGTTGACGCAGAGCGACCGCCTGGGCTACCATGTGCGTGTGCGCGCGCCTGCGTGGAGCGGGACGTGGCCGCCGGCCTCTACTCGCGCGCGCTCTACGTGCTGTTCGACGTGAGTAGTTGACGTAGTGTGCAGTTGACGTAGTGTGCAGTTGACGTAGTGTGCAGTTGACGTAGTGTGCAGTTGACGCAGAGCGACCGCCTGGGCTACCATGTGCGTGTGCGCGCGCCTGCGTGGAGCGGGACGTGGCCGCCGGCCTCTACTCGCGCGCGCTCTACGTGCTGTTCGACGTGAGTAGTTGACGTAGTGTGCAGTTGACGTAGTGTGCAGTTGACGCAGAGCGACCGCCTGGGCTACCATGTGCGTGTGCGCGCGCCTGCGTGGAGCGGGACGTGGCCGCCGGCCTCTACTCGCGCGCGCTCTACGTGCTGTTCGACGTGAGTAGTTGACGTAGTGTGCAGTTGACGTAGTGTGCAGTTGACGCAGAGCGACCGCCTGGGCTACCATGTGCGTGTGCGCGCGCCTGCGTGGAGCGGGACGTGGCCGCCGGCCTCTACTCGCGCGCGCTCTACGTGCTGTTCGACGTGAGTAGTTGACGTAGTGTGCAGTTGACGTAGTGTGCAGTTGACGCAGAGCGACCGCCTGGGCTACCATGTGCGTGTGCGCGCGCCTGCGTGGAGCGGGACGTGGCCGCCGGCCTCTACTCGCGCGCGCTCTACGTGCTGTTCGACGTGAGTAGTTGACGTAGTGTGCTCTCCGGGGCACGGTGGGGAGACCCACGATGACTAACAACCGGACCGGAAATAAATACTTATTTGTATCGGTTTTGGTTTTGTATTTGTGAACACAAATATCCACTCCGAGCGGGAATCTATTCAGCCTGTAACATCTCACGGCTGGGCGTAGGCCTCTTTCTCCATTGTTTCTCAAGGTTGATTAGTCCTCCATGTTGACAAGCGCAGTGTGGGAGGCCCTCCAAACGAACTGACGGTCTGATTGTTTGGCGATAGCTTGGAGGTTTATGTCCAGCAATGACTGCGATAGATAGGCTGAAACGAAACGACATTCTAATTGGGATAAGAAAATAATGACTCATCGGTTGTCACTTAGCTTAGCCACCCCTCGTTATCAATTAAATCGTAGTGAATTAAACGCCTGTCGGAAAGGGTTACTTCAAATTGGACTGTTTGAACACGGCATCCTAAACTATATCAAATATCAGACGAGTCACTATTTTCTTAACACGAATGGACTGTATATATCAATTGAATAGAGCGTTGTTATAAACTTTGTGTATGTAGTAATTTTCACGTTGATTTTTCAAATCAATCTACCTAAATGTCTATGACATGTATAAAAGCTGTCACAGGTTCGATCCCCGCACATGGAAGACATTTATATAGCCAATACAAATGATGTCCATGATCTGAGTTTGTGCTGTTGTTTGTGCTTGTGTATGTATTGTGTTTCCGGACCCCGGCACAGAGTAAATTCTAGAGGGGCCCGTTGTGTGTTGGCGTTAATTTATTTAAATACAAAATGTTTTAGATTATTATGGTTCATGTCGATTGACATTAAAATCGTTTTGGATAAAACAATTTATGACTTTTTTGTTTTAGCAATTTCTGGAAATTTGGTCAGCAATACTAACATGGTTGGCGTATTTAGTCCCGAGCTACGCTATGAGCGGCTTGTACGCGCAGTCACTTGGAACTTTTGATGGATTCTATATCTATTTAGGTAAATATTACATGTTAGGTTTTCAATAATAATTATAACAACACAAAGCAATATGCATCAAATAATATATCTTTATTATATTTCTAGTTTTGCCTTCTCTATATGAGTTTTTCAAATTCTTTTTTTCGTTGCTTACTATACATTATTGTTTCAGGATACATGCTGTTATATCTAATTAGCACACAGATGCTGTGTCGAGCAGCGATATTTTTAATACCAATGGAAAAAACAGCGTCGATACTGGCTGGTTTCTGTCTTCTACTCACTACCCTAGTCAACGGGGTAATGTTACACCAACAAGATTTGCCTTTTTATGTAAAATGGCTGGAATATGTGTCTCCTTCGAGGTGGACATTACCGGAGATACTGCGACGAGAGTTGAGTGAAATCGCGCTAAAGAGCAGTATTAGTAAAGATTTAAGATGCACTAATAAACAGGTTTGATACTTTATTAATAACTTTTTTATCGTTTTTTAATAAATTTTGATTATGTATGTATTTTGATATGATGATTCTTTTAATTATTATTATTGGTTATGAAATTAAGGCAAAAAGATTTAATTTTAATTTTTAGTGTTTATTATCTATTCAAACGATCTTTTGGTCTGCTAATATGTGTCACGTTTTAACTGAAGGTTTATAGTTTTTTGTAATCAAAAGAGTTTTTATACCCATACATACCTGGGTACTTTTTTACAATTAGATACTATAGTACCTGGGTGACCGAGCTCCGCTCGGTATTTTTAGTAAATCGTGAAATATTAGTAGTAGAAGAGAGAGTTAAAATGATTCGCTGCCGGTTTGGACGAAGTCTTTTTTAACCGATTTCAAAAGAGGAGGAGGTTACTCAATCCGGCCGGAGGAAACTCAATATACATATATATCTTATCTATCTATAATCTATAATATATATAAACGCGAAAGGTCACTCATCACGAAATCTCCAAAACTATAACACCTAAAAACTTGAAATTTGGTAGGTAGGCTCCTTATAAGACGTAAGCAACCGCTAAGAACGGATTTTATGAAAAACGACCCCTAAAGGGGTAAAACGGGGGTTGGAAGTTTGTATGAAAGTCCTATGTTTTTGAAGTAAGAGACTTGACATTTCAAATGCAAGCTCTATAGATGGCGAGGAAGTGTCCAAATAATACATCGTAATCTATATATAAAAGAGAAAGTTCACTGACTGACATCACGAGAACTCAAAAACCGCTGGATGGTCCATCATCCAAGATGGACAAAGATGAAATTTGGCAGGAAGGTAGATTATAGTTAGTAGACGTACGCTAAAAACGGATTTTGCGATATTCCATCGCTAAGGGGGTTTAATTGGGGTTGATAGTTTGTATGAAACATATACAGCAGCAATAAGTTCGCCTGATAGGTTATTCATACTGCAGCCTGAAAATAAAACTATAAATGTGGTATATAGAGAGGTTTTATAAAAATAACTATTAAATTATACTTAATTGTGCCTTACTGTACTGCGGTCACCAACCCGCCTGCCCAGCGTGGTGACTATGGGCAAAACACATGAGTTCACGTTGTTTTTGGCGTCAACTTGTGGAGGCCTATGTCCAGCAGTGGACTGTATAGGTTGTAATGATAATTGTGCCTTTGAAAAAGTTACTCAGAGTGATAAGCATTTCAAGTGACTGAAATAAAAAAATAATTTGCGTTAAGCATCTTAATAGTAATGCATATCTTCATAACCACGCGGACGTAGTCGCGGGCAACAGTTAGTGTATTATAAAACAACGTTCCCAAAAGCGTATGTGATCGATTCCGTCAAAATCGACTTAACGGATTTTCATGCGGTTTCACAAATGGAGACAGGGCTTCAAGAGGAAGGTTTACGGAACGGCAAAGCCGATTTTGATGAGAGTTTCACTGGAAGTTTGCCGGGAAAACTTTGTGACAAACTGATTTCAACGCGGGCGAAGCCGCGGGCACAGCTAGTATATACATATATATATTTTTAAATGTATGTTCGGGGATAACTTCGTCGTTTATGAAAAGATTTTGATAATTCTTTTTTTGTTGGAATGGAGATATCCCTGGTGTGGTAATATGATAAGGAAACCAGGATCTGATGATGGGGTCCCAGAGAAATCGAGGGAAACTCTGGAAAATCCGCATAACGTTTTGCTGGGTGTACCGATTCTGATGATTTTTAACTTAATCGAAAGCCGATATTTATCATGTGGTTTATATTTCATCGAGATCTGATTACAACTTTTGGAGTAATCTTTGATAATGCGTATTTCTTGACTATTTTTCCATGCACCTACATTGTATTACTTGTCGATGTAATTGAAGTCGATTTTTTTTCGTTTGCCTGCAAACACAATTTAATAATGTCTAAGCAAATATTTGTCTACGCTTCAGCCTGTAATATCCCACTACTGGGCATAGGCATCTTTCCCCATGTAGGAGAAGGATCAGAGCTTAATCCACCACGCTGCTCCAATGCGGGTTGGCGGATATATTCCCTACTATGAGTAACGATCGCTATCAGGTATACATGATAACAACCGGGGCCGACGGCTTAAAATGCTCTCCGGTAGGGAGACCCACAAGGACTGCACAAACACCCAGACCACGACAACACCTGTATGGCCAATACAAATGTTTGTCATGTGCGGGGATCGAACCCGCAACCGCCAGCGCAACAGGTACAATCCATGTCTGTAACCGTTGCGCTAACGCCGCGTCACAATTATTAATAATGAATTAAAGCAAAATAAAAATAAAAAATAACGATAAATTAAAAATTGATATAAAATACACAATTACAAAATTGAGAGTAATTGCTTCTCAAAACTGATAGGTGCTCCAACAAATCGTGTTTGTTTTGAAAATCATATTTAAATACGAATTACATATTTATAAAATATGAATCATATTTTTTTACCGACAATAATAACAAATATTAATAAATATAAAAAATCAAAAATGAAAAATAATTAAAAAATAATAATGATAAAATATGAATAATATTTTTCGATTTTACCGACATAATAAATAAAAAAGTAGGAACAGCCTATTTAAATAAAAAATAACCAGTGCAATTAGAAAAAGAAAAAGAAAAAAAATTGACCAGGGACATGGGGATTTGAACCACGATCTTCTCGGTTGGTCCCGACCGACCGATTTCCCACCGAGCTATTGCAACTAACTTGACAAATGCGAAATTTACTTTCGCATTCTAACGATATTTTTTTCACTCCCTAAAAACAGGGATAAAACGACATTTTTTAAAAATGAATCCTAGCTAGATGGATTTATCTCCCCCGAAACCTGCTGTATACTAAATATTATGAAAATCGTTGGAGCCGTTTCCGAGATTCAGATTATATATATACATATATATATATACAAGAATTGCTCGTTTAATAGTATTAGATTTTTAAAAGAGGTTTTTGTATATAAGACTTAGAAAGATTTTTTTTAAACTTATGTATCATACTCAAGTCAATATTTTCTTTCAGAGGCAGCACTTGGAGATAATAGTACAGTCACCTTGCCCACCACCCAACGGTACCCAAGTGTTATCCAACTACGATTACTTGAAATCGGATAATATATGGGAATGGACGGACGATAGTTTTATGATAGCTTTGGCTATTTTTTACGCAATTTTCGCTCTAGTCGCCATCTTTGCATTCGTCTTTGACTGCACGAAATATGTCAAAACAAAGGAAAAGGCATCTAGGAAAGGTCATAAAGTAACTGTCAATAGGCCTTAATAAAGGTGCTCTTTTAGTATATTCTTTACGCCATTTTCGGTGCTAATTAATCGTGTTAGTGATTTATTCGCTACTTGTTTATATAAGGCATATTTTTGGAGTAGTGTAATAAGATTATGAATAAGTGAAACATTGTCATAGTTTAATAGTATTTTTTTTTTATGTAAAATACTGATTTTTTATCTATACATAAATTTGTATAGCATGTTCAAAAAATTTATATGATTTTAGGATAAGCTTAACTCAATTAGTTAATATTTAAAAAAAATCGATGTACAAAAATATTATTAATTACATGAATTTAATATTTAGATGTAATAAACTAAATAAAGAAGGCTGAAATAATTTGTCTTCCGTCCTTAGGTTTTTTTAATTTTAGTAAGTTTATCTAAATCCTCATTAATATATGTATAAAATTCTATGTACAATACTTTAAATGGTGTCTATTTAATATAAGAAATTTATCACAATTTAAGATTTTAGGTTTTTATAATGTATTATTCAATCAAAAGTTGTCAGAAATTTTATTGTTATTGTAAGAGGCTTTTAATGCGTCGTCTTTTATACTTTTTATGAATTGCTCAGATTAATAAACAAAAGGTTTTTCCTTTTGTTTATTAATCTGTGATGAATTGTATATTATTAAGGAAATAAGCGTTCGGAATTTTTCTTTTTTTAACGAAAAATTACGAAATTATTATTTGTATTCTAAAAATATATAAAGTTCAACACTGCCGTTGGAAAATGCTCGTATATTTTATAATCGGAATTGTACTTATACAATTTGTTTTTAGAAATTTATTATAAGTTTAATATTAAAGTCAATTATTCATTAATAATTTATGAGTTAATTTTATGTAGAAAAGTAAAAGATTTTGATCGAGGAGCCATAATATTAGAAAATATTGTTAAGTTACCTTTGCTTATTATGGATGAAAATAAAAATAGATGTAACAGTGTAAAATTGTTTTATTTAATTAAAAAAATTATATAATTAAAAATTATCTAGACAATAAACGGTTAAAAAGCATGATATTAAACATGATTTTATAATAACATTAAAAATAACTAAAACTTTATAATGCATACACCCGTTATATTAAAATAAATAAATTATTAAAGCATTAAAACTTTTTTCAACATGAAGACTTCATGTGTTTATTGATTTTGAAGCTCTTGAACTAAAAAAGGCAGTCTCAGTTACTTTTTTTATTAATTGTAGCTGTGCCAGTCTACGTTAACTATCTTCGCTACTATGAAACAATTCGTGGTATCTTTTGCAAATTTCACAAACGCACGGAGTTATTTTCTTATTGTAAATCTTATTGAATTTCGGATTATTGTTGTTATTCACTTCTTGATCGATATATCGACTTTCGAGTAAAATTTTTTGTAATCTTTCTTCGTTTGGTACTTCGGACTGTTCTGTTTCAGGTTCCCTTATTCTGAAAAATAATGTAGTTTTTTTTAATTATTAGAAAAAAATATCATGTGATACTGCTGTATCTAGTATAAATAAAAATAATATATAAAACACAAGATTTTACTCTTTTATTTAATACTATATATACTAGCTGCATTGCTTACTACATAATATAAACTATATTTAATATAACAAAAAATAGTCCATTGTTTCTATACTAAATATTGTCGAGACCTACCCCTGAACCTCACCAGCACCTCTTACTCACCAGAAGGACACAACACTATTTGAGTGCAGTGTTATTTGTCTGTGGTCTTTTGTAAGGTTGAGGTACCTTACCAGCTGGGCTGTTCCAGATTACGAGCAAGATAATTCCCGCTTGACCCAACCAAGTAAATCCTTCATAGACTTCTTAAAATAAATCAAATAAAATATGAATTCTAAACTACATATCTCAAATATAAAATCACCGTCTCTCATCGAACAAGTCACTATCTTGTGAGTTGGCATCTTTCCAGTTATTGGTACCAGTCGTAAGTGAGTATACAGCGTACTCTTGTCGAGGAGGACGTAAAGGGCTTGGTGACAAGGACACACGGGATTTGGATAGAGGGCTGGAGATATAAAATAAGGATGTTTTACAGAGTTCAGAAAATAAAATTATACAACGGTCAAATTAATTTTTATGTACGTTGATAGTGTGTCAAATTAAGAATCCAAAATTGTGTACCTACATACAAGAATACGGGTATGAGTTATTTGTGAGTTATAGACCTTGTGGTAGCGGTTATCGTAGCGACACACGCCTGCAAAACTAGTAGCATTGCAGCCAACTCTACCCCAAACCTTCCCCAGGCAGCTCTGACTACTTTAACTACGCCATTAGGAACACAATAGTCCTTGATATCACTATTATTTGGTTGTGATCTACAGTAAATTACTGTATAGTTGAATCTATCTTTTTATTTTTTTAAATTGATGACAAAATGTAAAACGACATACCTACCTCTTCTTCTTCTTGTTGATTAATGGCTTTCAATAGTGCCCAATGAGCACAGATGATTTCGCCAATGTCACATACCTACCTCATTATAACACCATTTATAATATTTTTAATTTTCTATATACCTACCTACATATGATCGTCAAAATGACACCAACTCAAAAATTATTTATTTACAGTTAGATTTTATGGTCAGATATATAATGTATAAGACACGATAAAGGTATGTATTAACGTTAAATGAACATAGAGATTCCTGTAAAACGTATCCACAGAATTAACTAAGTATGCGATTAAAATGCATGTTTTATAACTCACTTCGGACAACGACATGACGAGTGTACTTTTGCATCTTGAACATCATTTGTCAAACTGCAGCACGACCGGGAGCCGTCTGATCGCGATCTCGATCTTGACGATCTTCTAGTTTTATTGCATTTAATTCTGGAAAAAAAAATGTAATAAATTATGCAGGTATATACCTAATGTGACCGTTGTTCTTTTTTGGCTCAAAATGGAACATCAGAACATGGAACAACATTTTTCGTTAATCAGCAGGTTTATTTATTTACCCATTGTATTAATGCTTACACAGACAGCTGCACATAGCACTAAACACTTGTGCTGCAAGTATAGGTTATCCTATGCTGTAGCGCCTATTGCTACTGCGATAAGGGTTATATTTTGAAAAAAAAAAAAACGGGACTCTTGCGTCCCGGGGTTATCTTTGGCGACAATAGGACACACAACTAAAAAAATGAGACGGTTTAGTTTAAAACGTCTGGTAGCCTGGTCACGTTATGTATATCTACAGTTAGAACCTATTAAACCGGATGCTGATAAAGTTTATGCCGAACTTAAGTCATTGATGGGATTTATTAGCTGGAGGTAAAAAGTCTTAGGAGCTCCTTTGAATCAGCCTGTAACATCTCACAAGCTCTTTCTCCACGTAGGTGAAGGGTTGGAGCTTAATTCACTAGCTTTTCCACTACGAGCTGACGGATATAATTTTACTATGGTCCACGATCGCTATCTTGTGTTTATTATAACAACCACGACCGACAGCTTTACGTGCTCTTTCAGGCAAGGTGTGGAGACCCACAAGGACAGACTGGAAAGTAATAGTTGTAGAATTATACAAATATCCCTGAGTGGGACTCGAATCCGCAACCGCCAATATTTAGGCACCTACTCGGTACACGCACCACTATACCAGAGCGGTGTCAGTATGGACTCTTGTTTTATCAACGAATAAGCTACAACTTTTGGACTCACAGATTGCAAATAGAAATGTCTGGTTTATAAAAATATTTTGAAAGTGAATTGACATCAAATGTATTGCATTAGTTTTTAGAGACAATTTAAACTGTGTAAATCGACACCAGCAATTTATACTAAGCTAACTCATAAAAGTGAACTTTTCAATAGAGGCTTATAAAAGGGAAAAAACGTGATACCTTTTATATTAATTAAGAAACTTATTTGAAATTTGGTATCTTTAATAGTTAATTTATTCATTGCAATTTCACATTATTATTACAAAAAAAAAGACATTTATTAAAGCTCCATTAAAAAAACCAATTTATCGAAAATTCGAGTTGGCGTAGAATAAATTGTTGATGTCGAAATATGAATTGAATACGTTTTAAAGTTGAATTTTTTTTGGTCTTCTATAATTATAATTACTTTCTTGTTTATGTAATCAATATTTTTCTATTGATAGGATAGTCTCAAAGTTATCACTATTAGTAGACTGCCTTTGCACTTTTTTAATATTGAATATTGTTATTTTATTTAATGTAATTCCGAATGTAAAATAAACTATTAAATAAATAAATAGAAATTTAGAATGATGTTTTACATTTAATTTAGAATTTATGGCAGTTTTTACTAAATGGAAAGATAACTTAAGATTACACAGGAACCAGAGTGTCCACTGTCCCTGGTTCTTGATGCAAAAGGACATCTAAACTTTTATGTCATAGAGAGTGTATAACTCACCCAGAGTTATATTGTGACTTTATATAGCCTATGTAAATTATTTAAAAAAACAAAATGTTATAAAAACAGCGTCTTCTATATTTATATTATGACACTACACGTTATACGATTTTTAAATGTACCTGTGATACTGTGCCGAGTGACACACTTGTTTCTGTCGAGATGTCTCAATATCTGCTCGTGGACTGCAATGGCATACTTTCACTTTTGCGGTGCTAAACATGTGAGAGTGCTTGTTCCATACTTCATCTATTCGGACTTTTGTAGCTATCTCAATTTTTGGAGATAGGATGCCCTAGTCATAAATTTTTTTTCTTAATTAGGCTAAATTATACAGATAAATTCGGATAATGATAAAAGAAATTATATCATAAAATTAAAATTTTAAATTTCTAAAAGGCACCAATATCTTGATAAAAGAATTTTAATATAAGTTTTTAATTTCTATTTAATTTTATAAGTGATAAATTTTTACACTTTTATTTTGAGTATTGATTTAGTCATAGTTTGCTGGATATTATTAGTATTTACTGGAAAGTCCTTAGATCTCCTCATGAGAAGGTCTACACCATCGGTCGAACACATGTTAGGTGGAAATAGTACATCGTTGATCGCTCCTAGATATTGAGCTAAGATGACACAGTCTCCGGTTGTACAATCCTCACACCATTGTACTAATTCACAGTATATTGTTTCGTCCTCTGTAACAAATTTATATTTGATTATTTTTTTAATTTTGATCAAATTGTTTTTTTTTTATCTGCATAATAATTAAATAAAAGTACAAACTCAACAAGCATGAAATGTTATTCAGGGCACAGCTCTCTTGAAATCTCTTGCGAAAGTAAAAGATATCTCTGAATGCAAGTGGGAACACAGGTGGCAGTAAGCATGTCTGGTAACTCGTACCAAGAGCAAACATGGTGAGTGATACACGTCCATCTTGACACAACCAGACACCGGGACATGATACCTGGCATATTGGAACTTTTTAATTTCACAATTAAAACATAAACGATTTTTCTTTAATTTATTGTAGAAGATTTTGCAATAATAACTTACTTTTTGAACTTCTATTTCAATAGTAAGCTCAATAACTTTCGGCATATTTAAGTAGGTATAATCACATCACTAAGTTTTTTTAGAACGGTTTGAAATAAAATATTCATAATTTTTGTAAATAAGTTCTTCTATGGAAGTTGATCTATGGAATTTCATTTACGTTTTTAATCAGACTCGACATTTTATTCGAATTTTGGATACGTTAATAAAACAAAAACTTTAAAGACTCACGTTTAATTTTAATAACTTTAATTATTGGTAAATAATTGAACAAAAATTAAACTACAACTTCTGAATTTCTTATCGACATAATGACATTACGTGACAGAAAAATATTTATGTTTTGCAATACGGTTTCCATAGTAAAAGTATTGCAAATCGAAGAAAATAATTTTACTACTTAAAAAATTTAAATACGTTTAAATTATCTGTAGATTTTATTTTTTGTAAACCTTTGTTTATTTAGTTTGGTGGTGCAGTGCTGAACAGCTGTAAATTAATTTTTAACAAATAAAGAAAACTAGTTTTGTTATATCAATGATAAAGTCATAAATTAGTAGCTTGGTATTAGGCTAAGCTACTAGTTAGTACCTAGTACTTTAAATTATAAATTGATGAATTCACTAGTATGGTAGTGCATAATAGATACTAGATAGCTACTATTTCAAAATGTTGTAATTTTTCTGGTAACACAGCTATATGGCAAACAAATGTTAAAAATAAAATCGCTAAAACTTAAAAATAATAGTTTATGCTGGCTCTTATCGAGATCTTGTAAGCAATATTTACGTAAAATGTCTACCTCACAAACAGTAGTCCATTGGTTCCGTTTGGACTTACGTTTACATGATAATCTTGCACTACGCAATGCAATAAACGAAGTGAGTATCCACAAAACTATAACGTTTTTATCAATATTGTAATAAGACACACTGAAAATGCCTATTATTTTTTAAATATTATATTTCAGGCTGAAAACCGTAAACACAATTTAAAACCCATCTATGTTATCGAGTCAGACATTAAAAATAAAATTGGCGCAAACAGACTAAGATTTCTTCTACAAAGCCTCCAAAATTTAGACGAAAATCTTCGTAAAATAAATTCTCGTTTGTTTATAGTGAGAGGAAAAGCTGTTGATATCTTACCAGAATTATTTGAGAAGTGGAATGTAAAATTTTTAACATTACAAGTTGATATTGATGCAGAATTGGTTAAACAAGATGAAATAATTGAAAACTTTTGTGAAGCAAAAGACATATTTTTAGTGAAGAGGATGCAACATACTGTGTATGATTTCAACAGTGTTATTAAAAAGAATAATGGTGGTATTCCACTAACTTACCAGAAATTTCTTTCACTAGTTGCTGAAACTCAGGTAAAAGACACTGTTGAGATAACTAAGAATATTTCTGATGAATGTAAATCTGCAGATTTTGAATCGGAAGATTTTAAAGTTCCGACATTAGAAGAAATAGGTATTAATGAGTCTGAACTTCTAGAATGTAAGTATCCCGGAGGTGAAACTGAAGGGTTGAAAAGACTCGACATATACATGAGCAAAAAACAATGGGTTTGCAATTTTGAAAAACCAAATTCATCACCAAATAGTATCGAGCCAAGTACAACAGTATTAAGCCCCTATATAAGTCACGGTTGCCTATCTGCAAAGTTGTTCTATCACAAGTTAAAACAAGTAGAAAATGGAATGAAGCATACACTACCACCAGTGTCACTGATGGGGCAACTTATGTGGAGAGAATTTTATTATGTAGCTGGAGCAGGAACAAGGAACTTTGATAAAATGGTAGGGAACACAGTTTGCACACAAATACCTTGGGGAAAAAATGACATCCATCTAAAAGCATGGGCAGAAGGAAAAACTGGGTACCCATTTGTTGATGCAATAATGAGGCAGCTAAAGCAAGAAGGGTGGATCCATCATTTAGCTCGGCACATGGTGGCATGTTTCTTAACAAGAGGAGATTTATGGATATCATGGGAAGAGGGGGCTAAGGTATTTGAGGATTACCTCCTTGATTATGATTGGTCTTTAAATGCTGGAAACTGGATGTGGTTGTCAGCCTCTGCATTTTTCTATAAATATTACAGAGTTTATAGTCCAATCGCATTTGGCAAAAAGACAGATAAAGAAGGTCTCTACATAAGGAAATATGTTCCAGAACTTAAGAAATATCCAAGCGAATTTATTTATGAGCCATGGAAAGCTCCCAAGTCTGTACAAAGAACTGCAGGTTGTGTTGTAGGTGAAGATTATCCTAACAGAATTGTTGATCATGATAAAGTACATAAAGATAATATACAGAAAATGAATGCAGCTTATAAACTTAACAAGGAAAAGAAAGCTTTAAAACGAAAAAGGTGATAACTTTTTACACATTAATAAGAAATAAAAAGAGAATGTTATTGCAAAAAATGTTTTAAAATAATGTGAATTTTTATGACCTGTTCTATTTTACTTTGAAACAATATATTTTGTAAGTTTTATCAGTGTTAATGAATAAAATGTTTATAAGTTACAAAAAAAAAAAAAAAATCGCAATTACAAATACACAATTTTACAATTTATTTGTTTTCCTACTTAAACACTATTTACAGTATTTTAGATAATTTGCCAAAAGTGTAAAACGTTGACTTTTAAAATAAAGTTTTAAGATGAATTTGCGTATATTTCTAGTAATTCAAAACTATCATGATATTTAAATCTTATCAAAATATAAATTCAATAAATAAATCATGATCAACGTGAAACGAAGAACCGATGCTTGTAAAAAAAACCGACTTCAATCGATGAAAAAATAATTAAGTAAAAACGCGTGATCAAAGATTACTCAAAGAGTAGTCATCAGATCTTGATCATATTTTTATTTGGATAACAAGACAAGCACCACCTTCCATTTTAAAAAAGAATCATCGAAATCGGTCAACGCAGTAAAATGTTCTAAGGTAGCACGTTAAATAAAAATACAGTTGAATTTTTTAACCTACATTTTTTTGAAGTCGGCTAAAAACGGTTAGACATTGCAAATAGTCGCAAGTTATTCCGAATCCCAACGTTGTAATATATTTGTTGTTGAAATATTTCGACATGAATAAAAAAAGCAATTCTCTTTTAAAAAACTTCGTTTTCAAAAATCAGCTTATAAAAGGATTAGTTCATTTTTGCTCAGAAAATCAGAATTTGGATTCCATGGATAAATGCTGTTACCATTATTGTTATAATTTATGTGGAAAAGATTATACACACTAATGTATAAATGTAAATGTTTTAAATGTATACTTTAGGGCTTTATGCTAATTACTAATAAATATTTACGATATTTTATTGACATTACCTGCATATGATGGACACCTGGATTGACACTTGAAAAATGACAAATGCAATTGTCAATGAGTAGAGTATCCCTAAATTCCAGTAGGATTTAATAACAAAGTGCAAAAATGTGTAAATACAAAATGCGGCTTAGAAAAACCTACTACAAGTAGAAGATTCTAAATCAGTGATGTGGCTCAGGTAAAGTTTCAAGTTTTAAAAGCAACAATATATTAGTAAAAGTTTGAAGAACAAGTGGGCGGATTTACGGGATACAACTTACCAATTTACTTATTAACTTTTATAAATTTACTATAATTAGCGATTTTGTTCGCAATATTTTTATTGAGTCTGGGATAGAAGTGTATTCTTGTGAATAAATCTGTGTTATAGTAGTTTTAGAAAAAGAATTGAAAGATTAGATTGACAATAGTTGTTAGTTACATATATCTTATTTAAGTGTATTAGTACACTTAATACACATAATTGTGTTTGCTAGCAAAAAAAAAGAACCGACTTCAATTACATCCACAAGTAGGTAATACAACGTAAGTAGATGAAAAAAATTAACAAACACACTAGTCGCCATTACGGTTTTAGGAAGATTGCCCACGATTTCTCTGAGATGCCATTATTAGATCCTGGATTCCTTATCATGGTACCACCCGTGGTATATCTTCCTTCCAACAAAAAAGAATTAGCAAAATCGGTTCCTAAAAGATGAACATATCCGCAAACACAATATAAATAAATAAATAAACACCCATTAAAAATGTATATAATTATATAAGATCGAATTGAGAATCCGCCTTTTTTGAAGTCGGTTAAAAAGGTGGGCTTAAAGATTACTGTATTTTCTATCAGCTAACTTTTCTATGCACCTAAAAACAGATTGGAGATGTACACTGAAACAAATATTCTTATATATTTATAAATATCAACGATAGGCTGGTACCCTGGTCATTGAAATTAGCTGGCAAGCTAGTGCTTGCGGGTATAATCCTGTAGCTCTTTCTGATGCTTGCCATAATTGAGTATTGATGTTTGTGGCCAGGACTGTGATGACTTTTTCAGGAATAATTTTTTAAAGTATTCGTCTAGTGAAAAGTGAATATCAAATTGGAGGGCTTAATTAAAACATGTGATATATCAATGAAAATTTAAAAGCTCTGAGGTAAAACCTCACAATGTAACTTACGCAACACAGTACTACTAGTGCAGGAGTCAGGGTAATCTATTTATAGTATAGAAAGATAGGCCTCTTTCTATACTATAAATATATGCCCAGCAGTGGGATATTACAGGCTGAAGCATAATTTATCTATACAAATAAATAAAATTGGAGTGTCTGTTTGTAAAATTAAAATAACTGCTTTTTACTAAATGCATATGGATATGTATGTATACATGGTACATATATCAAAATAACATTTTTACAATTTTTGTCTGTCTGTCTGTTCCGGCTAATGTCTGAAACGGCTGGACCGATTTCGACGGGACTTTCACTGACGGATAGGTGGAGGGCTTAGGCTACTTTTATTTGAGTCATTTATTTATTTTATAACTCTGGGAACTAAACAAAATTTTTTGGTTAAATTCCACACGGACGAAGTCGCGGGTCCAGCTAGTTCATTATATAACTGTAAAGTTATGTCGATAAAATATTCCCTTTTTCAAATTAATAGGCTATTTATACTAATTTTTTTTACGGTCAATTAAAAAGAAAAAATTCAGTCATACTATAACTTAGTTTCCATATTAAAATGTATTAGAAAATAAATATTTATAGAGTTAAATAACCTAAATTTTCTCTGTTTTAAATAAATATAGTTTAACTTATTGACCTTTTCATTGCTATTGTTTGGTATACTTATTTTATGTGTATAAATAAATACAATTAACTTTTTTTTAAACTATTTGAATAATAAAGGTCAATTGAATATTTGATATGGTAAAATGTTCCCTTTTTAAATTGGATCATTGTTTTTATTTTTTTCATACCTGTATTCTTTAAAATACAAGCTAGATTTATGTAAATAATTTCTTATTCTCAAACAAAAGGAAATTTTAGTATCAACACATTGATGCTATTTATGAACGAAGACCTTGTTATCCAATTATAGTTTTTAAGAAATAAAGTAAACAAATATTTTGAGCTATTTTTATGATGACTCATCTAAAAAGTATTTCACCAAAAAAGTTATTTTTTTACTGATACATATCACTGAATTAGTTTCGGGAGTAAATCCTGTAGGAAAATGTCTTATGCTTTTAAAATTTTGTAGTGGTTACCTTTTTTGGTTAATTGATTCAGCCTGTAACATCCCATTACTAGTAAATAGCCTCTATATAGGACAAGGGTTAGAGCTTAATGTATCACGTTGCTGTAGTGCCGGTTTTCTCTACCACAAGTAACTTTTGTTATCAAATTTCTGTGATACAGTTTGACGTGCTATCTGACGCACGGTATTGAGGCCCATGAGGACAACTCAGACGGGAAACGAATATTTGCACAAATACAAATATTCAACCTGAACTGTGATCACGACGCACCTTTACACAAGAGCGTAAAAATTCATATTTAATATTGATTGCAGTGGGTTTCCTAAATATATATAAAATTCTCGTGTCACAGTTTTCGTTGCCATACTCCTCCGAAACGGCTTGACCGATTTTGATGAAATTTTACCGGTTTCGATTCTCATAGATACCGGATAAGCTTGTGCTATCTATGAGAATCGGCCAACATCTATTTTTCATCCCCCTAAATGTTAGGGGTAGTCCACCCCTAAATTTTTATTTTTTTATTTTTTAGACAAAATTTTTAATTTCTATTTTTTTACGATACAACATTAAAAAATACATACAACCCTAAATTTGCAACCCTCTACCATCAACCCCTATTTTTAAATAGCGTTTAGCGGCAAGACAACGTTTGCCGGGTCAGCTAGTATCTTATAAAATACTAGCGACCCGCTCCGGCTTCGCACGAGTGCAATGCTGATACTAAACATATGTGTGGAAAACACAATTTAAATTAAAAGTAGCTGAATTGATTATAGTAGTAACATAATTATAGTCGATTGTGATTTGCAATTATAAATCTTTGTTATACCTACATCGAGTTTATTTTGTACAATATCGCGATGTACCCTGTACCATCATCATCATCATCATCCTTCCAGCCTATTGCAGTCCCCTGCTGGACATAGGCCTCCACAAGTTCGCGCCAAAAATGCGTGAACCCATGTGTGTTGCACATAGTCACCACGCTGGGCCGGCGGGTTGGTGACCGCAGGGCATACCGTACCATCGAACATAGATTAAGACAGCTATATCGCTCAGTCATCGCTGCCGCCCACATATAAAACAAATATTTGCAATGTAATCGCAAAAAAATGTGTTTCTTTACGACATCACATTAGAAACTTCTAAAACTATCAGTGCTCCTCTACAATATTATGCATGTATTATACATATAAACCTTCCTCTGGAATCACTCTATTTATTAAAGAAAACCGCATCGAAATCCGTTGCGTAGTTTTAAAGATCTAAGCATACAGACATCGGGAAGCGACTTTGTTTTATACTATTTAATGATAATGATCAGTAACTCTCGTTTATCCTATTTGGGGTTTGGATTTCGGAAAATCGTTTCTTAGTGATTCTTTGTCCTTCATAACAAGACAAGTAACATCACAGAATTATAAAGAGTTATAAAACAGAAAATAAGTACTAATAAGTTAAATAGATTAACCATTTTACTGTTGTATCATTAAAATATAATCTTTGACGAGAAAGAATAATTATGATGGCACAGTAACAGTAGGTATTCCAAATATAGCGTTTTTTCGTAATACAAAATACAATCGTTCTGCAATTATAAGAAATGCTTTGAAATAAATGTAAAATTATGAACATGTATTTTATTACAATTTTTTTCTTATTTCATATTAACCTTGAATAAAAACTCGTTACAGAAACAATGTTAATTACGAAATCTTCGATAAGTAATTTCTAATTGTTACGCTATGTTCGCCATGCAAGAGTCACGTGTAGGCCGGATGACCGTCCCCTCATTGCGATTGGTTTTGAATAGTAAATACAATACTCGTGGTAAACACTCGACGACAATTGTCCAATTGTAACAATTCGAACTCTCTAACCTATAGGATAATGGGATAAGAGGTTACTCCTCGCAAATTATTTCCTCCGTATCACAATAGATGTATAGAGATTCATAGGAAGTCGATGCGTTTGTGAATGCGATTTGTATTGGAAGATACACCATATTTACCTATATAACATAATAACCTAATTAATTGGCCGTTATGAACCCTTTTGTGTGTTGTAGATTTGTAAGTTTCCCCGAATATCATAAAAAAATAGGAGGTAATAAGAAATATACGATTTATT
The DNA here is from genome assembly GCF_905220565.1 of Melitaea cinxia. Classification (NCBI taxonomy): domain Eukaryota; kingdom Metazoa; phylum Arthropoda; class Insecta; order Lepidoptera; family Nymphalidae; genus Melitaea; species Melitaea cinxia. The sequence goes on from NC_059399.1 coordinate 4,090,452, forward strand.
TTAATGAAGGGGAGGATAGATTTCCTACAAATTGTTTGGGTTTTAGTCTGATTAATTGAAGAACATTAATGTTTGGGGAATTTGATTTTGTAAATAATGGAATAAAAGCTAAATTTAAGGTTTTCGTATTAAATGGTTATATATCTTGTTTGTCACCGCTTTAGTACTGTGGTAAAAATTTAAAGTATCTAAAATATTTTAATAAGTCATCATCATTTATCATCATTGCAGCCTATTGCATTCCACTGCTGGACTTAGGCCTCCACAATTTCGCGCCAAAAAATGGCGCGAACTCGTGTGTTGCCCATAGTTACCACGCTGGGCAGGCGGGTTGGTAACCGCAGGGCTGGCTTTGTCGCACCGAAGACGCTTCTGCCCGTGTTCGGCCTGTGTATTTCAGAGCCAGCAGTTGGATGGTTATTCTGCCATCGGTCGGCTTTATAATTTCCAAGGTGGTAGTGGAACTGTGTTATCCCTTAGTCGCCTCTTACGATACCCACGAGAAGAGAGGGGGGTGGCTATATTCTTTAATGCCGTAGCCACACAGCCTAATAATTTGAATAAGTACAAATCTTTAAAATGATATTAAACAACTTACAATTAAAAAAACATATTTTTTTTTAGAAATGCGTGTTTATCTTTAAAATATATAATTTAATATATTTACGACTACACATTTACATACGAAAACGGATATAACTTTATATTGCAGTAATGGCCTGGCCTTTTACACCTGGATAAACTCTTCTTCATTGAATTAGGAGAATTGAAGTGACTTTAACTTTTGTTAGCGCTAAAATACCAATACTTTTCTATAGGTCTTTCTACGAGTGTAAATTAAACAAAATTTTTAAATAGTGTCTATATAGTCTATCCTATATATTAGTGGTTGCCAAGTGGTCGAAATTCGACCATAATTAATTTGAATTATAAGTTTGGACATTAGTTGTCAAAGACTATACTTCTACTATAATAAACAAAAGAGACACACGTATATATGTAATATACGTGTGTGTATGTCAAATACATGGTAGTGTGTGTAATGTTTTTTTTATTGATTTAATGAATTTAAAAAAAATAGCAATCTGCACGCCTCTATATAAACTATAAACGTACGAATTTTCATACTCCTCCGTCCGCACAAATATCGTAAAAAGGGGTAAAAAGCTTGTACTTCACGTATTAATATATAAATTTAGTTTCTTTTAAATTAATATTGTAACAAGCGTGATATTCAATTATATATATATATATATATATATATATATATATATTATGTATCTTCGGGTATAACTCCGTCGTTTATAAACCAATTTTGATAATTCTTTTTTTGTTGGAAAGGAGATATCCCTAGTTTGGTACCATGATAAGGAAACCAGTATCTGATGATGGGATCCCAGAGAAATCGAGGGAAACTCTCGAAAATCCGCATAACTTTTTACTGTGTGTACCGATTTTGATGATTTTAATTTAATCGAATACCGATGTTTATCATGTGGTCACATTTAAATTTCATCGAGATCTGATTACAACTTTTGGAGTAATCTTTGATAATGCGTATTTACTTGACTATTTTTTCGTCTACCTACGTTGTATTACTTGTCGATATCATTGAAGTCGGTTTTTCTTCGTTTGCCTGCAAACACAATTATAGCTAAACTGTATTTGCAACAACTGTAACCGCGACTTCAATCGTGGCTGTGTGTTTTGTCTGTTATATTTACCCGTTACCAAGAGAATCGTAATAAAATCCGGGATAAAGAGAACTCAATCGAGGGTAATATCGTAGTATTAATTGAATTCATAACCAAGTAAACAATTTTTAACAGTTTGTTTCTCAGGTTACTCAAATAGGGATAGTTGAGACGTTTATTAAAAGTGTAAAATGATTATTTAAAGCAATCATTTCATATTGTTTTTCAATGTATCATCACGAAACAGTTCATGACCTTAACATATAAAGCTAAATCAATAATATTATTGTGAAAGTTTTAGTGCTGTAAGACTTAAGATATGTCACAATACAAATGCTGTTTTATCGAGCTGTATGTTCTGACGCAAAATATGTATTCACATCATTATAAAATATATTGTTATTCTTTGAAAGAATTTAGTATATATAACGAGTAAATTGTCTTATATTTTTAACACAAAAAATTATTTCAAAATTTTGTCGACCAGTGTAATCGATATCGTAAATTAATTCCTCAATTTTTTTTTTTTTTGGTTTCAGATCTACATCCAGACACATTCCATTAACATAATGATACAGCTTTTACGGTAAGTTTTTATTTTTAATCTCGTTTTTGTTTTAGAGCTACGTATGGTATGTGGTTACAAAGTGTCTGAAACTGTCACTAAATGTAAGATGTGGTACTATAGGCTATGTGAGGAAGAATGCAGAAAGCTATAATTGAAATATTTATAACACGAATTAAAAATGCAACAAGTAAAGCAAAAATAATTAATTTATTACGTTTAAACAGGCAAATATCAATTATTTCTGTTATATTTAAAGGACCATCGCAAGGCGATTTTTTTAAAGATTTGGTCTATCATATGTTTGTGTAAAGCTTGAGTTCTATAAATATTCAAGTACAAAAATCTATACATAATATCTAGATTAAAATAAGAGTACTTATAGCAGTACCTATCTTTCATTAATAAAGTAAATAATAATAAATATCTTACAACATACACAAATACGGTCTTCTGTTCTTATGGTAAGCAACTTAATGCTTGTTTATAGGTAATAGCCAACTGTTATAACTAAATATTTTTTTTGTATACAAATACAAATACAATATATGGTACAGTCTATGGTTGAGTGAGAGATGACATGTGAGGGAAGGTTATGAGGGAAACCAAACCCAATGAAAGTCGATCAAGCACTAAATTTATTAAGATTATTTTGAGTATATGTAGGCAGAAGTACAGACGTGATTTGACGTCATTCGTAGCAAACAAATAACAATTTCAATAGAAATTTGCATCAGTCAAATAACAATTTCGTAATAAATCAGCTTTTAGGAGTTAAACAATATATTTATTTACAGTTTAGCACTCAAACAATATATATTTGTTATTCACAATTATATTTGTTAAAAAACCAAATTACATTTTTCTCGCTAGCCCTTGTCAAAATTCTCGATCATGCGCTCTCTACTCTTTCTAGAGCGTTCTTTTAGAAGTGCCAAATCTATAATATAAAAATGAGTCGCTGAATGTGTTGCTAAGCGCAAAACTCGAGAACGGTTGGACCGATTTCGCTAATTCTTTTTTTTTAATATTCCTTGAAGTACGAGGATGGTTCTTACGGAGAGAAAAATTTAAAAAAAAAATTAAATTTCCTGAAAAAGTCTAAAAACAACACTTTTCTATACTCCCATACAAAAGATTTGTGATAATACTTAAAAGTCACTGTTAGGCGATACGAAGTTCGCCGGGTCAGCTAGTTAACAATAAATTTAAAAATTGTGAGAGAAATAACTAATGTCAAATACGCCGTATACTACGGGTATCGTGCGGTTATGCTCGTTTCATCATCATCATCATCATTACAGCCTATGCAGTCCACTGCTGGACATAGGCCTCCACAAATTTACGCCAAAAATAACGTAAACTCATGTGTTTTGCCTACAAGCTAAATTAAAGAGGTTATTAATTTGCAAGACAATCATATTGCTCAATGTGCGTTAACTCGTACATCCTGACGACTCAAAGAAGAAAGATAATTTTGATATTTAAATTTACAATAACAATACAATTAAAATTTAAGTACATAGATTTAAATAGCTTATATAATAATCATCATTGCACCACACTTTTAAATGGAATGTCCAGTCGAACGAATCGCGGTCTCGCGCTCGGGGGAGCAGGGATCTCCTGGTCTTCGTTCGTATCAGCTGCCACTGAACTGAGGTCGTGGAAGACGTCTGTCACAGTCCTGTTCTGTATATTTTGTTTCTGCGATAAAGTATGGTACCGTACAGACATCTCGCAACAATAATGATCCTAAGATTATATACAAGACAGAGTACTGATGTATATCGTGTATACTGAGTGATGCGTTTCCTGTTCCTGGTGGTTAATGATCTTTGACTACATTCGGCGCCACAATTCTTCATGATTCTTGTGTGTGAACAGTTGGAAATCCGGAGTATTTATTATGGAATTTAATATTGAATAATCGGTTGGGATCGGTATATTTTCTTGGACCTTAACTTGGCTCATGTAACTATTTTGATCGAATATAGCGAAGGTGTCACCTTTTATTGTACAACCTTGACCGATTTGTAAAAGGCTATTCCCGGTCAGTGTTGTCAATACAAGTCCAGTGTCAATACAAAATATGCGCACTGTGCATTTCCCACAGCAAGAATAAAGTCACTTTTTATTATCTAAGATTTTTATTTTTGTGTTACCCACATTAGGAATTCTAAACATTTTGAATATCATATCAAAAATTGACCGCTCCAGCGGGGTTCGAACCCGCGTCTCCGACTTACCGTGTCGGCGCTCTAGCCAATTAAGCTATGGAACGATGCACCCGCTCGAGCGAAATTTTCGATATGATAATTTTTTATATATTTAATATTATAATAATAATATAATTTTTGATATGATATTCAAAATGTTTAGAATTCCTAATGTGGGTAACACAAAAATAAAAATCTTAGATATTAAAAATAGCACGGTGTCGTCTCCTGTCAAAGATTTTCATTGTAATATGAAGCTTTGAATAGTTACGGGTTTCTGTAAAGAGCTCACTATAGACGGCGCCACGGTTCGCTTAAACCGAAATTAAAAAATTATCATATCGAAAATTTCGCTCGAGCGAGTGCATCGTTCCATAGCTTAATTGGCTAGAGCGCCGACACGGTAAGTCGGAGACGCGGGTTCGAACCCCGCTGGAGCGGTCAATTTTTGATATGATATTCAAAATGTTTAGAATTCACTTTTTATTATTATGTAACTTGACCCAGCGCACGCGACATGGTGCCTTCTTTGTTTTACATATTGTTGTGTTATGTATACTCAAATTACAAATTCCGCTGGCTATTTGTAATTCGTATATCGGCTTATCGAGAGAGCATAATAATTTGTTTGTCTGTATATGGACACAACTTTCCACATCGAATTCTGTCAGGATGAGTAGTAGGTCCTTTCGTAGGTTGAATGCAATGTATGGTGCGATAAATTATATGTTATAATGCTGCTGAGGAAGGGTTATTACTCTATCAAGTTCACAATTTTCCTTAATTACCAAAGGAATCTTGATTTCGATTATCGAGTAAAAAGAACCAATGTTGCTGTTGATCTTCATTAACTTATAAAGTTCTTTAAAATCGTTTTTATCGGCAGGCAAAGTCAGTTCATTCGGTATATGTCGTTAAATGATATTTAATTGTTCTTCCGATTCTTCAGGCGGCAAAAATGATTGTTTAAAAGACCCTTATCGAGGCTTGCTTGTTTTGAAAAAGTTAAGTTTTGGTTTGATAAAATAATCATAGCTGAGACAGAGGATGATAAAATTTGAATTTGAATGATAAATTCATTGTTTGTCACCTTCTCAGTTCGATTAATAACCAAAGAAAAATTCTTTAGACATTTCTGTAGTATTCCGAATTGCTTGTTCATTATTTCTTCATTCCTCTGAAGAATGTTATATTGCGCTCCTATGACATATCTCTCAACCATAGACTGTATCATATAGTTTTATGGTCCTTCGAAAAAAATACAAATACAAATACAAACACCAACGCCAACGCCAACGCCAACGCCAACGCCAACGCCAACGCCAACGCCAACGCCAACGCCAACGCCAACGCCAACGCCAACGCCAACGCCAACGCCAACGCCAACGCCAACGCCAACGCCAACGCCAACGCCAACGCCAACGCCAACGCCAACGCCAACGCCAACGCCAACGCCAAAGCCAACGCCAACGCCAACGCCAACGCCAACGCCAACGCCAACGCCAACGCCAACGCCAACGCCAACGCCAACGCCAACGCCAACGCCAACGCCAACTCCAACGCCAACTCCAACGCCAACGCCAACGCCAACGCCAACGCCAACGCCAACGCCAACGCCAACGCAAACGCCAACACCAACACCAACACCAACACCAACACCAACACCAACACAAACACAAATACAAATATTTCACCCAGACTTAGGCGGGAATCGAACAGAGACTGCTACTGCTGAACTACAAACTGCGCCAACGGGCTAGTCAACTATAATATTTATAAGATTTTGTATGCAGGAAAGGCGAATGCTTGGGTGCGAAAGCATAAGCTATTCCAAATTTATTATTCTTAAGGTTTAAAGTAGTGAACGAGTTAGTTGCAAAATTTTGTGCATCCTCCTTAGTTATATATATTATATTTAGAGCTTCAAAAAATCAGTTAAAAAGGTAAGGTGAAAAGTACAATGAAGCGCTTTGAGAAACGCTTAGCACATGTGCCCTGTTATTTGCTCGTCTCGTCTCTGATATGCTGTGTCCCCAAGATAAGTTTAACATTAAGACATTTAACGAGGGAGATGTGTCTGGTATGCATATTTGTTCATAGGTATATTTTATTATATATCTATATTTAATCATAATTATACGCGATTAAAATTGTTTGAACGAGTTGATTATTCTATTGACTAATAATATTGATAACCCTTTCATTAACGGTATAATAATTTATAAAAACCAATATATGTACAACAAATGATTGCGGATCAAAGTTCAAGTATATTTTTAATTATGTTGTTGCCATGACTACTATTCCTATTTGATTGAAAATTTAATAGAATACATCGAATATAAATCTATCTCGAATATATATCTAGCCCTAAATCTTTTAAACCGGATGCAATGAACATTGTGCCAATCGGTCCTCTAAAATATTTTAATCTTGTCAAAAGTAACTATCAAATAATGCTTTAGAACCAATTGTATGTCTGATGAAAGATAAATCGAAATGTCCTTGACACTTCGTGTATTGTAATATCTTGTATTACATATCTAAGAGGCTGATAACATTACTTAATCAAAGTTGGAACCACATACCACGACACCGCACGCCTTTTGCACTCAAGTAGTTCTTTTTAAATTAAAATATATACGGCCTATTTCTCCATGTAGGAGGAGGATCGGAGCTTAATCCACCACGCAGCTCCACTGCGGGTTGGCGGATAATTTCTCTATATTTCTCTTTTTTGTTTATCTTACTCGGCATATACACACAATACTACTTGAATCGAGCCCATAGTCACCACGCTGGGCAGGCGGGTTGGTGACCGCAGGGCTGGCTTTGTCGCACCGAAGACGCTGCTGCCCGTCTTCGGCCCGTGTAATTCAAAGCCAGCAGTTGGATGGTTATCCCGCCATATAGCCGGTCGGCTTTATAAGTTCCAAGGTCGTAGTGGAACTGTGTTATCCCTTAGTCGCCTCTTACGACACCCACGGGAAGAAAGGGGGTGGCTATATTAATGCCGTAACCGGATAGCAGGATAAAGTAAAATCTACTAAATTGATTTCTTGCAAAGTTTTATTATTTTATGTGTCTATGATTCACAGAAGTTCATATGTGTGGATTATTTTAATGCCCACCTGATATAAACATTTTATAAGAGTCGTCGTACAAATCTCTGTAATAAAACTCTGTTGACCCTACGTTTTGTTAACATAAATTCAATGGATACAGCCTCTTTATCAATTTAATGAAGTCGTTATTATAAAAATATTTACATTAAATATGAATTTTATTTACTAATATTAGTATTATCGGTTATTAATTTTAACAAAAATGTAAATATTTCGTTTTATCTTTACGCTTTTGTTTTCTTTTCATTTAATTTTTTTAAATAAAAAAAAGGTTTATTATATTCAACAAGCTGGCATTTATTATAAAGTTTAGAAAATTTATTGTAAAAAAAAAATAATAATAGTCACTCTTTGCGTGGTAGTTAGTGACAATATCTTGTCTTTTACTAATAACACTGCACGTATATTGGGTTTGAAATTTGCAAATTATAGTTATATGTCATGTTTTCAAGCAGCATGCACTATGTGAGATAAACTAGGGGATCTAAAACACTAACTAATAAATATTAATACAACATTATTTAAAATTATTTTATATTTGAAACGATTCGGTAGTTATAACAGGAATAAGTGATTTATTAGACCACCCTAACCGGCTTACCTACTTATTTATAATAAGTGTGCGGGTCACTTTGTTATGTAATCTTATCAGCCTCTGAAGTCATCATTTGGAATTAATACAATTGATTAATTACAGATTAAATGCGAAATTGTAATATCTTATGAAAGCTTAAATTGAGCTTTTAATGGGATTATCATCGCGTGTAAGGTCCTCAGCAACGAATCGTATTCGATCAATTTATTTAATGTTAATCACACAATTATTTGTATCTAGTACATACACGATTATTTCTGTGGGCGTATATAAAGAAACACATCGTTAACTTACACAGCATAGCTCGCATGACCTTAAGTTATAAATAAATAAATCAACGTTTCATATTCAGCGGCACCCAGTAGACTTTTTTCTGTGTCTAGTCTAGTCAAAAGCATGCCCAATTTCATTATTTAAGTTCATTCGAAAGTTCTGGTGTGGTGTGTGCTGCTATAATTTAAAATGTTTTTAAAGGTAAAATAATTAATCAGTAAAAACTGCAATAACAGAACTCTATAATTACTTTTATGGATATACGGATTGCATAAAAATTCGCAGCTTTAGTGGATACGTTAGGGGTCGAGTCGGCAAAGCCCTTGCGATGCTTCTTGTATTACACGAGTCTTATAAGCTACGGTAATCGCTTACCATCGGGTGAACCGTGCACTTGTTTGCCGACGTAGTTGTATAAGAAAGAAAAAGGCATAGACCTGTTTTCCCATGCCTCGAAGTGCCTTTCTCCTGTAACTCATCTTCACTATTATTCAAATGTAGTCATATGTTCAAATTTTCCTTGTACCTAAGTATATAGAAAAATATTGGTTTTGGTTAGCACCTAGAACACTTGGACAAAAGTTTAATAAAAATATCAATAATAGGATATTACCAATGTTGGAGAATGTAATATTATTTTGACACAACCAGAATCTATTTCGGCAAAGAAATTGTATAAATTGGGCGATGAAGTTCAATCAATAGTGTCTTAAGGTGTTATCATGTAACTGCATTAACATAAATGTATAATAACAGAGCGACATATTCGCAGTAGCGGCAAAGCTCTTTAATAACAAAAAAAAAAAAAAAAACCGTAATAGGATATAACTATGCATAAAATATACTGTGACTATGTGTGTGTTGACTATTTTATAAAGTAGGCAACTTAATACGTCGTTATATGTATGGGAAAATATATTTTTTTCATGAATGTATGTTCATATTACAATAGGTATATAGGTACATCTTTTGTCTCGATTCTTGACCGGGTTAATCTCCGAAAACACTGGAACGATTTCAATGAAATTTTGGACATATATGTAACTTTGTCCAACTTACTATATTTTATTTCGATTAATGACTGCTATATTTTCATTGGAAAATTAAAGAAAAAGTATGGTGGTACGAAGTTCGCCAGATCACTAGTACCTATACATATAAATATTTCATCAATAAACCTACACAACCCACAAACTTGGAGCAGAAAGTAAGGTCAATGCAATCCGCGCCAACATGCTAGTCAAAATTAAGAAAATAATAAAAAGTGACGTCATTCAAAAGTTGCACAATATTTTACAACATGCAAAGAAGCGAGCTCTAAAACTGCCGAGTCATCCTAACATGGTGGTTTCTGAAGGTGACGTCACTTAATTCAGTGGATGTTACGTAGTTAATGATAATATCTATTATCATTCGTTACTCATAATTATTAAGGATTCTTATCCTTGGCTAATAATAAACACCTTTTAATTTTTTGTAATCATTAATTCGTTGAAGAGTTATTTATATCATGTCTATCTATAACCTTTGCAAATAGTGCATTATTTTAGTACAAATTTGATTACTATAAAAAAGTTTATAATGAGGTTAATCTTAAGAGATAGACATAAGATGTCGCGGACTGTTTTTAGAAATTTTAATGGCGATCAATCTCGTCGTACATAGTTTTTGGGTAGGTTTAACGATTTACGTAGCGAAAACGCTCTCAAAAAATATTTTTATTTCGGTTTTCGTAATATTTCTTATGAATGCTCAGCTTCTATTGGTTGTAGCATGATGTTATACACCCTTCGTCGATAAATGGACTATTTCAACACAAAAATAATTTTTAAATTCGAACCAGCAGTTCCTGAGATTAGCATTACGTTGTGTGTTAATTAAATTACGACAGTAACTAGGATCCGTGGTTTATACGCTTGGTGGTTAATAACCTCCCACATTAAAGTGTGTTAATATCTAACACTAATATTAATTGGACTGTAAACCCCCGACAAATGCATTTAAACCTGATGATTCATCCATTAATTAGTAATTCAGCTTTATAGGTGGTGAATTTGTTAATAAAAATTTAAGGAAAGATAATAAGTAGGTAACTGTTGCTGTAGCTTTTTCTGCGTAGAAATTCTAATCATTTACCTTTTCCTTTTTGTTGTTTTAATTTCAAGAAGTATTTTTTTTTTTACTGAGTTTTTAGTTAATGAAGATATCTTATTAAGCGTAGCTTCAGCTATAATTAATTTTATAAGCTCAGCAATGTTTGATGTCATTTTCACGAAGAACCTTATTTACATTTCTCTTTTGATTTACTTAATATAAATATTCATCGAACGACCGATAGCCTGCAATATCCCACTGCTGGGCATAGGCCTCGTTTTCCATGTAGGAGAAGGGTCGGAGCCTAATTTAACACGCTGCTCCACTGCGGTTCGGCGGAACATAAATATGTATTATAAGGAAACTATTATATAATATTTGTAGACTTTTACTTACGTACTATACAATCAATATCTGCTTTCTAATCGTGAAAAGTTTCCTATCAATCTTGTAATGTCACATATTTAGTAACAAACATCGTTAATTACTTGTAACAATATCCGTTGTAACAACATTGTGTACGTCCTATTTGGACAGTTGACTTTGATAACGGCGTAAGAAAATTAACTTGCCTAGTGGTCGCTCAGTGGTCGAAATTCGACCATATAAAGTTTAAATTGTAAGTTTGAACACTATTAAGTTTTTCTTGTCAAAGACTATACTTCTATAATAATAAATAAGAGGGTAATTATGCGTGTGTGTGAGTCAAATACATGATGGTGTGTGTAATGTTTTTTTTATTGATTTAATGTATTTTTTAGGCATAGTTTTAAAAAAAATATTAGCATTCTGCTCTCCTTCACTATATAAACTATAAGTCTGCAAAATTGAAATGCATAAAGTTTTTGCTTCACGTATTATTAATTTATAGATTATAATTTGCTATTGGTAAGTTTTTCATTTATAGACTATACTGTTGATAACAATATCCTGCTAAAAATAGATAGTAGCAGATATTCTAATTTAAATAACATGTGAAAATTTGAAAGCCTAGCCCGCCCTATATATAAAGCGCCCGCTATTTTGGTTAACTTACAATCGCTCAGCGATAGCAAGAAATGTTAAATTATTGTTGGCTAATTGCAATTTACAGAGGTAAATAAAAGCACTAATTGATCATCACTATATTTATAAATAAATTGTACTAGTTTCAATACAAAGGTGTGTTTAATAGTCAGCGAGCAATAAGCAATTAACTTCCTAATTTTATTTGATGAGAAAATTTAATAATTCTCAGCTATGACTGATTTATTTTGTTAATGTAAAAATATTATGTTATCATTGTTTATAGTTAATATTTTGATTAATGTTGGATATAACACTACATTGCATGTTTTGTTAGAGATAAAAGTGCTTCTAAACTAGCCCTCAAACGAATAGTCGATTTCAATTGCGTTTGTAATATGTTTGTGATATGATAAATTTCCTAAAAATATGAGCTTATAGCTCATTCGATTCGCAATGGCGTCTAGAAAAATGGGTCAGAAGGATTTTCCAGTACGCAAAAAATTGCATTTATCAACAAATTAAGTTGCAAAAAAAATGGAATTTGGTTTTTGGTTAATAACTCCGAAACTATTAACATTTAACCAAATTTAAAATAACCTTCTAATTACTTTTGTTTAGCTTAAAAAAATATTTAAAAAAATAAGGTTTTTAAAATTTTAGCAACGTGATCTTATTGAGTATATATATATAAGAAAGGCTCCAAGAAGCGAATAATCGCCGCGAGTTTATACGCGATAATTTGAGGAAAATAGCTCAGGAAGGCGGTAAATGGCCTACCAAGCCCCGACACAAAAAGAAATTTTTTAATTTGAACCCGTACTTTCTGATATTAGCGCGCTTTTATGCAAACAAAGAAAAAAAAAATCTTTTCAGCTCTATAATATTAGTATGGATTCCATTCAAAATCTATTGAAATAAACTATACTTATGTTTATCTAGTTCATTGTCTGAACATAAACTGTACTTGACATTGATGTGAATGCTTTCAGTATCTTGACTTTTTGTATACACCATGAATAGGTGTATATTTAAGAGTTTATTTGATTAGATATATTTGTATATTAGTGTAATTTTTTTTTCAATTTATTGGCCAATACATAACAAATACATTATAATTTGCAATTAAGTACCACGAAAACCTCGCAGGTTTATCTGGGTACAGAGAGTCATTCCGTTAATTCCATTTGTTTTTGTAAAAAAAAAATTTGTAACGTGATTTGTTTTTCGTGGTACTCTTATACATTTCTTGCAGTTCTCTGGGCAGTTCGTTAACATATTCGGGTATTAAGTAGTCGTCAGTTCTCTTTCCATACTTATTGTTAGTTTTTCATCATCATTACAGCCTATACAGTCCACTGCTGGACATAGGCCTCCACAAGTTTACGCCAAAAATAACGTGAACTCATGTGTTTTGCCCATAGTCACCACGCTGGGCAGGCGGGTTGGTGACCGCAGTACTGGCTTTGTCGCACCGAAGACGCTGCTGCCCGTCTTCGGCCTGTGTATTTCAAAGCCAGCAGTTGGATGGTTATCCCGCCATCGGTCGGCTTCTTAAGTTCCAAGGTGGTTGTGGAACCTTGTTATCCCTTAGTCGCCTCTTACGACACCCACGGGAAGAGAGGGGGTGGCTAAATTCTTTAGTGCCGTAGCCACACAGCATTGTTAGTTTTTGGTAAGTGATATTTAAGGTTTGAATTAAGTTGACGTAAGCCTTATATATAGGTCTTAGTTTTTCATTTACCAAGGTTGTATTATTAATTTGGGTTAGAATAGAAAATTTAACTATATCATATATATTCATAACATTACAATGACGAAAGAGCTGATTATAGTTGTTCTTATAATTATTAAGTACAATTGTTTTTTATAATCTTAACTGTAATATAATGTAATAAAATTAAGGATTGATTTATGTTTATCTGTAAACGTATATACGTATAGGGATTATTTTGTTTTGGATATTTTTTAAAATATTTAATTATTGCATTATATACAATTTATCGTACACCAAAGGCATATAAAATAAAAACAGAAAATTAACAAACGTATAAAACAAAACAATACACATTATCGAGTGTTAGAGCGATGTCTTGGCAAAGGAGAATATAACAGATGTAACCGCTGGGTAAAGTTGTTATGATTTAGATCATTATATTATTATAATTTTTAGATGTTCGACAGTTTCATAGGATACAGTTGAAAATAATAGGCGATGAACCATTAAATAAAGGAAATAGAATCTATGTACAAAACATACACAGCTTAAAAAGTTCTTAGATTAAATGTTCCTTACTGAAAAAATCGTTACTTAACGATTGTAACGATATACGTTGAACTGTTGAATTTGGTTTATAAACTTGATTGTACTGTTTCATTTACAAATAAAGAATTATTTATTTATGTTAAAAAAACATAATACTTGTAAAACAACTAACATGTATTATGAGTAGTCTTGTTTTGATCTGTGTATACTTCAATGTATCGTGATTGATATCTAATCAGTGCGGAGGTATCCAAAGTTCCAAGGTGATTGTAATATATAAAAAAACGAGATGATGCTGCAAAAATATAGAACAGGTTCTAACGGTATTTATCGGCATAGCAAATCCATAGTTTATTTCCATTCTAACAAAGAACTCTTGAAACTTGAAATCTTGAATTTTTTCGATTGATTAATGGTTTATATATTTTATGGCTAAAGCACCGACACAGTAAGTCGGAGATGCAGGTTCGATCCCCGCTGGAACGGTTGATTTTTGATATGATATTAAAAATTGTTTAGAATTTCCTAATGTGTGGGTAACACAAAAATAAATCTTACGGATTAATGGTTTGTTTTCCGTAAAAAAATATTTACAGGTTCTAGTAGCTCATTGTAGCAGTAGGAACCTAGTATTGAGTGTTTAAGACATAGGTTTTCCTTAAAAACTTTTACAAAACACTTTTTTGCTTAGCATCGGAACTAATTAGCTGTTCCTTGTCATTTATTGTTTTATTTGAATTTCATTGTTACAATTAATTTTAGATTTTGCATTTATATTTTAGTAGTTAAATAGAAATCGAAATAGAATTTTATTATGTCAAATTACTTGCGATTGCATCATAATAAAAAGCAAAAATATGCGTTTGAGTTGTGTTTCGTCGGCCCGAGGTAGCGAATTTTTCATAAAAAATAATTATTAAATTTTTGAACAAAATATCTTTACATTTAACAAAGTTTATACTTTTTACTGCTGTAAATTTAAGGACTTTGAAACTTTAATAATGTTAAAAACTCATAAACACTTTTGATCTTGTGTTTTGAAAATGATAATGATAGCGTTAAGATATGCTTGTGACCTTATTTATCATCGCCCACTAAGCTATGCTGTGTTTGGTTGGAACCATGTTTTAGAACTATGTACATGTAATCCTTGGTTACACAACTGTTCGAAGACACACTGATGAATTTCGGATAAAATGGATATAATTTATATTAAAACTAGTTCGTGTTATTAACATTTAGAAATTAACTCTCATCCCATGTGATGGGTTGCTTATTAAAAAAAAAAATTGTAACAAAACTTAGATATATTATTAAACAGAACTTAAAACACAAATCTTTCTTTTTTTCTCGGTAATTCAAAAATAGTATACTATATATTAATTACTATCTGATAATAAGTAATGATGAAAGCCACAGACGTTATATTGATAAAATTAGTTTAACTTCTACACCTGACTACTTGAAACGTCGATATAATTAAAGCGAGTTGGATGCAACGTTATCATTCCGTGTCGAGTCGCTATAGAGGACGCGCGTGCCTTATTAGCTAACTTATTCGTGATTTTAAATTCAAATTAAGAATACATAGCATATTTTTTATTTATTTGGTAACACTAGTCGTTTTTAATTTGAGTTTGAAGTGTTAGTGGCCAGTGTCTGCCTTTTTTTGCCGTAAAGTGTTTAAGGAAATCGTAAGTTTTCATATATATATATTTTTTTATTACAACATAGTGACTTATTTACTTTGACAAAATATTTTTGTATAATATAACAAGCTACTTATATAATTATGAAAAAAAAAATTACATTGAATTACATGAAATAAGTGTACCCACAATATTCACACCGTGATATTTTATTTTTTTAATATAAAATCTAGTTAATGAGTTGCCTTATAAATTTGTTGTATTCATATTTAAATATTTATGTACAAAATATATTTTCATACATCAATAATATCTACCAGTAAATTCTCAGTGTGTTAAAAATCTGCCCAGTAAAGAATATTTCTTCCTATAATATTGTATTAATAATTATAATAGTAAAACAAATCTTTGCATTTAATTTTATATCCAACCTTATAATTTTAATGTTTAATACTTTAATAAAAAATCGTACACGAACGTATTTTTTTATATAAATGTATTTATATAAAAAATTACAAATATTTTTAAATTTAATAGAAAATGGTGTAACCCAAAAAAACGTAATAACTAAATTCAACATTACTATTATTTATTGATTATAAACTTTACACTATTAAAACTTTAAAATCGATTTTCTAAAACTTATTTATTACGCGGATATATAAATATTTATATAACAATTTGTATATATAAATATTTCATTAGACAAAATTGAATGGTATTGTAAATTTATGAATAAGTAAAACTACCGTTCAGAAATTATGCTCACATTTTATTTCAGCGTTCGTTCGTGAATAAAATAGACAAAATTTTATTACTAATCAGATTAAAAATAAAAAATAAACTCATTATAATGTTTGCTTTCTATTGCTGTTTGTAAGCTACCTACAATTATGCCAATATATATATATCTGTTTTATTGAGTTATAATTACGACTCGTCCATCCGCCTTATATATTATAAATAGACTAAGATACATAGAATAAGATACATAAAATAATTCATAGACTAAGCAAGAGACGCAAACTCAGCGTTTGGTCGCCCCCCCCCCTGCATCCGCTGGGCCCAAGACTGTAGTAGTTAAGCAGAGACATTAAAGCCTCCAAATCGGTTACGTCTTTTATTTATTTTTTATTTAAATTAAGATAGTAAAAAATTAAAAAGTAATTAATATAAATGGTTTTCAAAACGCTCCGAAACCAAAAGTATTGTAAGCCTATACTTAGTTTGTTTGTTTGGTCGAACACGGTCTTCTAAGAATCTGTAAAAAAAATGCGTTAAGAAACCCGTTTGGTTCGATAAAATAGGCTATATAAGAACCTATTAGTAACCGTTAATGGAGGTGAAACTGCACGGGCTGTGTAGTAGAATAATAAAATTATATATGAATACTACATGTCTTTAAAACATGTAATATTGTATGACTAGAAATGAGCGAATGTAATCAATATTTCGTGTTCAGTATTCATTTCAGTTGCTGGGAAACGATAACTTGACTTTCTAAATATTAAAAATCATGTATGTAATATTAAAATATCATAAAATAAACAAGTGTTCTGTATTTCCTTTAATCTAAAGAGTAAGGTGGTTTTAATCTCTCTACATTATAGGATAAAGTAGCGTTTGAAGTGCGTAGAGAGTTACGTTTTAAGGCTATTTCACTGCAATAGTGTAATGTATAAGTATGATGATGTAGGTACTGGTACCTAGATCAATTATGAGGTATTAATTTCTAACCTTTCATCTTGATACGAAAAGTTGTGCTTGCTAGATATTCATAGGCTATACGTATAGAACATAACGTTTTAACAAATCATCTGTGTAATTAATAATGTGCTGTTAATAACTACATATATAGATATGTGTTTACGTATGTGTAGGGCCACGTCTCCTATAAATTAGGCATATATTATTTGCTGTGACCTGCCATGTTGATCCATGGATTTTTATGAATAGTACTGATCCTTCTCCTGCATGGGGAAAGAGTCCTATGCCCAGTAGTGGGATATTACAGGCTGAAGCGAAAAATCTAAGCTTTTGCCTATACACGTGAATCAAATAAAAGCACTTACTTTACATGTTTGGGCTGATAATAATCAGTAGGAGTTTGTCACTACTTGCGGGCGTAGAAATTATAAAATTAGTAAGTAAATTATAAAGTTAGTATCTAATATATAAAATTCTCGTGTCGCGGTGTTTGTAGTTAAACTCCTCCGAAACGGCTTGACCGATTCTCGTGAAATTTTGTGTGCATATCGGGTAGGTCTGAGAATCGAACAAGGGGAGGGGATTAAGGGGGTTAATAAGATGTATGGCAAAACAATATGCGGGGTCAGCTACTAAGTTTATAAAATTTATATCATGAATAATAAATATATACTACTTATTTGATATACTAGAAAAAAAATGTTATTTTTTATATACAAAATCAAATAATGAAAAGAACCTCAAAAGGAATGAATTGATTGTGAGTATCAATATAAATTCCCATGTAAACTAAATAATAAGGATATCAAACTGGACTTGGTATGTCAATATTCTGTAGTTGAAATTTATTACTATATAAGTAGGAAAAAAAAATATATATTTTCGATTTGTTAAGACGTACATGATGACAAATGTAAGTTGCGTTCAATACATCACGAAAATGAGTTAAAATATATGATTTTCCTGTTACGTTGGTAATATTAAGGAATTTAATATACTTGTTTTTATCTAGAACTTAAAATACAAAAATCATCGAATTTGTTCTGACTAGTCTTTTGAGCGAGGTCTATTTATACTTTTGTTCCGCATTTCATGTTTGAAGAGCAAAATCGGAGTTTGCTAAAAGAAAGAAAACAAAAAAACAAACAGCAGTAAACAAGACAGCTATAGTTTTTAATATGTATATTGAATATGAAGGAGCGAGACAGGAAATGATTTCCGATCGGTTTTCTTACTAAAGTTCCATAACATCAAAGACGCTACAGATAAGCAGCTTTAGAGATTCATCAATTCATGTGTGTTTCAGATAATATCTTCAAGTACAATTCATATGACGTTTTGTGTACATGTTACGTCAGACACTATTTGTGGAATAAAGGATGAGGTTCTTTCATTCATAAAAACAGTTTTGATGACGTCACGATTCATAGAATGCAACTATTGGCTTTTCCTTCTGTCATTGTTGTTACTTCCTTCGCAAGTAGTTAAATTAGTAGATATATTCGAAGTGGTCATTTTTTAACATACATACACCCTTGTGTTATAGGTAACAGCCTACTATAACTGTTATAGATTAATATTTTTTTAAATAAATATACATAGATATAATAGATATATAAATACAAATATTAAACCCACAGACTCAGGCGGGAATCGAACCTGCAATCCGCGGTATAGAAAGCAGGGCCACTACAAACTGTGCCAATGGCTAGTCGATTATTTTAAATATTATTTTTAAGCGTCTAATTAAAAAGTAAGCACGCAGAACTTTTGATTTTATTAAAATGAAAACATAATTAGTCTAAATTCACTCTATAATTAACTGAAAAACAATTTTTTTATAGTGGTACTTAATTAAGACTAATACATTTTATATTTATTAAAATATTTTATCGCCCGTAAGAATCGAATATCGACTTTTTTTTTCTTAGGAAGTTCGTCAGTATACCCACGATAAATCGAGTTGCCATAATATTCCTGGGATATGCTGATTCGTAGTATTTTATTAACGTATTCAAATTTCTCATACATAATTGTTCTGATTGACTTATGTATATGTGTTACGGATTTTAAAGAGAAGTCGATCCTCTAAGGGTTTGCATATTAAGGTTAATCCATTCTTACAATCGCGTTGAAGCAATATAAAGTTTTGCCTACAAGTTTATTTGACTATTTCTCCGTAGTAAATAAAAATTTACCAAGGAGATTTTATAGGTTTAAAAATTTTAAAATAATAAAGCAGGAACATTTATACGTGTATTTAAATTTATCTAGTCTTAAGATAATCATGATATTCGTTCGATTTCAGAAAGTGTTTTTGTATACTGAGACTTGTTTATTGATGGTAGTAAAGACTATAAACATCAAGTAAAAGTGAATAACCAGTGAATCGACAACTTGTTTTGCTACATTTCATTTTATTTTTTATTTAAACGTTATATATAACATATTAGTTGACCAAAACAGAAGATTGTGTATTTAGTAATAAACTAACGTAATAATAATCGTCAAGTGATTCTAGTAGTAGTTATTCAAGTATTAGTTATTCTAGTAGTAGTTATTAGATACAATGTTGTGCAAAAGTAATATTTAGATCAATGCTTGAACATAAAATACGTAAATAAACACACCACAGAGTTCCTGGTTCCAATATTTATTTTAACACCCGATTAAAATATACACTAACCAGTAGGTATTTCTGTCCGTAGTTTCCAAATACATAATTTCATAATATCGAAATTTATCTTCATGTTTACCTCATTTCCAAAATGTTATCCTCATATCTGAAACATTGTATGCTATGAGTAATATTTTATAAATTTAGTGTTTTCTTGATGTTAATTTTCAGGAAATAGTTCGATGCCTAAGTTTATTTCTAACTAGTTGGCCTTACAGAAGTTCCCTGTACGTATTACGAATCGTAAAAGGCGTAAAGTTTAAATAATCGTTGCTTTTTTTGGAATTATTTAATTTTCTTTTTAATTATAATTTGCATTTCTTAAGAATTAAAAAAAATCTTAATTAGGCCAGCCGTTATAGAGCTTTACGCTTAGCAACACATTCGTGTTCTAAAGTATGCTTAAAAAATTGAGTCGTCGTATTTAATTTTGAATGTAAAACTGTCTGATTAAGTTGGCGAGTACCGAGTTACTCTTTAGAATTGTTATTTTATAATTTATAGATTATCATATTAGTCATAGTCATATCCTCATGATATGATAGTCAAAATTATTGAATACGTTTCTGTCATATATATAACCTCGTTCTGATTATCATACTTTTACTAAGGGCTTCATTAAATTTAATTACTAAATAGCTTACCATACAGACGTTGTTCTGTCTTATGAATTCTCGAAGACTCGAACTGCTTAATAGAAATAATTGTTTTTTGATAATATCGAATTTTCTACGCAATTGCATTTATATTTCATTCTACAAGAAGCTTCTACGAAGTAAAAAAAAAAAGAACAGCCGAATTTGTTCAGCAATCTTTAGGTTTGCGTTCTGAAACACATTTCCAAACTTGCGGCTCACAATAAACCGAAATTTGTGGCTTAAACCACCGCTCCAAACTAGTGTCGAATTCAATGCTAAGAAGCCGTATAGCTATTAGAATTCCAAATTATTTATTGGCCTGGATAAATTGCTAATACGTTACTACTGCCAGCCGTATTTAATTACTCTCAAGGCTCTTGGACCGCAAAAATTGGTCTCAGAACTAGTCATTCAATTACTACAAGTTATCGCCAGTGAATTATGATTAATTTATTTATGATTTAGTCGGGTATAACTCTAAATTTTATTAATATTCAAGAAGAATTTCTCAATATTAAATTGTAATATAGCCTAAGATTATCAAAACTTACCGTTGGTATTACGAATCGTAAAAGACGCTTTATTATTAATCGCATCGCATTAACGATGCTTTCACCTACTTGAGAAAATTTGCCACCGTAACAGTTACTTTTTTAGGCTTTCAGGATAAATTCAGATTGACATATTACAAGACAATTTACTATGTTTTTCATCATAAATTGTCGTTTTAATTTATGTGTATGTCTTTTTAAATACGATGACTTATTTGATTTATTACTTAATAGCTATTATTTAGCGTTCTTGTATATTACGATAATGTGCAAAAAGTGTCATCTCACTGATTTTTTATTGGCTATAAAATAACGCGATACGAATCATTGAAGCGAAGAAGTAATATTAGACGCGTGTGTGTGTAATAATAATAAAGTAGTCTAAAGATATTTTAGTTGGTAATTGAATGAAAGTATGTATGGAAATTAATTATACTGACATTTATAGTTAGTTGTAGGATTCAGCAGATATGTGTAACAGATGAACCTTATTGCAGATAATCACAGCCAAATAATATCTACTGGTCTCAGGTACTGGTCAGTAAGGTAGCTAGCGCTCTTGAGGAGGGTCAGAAGTAGGGTCAGCAGAGCGCTTGCAAATTCCGTTAGTGTTGCAGACATCCATCAAGAGCGCTATTTGCCCTAACATTAATAGGGTCTTACGTTTGTTTGTCATTCCAGTGGTATAAAAAAATTGTTTCGGGAATGTATCTAGACAAAAATCTTTTTATCTGTCGATCTTTATAGCTAAAGTACACGTATACCAATTATATTAATAAACTGTAAAAACGTTTAATAAAAGACAATTTATTTACAAAACATTTTTTCACAATAACCTTCGCAACGTTCGTTAATTTCGTTAGCCCATTTCCCCTAAGTATTTTGTAATTTCACTGTTTGAACAGACTAACATTCTCGGTACTAAACGAAAACGTGTAATTGCACTTTATCGGCGTGCATTACACACGTCACGGTTGATAATAATTGAAAACCGAATCGGTTGAATCATATCGTTAATCAAAACATTCTTATCAGAGAGAAATGACCAACAGTGTTATGTTTACTTTTCGAATTATGCCATTTTAGTTTTAAGAACTTATGTTATGCATAATCACGCTATTTTTGAAATATTTTGTATTAGAAAATACGGTTAGGAAATGTTCACTAAAAGTTTTTTCTTATCAAACACTACTACTGCTGAAATGATGTCACAGCCGTAATAAACTTTATAACATAACACTTTACTCAGTTACTAAATCTAGTTAATATTATTAACGTTATGTACACAAAGTTTTAAATAAAATATTGAACGGATATTATTTTGATATTTTGACTTTGGTTTATATTTATCAAAATAAATTTTTATTTATCTACGAGTGATGATAATTAATGAGTTGTACGAGGAAGGTAAATTTTATTTCTTGATCGGAATAAAACGTATTAATATTTGTTTTCAATAAAATTTCTATCACCTACTCAGAATATCCGTTTCATGTAACTAAAATAAATATCTAAAGTATTGGTCGATGAACTTATTAAAAATAATATTAGTATAACGAATACGCTAATATTTTGTGTAAACATTTAAGGTAATTACCTATACTGCTTAAAAGAGAAACTTTTGAAAGTTTATTTTATATTTTATACACGTTGCATCTAATGAAACCTGTGTCGACATTTATGTAATCTTTGAGTAGATAATTTTGTTTGTATTTGTTCTTTTAATGGGGAAAGTTGAACTGTTATAAAGATAGATTTTAGTAAATGTTCTAAAGATCATTTATATTATAGCTATATGTTTTCTTTAACGTGTATGAATTATTTTCAAATTTTTTATAAGGTATTGGAAATAACAACTAGTTTGCTGTAAATCAGACTGTGCGAATAAGCATTTTATTTTTTGTTGCAATTGAGTTATCGCGCCACTTCTATCACAAGGACATTCTATTGATTCCCAAACCTAAGGTTGACAGGAAGAGATAGCTGTTTCAGTGATAAGGCCGCCTCTTGTGCATCTCTTTCTTTTGTTGATATGTTAATCCTTTTTGGTGTATAATTAAGACTATTAAATTAATGAATAAGTAAATAAATAAACAAATAAATAATAATACAATCGACATAGTTAAATAATAATAATTATAGGGGTTTTTATTTATCACTTATTAGTGCGTCAATACTAAATCCGATATGCATGTGAGTTCACAGTATGTACCTATCAATTTACGAAATGTATTTTTTGATTTTATCATATATAAAATGCGTCAATGCAATTAATTTTAATTATACATATAGATAATACTTTTGCGTTTTTATTTTTATTTTATATATGTATAGAACGGTTTGATAAGATACCGGCTAATAATATAGTCAGTACTAACAGTTGCCCGTGGCTTCGCTCGTGTACAAATCTATAATATTAGGAAGGCTAAAGTAGTCTATAATCATTATAAATAAATAAATAAACGCTTCACACTAAACGGCGCCCAGTAGGATTTTTTCCTGTGTTTGGGGTCCGGAAACACACTCAATACACAAGTACAAACGCCCAGACCACGACAAACATCTATATGGCCAATAATCTGTCGTGAGCGGGGATCGAACCTGCGACCGCCAGTGCAACAGTCAGTACTGTGACCGTTGCGCCAACGCGTCGTCAAATTATATTACAACAATTCATGACTTATTTGTATCACATTTATGGTTCATCTTTCGTAGGGGAGAGAGGGGCTTGTTGTAACAGGGGTAAGTAGTAACAGGCTCTTTTCACTAGGATCTTAAACTTTATCAACGCATTTCTTTGACTCGATTTAACCTATAAACCGCGCTGCATCATATTGCCATAGCCAGTGTCCCGCCAGCCGGCGTAATGAGCGAAATTGTGCACGCGCATCATTTTTGTCAGGTAATATAAAATTGTACTGTCGTAAAATTTTGGTTTGCATTATTAATATCGACTAATTTCAGACTTTCTATATCTTATTTACATACAAATTTATCTATCTTTGATAATGTGTAACAGTTTTTAAGGTTGCTAGATTGTTTAAATAGTTATGTTGATAAATGTTAAAAATCATACCATGGGGTTAGTTGTAACAAAAACCCGGGGCTAGTTGTAACAAAATTCCAGGCTTGATTTAACGTGTTACAATATGCCCCAAGTTATGTTCTTCTAGAATGAGGGTGTATAAAAGAAAGTCAGAGCGGGCAACACAAGCCAAGAAGTGTACGAGTTAGCGGCAGCTAAAATTTTAGAAAAAAATGCAGTATTCGGAAAGCTAGTCAGACTTTTGGATTATGTCACGTATCTCTTTATAGATACATATTGTCTGGTATATGTGGTGAAGCTTACACAGATTCAAATAAAGAAGATTGGGTAGAGTGTATCATTTGTAAGATGTGGGCACATGTAGGATGTGTTACAGGAGACACTATTTCTTTTATTTGTATTAATTGTTGCTCAGATGAAGACTGAATTTAATTATAATGAAACCTACCAAATGTTGATTCTTATATAAGTACAATACTTTGTTAGATAGATATTAAAAAGAGATAATTACGAAGCATACCTTAGATATAAATAATTTAATTACTTACTGTGATATAAAAGTGCAATGATGATTATAAGTAGTGTTTAAGTACATAAAACAGTTAATTATTTAATTTTTAGGCGTTGATTACTTAAAAGTCTATTTGAGTTGATTTTTGATAAGAATTACATAATACCTACTTTAAAAAGGTGTCAATTTTGTTAAAAATAAACAAAGAATAAATGATTACAGGTATTAGTGTCGTTTTTTTTGTCGTTACTACTTGCCCCGGTAGATGTTACAACTTGCCCCAAGCACGAGGTAAGTTGTAACACCGCACTTCTTCTAGAAAATAATTGATTGTAAAATAATGACTAATAGTTATGGTATTATTTTTACTTTATTGGGTAGAGGAAGAGTTACAGCATCCATCCATCTTTATTTAGTAGCAATATAATCAATAGATTTCAAGATATATTAGTTTTCATGAAAAATGTTACAACAAGCCTCTCGCTCCCCTACTACCAGACTTCTCGCAAAGCTCGCGCTCGCTCCCAATTACGTTTCATGTCACAGTCGCGTGAATGATGGACTTTTATACAAACTTGTTTCTCAAGCCATTTTTAGGTAACTCCAGTGATACGGACTAATTTCCTATTTCACCATTTTGAATTTATGTAAAAGCTGGGATACTCATTTACGTTATATGCAATGAAGAATAAAAATAAAAATTCATGTTATTAAAATTTCTACTTTCGATATGACGGGAAAACGTTTACGATATTACGATATATTGAAGAGTAAAAATTACATCAAGACTAAAAAATCACATCAAAGGGTAAAAAAATATTTATACAAAAATAAAACGCACTTTTATATGAAATTTTGATGTGTTTGATTTTCCCGTAATTTCAAAAATACTCATCAGACGTCTATGGAAAAAGCTTCAAGCTTCATACTCTAAAAATAAAGGAGTTCAATACAAATTTCATTCCCTATTTCACCCATTTAGATTTAGAATTTTCACAAATACTGAAACAGTTGTTCACTCTTTTTTATTTAGTAGTCTAGGACTAAAATTTGATGTTTTCAGTTTTAAAAATGACGAATTTCTCTTAAAAGTAAATTTTCAATCCTTATTTCATCCTTTTAGATTGTCAAAAATTAAGTTTCATGCTTTATTTTAAAAAAATACGGGCGAAGGAATTGTATGACAAAAACAAACTTTCAACCTCTATTAGACGCCCTTAGAGGTTTAATTTTTCAAAATCTGTTCTTATTGGACATCTTTTACAATAAGTTGTAGTATTTGTAGTACGAAACCAACTTAATACACAAAATCCGTTTTTAGCGAACGTTTACTGACTATTAACTATCTCCAAACAACCACACTAATCCGGTCCTGTCACAAAATACTTTCTTAGCGGACTTTTACTAATTTTAAACTACATCTAAGCTACATTTTAAACATGTAGCATAAAAATGATGAACTTTTATACAAACTTGTGAGAGTCCTAAGACAACCTTAATCGGCCCTTTAAAAAACAAACCGTTCTACAACTACAACTGAGTCAATTTTCAACTTGTAGCACATACAATAAGTAGGAACATTTATAAAGCCTTTCGAGAGCCATTAGACCATCTTAATACAGCTCTGAATCAAAATGATTAGTAGACGTTTATTAGCTATCAACTACCTTCCTGCCAAATTTCAAGCTTCTATAAAAAATAAAGGATTTTCATGCAAAGTTGAAAGAGCACTCAGACCCCTTTAATCCGGCCCCATCGAAAAATTCGTTATTAGCGGACGTCTAAAAACTATAAAATGCCTTCCAGCCAAATTTCATATTTATTCGTCCATTGGTTTTTGAGATTTCGCGACGAGTCAATGGCCCAATGATTTTATATACACATCTACTCGTATAATATTAATATACGTGAAGCAAAAACTTTATAAGCCTTTATATGGGGAAGTATTAAATTATGCATAAAAATACTTGAAATTAACAAACAAAAAAAGATGATAAACACTGCCATGTATTTGACCCACACGCATATATATATATATATATATATATATATATATATATTTTTTTTTTTTTTTTTTTTTTTAAATTTCAAAGTTATAATTTAAATTAATTATGGTTGAACTAGTAGTATGGTAGTTCACGTTATTTTTGGCGTAAACTTGTGGAGGCCTATGTCCAGCAGTGGACTGTATAGGCTGTAATGATGATGATGATGGTTGAACTTCGACCACCGGGCTAGTACAGATTAATTGAGAGTTATAAACTACTTGCAAGTATTTTTTTGGAACATATGATAATATATTAACATCATATGATTAAATATTATATATAAGAGATTCAAAAAACAGAGTTAAGAAGCACACAAATAAAGGTTATCATATCTACGTCGATATTTTTACATATAAAAACATACTCGTATATTATACGTGTATAATAAATACTAAATACGGCTGGTACAGTAAAATAACTGTATTGAAGGTCTAAATAATAGGGTCGCTTGTTATTTGCTGGTTCTGTACAATAATCACAATGGAAACACCAACAAGTGATTATTTATTAATTATGTTGGTTAGCTGTGAAATTATTTGTACACGATTTGGCGTAATTTAGTACTCTGACTCTGGCGACATTACCTGTTAAATTGTCTACTTATTACTAGCCCGTCTTTTTTGTATATTATAATTTTTGATTTCAAACGAATATAAAACGATTGTAATTTACAATGATAAGTAATAATTGTGTTTGTAAGCAAACGAAAAAAAAACCGACTTCAATTATATCGACAAGTAATACAACGTAGGTAGACGAAAAAATAGTCAAGTAAATACGCATTATCAAAGATTACTCCAAAAGTTGTAATCAGATCTCGATGAAATTTAAATGTGGGCACATAATAAACATCAGCTTTTGATTAACTTAAAAATCATCAAAACCGGTACACCAGTAAAAAGCTATGCGGAATTTCGAGAGTTTCCCTCGATTTCTCTGGGATCTCATCATCAGAGCCTGGTTACCTTATCACGGTTCTACATCAGGGATATCTCCTTTTCAACAAAAAAAGAATTATCAAAATTGGTTCATAAACGACGAAGTTACGAAGTTTTATACGGTCGAATTGAGTAACCTCCTCCTTTTTCTGAAGTCGGTTAATAAAACGTTGGTAATCAAAAAATAGTAAATTAAATACGCGTTACAAAGGCTAATAACGCAAAAAGTACTCTTATTTTCGAATACAGTCGAATTGAAGACTCCACTCTACGATTATTCACGAACATTCGTAGAATTTTACTGTTTTTTCGAAAGCATATACCTACCTAGGTATATCTTATGTAAATAAAAATGAATAGCTCGCTGAGTTTTAAAGTTCAAGCTAGATTCGGTTAATTT
The DNA here is from genome assembly GCF_905220565.1 of Melitaea cinxia. NCBI lineage: Eukaryota > Metazoa > Arthropoda > Insecta > Lepidoptera > Nymphalidae > Melitaea > Melitaea cinxia. The sequence continues at coordinate 4,118,453 of NC_059399.1, forward strand.
ATTTTTACGTTTTCTAATACTTTGGAGCAGTTTCATACCTAGTGAAAAAAAAAACAATATTAAAAATGTCAGAAAAAAAAATCGTAACAATTACTTCTACTTCATGTATTTAACAGTTCACAAGATGTCTGTCGAGTCAGTGTTTATATAATATAAGTTGTTATATATGCGTCTATATATTGATATTATACTTGTGAATGGATTATAATTTGAGTAATTCATGAAAAAATATCGTAAATTTGCCTGTCATTATCATCAAGTCATTAAACACGAATAATTTATGACGTTTCCGTCATATATTATTATTTATGTGATATTTGTTGAAATCGAAAAATAATGGAGTATGTGAATGTATTTTAGAGACCATTAAATTTCGAGTTGATTATGCAAATACTACCATACCGACCGACGCGTCGGTATGGTGTAAGTTTGAGGTAAATGTTCTGTTGTTCGACTGGAATTCATAATATTTACACAACTTGCTCGTCAAGTTTGCCGTTTACGATACACTTGTCTATTATATGGCGGATCGTTGTAATATTTCATCGTTTCCTTAATTTAAGACCATAGATTTTGTCACATGGTAACATATTATATACTTTTAATATACTAGTGTTCGCCCAGAGGTCGAAATTCGACTATCATTAAAAAAATTTATTAAAGAAAACCAAAAAATAATGAAAGTAAAGAACCTTTTTAAAAATTTTTTATTATTGATTGAACAAATTTGATGAATTAAAATTAAGGTAAAATTTTGTCTTGCTAACTCGATAATATCGATAATATAATGAGATAAAATATTCAACTATAAATATTTTATCTATAAGTAGTCTTAATCAGTTATATCTCTCTGCACTTACTTTGTACGTGGTATAAGTAAATTATCCAAAAAAAAAAAAAAAATGTTTTACGCTGCGAACGTTTAAGAAAAAGTCAGTTATGATGTAGTAGATTCGCTGATTATTCAGAAACAGTTCGAAAGCCTGTCCCGTCAGACTGGACTTATTTGTCTCGAGACCATAATTACGTTTACAGCAGGATATGTGAATGTTAACGAGAAACTGAGAAATCTTGGGATAACAGCTGCCTAATTATTGCTCTTTATGGTAAAAGTATCTTGAAATGATATTTCTCACAGAACATTTCATATATGGTTACAATAAAGAACTAAACGTTTTGTGGACAGAATTGTTTAAAAAATTATAATTATACTAATTTAATTTATTTAAAATTAGGTATTTTTATCTACCTAATTTTTTTTTTAAATAAGATTTGGTAATGCTCAGTTACAAATGGATGTATTGTGTTGATTTTTCGAAAATTAATTTTGTGTTCAAAAAGTATTATGTATCGTTGAGTTTGTTTGAAATGTATTTAATGTGAATTATTAGTAATTTTAATTAATGTAGAGATTTTTTTTCTCGTATCCATATAAATAAAAGTGAATGCAGTTTCATGATTTCCAAATCGGTTAAATAACTCGTGTAGTACGAGAATTTGGCCACTTTGACAGAAAAGTAATTACGAATTGCGTTGGATTTAAAGGTAATAAAAGTCAAGTTAATCATCTTCTGTCCTACTTGTTTAAAAGAAATTCGAATTTTTTTAAATTAGTGTCTTTTAGTTGTAAATGTAATTACATTTTTTGAATGACATTACAACTCATTAAATAGCGGAAAATGTTGTAATTTTTTTTTTGACAATAAAACTTTATATAAGCTTAAAGTATGGATTGATTATATAAAAATTAAAAGTTTAACACTTGTTTATTCTTAAAAAAATATGTTTAATGCTCATATATATATGGTAGCTAGTGTGCTAATAGTGCCTACCTACTACTATTGATAAAATCTGCTACTACGTAGAAAACTGTAATCATGATTTCGCCCCGCATCTTTAATTTTTTTTTTTATTAATGTCTGGGTCTTTTGTAATATTTATTAATATAATTTATTACCACACATAATCGAATAAATTTTGTAAGAAAAATTCGGCACACGCCTCACTAGACTTGTTTATTATAATTTAAATTTTATATATGATTATATAACAGTAAAATTACTTAGAAATGATAAAAATAATCAGCCACGTGTCCACGTAATATTGTATAAAGCATGTGTATGTAAATTAGGCTAAATCGTTTTGCATTCCTGACAACTTCTATATTTACAATACATCATTTTTTTTTAATTTGTTTGTGATAGATTTTTTTCTTTTATATGTACAATAATTGTGTTTGCAGGTAAACGAAAAAAAACGATTTTAATTATATGGACAAGTAATAACAACGTGAGTAGACGAAAAATTAGTCAAGTAAATACGCAGTATCAAAGATCAAAAGTTGTAATCAGATCTCGATGAAATTTAAACATAACACAACATAACAATACGCTTTATTGTACACCAAAACAGAAATAATACATACCGGATTGATTTTAACAGAGTATCATAAGGTACAAAGAGCGGCCTTATCGCTGAAAAGCGATCTCTTCCAGGCAACCTAGGGGCAGAGGAGATGGTATTGTGTCGGTGTAGGTGTACAAATTGAGACATAATCCTTTAAATATATTTACTTACACACATATACATATATATGTACATACATACATACATACATACACACATACATAATTTAAATATGCCTACATGATAAACATCGGCTTTCGATTAAATTAAAAAATTTCAAAATCGGTACACTCAGTGAGAAGTTATGGGAATTTTCGAGTTTCCCTCGATTTCTCTGTGATCCCATCATCAGATCCTGGTTTCCTTATCATGGTACTACACCAGGGATATCACTTTTCCAACAAAAAAAGAATTATCAAAGTCGGTTCATAAACGACGAAGTTATTCCCGAACCAATGAGTTATATTTTTGTTAAAGCATAACACAATTTTGATTCATCTAAAACAAAGATTTATTTATTAAAAACAGATAGGTTTTACATAACAATTATCACAATCAAAAAATAATTAGGTAGGTACTAACCTAAAACAAAGAATCGTCAATTAGATGTTCATGCTTTACAATTGTTATTATAAAAACTTAAATAGTTCTTTACACTTTGAATTGAAGCAAACTCACAAACAACTACGTTTTAAAGACATTATAAAGAAAACATTTGTAATCTAATTAATTCTAACTATTTGATTTGGACAAAAGAAAAAATACGCTTTTATATTCTCCCCACTGGTGGCTCCCTCTTGTAGCTTAACTGATAGGTACATACTCAAAAGTCAATGTCTGTGTCCCCGGAGAAGAAAGTCCGGGTAAAGAGGGCAACCTCGAGGCCCGTACCCGGACAGACCCTCGGGCCTGTCAGGAAGACCCACACACAATGTCTGTGTCAACGTCAACACAAAGCTTACATATATATGGTCGAATTGAGTAACCTCCTCCTTTTTTGAAGTCGGTTAAAAAAGAAATGACGTTTTGAATATAAATGTAACTGCATTATTTAATTACTTTATTTCGACGAATTGAAAATTATTTTTCTGATTTTTTTATATATATTATATATATTTTTAAGTTATATACCTAATCGTAGTTATAATCAATACATATATTAAAAATGTAACATTTTTGAGCACGCTAATCTCAGAAACGGCTTATTCGATTTTGAAGCGGTTTTCACTTACATATTGTGGTAAACTTCATTTAACATTTAGTGTTTGTTCCATGTCAATCGGTTTATAAATAAAAAAAGTTATGCCAGTTTAAAGAATCTCGTTGAACATCCCATAGAGGAAAGATCCACGCGGCCAAGCTTGTTCTTAATATGACAAACCAAATTAAAATACATTACTTAAATAATTTAAAATGTCCTTAATTGGGTATATGCTTAAAACGAATGTAAGTCAATTAAGGTTATGTATATAATCGAATATCTATCTCTTTACCTAGTGGAACATAAAACAAGCTTGGTGGAAAAATATAACACACCTTTAGAAAACTATATAATCACGCAATTAATCACGTAATTTTAATTGTAAATGCAAAGACTTATCGCAGTGACGTGTGAATTCAATTAAATACATAGATTTATAACAAAGTTTGGTTTGACGTATAAGTATTAAAAACGCTTATCAGATTAAAAAAGTAACTTTCTTCTAATTTTCTTCTCGATCTCTCTCCTAAAAAAAGACAAATAGTCAGCAACAACGTTACGCTATATTTATTTTTTGTTATAACATGGTTATAACAGATTATGATAGTAATTGACGTAACGTGTGCTTATTAAGTGTAAGCAAAGATGCAGGTAAAACTTGAATAAAAAAAAAGTTAATATTTACAAAAGAATTTATAGATACCCTGTTAATTCTCTATTTAAATATTAGAATAATGACTGTATTCTGTCGAATAAACGAATAATTAAAAATACTTCCTTGTATGAAAATAAACATTCAAGTTTCACAAATAACGAACATTAAATGCGCTTAAAAGAATAAAGCAAACTTTATGTATAATTTTTTTTATTTTTTTATACTAACATATATATTATAACGTCAATACACAATTTATATGATATAAAAGCTTGCCGCTACATTAAAGTACTCTTATTTACTAAAGTTTGCAATTTTTAAAAATTAAAGTCAATCAGATCAAGCTACATAATTTCCTTGTTTATCTACACAGGTAAAGCTACATAGTGTATTGTAATCCAAACCAACTGTGTATATAAAAATTCAGCTCTTTTTTTCATTTTGAAGCGTATATCTTAAATCGATGGTTTGAAATCTCATTGATTTAAATTGAATTGCAAGATTCACCCTAACGAACACACACAGTGACACAGGTCAAATTCGTGGATTCAATTTACGACGATATCATAATGATACCTACTGAAGTTGGCACTATAAAAAATGTACGTGTAGTACGCGGAAGTTTATCTGTAAAAATATAACAATGTTAATGAACGTAATAGCAGAGATTTTTTATTTTATCTTTCGGTATCTTATCATACATAATAATGCTTGCTTTTAACAGATAAACGTGCATGTCATTTACAACTAACGTGTTTGTTATTATTTATTATAATTTCTTTTGCCTTTTGTGTTTGTGTTCTTTAAATCAATTTATGAGTATAGCCATAATGATTTGGAACTTATTTAAAAAGTGTACTAAGTGTCCGTAGACTTATCCGTGTAGAAATCATTTATTTTTAATAATTATTGGTATAATATATTTATAAATAATATATTAGAAAGTTCGGGGTAACTTTTGTTCCCATGTGTATATTATAATAAAAAAGGTTTTGCGGTTTTAATGCTAAATTATAATCAAAGCTATAACGCTAATTGACTTTATATTATTGTACTGTTTTAAACATTTCTAAACGTGTTAACACCCGTATATCTACTGTTATATCATCTCGTCGTCTCGTTAAAAATTTCTCATTACGTATCATCAAAGTCGGTTTTTTAAATTTAATAATCATTGTCAAGGTTAGCGTATTCGCTGTCGAGTTCGTTCACTCGTGATTTTTTGTCGCCGCCTTGATTTTTATTTAGTGCTGACTCTTTGTTCACTGTTAAGAGTCGGTGTAGTCGGTAGTAGTACGAAAAGATTGTTTGCAAATCAATTACAGTCGGTCGTACAAATCGATTGTTATTTTTGATTTTGTTACTTGTAAAAATTGGTGGCAAATCAATTAAAGTCTGTATTCTCGTATATTATACAGATAAAACGTTATTACGTAATGATTAATTTTCGGATCAATATGAAGATGACCCACTTATTTTCATTCGATACAAATTATTGTCAATCAAATGTTTCTTATTTGTAGTACCGACATCGAGTGATTAATTTCTTCATAGAAATAACGTACAGTAAGACGCCATAGAACGTTCTAGGACTTACCAGCATTCCATGTCGATGGCCGTTTAGAGTATTCGCTTTTCTCCGTTGACCGTGTCACAGTCCTCAGTTAGCACTTATTAACTTTAGTATGCAGTAAGTACTCGTGTGGACATTTACTCGTTTTTTTTTGTTTGTCCAACGGAAACCTTTATAAGGAAAGGAGGTGACACGAATCAGAGACGTTGTCCTGCTTAAGATAAGGTTTAAGGTAGGGCAAGTTAGAATAATACATTATGAGACTAAAGCTTATATCAGACATCTAAATAAATGTAATACGGTATGTATATTCTACATTTTAATTACTGTTTTTAAAGTTTTAATATATTGTGATTAATTTCTACACCATTTCACTGACTTTGTTACTAATCATTGACTTGTTTGTATAATTGGGTCGGCAAACAAGCGAACGGCTCACCTAATGGCAAGCGATTGCCGTAGCTTATAGACGCCTGCAACACCAGAAGCATCGCAAGCGCGTTGCCGACCCTAACTCCAGTAGAGCAGAGCTCGCGTTCAGCTTCCTGCTATTCCCTACGTCAGTAGGCCATAAGTTCTCAGCAGTTTTCAACGACCCTTAGGTATATGTTGCTATGGCACTGCACGTGCGTAAATGTAACGAAATGGTCAGTAAACTATATCTACATTTTATAAAGCTGAAGAGTTGAACGCGCTAGTCTCAGGAACTACGGTTTCGAATTGAAAAAATTGTTTTTTTTTTACTCTATTTACTTATAATAGGTTAAATATATTGATAATAGGTTAAATAGTATTTTGGTACGTTTTTCCTTAAAATGAACGCGGGTGATGACGCAGGGCATAGCTAGTATGAATATGAAATGCTAGTAAACTTACTCTTGAAAGTTATACACGTAAAAATAAACTCTTTATTACATCCTACTCATTATACATATTTCCCATTCCTTACATTAATTAGCCTTTAAGATTAAGTAGGAAGGGAAGCTAGCTTAACATAAGCCGTACGTTCAAAGGTTTCTGTACATTTCGGGTTTCAAGCTAACAATCCTAGTACTGAGAAATTTTTGAATAAACCGATCATGGAATTAAAAAAAAAATACGTAGAATCTTTGATATATTATATAGTATATTTATATGTATATATAAATAATCTGAGACATTTTGACATCCATTTCTCCAAAAGAACTATGAAGAAGTTCGGGCCAAAAATACTAATTGTCATAGCTTGTAGTATAAGGTCAAATCGTATCCAGTATATTTTAATTCTATTCAGCTGTTTTTATTGTGTTGAATGACCAAACTACAGATGAAAAAAAAATATGTTTTTGGTTTTAGTATTGACTACCGAGTGACTTGACATTTAAAATATGTCTAATGTACAGAGTTGGACATGTTACGTGTAGTATTTATGTATTATATTTTTTATGTGTAGAATTCAGTAGTACTTATATATTTTTTAATTGACACTAAATCCACTAAGCAAAAATTCTAATGAAGATACATGGCAGTATCTGTGCGATCCCTTTGGCCGAGATAAGGATAATTTGTCCTAATTACTATTTTGTATTGACAAGCAAGGTCGATGGACTCAACTAACGACCAGACTCCTGTATCGAGGAAATAAAGTGCATGAAACAGCTAATAGGACACGCAAATGAGGCTCTTATTCTTTAGCAATAGATGCCAAAATTGAGCGAAATGTTTTTGAAAGTTGTAAGAGTTTGAACGGTATAGTATGGAATGTACAGCCATATAGTATACCTATACATTATTGTGTGTAATCTGCGTAAGGATTAATTCACGCAATGTCATACGAATTAACAAGTAACGGTCGATTAACTATTCAAATTGATCACGCTTTGAATAATGAAATAACGTATTGCAAGCGATTTAATGATAATTAATTAATTATATTGGACGTCTGTTGCTATATGCGTGTATAGATTGAATCTATTTACTATATTTTACATGTCATTTAATGGTTATTTCAATTTATAACCAGGATGTTTTTTTTAATTTCCATACTTTGTGACTCATACCATACAATCGTAAATAAAATATTAAAAAAAAGATTATATAAGACATGAATCGAAATCGAATGGTCCTTGAGATTATTTTACCTAAAATGAATAGTTCTATCGGTTATTACCAATAAGTATTTTTTTATTAGTGGTAAAAAATATTTAAGATACCTTTTTACAAACATCCTTATTCGCTTCTCAGGTGACAAAATAATTCTTATGATTTTATTATTTAAATTTTTTATAATTTAAATATAAAATCAAAGATCTAAGGCAAAAAATGTGTATAGTGTGTGTAAAATTTATACATATTTTAAAAAAACCAGATATAATTTTATACTACCATTTAAAATCAACTACTATTCCAAGGCTACATGAAATATTTTGAGTAAAAGAACATACACATTTATTTGGTAGTTTTAAATATTATGTAATACCCGATAGACGGGATCAGTTCTGTTAGATTTAAATCTTTATAAAAAGTTAGAAACATTAAATTAAATAAAAGTTGGAATCAGGTTGATTTAATACTGTTTTTATACGAGTGCTTTTCGTATAGTTATATATATTTTAAAAAAAGTAATGAAACAGTAAGAAATAAACGATGAACGAAAAAATGTTAAATAAATGTACACTTGTTCTCTCTAGTCCAACTAACTGTACTGTAAACATTACATTTTTCATTTCATTACATTTCATTTACATTTTTTTAAATTTAAAATTTTATAACATTATTCGTCTTCCCTTGTTTTATTTTATAATGTTATCTTATGAGATTAATCATTTATCACAGGTTTATCTGGCTTATGTTTTATCTCAATTGAAATATGAGACATATATCTTAATACATATAAATGAACAATTTAAACATCGTTTCCTATATTAATATAAAACAGGTACTGTGAGTCTTTTTATTGTTGTTAATTTTTGATGTGTGGGAATTCTTAATTCGATTCTCTCTGATCCTACGTCTAAACTAGCGATCAAAATATATTGTATGTTTTCGAAATTAATTAGATTAAGAAGGAAGTGATTTTTGTTATGCAGAACAATGGGGCTGACATAGTCGCTAAGCAAACTAAGCCAAGCCTCTTTTAGATATAAAAAAAAAAACAAGAAACGACTTTAGAAGATAAAACTTGGGTTTAGACTTTGAAGTTCCATTTGTCTGGTTTCCCCAAATTATAATACCCACATGAATAATTTTGTTGGGTATTCTGTAATGTAGGTAACAAAGATGGAACTTATAATGAAAGAATAAACTTACAAGATTACTATTTTATTAGTGAATTTTAAATATAGTTTACTGACTTTTTTTTTTCGTGTGCTTCGGCCTGTAATACTACTGGGCATAGGCCTCTTTTCCCATGTAGGAGAAGGATCAGAGCTTAATCCACCACGCTGCTCCAATGCGGGTTGGCGGATATATTCCCTACTACGAGTAACGGTCGCTATCAGGTGTACATGATAACAACTTTTTTTTTTCGTTTTTCTTTAATTTTCATTTTTTCTGTTATTTTTTTCAGAATAGGTTTAAATTAATAAATTGGAATTGCAATCGGATAATGTTTCTTTTTTTGTATCTGTAACTTAACAAAAGAATGAAATTCACCTTGTTGATATTTATTTAGTGACAAATCCATTATGACATATGTGATAAAGGGAAAATATCAATTTTGGATAAAATTGACAGGTTCAAGTACGTGATGTAAATTATATTTATATCTATCTATACAATAACATAAAAATGACAACTATTTTGTTTAATGCTTGATAAATATAGGTACACGTTTGAGGACCTTCAAATTTTGTACACTGTACATCTATAATGTAAATTTACACCACATATAAATAATAAAAAAAAAACCTATAAAAATACAAATATACGAAATAGAAACCTCCTTTTTAAAGTCCTTTAAATACACTTTATCCTTACACATTAAAATGACAATAAGATAGCAACTAGTCGCGATTATGTTGCGATTATATTGTGTTCTTGTTATCTCAATATTAATATTCTGCACACAGGTATGCGAGCGTTGTGAATACTGCGTACTTAGTTTTGGTGTCATCTGTACAAATGGTGTATACTTGAATTGTGTTTTTCGTCTTTTTTCTTAATGGGTCTTATCATTGCGGAACGTTACTTGTCATAGGCGAGTGCTGTTTCGTTGTACAAAAATATATAGAAATTTTTTAACGTTTTATCACTCATCATCATCACTTCAGCCTATCGCAGTCCACTGCTGGACATAAGCCTCCCCAAGTTCGCGGCGCGTGAACTCGAGTGTTTCGCCCATAGTCACCATGCTTGCTGGGCAGGCGGGTTGGTGACAACAGGGCTGGCTTTGTCGCACCGAAGACGCTGCTGCCCGTCTTCGGTCTGCGTATTTCAAATCCAGCACTTGGATGGCCATCCCGCCATCGGTCGGCTTTTTAAGTTTCAAGGTGGTAGTGGAACTGTGTTATCCCTTAGTCGCCTCTTATGACGCCCACGGGATGAGAGAGGGTTGCTGTATTCTTTACTGCCGTAAACTACACAGCGAAGTTTTAAAAATTTGGTTATTGACCTGACAAAACTTTGTCTTGCATGCATTGCAGATAGGGTTAATCTAAATCTACTAAGCATGGGCGTACCCAGGGGGGGGCAAAGAGGGGCAGCTGCCCCCCCCTGGATTTTGTTAACCTCCCTACTAACTATCTACTATTGTCGATAAAAGTTTTTATTTGCCATTTGGAATAATTTTATACTTTTAAAAATCGCGCGGCGCACCTATTCTACTTGCTAGCAGCCTGTAGGCAAACGCCGCGCTCGCTTGCCAGTGGCTCGGTCCGTGGCCGCTTCGGCTCCGCGCCGACACGGCACACGAACATTACCGAATCTAGCCGAGCCACGGCGAGCGCTCGTCTTGCTCGACGTGATGTGCCGCTACGGTGGGAGAGAGTACGAAAGGCTTGCATTTATTTGACATGTAATTGTTTTGAAAGAGCACAACGGGCTTTGGTGATGAAAAATATTAATTCAAAGTAGGTATATTAAAAATATTGGTAGATACTGTGTTACTGAGTTATTGTATTCTGATAATACGTATATGTACATATTCTGTTGAACAATAATAAAACGTTGAATGAAAATGGATATTCGGAACTTTTTTTGTGAGAATTTTATAATTAAAGAATTTGGCTAAGATCTAGACTAGGTAAAACCGAATTAGAAAATCTGAATTATGGGGTTTTTGGGTGTGGAGAGTGGAGGGTGTAGGGGAATCTATACAAGGTAACACTGTCACACCTCAAAACCCCATGGTTATGGAGATATCCATGGTTAAAGTTTTGAGGTTAGAAGAAGAATTTAAAGCTATTATAATACCTTTGAGCTCGTACTGTTTGCATTGTGTGACAAATCGACACTTTTAAACAAAATAACGCGTCAGGCATAATATTCTAATAAAATTGGTAACATTGCGTGCTAGAATATAGGTTTAGAAATTCGAAAAATACCCCAAAACCGAATCGGAGCACCCCACTGTCCACGTGGTCTTGGTCTGTCCTACCCCTAGAGTGTTTTTTTGTGTGCCGCGGAGGCGCGGAGGGAGGGCAGCCCTCGCCCGCCGTGCGAAAGCGCGCGAACGAATGCGTAGAGGAGCGGCAGCCGGCTCCGCTGCGGAACGGAGCAGGAGTGAGCGTGCTTTCGCACGCAAGGGCGGAAGGGCTGCACTTCCCGCAGCGCCGGAGCCAAGCGTTCCTCTAACTTTCGAAATTCTTCTTCTAACCTCAAAACTTTAACCATGGATATCTCCATAACCATGGGGTTCTGAGGTGTGACAGTGGTACCAGGGGTAGCGTTCCCCACCCTCTCCCCCTCTTCCCCCCACGGTCTCGAAATTCGGTTTTACCTAATCTAAAACTTTCCCAAAGAATTTAAATAAATAATTACCTATTTTACTTTATGTTTATTTATTTGACTAGGTGCTTATACGAGTAAAATTTGATTTGCCCCCCCCTGGCTCAGAACCTGGGTACGCCCATGCTACTAAGTTCAATAAGTTCACTTTTATTTAGTTTATATACCTATTTATATATATGTATACATTTAAAGTACCTTGTAAAAGGTCAGCGAAATTAGTCAATAGTATATGTAACAACTTTACTTTTGTATTATTTAACGTGTTTATGAAATTCAAGTTGTTTTAACCAAATCTTTGTTTATTACAAGCTATTCATCAAAGCGAGGTTGTTCAAGTACATAAGTAACAATGGAAATATATCTGTAATGTTTGCGGTAATTATTTTATTGTTTAACGCAAAACTGTTCGAAGTCTAAGGCACCGTAGACAGCGAAAATTCTATTTAGATAGATTTGTTATAGAATAATATACCTATGTAAAATTCAGGAACAGGCGATGAAAGAAACGGTATAGTCATTTTATTTTCATGGACAATTTACATAAAATTTTAGGTCTATTTAGTAAAATAATTCAAAAGCCTATAAATAGGTAGTTAAACTACTTTAGCCTAGAAAGTGAAAGTACTCTATTTGTTAAGGATCATTGTGGGTTTCATACCTTTTTCATATGTAAATATTACCTTTATCCACAGAAGATATATAACTTTGTTATAAATCTTGTTGTGTAGCTTGTTTAATATTAGTTGAATAATATATTTTTCTAAAAGTTAGTATACATATTATTTTTAATTATAATGACCGGTCCTAACCGGATTTTGTTTATTTATTCTAAAGTCTAAAGTTTTTTGCGAAATACAGCATTTTGAAGATTTTCTATTTAATATGTAAAAAAGTAGGTCCTAATATTAACGAAACTTGTTTTTGTTATATAACAAAAAGGTGGTTAAAGAAGAATCGTAGACAAAAATATTGCGATCGCATGGCATGGTACGTAATGTTATGAAAACAACGTTCACTGATCAAGTTTACCGATCATTGCCATACGCAGTTAGCATTTAAATTATTATAAGGCTGATCGTATGTAAACGTAGTTTTCTGCGCAGCACAGAGAAGTTAAGTATGAACAAATAATGAGGGTGAAATACTGTGATGTAGATACTGACATTTATATGGAGATTATGGTACAGCATTACCAGGAAATGACAGTTGGAGCTATTATGTTTCATTTCATGTCAGCAAGGTCTTTTTGTGTATGTTGGCTGTCATACGTCGTTTACTGAAGTTAGGACAAGAAGTTTAACCGATTGTACAATTTGTTTGTCAATAAATCGCGACATACGTTTACGCAATAGCTTTTTTTGACTTTTTTATGTCTTGACAAACATTTGATAAAACATTTCTTTTACCTGACTGAGCTGTGCTGCTTTGTGCTGTTCATTTTTGTGCTACTTCGTCAACATACGCTCAGCTTTAAACTTGTCGCGACTACAATTTCAATGTAAACCCACAAGAGCGGAACGTACTCGTAATTATTAAATGTTACATCTGTATTTGAAAAATAAATTGCATTACTACCGATTGAAGATATATAGTTGTTTTAAATTTATAGGTGTACAAAACAGCAGATAAAGTAGTCAGTCTCAGTGTAACTTTACAATAAATCTGCTTAAAAAAATGTTGTTTGAATTAAAACGTGAACACTAACGTAGAAGGGGAGGTATTTGATAATGTTAAACCATTTTTTACTATAATAAAATACAAATAAAAAAGCTGGGCTCTAATTAGCTAACTATTTTCTGAGTGGTTATATTATGGTTGTATTTTCGGAAGATTTTTTATTTTTTATTTCTGTTACTATTAAAAGAAGAGAATTGTCTTTTTTGATAGAATTTAAAAAACGGTAAAAATAAATTCTTAATTACTTTTAAAAACTATACATAACATATTTTAAATCTAAAAATTTATAAATAAATAGAAAACGTTAAATAAATCTTTTAGTAAGGTTGTGTTTCCACATGATTACTCTCGTTCAATGTCGAATATATAATGACTCCAAGTGCCATAACTTCATTAAAGTGTACAGTTATAACTGTTAAAAATGTATTCTTTTATCATTTAATAAATATGTTTCCATTATTATAGTAGTAAGCCGAAAACAATGCCTCCATAAATTAATAATAACATTGAAATAAAAAATAATTTTTATTATTTGTAAAATAAATTATTAGGTATATATTTTATTCCAAACAAATCGCAGTAAATGTCTTCATAAACTATTTAATGTAGTTTCAAAGTTTTCCAAGTAAACGTGTGTCAAATAAGTCAGTTATATAAGTATGTTGTATATCTTTGCACCTTATTGAACCTATAATGAACATACATTCAAACACGTGTTTCGCCTATAGTGATTACTTCTCTAACTCGTTATTTTTTTATCGATTCTTTATCTTTGTCGTAAAGTTGTAGGAATTGAGTAATTTATATTCATACGTTCTGAGAGAAAATATGAAATTTTTTGTTAGTATACATTGATGATAATGAAATAAATAACTTTTTATTGTTCACAGGTAATAAGGATAACTAAAAATGGCACGCATCAGCTCAGTATCCGCCCGGTCAGGAGTATACTCTAGTCATAGGTTAAGCTACTGTCTCGTCGCAATGTTTCTATTAGGTGAGTACATTAAATTGATGGTAATTAAAAATTATATTGAAGGTATGACATTATGACATATGAAATGTCATATGATGGTATGACATTTCTTACAAAATAAACATTCAACATCTTCGAAATATCACACAGAAGAAAAATATGGTATGAATTTTTTTTACGCACAACAATAATGTTTACATAGTAATCATAATTCAGTCGATAATTTTTAATAATCTCCATTTTTACACGTCTACATTAAAAAAAAAAACGCTTGTAATAGTACATTATATATAATATATACATTAAGGTAGGGCTCAGCAGGAAGACTTCGGCCGGCCGGACGACACGACCCCATACGTCTGAGGGGTGGCCTTGTTGTGAGCGAGGCCACCCCACCATTGTGCCAGGCAAAACCTTTGCCCGAGCCTACCGCCGGGGCGAGGTGACGAATGCTAGCGCGACCCCATCTCGCCCCACCCAGGCGGACGACTGCTATTGCACACGTGGTGGTTTTTTAGTCAGTAACAGTCTGACATAATCCTCTGGCGTCCCCGCGCTGAAAGGTCCATGATGGATTTTCCCCACGTAAAAAAAGGGCTCAGCAGGAAACTTCTTGTTCAAAATTTAAACTAGCTTGACTGGGGAAGTACCTCAACCTTACAAAAACCACAGCTAAATAACACTGCTCTCAAATAGTCTTGTGTTCCGGTGAGAATGGTGGCCCTAGGCAGGGTCGAGGGTAGGTTCGGCAACGGTCTTGCAATACTCCTTGGTCTTGCAGGCGTCAATAAGATACGGTAACCACTTACCACCAGGTGAGCCGTATCCTTGTTTGCTGACCTCGTTGTGTAAAAAAAAAATATCTCGAAAATTTTGTTAAAACATTTAAATTTTGAGATGACCACATTATTTATGTTATTGTTCTGGATTCTAACTAATTGTTAGTAAACAAGTAATAGTAACGAAGTCTTCATTTATTTTCTTTTTCAGGTTTACCCTTAGCACAATGTCAACTCGAGAAAATGTACGTAGATTTGACGGATATCCATCTACTCGTTGATGAGACGCGTCTGTTAAAATTGATTCAAATGTAAGTTCCACAAATGTTACAGTTTACAAGACTTCTTACCGTATGAAAAAGTTATGTAAATTTTATTGACTCTATTGTGAGTAAAATTGTTAACTATGTATCACAATGTTGTGTCAGTTTTACTAATACATTATAAATAAATAATATATTAAAAAACTATGTTTAACATACACACGATCATCTGTTTCTAAGTAGGCAACTTAATGCGTGTGCTTTGAGAACAGTCAACTGATAGAGACACATTTTTAAATTAAATAAATAATACATATATGAATAAATATTATACGTCCAGACTCGAGACGTGAATCATACCCACAACCCCTGAAAACAAAGAAAGCGTAGTAGATGGTACAGTTTGCGTCGGGCTAGATGCTTATAATTTTACAGAAATATATAAAAAAATAATTAGAATCGTATTTATTACCGTATAGTACGCTGTGTGGTTACGGCGGTAAGAATATAGCCACCTCCTCTCATCCTGTGCGTGTCGTAAGAGATAACACACATTAAGGGATAACACAGTTTCACTACCACCTTGGAACTTAAAAAGCCGACCGATGGCGGGATAACCATCCAACTGCTGGCTTTGAAATACACAGGTCGAAGACGGGCAGCAGTGTCTTCGGTGCGACAAAGCCAGCCCTGCGGTCACCAACCCGCCTGCCCAGCGTGGTGACTATGGGCAAAAACACGAATTCACGCCATTTTAGGCGCCAAATTGTGGAGGCCTATGTCCAGCAGTGGACTGTATTAGGCTGAAATGATGAACCGTATTTTTATTCCTATTTATCTTAAATAATCTTATTATACATAATTTCATAACAGCGGAGAATACAACACATCTCTCCAAGCGACCTCCAACATACAGCATCTAGATATAGTTCAGTTTGTTCCGTCAGTGATCGATATACCAGGTACAGAGGAACCTAACGCCACCGCAGAACATTCCTATGATATATGCGCATATGGAAAAAGCCCGGGACATTCAGAAGTAACCTTCAATGTAACACCGACAGGGTTTGTCAAGTAAGTAGAGATTTTTTTTTTAAATATAGTTGTGTGTAGAATTTTGTATAAATTAGCTTTTTCCTTAAGTATTCACACCGTCAAGCATTTGTCTAATTAAAGATTTCTTATAAGTACTTATTAGTTCTATAACTTGTAAAAAATCTTAAATACGATGTAATTCATTAAATACAGTAGTCGCCATAGAAGTATTTTTAAAAAATTCAGTCTAAAATCCATATCATTGAATGAAATAATAAATATTTCCATTTCAGTCTAGATTCAGTATTCCTGCGCGTCACCGTCATGCATTCGAACGCCATATACATAATCTCATACATAATGGGTTGGATTTACTTCGTCGCCTGGTCGGTGTCGTTCTACCCTCAAATATACATCAACTTCAAGAGGAAGAGCGTCGTCGGACTCAACTTTGACTTTTTAGCGCTCAACATTATGGGTTTCACTATGTATTCCCTATTCAACTGCGGGTTGTTTTTCTCGAAGGCTATACAGGTTAGTATTTTTTTGTTATTGATAGCATTACGATTGTTTTTCATTGATTCTGCTTGTAAAATCCCACTGCTGGACAAAGGACATTTTTCGTATAGGAAAAAGGCTGGAGCTTAATTCGCCACGCTTCTTCACTGGGCATTGGCAGATAACTTCCCTACGAGTACGATTGTTACTATTATCAGGTGTCTATAAAAACACGACGTCGATGGTGTCGACAGCTTTCGGGGTTTACTGAGACATCGAACTCGCTACCACTGGTGCTTAGGTGACTACTCATAACGTCACACCAGAACGCTGATCGGAACATGTGTGAAGTATAAATAATATAATGTTTATCTAGTGACTGCTCAGGTAATAAATAATCAGCTGATATGCTATGTATTTATTGTTCCGCCCACACTCGTATTGGGAATTAAATCCCCAATTTTGCAGCATAAAACAACCATGGCAGCAGTAACATTTTTAGATATAAACGTCATAACCCTTAGATTAAAAGGTACATTAAAAAAACTAACTCAAGTTCATGATCAAAATCTGGAGCATCTCGTCTGGAGTAGTACCATACAGAAGATTACAGTCAAATAATACTACTCCTAAATCTACTTATGGTTTAGCGGGCGTCTATTAGCCACGCTAACCGCTTGCCATGAGGTGGGCCGTATGTTTGTTTGCCGACCTATTTGTATGAAAAATAATATATTTTAATGTATTGTTTTCAGGACGAATACTTTAGTCGCCACCCTCGTAGTTTGAACCCGGTACAGTTAAACGATGTCTTCTTCTCCTTGCACGCTGCATTCGCGACCCTTATTACCATAGCTCAGTGCTTTTTGTATGAGGTAAGATTGTGTTTATCTACATACTAAGTAAACTAATTACTAAATCTACCACTTACTCACTGCAGCCTATTGCAGTCCACTGCTGGACATAGGCCTCCCCAAGTTCGCACCAGATATCCCGGTTTTCTGAAATCCTCATCCTACACAATCAATATTGTGCAAAACATCATAACTAAAAACTTGAAGTTTAGATTAAGAACTACAAACTGGCCACTCTGCACGTCAAGCTTGGTTGGAGCTAGTTTTTATTTTTCGACTTTTGAAATCTTATTAAAAAGTACCGTACA
This sequence comes from Melitaea cinxia, assembly GCF_905220565.1. Taxonomy (NCBI): domain Eukaryota; kingdom Metazoa; phylum Arthropoda; class Insecta; order Lepidoptera; family Nymphalidae; genus Melitaea; species Melitaea cinxia. Next base: position 4,136,606 of record NC_059399.1, read on the forward strand.
GGAAAAATCCACTCAATTGTAATTCCAATAATTACATTTTTATTAATTCTCTTCCAGTGTGACCAAAAATCTTTCAATTGTAATTGATCTTTATACATGATCGTAATAAAAAGTTTTTTTTAATATCTTCCAGCGTGAAGACCAACGTGTATCGATGACTGGTCGCGGTATCTTGAGTGTCTTCGTGGGTATCGTGATAATCACCGCCAGTCTGGGCGCCGCAGATAAGATCGCATGGCTCGACTTCCTCTACTACTGCAGCTACATAAAACTCTGCATCACACTTATCAAATATGTTCCTCAGGTAAATTATAAATAAACGTCTCACACTCAACGGCCCCAGTAGGGTTGACTGTCGGGGGTCCAGAAACACAATACAACAAGCAAAAACACCTAGACCACGGCAAAAATCTCTATGATCAATAGAAATCTATGCCATGTGCGGGGATCGAACCCGCAACCGCCAGCACGACAGCTAGTGGTGTGATCATACAAAAATATCTTCTGAGGAGAGTCTGTCGTAGGGTCCGGTGGTTTAAAACACCACGGTTGGTCACTGATTTCAGGTGATTCAGCCTCTAAATGTCTTACTGCTAAGCAAATTTGCACCATTACACCAGAGCTGAAATATTTTCTGTTAAATAATTTTCAAATCAACTATGCATCTAAAGAACCAAAGTAAGTTTTTATTTAAAAAATTCCAGGCGTACATGAACTACAAGCGCAAATCGACTGTGGGATGGAGTATCGGCAACATTTTCTTAGATTTCGTGGGCGGTTTCCTCTCTGTCTTACAAATGACCCTCAACGCCTACAACTATAATGACTGGATATCTTTCTTCGGAGACGCGACGAAATTCGGCCTAGGATTGTTCAGCCTTATCTTTGACATATTCTTCATGTTGCAACACTATGTCTTCTACAGGTACGTTCTTTAATATTTCCTATCATTTTCGTATAGTTCGTTAGTGTTGCTAAATCAAAAAATTTAAAAAAAGTAAATTTAAATAATCGAGTATAATTTACGTATCCTAGCAACACCGACGATCTATATACGCTTTAATTGGGACGCTTCTAATTGAATATTGAACTAATAATTTGTATAGTATATGTTAGTTCAATATTCTCGCTGGCTTTGGGTTTCATTAACATAATATAAGGTCCTTATTAACCATTCGAGCAACCATTGTTTTAACTATTACTGCAACGCTACATCATGCGAGTGACAATAAATTATACCTGAAAATAGATATATCCAGTGGATAAAAAGGAAAAAATATCCTTAGCATTATGGAAGACATTTTACTTAAATATAATGCACAATGCTGACTTAAAAACTTGTACTTCGAACAGTAACTGTTTGTATTACCATATGGCGGAAAAAACTCGATATGTTTTTACTGAATAAAAGAATTAAGAGGCCTTTGCATAGCAGAAGACATCTGCAGGTATAATTATCGATTGAAATGAATAATCAATAAACTAAGAAAGTTGAACGTCAGGAGATCCTGAAAAATGCAACAGACAAAAATGAACACACAAGTAAAACAGATTTTAAAGTAAGTTCTTTCTTACTATAAATGCATAATGAAATGAAATAGATATAAAGAATTTACATTGAATATTAGAAATACCATACGTATTAAATGTTGAAATAATTATGTACCAGAATGCTTTATGGTGTACACCATGAAAAAATCATTACTACAAGATGACAAACAAAAAGTGTGTTGGAAAAATTATAATTATATATGTAAAAACATCATCGCTATAATGTATTGTTTGCTATATAATAAATGTTGTGATTTTCTATATAATATACTTAGATATTGCAAATAATGCTGCAGCAATGGGACATCGCTTTATATGGACACATCATTTCATCACGGGACGCTATTGCACGCATGCATCGAACACGGAAGTGTTCGATATTCGAAATGGTAAAACAAAATGGCGGATTTTTTTTCGAGATGATAAGAACACGTTTTTGTGGTTAATATTTTCAGAGAGACCAGGAAATTAATGATTAATGACTCTAGCGAAGAGGGTACCAGTATGATGAGTTCGAGAGCTGGCAGTGATTACTTTTTGGTTCGGACTTGGTATGTATACGGGTAAATTAACTTCAGACACCGTAATGGACAATCACTAACGTTTAAATGGCGTTTAAGGATTGTTTTTTTTTTTCTTTTTTTTTTTTTATTATCTGTGATTTTGAGTTTTTAATTTAGTATTACAAGTTGTGAAAATTGTGGCTACTTTTTCCTATTTATTTATATATTTTATAGGGATGCCGACGAGAAGAAATATGATCTCGAAGCGAAGGCATGACGGGGTTTATGCTGCTGCTAATGCTGCCATTTTTAATTTTATTTGTTTCGTTTAGTTATTAATAATTTCTTTATTTATATTCAGCATTTACTAGGCTGAAGAAATGTAGTAAAATATTTAAGTTCAATGCAAGTTAATAAGCTTAGACTAATATGTGATTTTAAAGCATACTATTTTTTGTTACTTTAATCATTTCCTACTTGATGATCATTTTGGTTTTTATTTTCTGTCGAATTTGTTTTGACTACCAAAATTTGTTTCGACTAGGCGCATTTGTTAATGATACTTTGAGAAGCGTGGTGTGTCCAAGTCAAATTGGCTTATTCTGAGCCACAGATTAATTCTAGATTTCCGAAAATTAATTTGCAAAGATTTGGACGTTTGCATTAATGTCCAATCTGATTCTTACTTCTACTTCTGTTATTATACTTTATCTTACAAAAAGTTCAAATCTACCCGGTTCTTATCTATTATACGACCAATGTGTTTTTAAATAAGTTTGGAGAAATGTATAAAGGTTAATCTTATAACCCACCTAAACAAATTAGGTATTTCATTAATTCCTTCAATGAATAGTTGAGATATTAGACCACCTTAGATACACCACGCTTATGACGGTCACAAAAACGTATGCATGCTAAAGACCAATTTACGATATTATTCCAACATTCGAACCATCATAGCAATAAATTGATAGACTGATCTGCATCCGTATATTTCGCTGTTGTATTTATTATTAATTTAAAGTGATTGTTATTTGTTGGGAATATGATAAAATGAATTTATTATTGTTATGAAATTGTCAACTACTAAAGGATCTGTGATGAAATAACACATTTTATATTAAAATGTGTAAATATATCAATGCATTTTAATTTCATCCTCCATCGATTATGCATTTAGGACATGTCCCATTCAAAGGAACATACCTTCGCCATCCTTTTATCCCAAATTCTAAAACGTATTTTTATGACTGCTTTAGTTTCACTCGAAAATAACTCGTATTTTAAGTTAGTTGTGTAATTTAATATGTAATTATATGTTTGATTAATAAATAAGTCTTGATTTTGCTGTGTTTCTATTTTAATCCTTTAATCTTTAAGTTATAAATTTAAGAATTTAAAACTAGTTTCAATTTAATTTGTTTTAAAGTTTAATAACTAAGAAAAAGTAAAATAATTATTAGAAAGTTAAAATAATACAGTAATTGCTTTTTGACATAACATCTGAATGAAAATATGTTATCTACATTAGTTAGAAGTCATGTGAATAAGAATTTATTCTGAGTTGTATTTACATATCAGCAACTACCTCAAATTCTCGTCTATAGACTATTATTAAATTGATTTTCTTGTTCAAAAAATGAAATGAAATAATTTGTTGACATTATAAAAAAAAAAATACCTAAAATTCTGCGAGTCATCCCAAAAAGCTAGATATTAATATTAATAGTATATAAGTGTAGAAAATGTATTGCATAAAATTACATTTTTTCTTTAATTTTTATTTATCAACTTTTTACATAATTATGTAGCATAAGAAGCATCGCTTAAGCTTGAGCCGCTAGGTGTTCACATTGCATGCACAAATGTTGTTATTTTATAAGTCACGAAAATATAAATTGATCTTGCTCATACACCACAATTATACTATTTTGATAATTATATGATTCTTATGATAGAATCATCAAAAAAGAAAAATCTTATGAATTTTGCTATCTTACACTAAAGCTTTGAGAATTATATCTTTAATCGCCCGAAACATTGACTGTTGCGGGTTCGATTCCCGCTTGGAGCAGATATTTGTATTTGTAGTTTGTGTGTTACCCACTTTACCTCGGAGAGGACGTTAATTTATCGGTCCCAGTTATCATGAGGCCTGATGGCAACTTGTGCTTAGCGTTACTTCTGTTGGGGAAATTATCCTCCAAGCCGCAGTGGCGAAGCGTGGTAGATTAAGTTCTAGGGTGAATCATCGTCTGTTAGATGGCTGTTAATAATTATATTCATTGCTGTTTGATTTAATTGTGCCATTTTAAAATAATTTATTTCGCCAATGTCATGTGGGACAGAAAAGACAATGGAGCTTGTTCGGTGCAGTCGAGTCTTGATAACTCTAGGTAACCAGCATCCTATTTGTATGGACTTATAACACGTTTTTATTACAAATCAGCATCTACATGATCAAATCTTTTGTTTGTTTTTTTTTTTTTTTATAACTAGTAAAAACAACGACTTAGCACAATATTTTGTGATGATCGCCAAATTAGATTGGGTAAGGTTACATTCTTGAAGTTACTTATAATATCTAAGGCAGATAATCGTTGATTAAAATGCTTGTCGGCAAACTTACAATTAGGACTCCGATTAGGTAGAACTGGTTAGTCAAATTAAAACATACTGATTTGTTATCATACTTTTTTGAGAAGTAAGCGAATGTGTTGAGGTAATATAACTAAATAATATTACGCCTGTTACTCTGATAAAAAAAAAACAAATTTGTGAGGTTTATACTTTAGTAACATGAAATAAAATCAACCATCGTATATTTGGTATATATATTAAGGATCTATTTTATAAATTTAGTTCATCAAAGTAAAAGTCAAAATACTCAAGCGCAGCAACGCTTCATACGACAAAAGTAAGTCAAGCAATCAAGAAGTATGGATACTTCTACATGGCGAGATAAAAATGTTTACTCTATTTATGGAGGAAGATGAAAGAACTTTTTATACCATAAGGCTTTCTCACTGGATTCAGTTCAAATTCCAGTCAAAATACAAAAGAAGATATGACATGACACGCTTAGTAGATACTAAAAGTCTATGTAAATATTACGCACAAACCATTCAATTTTATATAACTATTAACTGACCTGGCGAACTTCGTACCGCCATATCTTTTATTTTGTAATTTTGTAATACAAATATCGCAGTCATTAAATGAAATTAAATATAGCCTATTTTTAAGTTGCTTTCGGAGATAAGCCCGGACAATATATCGGGTGTACTTATATGATAGCAACCGGGACCGACATCTTAACGTGTTTTCCGAGGAGCGGTATAGACCCACAAGGACATACATCCAAATCGGTAAAAAAAAATTGTATTATATAAATACAAATATGGATATTAAGTGTGGATATTTGTATTTATACAAATATTTTTTCCCGAGTGGGCATCGAACCTGCAACCGCCAATGTTCAGGCGCCTACACGGCACACGCACCACTACACCAGAAAGGTTGAAGATTGTTGCTTGAATCCCCTAAATATAATAAAAAATTCATAAAGAAATATAATCAAACTACTCTGTAGATATATTAGAAAAAACGAAGCAGGAACGCGCCGAGGACTGAGTATCAGGATAGCTAACCACGTGACGGAAGTGACGACGAGTTCGTCCGAATTGTGTAACATATTATTGAACTTATCAATAATTAGTTTTCGAGTAATATATTTTTTACTACATACAAACCATTCAACTTTATATAACTAGTGTGTTAAAGATACTAATGATGAACTTATACAGCTCTTTTAGTATTGTTAAATAACAAATGCTTCTATTTAGCAACTGCACACTCAAATATTATTTAATATATTATACTCAGTAAATCACAGAGTATTAATATTTAGTACTAAATAATTTATTTTAATTCTATCTATGAAAATATTTGGAAGAAAACTGATAAGCTGCTATATATACCTAGTACGACTCAACAATAGCTATCGCTGCATTAGGCGTACATATGTATGTACTTACCTATTGACGTGTTGGCGCAATGGTCATAGCAGTGGTTTGTGGTTGTTGCGCTAGCGGATGCGGGTTCGATCTCAGCACATGACAAACATTTGTATTGGTCATACAGATGTTTGCCGTGGTCTGGGTGTTTGTGCCGTCCTTGTGGGTCTCCCCACTGTGCTTCGGAGCAACACGTTAAGCCGTCGGTCCCGGTTGTTATCATGTACACCGGATAGAGATTGTTACTCCATAGTAGGAAACATATCTGCCAACCTGCATTGGAGCAGAGTGGTCGATTAAGCTCTGGTTCTTCTCCTACATGGGGAAAGAGGCCTATGCCCAGCAGTGAGATATTACAGGCTGAAGCGTATACTTACCTATTTGTCTTATGTTTATTTCTGTGCCTGGAGGCTGGAAGTTTTTTTGGTGTGGGTTCAAACTCTTAATCACTCTTTTCATTATAATGGCGGCCTTTGTGCGTGAGTTATATATCGTATCTTTTTATTTTTTCCAGAGAGGCGCGATACATCCTCTTACCAGGCACTATGTACAATTCGGACGAACTCGATGAGGACAACGCGTGTCTTCATCAAGACGCCACGTCAGAGTCTTACCAGGGGTCACCGACCTAGAATTTAAAGTTAAGGAAGAGACAAAAAATGCAAAAATATCGCACAGATGTGTATAAGAACTAATTGTTATATGAAGATTTGTTTCATGGTTGATGAGGCATGAATCAAAATGAGAAGGCAAAAAATCAGAATGGAGGACGTTGAAAAGCCAGATTTCCGTACCTATCAGTGAAAAGGTGATTGTTTGAGTGTAAAAAAACTGGTTATCAATTATAATATGCCAATAAAAGTTATTTTAAGCGTTTAGGCGTAGCGTGGTTTTATACCGCCCGGGTCACACCGAAAATTTGCCGCCCCCACCAATTTACTTAATTTTTTTGAAGTAAAACTTCTTTATGCACACTTGACTTGGGGAATAAGCTGTTGAATTCGTGACGAGTGCGTTATGAAAAGTGTGATCGGGCGAGGCGAACGGAAGTTGAGAGGGAGATATTAGTTACTGAAGATAGAAAGAGAGAGATATATTAGTTAGTGAAGATAGAAAGAGAGAGAGAGAGAAAGAGTTACGTTTCGTATTAATATTACCGTAGGGTACCACTAAGGAAGTTTGACTTCAGTCGTGTGAACTAAAGCACACTCGTTTTTTTACCAAATTAATTTATTCAGTTTTCATAACCGACTTTTACAAAGAAGGAGGTTCTCAATCCTACTGTATTTTTATGTCTGTTACATTGCGGACACGATTTGGATTTTTTTTTCAATTGAATAAAGTCGTGGTAATTTTGTCGCTGTCCTTTTGTGTGACGCCTTGGCCTTGGCACTCCGGTACCCCTTGCTACGCCAATGATTTTAAATATATTTGTGTAACTTAAAAACTATTAATTATTAAAAAGACTGAAAGAGTAATCTGCAATAAAAGTAACTGCGCAATGATATTACAGTGTCAGTGTAGTGAACAATAATTTGAATTTTGTATATAATTTAAATAGTTTATTTAAGTTACTACTCAATACTACAGTAAGCTATTTTGTAATCTGTGGATCGATGTTGTTAACGGCAACAAAACTACATACGCGATAATAATCTCTCCTATTAGTGTTGCCATCGTAAATTGTTTAAAGGCTAATTATTTTTGATTCCTTTTTAATTATTATCTTAATATAATAAGAATAATATGTAAAAAATATACTATAAAATAGGTAGTGTAGTGTCTTTTTTAATTTTAAAGTTAATAAACGTTTAATTTTCAACGTTATAACTTTCTGATAAGTGTTTAAACAATCTACCCCTACTCTTAAATTTATAATAATATTGTTGCTATTATTGTTAGAGTATGTTTCATCGGTTACTGATAAAGCTACCTGACGTATAAGTGTATCTAACAGATAATAGTTTTTAATATACGTTTTTCACTATCAAGCTCTTCATTTATCTGTTAGATGTTTCAACTAGTAAATTGTAAATTCAGAACTTGTAGTTTAATAGTTAAGATTAAACAAATTCAAAGGACCTGTATTACTGCTTTCTATGATACTGTACTTAGTAGTAACTTTGTGCCAGATAAAATTTATCAGCAAATGTTAAATCAGGCTCTTCAAAAAATAATTATAATTTAATCAAGCAACATATTAATTCAAAATTGAATTGACATACACTATACACATTTAAAATACTTGTATCTATAAATTATTTTTAAGTCTAAAATGTTAATAATGAAATAAAAAAATTCTGATATTTTTCATTGTTTTACTTACACATCCTATTATCTATAGCGAGTTAGTAATGATATTAAAGTTGCTTCGAGGTGCAACGCGTTGGAGTTAAGGGACATTAGTTGGCATGAAAAACTTATTTAGTTTTTTTTAAATCTCTGGAATTATTATAAAACCGTATTGACATTTTATTGAGGTAGGTCACAGCACAATCTTGTTCATAAGTTGAAGTTGAAGTACCTCAACTTTACAGAATATCATAGTTAAATAACACTGTTCTTAAGCAGCGTTGTGTTCTTGTGGTGGGTGAGGTAGCCAGAACTTCTGGGGAGGCGGTAGGGTAGCCTGCAAAGGAGACATGGCCCCAGGCGGCGCATGAAAGCGGGCGGCAAAATCACCACTATTTTTTCAATTAATAAAAAATTTATATCCTACTTATTGACAGCGTAAAGCTACGAAAGAGAGGAAGCTAGATGAAGTCGAGTGCCATCAAAGTACAGTAGCAATTCTATGTTCTCACTAGTAATTATTAAAAAAAAAAAAAATACAATCCTTACCAGAATTTTGGTATAAACGGTTTGGTATAAATCTTCATATTATGAGTTATGCAGTTATTAAATTGTTTGAAAAATCTTAGTAAACTGGTAACAGTCAAGTTGATTAATAAATAATATTACTTCAGCCTATTGTAGTCAACTGCTGTACATATACCTCCACAAGTTCGCACCAAAAATGGCGTGAACTCATGTGTGTTGCCTATAGTCTGGTGACGCATTGTCACCACGCTGGGCAGGTGGATTGGTAACCGCAGGGCTGGCTTTTTTGCACCGAAAACGCTGCTGCCCGTCTTCGGTCTGTGTATTTCAAAGCCAGAAGTTGGATGGTTATTCCGCCATCGGTCGGCTTTATAAGTTCCAAGGTGGTAGTGGAACTGTGTTATCCCTTAGTCGCCTCTTATGACATCCACGGGAAGAGAGCGGGTCGCTATATTCTTTAATGCCGTCAGGTGATCTATATGCTTGTATGCGAACCGAGTAGTATAAAAAAAATATCAACATTTTGGTTGTGGTAGCAAAATTTTAAAATCTGTTTTGTTAAAAAATAAGGAAAAATGCCATAATTTGTTCCTGCATCACAAAAATATCTTTAAAAAAAATATTCGTCATTTTACACATCATATTGTATATTTGTAATTAAAAAAAAAATGAAAGGAAGTTGTTCCAAAAAATATTAAAAAATTTTTGGTACACAACTATCTAAAAAATTGAACAGCAATTTTTATATTACGATGGCTTATTCCCAAGTACTATAAAAGATAAAATTAATTATTATACCTACATGAATATTTAACACACGTGTGTAGATACTGTCAATTGAGTACTGTACTGAAGTTAGGAAATACATAATTATATATAGCCTCTATTAGGTACTCATTTTGTTAGTCGACACATAATAAACAGAACTTACACAGTTATCGTATTGATAACTATGATCCCAAACAAAGCTCTCATGCGACTGTACTGTATTTGATACGCTAATTATTATCAATTTTTTACGTTGAGCGTGATGCGATCGTTATTCACACATTTCAGTTTGAACGCTTTTACGATCGGACGAAATCACCAACCGAGTTCTACTTATTACACGTTTCGGTATGATACAAAAGACTATAGAAACGCGAAAACATTTATTGTAATTACAGAGGTGCATATATCTAAGACATGGCCGGGACCACCCATCGGCCGGGGCTACCCACCTTTCCTTTATGTACCTGTAACTATAAATAATAATATAGAAATTATAATTTTCGTTATATTAATTTACGCCTCCATTTAAAAACAGTATAATTTTGAAGGTAATACACATATATGTGTTATGTACGTAGTACCTAAGACTAATACTATATCGACTCATCCGTAGAATAAAGTCCGATCTGTAGATTTGATAGTTTTCAGTAGAGGCTAAAGAAGTTGTTGACTTTTGTAACTCTTAAACGGTAAGACTTGACATTTTGATTTTTTGGTATGTTGTTACATTGCCTCTGTCTTGTAAAATGCTTTGTAGCGTATATTTTTAAACCGTTTATTACACGAGATAGTGAGTTCTATGTTACCATATGACGTTTTACTGTGGAATAACTTGGGTCCGTAGTGTATATTATACATTGTTTTACGGAAATGTCTAAAATAAGTGACGTCCCATATTAAAATGGTTCGTTTTTTGTTGGAATTACCCATAACTTTAAGAGTCCATTGTGAATAATAACATTGAAATTTAAAACATAATTTTACCCTAATTATAACTAAACTCTAATGTAACTAAATAAAAGACAAAAATGTTATTTTAATTGTTTTTTAATTTAAAAAAATCACAAAATAGGTAACAAAACCATTAGATGGCATCACTTTGAATAGCAATCACATCACAGTTAGATTCGGTTAGAAGTTACAGATCTATGCTCCTGATAAAACAAAATAAATTCTTTAATTATAAAATAAACAATAACATAGTTTTTTCAATAACATTGAGCTTTTATCATTTTATAATTAGAAGCACCTAGGCGAGGATCTATACTTTACAATTAAACTATATGTATACTATAACCTCGTGAATTCCTGGTGACGTAACAGTTAAAACTTAAAATAGTAATTAAATGGCATATCGTATCTTATTATTTATTGTATGGTAGGTAACTAGTAAATAGGTAGCCTAGAAGAATTACGGTAAGGACTTAAATAGCAGTCTTAAACATATAAAGGTACGTGGTATGTATTATAGAAGAAGATAACAACAGATAAAACGCATTTTTAATATCATATCCAAAATTGACCGTTCCAGCGGGGATCGAACCTGCACCTCCAACTAACTGTGTCAACGTGTTACCATACAAAAAATAATGTGATACGATATGCCATTTAATTACTATTTTAAGTTTTAACTGTTACGTCACCAGTTTATAGTATACATACAGTTTAATTGTAAAGTATAGCATAAGATATTAAAAATGTTTTGAGTTCCCTAATGTGCGGGTAATACAAAAATAAATAATACGGATAAAACGTACTTTTAAATATTTCACTAGTGACTGAACTCAAAATAAGTCACTTAATAATCAGCCTCATTAATTTATCAATCACTCTTACATCGTAGCCTAGACGTGTGTAGGTAGGTACACATACTTAATAGCAAGGAAATATTACGTAGACAAACAATAAACTACTCTGTTGAGTGCTTCTATAATTACTTATTAAATGCCTTGCAACCTGCTTATCAGTGTGGTGTTTTTCAAAGATTCTTTTTTCTGGACATTCATCGCACGGATCCTTTTTGGGAATATGAAAAGCTAGATTGAAGTTTTAGTTGTCAATTTCACGATACTGGCGTTCTTTTATCGCCTTAGATGTGTATTTCTCTGAATCGAACCATTAAAGATATAATTTGAACATTTTCGCAATACTAAGTACCCTTGTACGTAAAGTTTTTAGCTGTTCTTACGGATATAATGTGATTCAATGGGTACAAATGCCCGAACATGGTCACAAACACTTTGTTTCATTGCATAAGTAATTTATACCAATGTTGTGCTTTTCGTGGCGAACCCGTCTGTCCTCTTCTAATATAGCACTTCCATCGTACTTCTTCCATGCAGTCTTAGAGTTGAAACTGCAAGACTATAAATGAACATAATTTGTTATACTTCAATTTTTTCGCAGTGAGATGCGTGGGATCACCTGTAATCAACGGGAGATAATACTTAAAACTATGTTTTCTATTATTAACAGTGTCATTGTTTAGACATCTTTTTTCTTTATTTTATCGGAATATTTGAAAGAACGTTTGTAACAGTATTTACACGATGGTCCTATTGTTTTTACGTCTACGTACTACGTACGGCTTTACCGTTTTTTGTTACGTATGTTTTACTAAAGTTCTCAAAGGATTTGCGTTTAAGGTCTGTTCATTCTTTTGAGAGCCTCTGCCGTTTTCTAGTCGTTGTAGTAGGTGTAGTGTAATTGCTTTAGTACGAAAGAGCAGGCGTATTCGTAGTGCTAAATGAGGACGAAGAAATCAAAGAGTCTACAGCAGTCAGATTCGCGCAGAATATGTTATCGCAGGACTTATTGACATTAGTAGGAAACGGAATAGGAATTGGCACTGATAGTCTCAAATTTATCGGAGTAAACCTATCGTCACAAACTTCTAAGTTTTCAACCTGGCTATTGGCGAATTTTTGAAACTAGAAGGTGCTTCCAAAGAAAGTGTACTAGGTTGATTGCTGTAGACTCTCTCGGTAGACAGATCAGACGTGGCATTCTGGATTGAGCTGTCACAGGTAATTTCTTTGGTTCCATTATCTTCATGCAGGATTTTTTCCCATACGTCAGCTAGTTCCTGACAAATTTCTTTTGCACCAGGAGGCAATGATGACGTTTGATGTGTCATAGTGGTTTCGTTATCATACACAACTAAAATTAAAAGAAAAAACTGTATTTATTGTAGGTATTCATAAAATACTATTAATATAACATGTTAGCAATTAATTGAACAAATGTTAAATTAAAAATATTTGTAATTAAAAATATTTTCAAACGAACAACGTCCTAACTGATTCAATTTTCCCTGTAACAACGTCCCATCTTAATATCGAACCGATGAATCGAATCACAGCTTCCGTAGAAAAACGTTTGATAGTCACATATAATGCTTCAAAGTTCAATTTTGTTCGTATAAAATTGTCCGAATATTACATAGGACTTCTACTTTTTACTTTTTGTTATTACATTAATAATGGCTACCAAGTGAATATGTCGCACCCTTAATAAAACAAAGATGTAACTCAAAAATCGCAATTTGTGGGAATTGGCGTTTGAAGTTTTGCACTTTTTCCGCATTGTGTTTGATTAAAAATTACCAATTATTTGTAATGCTCTTAATGACTTTTACTATTGATATCAGTAGTTTAAAGTACAGAGATTAATAGAAAAATAGAAAAACAACTGTGTTAAATTCTATAATAGCTGTAAAATGGAGATGAAAAAAAAGTTCCGACTTAAATCTCTTTATGGCAAAAATTACTTAATATTTTAGGTAGTATTTCAAAAAAATTCTCTTTAGTATTAAAACATAACAAAAAGTTTTAAAAATAAATCACAATATTTCGTTTTATGATTATTTAATTGTAATGATGACGTTGTATGTACTAATGCATCATTTTTTTATAAAACGAAAACTGAAATTTATCACCTTTTTTTTTAAATTAAACAAATTTTTATCAATCTTCTGATATTTATATATCTCTTTACGGCTACAAATATTGTTTTTTAAACAAAACAAAAACTATATACTATTATAAGATTAAGGTACAATTAGTCTCCAGTAAATATCTCCAGTAAATATCATGAAATTTTGTGTGCATATCAGGTAGGTCTGAGAATCGAACAACATCTATTTTTCATACCCCTAAGTTAAAGGGGGGGGGGATTAAGGGGGTTAATAACATATATGGCAAAACAACGTTTGCGGGGTCAGCTAGTAAATAGTATAAAAATCAGCAGTCTTTTCTTTCTTATATTGTCTATCATCTTGTTTTTTCTCATTGAATTATCATATGATACACATAGATCACACTGACCTTTTTTTGGTTGGTGAAACCCTAAGTTAAATACCGTCGGAATCAATATTTTCTGCACAATTGAATTTACATTTTTCGGTACATGTATCTTTTATAAAACGAGCTGGATTTGTTTACGAGCTTTTGACACTGACGTATATGATTGGCCTATGTTTCTGAGCCGTTTTGCTCTAATTTGATGCCATTTTTCAACGTATAGTGACCTTTTGCGGCCCTTACACATATTTGTACAGCTGAGCTTCTTAAAGCCGCAGAGCGACCTGCCCTAAAAGACTTGGCAAGACTCTTTAACACTGACAGCCACCGAGGTACTACGTCGGAGTTGTGGTCCAGGAGTGTGGTGGTGCTGTTCTTTAGGAGAAGCGTTAAGTCTCTGCTGAAGAATTACAGACCGATCTCACTTCTGAGTCACGTATATAAGCTGTTTTCGAGGGTAGTTTCGAATCGTCTAGCCATAAGACTCGACGAATTCCAACCACCAGAGCAGGTTGGGTTTCAAAATGGCTACAACACCGTAGACCATATCCATACTGTTCGGCAGATTATTCAAAAGACAGATACATATAATCAGCCGCTGTGTATGGGATTTGTGGACTGCGAGAAAGCCTTCAACTCTGTCGAGACCTGGGCTGTCCTGGACTCTCTGCAGAGATGTCATATCGACTGGCGATATATCGTGGTACTGAGATGTATGTACGACGCAACGACGATGACCGTTCATGTCCAGGACCAGAGAACAAGACCTATTTCCCTGCAGTATGGGGTAAGACAGCAAGATGTAATATCACCGAAACTGTTTACCACTGCGCTGAAGGATATCTTTAAGACCTTGGATTGGGGGGAATAAGGTATCAACGTCAACGGTGAATACATCTCTCACCTTCGTTTCGCCGACGATATCGTCATCTTTGCGGACACGTTAGATGAGTTAGGCCAAATGCTAGCCGGTCTAAACGAGTCCTCCCGACGTGTCGTTCTCTGTATGAACTTGGACAAAACGAAAGTTATGTCTAACAACCAAGTCATACCGAGACAGGTATCGGTCGATGGTAACCTTCTCTAAGTTGTTCAGGATTATATTTACTTAGGCCATACTATCCAACTAGGCCGCAACAACTTTGAGAAGGAGGCCGATAGGAGGATTCGGTGGGGCTGGGCGGCATTTGGCAGGCTTCGTCGAGTCTTCACTTCCGCAATGCTTGAAGACAAAAGTCTTCGAGCAATACGTCCTGCCTGTGTTAACATACCGAGCCGAGACATGGACACTGACGAAGGGACTGGTCCACAAATATAAAGTCCCTCAACGTGCAATGGAACTGGCCATGCTTGGGGTTTCCCTCAAAGATAGGATTAGAAACGATACTACCGCGAGAGAACGAAAGTAACCGACATAGCCCACAGAATTAGCAAGTTGAAGTGGCAGTGGGCTGGTCATCTGTGTCGCAGGACTGGTGGCTGTTGGAGCAGACGCGTCCTGGAGTAGAGACCGCGTCTTGGCAAACACAGTGTGTGACGTCCTCTGGCCCGTTGGGCCGACGATCTACGTAAGATTGCCGGTGTAAGCTGGATGAGGATTGCGGAAAACCGGGATGACTAGCGCGAACTTGGGGAGGCCTATGTCCAGCAGTGCATTGCAATAGGCTGAACTGACTGACAAATATTTGGTTTATTATTGCAGTCAGAGTCAGAAGAACTTTGATTTTCAAACATAAAATTTCTTCTGTTGATAGGCTTATTAAACAACGTATTAAAATCTACAGTGGATCGTCGTCACTCAGGTCGACGTCACTTAGATCTGTGTATCCTGGAGAAATATTGTAACTGGCCACACTATTGTAATTTCGTCGCTCTCTCAGCTGAATTTGCTGCCTCTCACTATTTTGTGGTGAATTGGTGTAAGACGTCTTTTCTTTACAATTCGTTGTAACGTTTTGTGGGGCAGGGTTTTGGGTAGGCATTGAACTATTGGAGCTTGAAAAACTGGATGAAGATAAGCTAGAAGAGCTTGACGATGATGAGCTAGATGAATCGGAACTAGATGAAGATGATCTTGAAGACGAACTAGAGGACTGTAAATGGCTAGTATTATTTAGGTGTCATTTTTCTCGTCAACTCATAAGTGACAGTAAAATATTGAGTCGGTGTCATCATTTTCGTCAGCTCTTCAGTTACATTTTTGGGCTCTGGGGATATATGTATTTTGTTGATTTTCCTCTTCAACCTGCATAACTTCTAAAATGACAATAATTGATAATACTGTAGTATATTTTAAGGATGAATAATAATCATAATTATTTAATGTCAAAGTAGCAGGATTGTTGAATGACAATGATCTATTCAGTCGTTTTGCCGTAAAAGTGTAACAAACATCCATCTATACGTCATCCTCATAAACTTTCACATTTATTACAGTAATAAGATAAAAAAAAAATATAACTTATTATACTATTATGTTTATCTTATAACTTTTACGCTCGATACGCTGTAACTCTTCATTGTGGTGTTCAGTATCTGACTGTGGTATTAAACTTAAAAAAATTTGTGAGCTCTAAGACGACACAATTTTCAAAACCTATACAAATAAGCACAAGAGTTACAAGTTATTCTTAACTTTTACACGAAAAGGGAATTAATATTGAAAGTTTTTACTTATCTTTCGTCATTCTAAATAATAAAAAGAAGTAAACAAAAGTAACTTTTATAAACAGCCTTATTTATTACAATAAAGTGATACTTAATCAATTACTCCAACAACTAAGGCATATATTTCAATATAAAACTGAAGTGTTAGGCGTTAACTTTGTAAAATTTGTCAATTTTTAAAACAAAAACGAAGTAAATCCAAATGTCATCACATCGTCATCAAATGCGTTTTCTGAGAGAATGAAGTATAACAAAAATTATCTTTTTATTTTTAAATAATAAAATATTCCATATTTACCTTTTAATCCAATATCGAATTATTTGATGTTATTGAAAACAACAGAACTTCAATCTACGCTCACTGCCGGTGCATCTCTGAATCACGCCACTTTATAAGAACTGACTTGTCAGTTCCAGTTGATAGAAAAGAGAGCAACTATCGCGTATCTCTCTGTATCTTATAGTTAAAACGCCGGAGTCGAAGTCTACCTATTCTTTACGCGACGAAGACACGTTTTATTGTAAAATCTCCAAATCCACAAATTTTGAGTTACATCTTTGTTTTATTAAAGGTGCGATGTATTACGACAAACGCATTTTCGTACTCAAAATGCTATTTCACTACCCCCCCGTCAAAAAACGTCTTACGTAAAAATCGATCGCCCACAACTAGTAATTGCGATAAAAAAATACATATAAATAATATTTATTAATTTAAGACCTAAATGTTATATCACGAAATAATGTAACAAAAAATCGTCAACTTACCAGTATTTACGCTGTTCTTCGTATTAACAGCATCATATTCTGTAAATTTTGAATTAAGATTAAGCTCTTCTGCGTCATCTTTGAGCATATCCAACATTTTC
The DNA here is from genome assembly GCF_905220565.1 of Melitaea cinxia. Lineage (NCBI taxonomy): Eukaryota > Metazoa > Arthropoda > Insecta > Lepidoptera > Nymphalidae > Melitaea > Melitaea cinxia. Next base: position 4,154,104 of record NC_059399.1, read on the forward strand.
CGAGATCGTAACATCTCTAAAAATATGTTTTTTCATACAAAGTACCGATTAATTACACTTTTATATCAAAGGGAAATAAAGCTAAGCGCATGCCACAAAAATACCCGTTTTCCAACGAACAACGGCCAGAGTGACGAACGGACGGTGCGCTCGCGCCGCTCCTGGTGCCCGCGCGCCGTCGCTTGATCACTTCGTGCGTTATTACGCGGAGCAAATGTCAGATAGAACGTTATTCGATTCTATATTTCCGAAACTAAATAAAATACGAAAATTCTAAAAACGTACGTCTGTAGAGCTCGAATTGCTTATCTCGTCTAGCTATTTAGCCGGTTTTTGCTTTATGATCACATAGGACTCTGTTCTACGGATAAGTCGATATATTTCCGAGGTGAGTTATAAACGTAAACTTAACAGTAATTCAGTATGAGTGATGCGTTGAAACAAGTAGAAAAACGTAACGTTTCAAAATATTTTTCAACTCTTTTTGCGTTCTAATGTTATGAAACGCTAGAAGTGTTGTTATAAAAAAGTCGTTATTATATTTTAGTATCAGCAGAATCATAATAAAGTTATTATTAGATAACAATGTATCAGCAATTGGAAAGGTATTCACTTTTTCTTTGATCTTTTATATCTATAGATAAAAGACGAAGCTGTTATTGCTCCACTTTTAGTTTAAATTTGACAGTTATATAAAATAAATGTTGATAAGATAGCATATAAGGGTTTTTTAATATTATGTCCTGATGAGACAAAGAGAATTGATACACAAGACCGTAAGTAGGCTTAAACATGTCAGAGATTATAAAGCACTTATTTTTGGTGTTATTATGTATTTAAAGATCCTAATATTATTGTGAATGAGGAAATTTCTTAAGACATATGGATGTATGATAATACATATTTCGTACATATTTGAATGGATGGACATGGATTTGTTTTCGATATTATACAAAGAATAGGTATCTATGATAGCTGACGTATTGTGTATAAATATCGATATTTTCGATAAGTCGAATAGAATCATCGAGAACTATAGAGACAAAAAAGAAAAACGAATATTTATTCAAGTTATATTTTTTGTAAGTCTGTAACCAGGGTTAATAAGGGAAGTTTTGAGATTTAATCAAAAGAGGAAATTTGTATGAATAAAATACAGGAGAAACAAAGAAGTACTAAATAAAAGCATTAATTACAAGATAATTTACAAACTAAATTTATTCCATTTTCAAATTTTATTAAAGTCACGTAGTATGGAAAAGACACGAAGGGGATTGGATCGGTTTTTAAAAAACTGTTCAGTTTATTTGATACATTTTTGACCCCGTGTCAATAAATCGTTTTTAAAGTTGTTTTCGTATATTTACATCTTAAAAGTGGGTCAAGATATTCTCAAATTTAAACGTAAAAGAATGCGTATATTCATTAATGTTGAGAAATCATTAAAAATCAAAAGATATCACTACATCGTATTTTAAACATCAATGCTTTCGATAAAGTTCTCGAAATTAATGGAAGAAAACCACAGTCATACGCATTTACATACTGTTAAAATCCTGTTATCGTCTAGGAGTTACAAATTTAATGTTCTCTTATATTATCTTAGTAATATTTAAGACAAAGAATTAAATATTTAAACGATTAAATTAGACCTTTCTTGAGAATCAGATTATTGACCTATTAGTACCTACCTATCTCAAAAATTAAGAAAAAAGTCCACATTAATAATTTTTTCTATATATTTATTTGGGAATGGAGAAAAACCTAACTCGCTTCAGCCTGTAATATTCCACTACTGGGCATAGGCCTCTTTCCCCATGTAGGAGAAGGATCAGAGCTTAATCCACCACGCTGCTCCAATGCGGGTTGGCGGATATATTCCCTACTATGAGTAACGATCGCTATCAGGTGTACTTTATAACAACCGGGACCGACGGCTTAACGTGCTCTCCGAGGCACGGTTGGGAGACTCAAAAGGACTGCACAAATACCCAGACCACGGCAAACACCTGTATGGCCAATACAAATGTGCAAATGTTTGTCATGTGCGGGGATCGAACCCGCAACCGCCAGGTGCAATCTATGACTGTGACCGCTGCGCCAACGCGGTGTAAACATAAACAAAAAAAAATCTTATTTCAGCATAGTGACGAAAAATTAATTCTGATTATATCTGGTAATATATTATTCTGATTATATTCTGATATTTTGGTCCATATTGTTGATAGCGAAAATTTTAGGTATATTATGCATTGTACGTTGTGACACACGGAATATTGGATTCATAAAGCCACCTCACAATGTCACACTGATAAAAATAATACTCTTTTTCAAAGTTATCGTTTAAACTTCTAGCAACTTCCAGTTTTTACTCCAAATGATAATATTAAGAGATCAACTTAAAAATACGTTTAATATGTATGTGATTATTCTGTTTATAAATATATTATACATATATATGTAATGTAATAGTTAAAGGTACGCTTATAACGCAAATAGGTCTGGGCATTGTACAAGCATTGGATCTAACATCTTCTGTTTCAACTTCAAATGCATGAATACTGATTACATTCATAAAGGTTTTCTTAAAAATCCATTGAAGAACTGTTCATTTTTCCCGAAATTGATCTATAAAGCATCGCATCATTGATTACATTCTCACAGAATTCTCCTAAGCACCACAACCAATAATTTTTACGAGGTCAAAGGTATATCAGAATATATAATCAAACTGTCTATTATTTAGGAAGCCCAAACATCCTCGTGTTCGTGTTCGTTGTAATTTCAACTTACAATCATCTATGTTAATGAAGACAAGATATGAACCTTGTACCTTGTACAGTATACTGCACTTCTTACTTCGGATAACGCCTTTCTTTGTCGAGATGCATATACTCAGGAAACTGTCTTGGATTAAGACCCTTCTTTATGTATCTATTGTCAATGATTCTCTACATTTATGCCAAAAGCTGTCTTTTGGGTCCATAAACAAGCTTTTGACTCAGAGTGCCTTCCATGTTTTTTGCTCTTTGTTTTGATGCAAGGGAAGGGTGGGTTGCCCCGGTTGTGTCTAAGATATATATATATATAAGACATTAGTTAATTACTTAAAATTGGAATCGGAAAATTATACAATGTGTTGCTCTGAGAAAACAAAGATTTTATTATACAATTTTTCTATATACATTATAATATAAAATTAATTATAAAAACCCTTAACCTACCTGAAAAAACAAAGAAACGACATTTAAAGCTATTTACCAATTCCTATACATAAAAGTAAAATTAAATATTTCTTTTTTAAGTGACTATTATGAAGTGTCAAAAATCTCTTTATAAAATAATACATATCACTACTGCTATAAAAAAGGTACTATACAAATATACAAACTCAAAGGAATATATTACTATAATATATTAGGAATATATACATATAAATATTATTTTATATAATAAATATTTTCGCGTTTCTATGGTATTTTGTATCAAACCAGAAACGTGCAATAAGTAGAATCGTATTGAAATGTGTGAACAACGATCGCATTACACTCCACGTTAAAAAGAGTAGAGTTGAAAATACGTAAGTTGTACTTCAATCGTGTTGTCTAAACACACTAATACTGACTGAACTTATTTTAATGAAAATTTATTAAATATTTTGTAAAAACAAATAATTCAAAAATTCTCTAATAAATGTTAAGAAATGTACCTATGTGATAAAAGATAATATCTTTTAATGTAAATTTGGTTTACGTGATAAAATACTGTGAGGAAAACTTGAAGGAAACACACCTAATAGGCGTTTATAACCTTAAAGATTATGTAAAAACTAAAAATGTGACATGGCGATCACAATGAATGTTAATTTTCAATTACCTTCAAAAGACCGAAGATACAATCAGCTTGACGTTTAAGACCTACATATTACATAATTATGTAACTCGGTGGATTGTAAAACGTGAATTGATGCCATTCGATTGCAGAATTAATTTCGGGGTAGCTGCTTTTTAACAGTGACACTAAATTATTTATTATAAATTCATTTTTTTTAATTAAAGAGGCAAGCTTTAATTTAAACATTTAATTATAACATTATATCACAATGATAGAAACTTTTTATTGTCAAAAAAGTTTCCGTGAAATAAGTCCCTTCCTATTAAAATGTCTAAGACAAATTTGTACACAAAGTAGCGTACATGAAATAAATTAATAGTTGCTCTTTAAAAAGGTACTACTAAAAAACTGTTCTTTTCTTTAGTAAATCAAGTCTAGAGTTTTTTTTTTACTTTTCAGAAAACGATATCCTCTTTCTATTACATAAATCACACTTTTATCTCATGTTTCCAATACACAAGCAACATGAACAAATAACACCTTTATGAAAATAACAAATCGATACACACGTAATGTCACCAATAAACACGTAATGTCAATTAGGTCACAGATAGCGTTTAGTTTTAGTTTTCCTAAATCATACCTATATTAAACATGCGTGACAGAAGCCGCTAAGGACAAATTAATTTGTTTTCCCCTTCAACTCCGTCTTGCAAGTTGTCAAATAAAATAATGCAAATGTATAAGAAAGACCTCTCACCTCCGATGAGGTTGAGACCTTAAAGAGATTCCCTTGTTTGGGTACGGTGTCTGAATTTTTTATTTGAATATGAATTTCAAGGAAGAATACGTCGATATAGCATAATAATTAAGGTGCGTTTTTTTAATCTACACTAACAGCGTCGATAAAATGATTCTGGTTTATTCTTTAAATTCTTGTCTTCATTTTAGGATACAGTCGCAAGGCTAACCTTGGTGCTAAGGTGTAACTGCTGTTTAAGAATTTTAATTTGAAGTATAACTAAATGCCGTCAGCAGTTAGCAAAACAATGTCAAAGAAATAATTTCATTCTCGATCCCCTCTCTATAGTTTGCAATGATGCCCTTAGAGATAATAGAAGGACTTTTTGGCTTTGTCTAAAAATTCGGAAAACACTGTCAATTTTCTTTTAATTAATAAACGATTCACATTCAACGGTTCGCCCAGTGGGATTTTCTCCTGTGTGGGGGTCCGGAAACACATAAAATACACAAACGCAACGTCCAGACCACGACTAACATCTATATGGTCGATACATATGTATGTCTATCGTGAGAGGGAATCGAACCCGCGAAAGCCAGCGCAACAGCCAGTGCTATTACCGATGCGCTAACGCGTCGTCATCTTTCAACTATTTATACCGATATAGATACGATAAACGCCTGTATTGCGTAAATACCAAATATTACGAGTATTGTGGTAAAAAATCAGTAAAGTTTATGTTCAAAAACCAGTTATTTTACTAAAACAATATTCAGGGAATATCGTTTGATTATAAGACCCAATTCATGTGCAACCGTATTTAGTTATTCAATAGCTTAATGGTCCATCAGGTAAAACTTGTAATTCCGCTATCTGAAAACAAAAAGGAAATTTAAATTTGACAATGACAACTTATTTTACGTTGTAGCTTTATTAACTGTAAAATTCCACTGCTATAGGCCTCTTTCTCCATATAGGAGAATTATTGGAGCACCATGCTGCTCCACTGTGGGTTCGTGAATTTTTATTCCCTACTATGAATAACGAGAGATTAACGTGCAGTTCAAGGCACGATGGGGAAACTTACAAGGACATACGTTCAAACTGGAAATAAATATTTGGACAAATACAAATGCCCATCCCGAGCGGGAATCGAATCCGCAAATCGGCGCTGTGTAGTCATCTACCTACACGGCATACGTACCACGTACACTAAAGCGATTGTTATAAATCATTTACTTTAGTTTAATTATTACATTATTTTTGAAATTTTATAACCCTATCTTTGTTCTATATAATGACGTCAAAATTATAATAAACAACTTATACATTTTAAGACCTTAAGCTATAAATATAACGTTAATGCAGCTAACGTGACAAATGTCCACAGACCATGATCAAGTAATTTAGATTTGATGATTTAACTTGCAAATGCGTTTATCGTACAAGATCTAATTGATTTTACATCAATCGTTATACCTTGTATTCTTAGGAATAGATAAAATTATATCGGCTTAAGACAATTTTAACAGTTATTAAGTCGTTCAAAGATACTTTTAAATATTTGACAAAATGTGAAAATAGAAAAATGTATATTTGATGATGCAGGATATGAGATGCGCATACTGTAGTTTATATCGTAAAGAAACATGCGCTTGGTACAACAATTAGGGCATCAATAAGCGCTTGTACGCTACAAACGCTTATTGATGCTCTAATTTTTTTTCGTACACATATAATTAATATTCCATTTTAATATTTTGTTCTGCTTAACGACTATATTATATTGCAACATTTTTTAATGTTTAAAGTCATAATGTTACGTTAAGCGATTTTAAAAGTATTTCAAATAATTATTACTAAGTTTACTAAATAAAAAATATTTTTATAGTAAACTCTGACTGTTTGGAGAGAGATATATGTATATTTATAATTAATTATGTTAATTTATCTCTCTAGATATAGAGAATATTTAATTAATTATGGCCCCCGTTTTAGGCTACAACCGAATAATATAAATGTTCATATTTTTGTGAATTTATACAATACATGTATAAATATTACATCAAACAATTTGCATCCAGAATCGGAGTGGTATTCAGCAAACCTGAAACAGAAAGCAGGATCATTGCCAACTTTCGGACGACCCAGTCGGTGTTTATTTATTTAAACAAAGGTTGCCAATTATTAAATGATATTCTCTTTTTTTTAAAATAGTTTTATCACCAAATACAAGCATAGAGACAAAGATTTGTAAAATCTTAAAACGAAAAAAAAATAAAAAAAAAACATGTTGCATTGTAACAGTCTATTTTTTTGAAATATATTGGTGTAGAAAGGTTGAGATTAAAAATAATTATTATCAATCAATTCGAAACAACGGTTTTCATATCGATTGTATTTTATAATGTTGAACTTTTGAGTGGGTAAACCGATTTTGATAATTTTTTAATCGAAAAGTGCTTTATGTCATAAGGTCCTATTTAAACTCAATTGAGATCTAACAAGTAAGTACTTTTCGAGTTCTGTCTAATAATAATGCGTTGACTATTTTTTCCTATGTTGTATATTATACCTATAACTAACAAGTATAAGGAATTGTTTACATATGAAGCTCATCTTGCTTACCGTATATAATGATAATGCTAATATAATGCGTATATCATTTTCCAGTCTAAACTTCTGAAGTTAATCGATGCACCTAAATTGGTTGAACGACTTAAATTTCTTGTTCGTCGTAAGGGTTGCCGCTCACATAACCGTAAGACATTTAGTTTGCCCAGAATAAAAAGTAATCTTGGTAGACATAGTACATTGTAAAGAATGCAGTTTTTCGCAAATGGAAAGAGATACCCACGCTATAGATATCTTCTGTGATAGTATACACTTAAAAATAAGCTGTATATTAAGCTCTATGTTTAGATTGTTATTGCTTTTTTAGTTTCCATTGTAATGAATTTTCCCTCTTTATATTCAAATGTTCACTTTGTTTTTTTTTTAATTGCATGTGTTTTAGTATTTTTATATTTCTTTTATATAACTTGTGATTTTGCACTATAGTTATCTGTTTTGTTTTTTTGTTAATGCATGCTGTGTCCACATCTAGTGGACTCAATTGTACAAACATACTTTACACTTTGCACTTTACTTTATAATTATGTCCATATTGAACTATTAGTTGGTTTTGTGAACTAATATAAAAAAAGAACTTTTTACTTGCTATACCTATTTTGATGATTCTTGTTTGCATCGAAAGCTGATACTTGTTTTGTAGGCTTATTTAAATATGGTTAAGATTTAAAGAGTACTTTTTGAGTAATATTAACTTATTTAATTGACTAATTTTTCGTCTAGTTACGGTGTATTATTTGTCGATGTAATTAAAGACGATTTTTTTCGTTTGCAAGCAAACACAATTATAACTCTTACACACCCTCAAAATTTATTTGCTCTGATTTTGTCAACAGTTTATTTAATTTTCAATTTATTCTATGTTTATATATGACGTATTTGAAACGCGCAAAAAACATAAACAATGTTTAAGGGCAAGCTTCCTCATCCATCGTGCATTTCTGACGAAATGAAATAAAAAGCCTTTAACTGTCATAGTCTTTCTTGTTTCACGTATACATTGGTAAAATTCTCTATAATTATAGCTAAGAAATAGGTACTTTTTTAACCAACTGATTTAGTAGACTAACAAGTAGACAAACGTTTCAAAATATCCTTCCAAAATACTATTCAACTCTATTTAAACGAGTTCAAAAGAAAGAGGATGTTCTTAGTTCGGCTGCGTTTTTTATGTGTGTTATCTCATACCACTTTACTGGTTTTACCTATTTTATCGATTTTTTTTTTAAATTAAAAGCTGGTGATTGTCGTGTCTCATTTAAAATTGAGCAAGAACTGAAAAGTATTTTTAAATTATTACTGATCGTAATGTGTATTGTGTTATAACTTGTCGATATAAATTGAAGTCGTTTTTTGTTTCTTGTTGTGACAATGTCTAATAAATCGATGAAAGCCGACTGCATGCACAAAAAGGATGACTCTTGCACCGTCACGCTCATTGTCCCGTAAAACTCACATTGTACGCTTGCGCTACTCGATTGGTCTATCCGTCCGTGGAGATGTTTTTTCATGATGTTGTCACGTTAAATTATCGTTTGTAAACCAAATTTACAGACAACCAATTTTTGCCAGTAGATCTTATTTTATAGTTGTTGAGATATTTGAACAGATTAAAAATATTTTTTGTAATTAGTTTACTTAAGTCGCAAAATAAAATTCAGCAACTGTGTCAGTAAACGCATTGTGAATCATTCTTCTTCCTGCTGAGGTAACAATTTAGGCATAATCACTGGCTAAGACTGAATGAGGTTTGCGGAATAGGTATACTTGGAGCCGATTTCAGGAGATATACTTTTCCAGCACTGAACTATGGAGTAATATCATTCATATTAATATTCCAGTATTCCTACTCGTTAACCAGGCTTATTGACATCATTTTAACTTTATGTACACGCTATTTTAGTATCAGAGTCCTAGTTAAAAATAAAATAAATAAATGACCCATAAAATAAATTTATTTAAGCTTATAGAGGTAATATAGTATTTAATGTAATGTAATATTAATTATAAGGAGGTGGAAAATTACGGCTCCGGGAGGAAGATTAGACTGAAGGATTAGGGTTGTAAGCTGGACAACCGGCAAAAATCCTCACACAATCGAGCAACATCATCTGCATCTTGACATATATCTATTATTGTTATTGTATTATCTTTTTAATTATCATCCGTCAGTGCATTTACTTTTACACGTACACACCCTTAACGTTTATTTGTTTGGGTTTTATTATTAGTTTATTTGTTTATTCTATGTCTCTAAGTCACGCCCGCGAAACACGTTGGCAAACAACGTCGATAGGTAAACTAAAGAACCTTGTAGGTATATATACTAGATATTTTTTTAGGGACAACAATTTGCATAAGGCTGATCAAGGATTGCCTGACAAATTCAAGATATATTGTTGAAAATCTAGAGCAGCTAGGCTGGGGAATCTGCTCAACCTTATAGAAGATCTCAGCTAAATAATGCTGCGCGCTAGGAATATTTCTGTGTTGAGAAAGACAGCTTATAGGGATACGTTGTGTAGATAGCGATTGTAGATCGGCAACGCCCTTGTGATACTTCCCGTGTTACGCCTACATGCTACCTTACCATCTATTGTCCATATGACATGGTTGCTATTAGGCTGTCTGTGATTATTTACCATCTTAGCGAGGGGCTTAAAATATTAGAATACAAGTTACATTCCCTTTATTTTTTATAGCTAATCCAATATTATTGTATCGCTCTTTATTTATCGCTCCCTTCCTATAAATTATATGACATATGTTTTACAGATATTATTAAATAAATTAATATTACAAATAAACACAAATTACCCAGACCACTACAAAAAAATCTGTTTATCCTATACAAATGTTTGTCATTTTGCTCACCAATAGCATAATTTGCAAAAGACATGACAATAAAATAGTAATTTTATTTACAAAATATGAACTTCCTCATAATAAAAAAATACTCATATTAAGTCTGAGAATAAGCTGCCATTGCTATCGTTTCCAAGCATTTCTATGTTGCCGTCACCTTTCATTATATTATATTTAGAGTTGATGAACTTCTCAATAGCCCAGAAAACAATTTAAATAAAAAAAAATTGATTTGAATGAGTCTAATGATTACCAACGTCAACCATTTGAGTTGATTTCAGTTTTCGGAGAAATATCGCTATTTATACTTATCGAAAATCGCTATTTAGCGAAAAGATCCACGCCAGGGCTCATCTGGGGCCCAGGGGAAGTTGCATGATCTTCTACTAGGCGCTTTCTCTGGGTAGAGATGGGGGCAAGCCGCTTGCTTGCCCTGCTTGCGAGTGGTAGGGGTCCTAGTTTGGGACCCCCGTGGACCAAAAACCAGATGAGTACCGGGGCCGGCTCCTGAGGATGGTGGAGCCTTTGGCCGGGGGGTGGGATTTCAACCGTCCTTCAGCTCGGAGGTCGTGTGCGGTGCAGGGTGGCTCGTAGGGTGCCGAGGGTGAGGGTGTGGCGCTGTGACGGCGCGGAGACGATGGGTCGGGTTTTCCTTCCCTCAGGCGGAGGACGGGGTGGGTGGATTCACTCGCCCGCCCTAAGGCGTGCGATAGCGCGCTTTCGTGCTGGGGCTGCGGTCCACCGGTGTGGGAGCCGCGGACACCCTTACTTTGGCAGACTCAGATTGTCACTGTCAGCCCCGGGCTACGCCTGGGGCGCCGGGGCGGCGCGAGGAGGTTGCACCTGTGGGGCGCGGTGCTGAAAGACGTGGTGTTGCGGGCGGGGGTTTCCTGCTTGCGGGGCCGGCGTGTGGCGGATCAAGTCCGAGTTTATAACGACTGGGTCAAACCCACTCACAGGGCATGGTCGAGGGTGTGAGGCGAGAACCTCGTGAAATACGAAACAGAGAAAAAAACGTAAATATTTGGATCTGGCGCACAAGATTGTTGATAGGTATGTTGGATGTGAAGTTCACTAAAATCATCCCTTTCATAATATTTGCAAACGGTTTGATTCATCGCATATATGCTACATATAAACATACTAAGTGTGCGTGTTAGTTTTTAAATTTTATCTGTTTTAATTCCACGCTGAACGATTTAACAAACTAATATTAAAACAAAAATATACATAATAAGTAAAAATTTAGTCGATTAACACCGGAAAATTTGATCGAGATGTCACATTGTCGAGTTGTGTTTTCGCGCAAAACAGTTTGCGTAAAAAAAGTATCCATATAAGTAGGAACGCTTGTACATGATCTCAGTACATACATATGTAACCGCCGGAAGGGTAGGACGCGCATCTTTAGATAAAATGCCTTCCAATTCGTCCCGTCCAACAAAAATTTAAAAGTAAATCTGGTGACATAAAAAGTGATAGAAATATGTGATACTATTTAATTATTTTTAAATCATCAACCTGTGATATTGTGTCGAACTTTTATTTTTTATTATTGTATAAATAATTTTATAAAATGACAGACGAAAAGTGAGTATATTTTATTTTTTATTTTTTAAAAATATTATATGTCGTGTCTAGAAAAATATCGTATTTATACATTACAATAGTTTGTAACATATATTTGTAATAAAAATATATAATAATATAATTTATCTTAATAAATAATAATGGATCTTTGATAGATTTAAATGTTTTAAAGAAAACGTCACATTTTTAAGTATAAATAATTATGTAGGTTAAAATAATCCGGTCGAGTAAAAACTAGACTTTAAGGACTGTTTACATCATTATCAAAAACAAACCGATTACGCGAGGGTTTCTACGTGTCTACAAAATAACATATTCATAATTATTGCATATAATGTTTCAAAAGTTTTTTATAATAAATATATTATGCCATAAACGATATTTTTATTTTTATAAATTCAAAATTTAAAATTGTTTTTACCAATATCTAATTTTATACACATAAATATGTACTAGACATTATCTTTTATGAAAAATTAGAATTGACTAATGTTTACGACTTCACGATCGTATATGAATGTTATGGAATATGCATTTAAATACCTAGCCGTCTAAACAACTTGGATATGAACAAGCTATGCACTACGCACGTTTTTCTACGCATCGATTTAAATTCTAGTTCAACTATTTTTTAACTATTAATTTATTCCTACCAAAAGTTCACGACAGTGAAATAATTATCCATTTAAATTCGCGTTCATTGTTTTAACGACAAAGCGTTATCACTTTTTGAGTTGTAAATAAATAATTGTTTGTTCATATTTCATTGTTTGTAAGCAGAAATACAGAATAAATCAAAGTTATCAAGAATTCTCACCTTCGGGTTTTGATTATTACTATTATTTGAAGAAAACAACTTTGCCAAATATAGAAAATATAATTTAAAGATATTTTCCTTATAATACTGATACTGAGGTCAATATTGTGATACAACCGGACCGTACCGTTAAAAATCACGTGACATCCACAGTGTACGCCTTAATTTTTCTTGGATGGTTTTTGCGAACTCTTTTGACTAAGTAATAAAAATAAATATTCATAATATATTGTTTATTATAAGATATACATATGTATTTGATTGACTTCGTTTACTTTCCCTAATAACTTCTACTGAGCTAGAGCACCTGCTGTGTGGTTACGGCAGTAAGGAATACAGCCTACTCCTCTCTTCCCGTGGGTGTCGTAAGGGCGACTAAAGGATAACACAGTTCCACTACCACCTTGGAACATAAAAACCTGACCAATGGCGGGATAGCCATCCAACTGCTGGCTTTGAAATACACAGTCCGAAGACAGGCTGCAGCGTCTTCGGTACGACAAAGCCAGCCTTGCGGTCACAAACCCGCCTGCCCAGAGTGGTGACTATGGGCAAAATACATGAGTTCACGCTATTTTTGGCGCGAACTTGTGGAGGCCTATCTCCAGCAGTGGATTGTGGATCCCGGTTTTCCGCCGTCAAAATTAATTAAAAAAAAAAACAAAAAATAATAAGTCATTAAATATTTTTAGAAAACTCATTTTTCATTTTAAATATTTTTAATTTATATTTTACTTTAGTTTAAAGATTGAAAATATTGTCACAGTAGCTCATAAGATTTGGTCAATTTCACATAGGATGATAATAGTAGGAGATTCAAACTAGAGACGAACTTCCATCTGTTAATGAGTGAAAATTATTTCATATTTATTTCAGTATATTAGAAATATATTCGCGAAACAGCCTATATTTAATTCAAAATTGATAAATTTATTTATAATTAAAAATGCACCCACGAGTTCACAGTGTAAATTTAATACCTACCGACAGTTGTTTATTATTTTCCTGGCATACTAACTGGGTGGCAGGTATGAACAGGTATATTAATATAAATTGTTCTTGTTGCTTTTAATAAATAACTCTTACATCAAAATTAGTACTGTATTGTGTAATATAGTGTGTTCTTAGACTGTAAATAATGTTTTTTTTTGTTTTTGTTAATTTTCACAAGTGATAATTTCGTTACAAATAGCTCGAACGCTACTTAGCTAAACTTTCTTTTGTTTCTAAATATAATATTTGTTGGTAAAATAAGAACGTTTGCTAAAGATGCTTATTTTAAACAAATGCTTATATTTACTTTATTTTGATAACAAAGACTTTCAGTATACTGTTTTACAGTATTTAAGGACGTAAGAACTCATTTTCGTAAACCTTCAAGTATCAAAATAAAATGAATTCATGTTGTATGAAGTTTCGTTGTCTCTCTGTACACAAGAAAAAAAAAAATAAGATTCTACAAATATATTATGTTATAGAAGACTTTATCAAACCACTTCCTTCCTTATCGTACGTGAATGAACTGAATAAATACAACAGATATATTTTTCGTTTGTCATTACAAAGTAAATAAGGTTAAAATTTATATAATTTTGTGGAAAATACATTTTATAAAAATATTTGCTATATTATAAATTAAGTTATATATATATATAGTCAAATATATTATAAGTATACTGAAAAATATATTTTTTGTAACTTGAACGCATCCTAAATTTTTATATATTTTTTTTAATAATAAACAAAAGAAATTGCTGAAATAAACATTGAATTAGGAGTAAGTTTTACTTTAGGGATTTACGAATTTACAATTCGATTGTTATTGTTTTTCATAACAACGATCACTGAAATTTTTGTCTAACAACTGTGCTTTTAAGTTTTTCAGACAAATTTTTAATGTTAAATAATGAAAATGAACAAACAGGACTTTCAATACATATAAAAAATGTAACGAGTCGCTGTCTGTACATTTAAGTACATTTAAGATATATAAAAAAAATATTATTGGGACCTTTATCAACGCAAATAGCACCCAAAACAATGATGGTCAGAATTTTAGTCTTTTTGTCTGTGCGTTTGTGCACGCTAATCTCAAAAACGGCTTATCCGATTTAGAAGTGGTTTTTACTAATATATTATGGCATGCTTAACTTAATATTTAGTGTATGTTTCATGTCAATCGGTTCATAAAAAAAGTTATGCCAATTTAAAGAATCACGTTGAATATGTAAATTCACTATTCCACGCGGACGAAGTCGCGAGCACAGCTAGTCGATAGTATAAATTTTATGAGTATAGCATAATAAATAAATGTTTTATTCTAAAATTGCTACAATAATTTTGAATTTGGTTTCACCATTAGAATTAAACTAACGGTAAGCGGTTATAGACGCCTGTAGCACCAGAAGCATCGCAAACGCATTGCCCACCCTCCTCTGGCCCTCTACAGGATCTCTGGCCACCTTACTCATTACAAACACAACACTACTTGGTAGTAGTATTATTTAGCTGAGATCTTCTGTAAATATACTTTATTGCACACCAAAAGTAAACAAAATATTGAAGGTACAAGCAATTATATTTATATCTCGTATAAGGCGGTCTTATTTCTAAAATATTCACCAGTTACATAGTATTTGGGCTGAGAGTGCAAGGTTGAGGTTATTGGCTTATAGCCAAGCGTCTGTCTCTGCACTCACGCGACGAGTCTTAAGCCACGTGTTTCTTATAATGTTAATTGTGAACTCTTCCACTCTTATGTATGAATGTTATCTACAAAGACATCGTTTGTGTATATCATCGTACATGAATGATAGTGAAGGCAGGCATAATTTAAGCGTTTTGTATTTACTGGACTCAAAGTCTTGAGCTGTCTATTATTTTTGACTTGTCTCTAAAAAAGAGGAGATTTAGGAAAAATAAATAGAAGTTTCATTATTTTTGATATAATAAAGTCTACAAATTATTATTTTAACCAGAAATATGTATATGAAAAAAAAAAACAGTCAAGATTTATTCATAATTCTACGCGAAAACTACTCTACGAGTATAATTTATGATATAAATTAGTTCGTTAAATTAGGAATATATAGTATTGATGAAATTCTAATTACGCAATTAAGCTAGTGACGGGCGCCAAAGGATTGAACTATACTTATTCACATAGCGGTATAGACTAAGGGCCTGTTTTACCGGTTGCCGTTAAATTTATCTATAACAAACAGTATATGACATATAATTCTTTTTCACTTTATTTATGGGATGCTTCTATTCTCTACATGTAAATCAAAAAATATTTGTTGATATTTTATTTATTTATTTATTTGTAACATTAAGAAAAGCATGCATAACATTACATTTACTTGCAAAAGCCCTCAGGCTTGTCTTCAAGTAACAGTCTCACACATTTTATATAACACTTATATATATTGCTATAATATTTACAACTACAATAGATACAAAAACACATTTATAGCTTAGACAATTTTTGTTAAACAAAGTTTTGTGTTCTCCTTTATTAATTAAACAATACTATCATGGACGGTATGGTCACATGACGATTATAAAAAACATACAGGTGTAAGCGAGATAGTTAAGTTGTTTTTATTTGCTCAGAGATAGCTAGCAGTATACAGGTTGTTATGGAAAATTAGTTAATATCTAATATATAAAATTCTCGTGTCATGGTGTTAAACATTGAACTCCTCCGAAACGGCTCGACCGATTTTAATAAAATTTTGTGGGCATATCGGGTAGGTCTGAGAATCGGCCAACATCTATTTTTCATACCCCTAAGTTATAAGGGGGGGGGATTAAGCGGGTTAATAACATTTGTAGCAAAACAACGTTTGCGGGGTCAGCTAGAATTCAAATATATTTTACTTTTATTTATTAATCATTCAAAAACAGATAGTAATAAAATATATAGGTAGTATACATACACATAATATATATTTACACATACTCTATACGTTGTACATATATAATCTGCATATACATACATAGACATATCCATTTATTAAATTTGAGTTTTTAATATATCTCATTTTTTTTGTAGTTGTTCAAAGAAATATTTTTTAAGTTTATATTTGTAATTATCTTCTATAATATCGAGGAGTACAGTTCTGGGTATTTGGTTAATTAAAGGGGGTATCAAAGATCTATTTGTGCGTTTACCGTAAAAGTTATGAACTCTTGTCGTGATTTTATGGTTAATTTTAATTTGTAATTTCTTTTTGTGAAATTGTTCCATTAATTATAGCATCTGAAATTTCGTATGCACTGCTAATATTTTGGCAATATTTAAATATTCCACTGAGTTTGTTTTCATTGTATAATTGATTTTTTAACTTTTTTGGGTATTTAATTGTAGGTTTAGTATTTTATCTAAGTAAGTTTTAAATGTTTTACCATAACTCGTTATTCCATATGAAATAAAAGACTCAACAAGTGCATTAAAGTGATTCATAAGGATGGGATACGGAATTTTGTATTTTAGAATGGCAAATTTTGCTAACACAGCTAGCCTGTCACATACATATTCAACGTGTTTACTCCAATGGAATCTTTCGTCCACAATTAAGCCTAGATATTTATATTGATTGACCTGTTCTAAAGAAGTACAGTTACAGTTTATCCTAAAGTCTGGTTTGTGAAGGTAGTCGTGACTGTGTGCCAGTATTTTTATTGGTCTTTCGTTTTTGTTAGAATGCGTCGAGCGGATATGTACAACTTTGGTTTTAAGCGAGTTCAATACTAATCCTGCGTCAAGCGACCACATGCAAAAGTTGGTAAAGTCAAGTTGTAACATTTTCTCTGCTTTTGCTAGGTTTTTATTGGCTATTACTAGACATGTGTCGTCAACGTATTGATACATCGAACTATACTTAATGACATTTCCCATATCATTTACAAAAGCCAGATAGTCCAGAGAACCAAGGACAGATCCCTGAGCTGTACCCGTAGTGAAAAATGATATTTTATCACTGTGTTCATTTTCAATTCTCACTAGGTATTTTCTGTCCCTGAGGTCTATCTGAGGTAATCTTCAGACCATCTGCGAAGTGGTTCATGGACGCCGGTATTGTCTAGTTTTTTTTTTATTAATAATTTATGATCGAGTGTATCAAACGCTTTACTGTAGTCAATAAATAAAAGAATTACGTGTTGTTTATTGTCTAGATAATTATTGATTTCGTTGGTAAATTTTGATAATAAGAAAATAGTTGATTTATTTTTTTGGAATTCAAACTGAGCCCTAGACAAGATGTCATTCGATGCATAGTAATTTTATATCTGGTTGCATAATTATGTATTTTTCAAATATTTTATCGACCATTGGCAATATGGTAATTGGTCTATAACCCCTTTTATATATTAATCTCGAACTGTTGCCAAACTCTCATATATTATATGAAATATAATAATAATCATATGTAATATTTCATATCCTACATAAATATAAATATATATCTCATAAATACGGACGGACAGAGGTCGCTATTTCTGTCCGTCCATATTCTTTTACACGATAAGTAATCACCAACATATTATATAGTAAAACATTTTCCGAAACATGCTACATCTTATGGTATAAATATTATTCAGATCGATTCAGTTGTTTTCGCAGTATAACCGAACAAAAAAACCGGCTCTCCATATATTCGTATATTTTAGCATTCGTGAATGTGAATTGTCACGATACCATCACGTGAACGATTTATTTTTAAAGTAAAGGAATTATTTATTTATTCGCGTAAGCAGTTTTACTACGAAACAAAGGTTATCACATTTGCCGATTTATTGTACGAGTATACGTACGTATTAATATTTAACTTTTAACTTTATTGTTTTAGGAAAATTTATTATAAAGATAAGCGTGAGTCAAGCTAATATAGACTGAATATTAAAAATATATAAAAAAGACTTGTTTTCAATATCAGTAATAGCGTGCGAACTTCATGTGATAATTTATTATTAAGGAGGAGGAGGATAATGAAATTTCGCACACTTATCACTACGTAGTATAAAACAAAGTCGCCTCCCGCTGTCTTTATGCTTATATATCTTTAAATTCTATATCTTGATGCAATCTTTATCTTGATGCGATTTTCTTTAGTATACAGTGATTCCAGAAGAAGGTTTATATGTATAATACATGCATAATATAGTAGACGAATACTGATAGTTTTAGAGTTTTATAATGTGGCGTCGTTACTAAACACATTTTTTTCGCGCTTACATTCCAAATAATTATTTTATATTTTATATTTAGTGTCGATCACACTTACATTACACTCACACTCCATTTTACATGACATTGAAAAAATAATGCATGGAAATATTTATAGTAAATTAAATACAAAATACACATTATTATCGTTAAGTTTATGATTTATGTAAACTGAAATAATTTATAAAAAAAGATTAAGGCTGTTACTTGAAAGACAAAAGAATAATTAATTGTACATATAAATATTATATTACAAATCAAAATTATCGACTTTACCCATATATACCATCGCTTTTGTAATAATAATTGTGTATGCTCGCAAACAAAAAAAAAAAACCGACTTCAATTACATCCATAAGTAATACAATGTAGGAAGACGAAAAAATAGTCAGGTAAATACGCATTATCAAAGATTACTCCAAAAATTTTAATCAGATCTCAATAAAATTAATATGTGACTACACAATTAACATCGGCTTTCGATTAAATTAAAAATCAACAAAATCGGTACAGCCAGTAAAAAGTTATGCGGATTTTCGAGGGTTTCCCTGGATTTCTCTGGGATCCCATCATCAGATCCTGGTTTCCTTATCATAGTACCACACTTAGAATATCTCCTTTCCAACAAAAAAATAATTATTAAACTCGGTTCATAAACGACGAAGTTATCCCCGAACATACATTAAAAATATTTAAAAAAATTATATAACTATATATATACATACATACATACATATAATCACGCCTCTTTCCCGTAGGGCAGAGACCACTTCTTTCCACTTGCTACGATCTTTACATACTTCTTTCGCTTCGTCCACTTTCATTATTTCCTTCATACATGCTCTTCGGTTTAGGGCACTCTTGACCTGGCCTTTTTTCAAGACGTCCCTTATTTGGTCTCGGAACGTCCGCCTAGGTCTACCTCTTCCAACCCTTCCATCCACACTCGCCTTATACACTTTTTTCGTCAATCGTTCTTCACTCGTTCTCTCGATATGATGAAACCATCTGAGCATACCTTTCTCAATTTTTGTCACTACATCTTCTTTCAGACCAGAACGTTTCCTTATCTCACTATTTCTTATCCTGTCGCTCAGTTTAACTCCTATCATACTTCTTAACGCTGTCATCTCAACTGCATTTATTCTGCTATATATATATACGGTCGAATTGAGTAACCTCCTCCTTTTTTGAAGTCGGTTAAAAAAGCAATATTCAATATTCTTTTACTGTTATCTTATATGCATTAAAAATTAAGAAATTCTTTATTGAACCCTAATAAAGTCATTATTATATATTGTTGTTATATATTGCTGATAAGATACGATAAATGCAGTGGTCATCAACCTACTTCTTATTAAACTTATCTCTATGTAAATAGTGTAATAAAAATTTCAATATGTTTTCAAATTAACTTAAATTTACATGCAGCACTCATGCAAGATGTGAGTGATATACAAGCTTATCTTATCGATAGTGTACATCAAAGACCACGCAGTGAGGTAATGACTTCTGATAAAATGAACTGGTTAAAGCTTCTTTTATACATTGAACCTTGTTATATATAATCCAGACATGTTGTGAACATAGGTTACATAAATATAAGCATATGCATAAATGCTTAGATACATGCATTTGTTTCGTTTTAAATTTACATATAGTGATTAGATACCTTGAATTAATAGAACATAAAAGTATTAAATTACCAGTAAGGTTAGCAAAAATCAAACTGCAGAAACCGTTTATTTCTTATGTGAAACAACTAGCTGTATCCTGCGCGCGTTGCTACACTTTTTTTATATGTTTTTTTCTTTTTGTCTTACTAACTCAGAAACCTTTGTGGGCTCATGCACAATTATTTTTCTAAAATAAAAATCGCAGATAAATCTTGACGGTGAGCGAGGTTGGCTTTTAAATCAGACGTGAGGTTAAACGTTTAAAAGTGTAATGTTTATACCACAAAACTAGACTTGTATTTTAATGACGTTGTTTAAAGAGTCAGTCATTCAGTTAAAAACGTGTTTGAACCAGTTTGCTTCAACATACACATAATAACACTTATAGAAATATGATATTTACACACAAGAAAATAAATACTGTCTTTATAAAGGATAATTGTGTTTGCGCGCAAACGAAAAAAAAAAACCGACTTCAATTATATCGACGAGTAATACAACGTAGATCGACGAAAAAATAGTCAAGTAACTACGTGTTATCAATGATTACTCAAAAAGTAGTTATCAGATCTCAATCAAATTTATATGTAACCACATGAAAAACATCAGCTTTCGATTAAATTAAAAAATATTAAAATCGGTATTCCCAGTAAAAAGTTATTGCGGATTTTCAAGAGTTTCCCTCGATTTCTCTGGGATCCCATCATCAGATCCTAGTTTCCTTATCATGGTACTAAACTAGAGATATTTTCTTTCCAACAAAAAAAGAATTATCAAAATCGGTACATCCAGTAGAAAGTTATGCGGTATAATACAACGTAGGTCGACGAAAAAAGCGTCAAGTAAAAACGCATTATTAGATATAACTCGAAAAGTAGTTGTTAGATCTCAAATAAATTTAAATGGGACCAATTGACACACACCACCTTTCGATTAAAAAATTTTTCGTCGAAATTAGTCCACACGGTCAAAAGTTCTGATGTAAAATACATTAAAAAAAATACAGTCGAATTGAGAACCTCCTCCTTTTTTGGAAGTCGGTTAAAAATAAATACATATTGTACAAACACAAAAAAAAAATAGATTTTCTTATTCAAAATACTCATTAAGATTTACATATGGTTGTATTATCTAATACTATTAAACGAGCAATTCTTGTATATACTCGTATATATATGAAATATATATATGGAATTTGAATCTCGGAAACGGCTCCAACGATTTCCATGAAATTTAGTATGCATGGAATTTCGGGGGAGATAAATAAATCTAGCTAGGATTCATTTTTAGAAAATGTCGTTTTATCCTAGTTTATAGACAAGTAAAAAATGGCTACAATATCGTTAGAATACGAAGGTAAATTTCGCAAGAGTCACAAAGTTTTATTAGCTCAGGTGGGAAAATCGGCCGGTCTCGATCGACCGAAAAGACAATGGTTCAAATCCTCAAATTTCAGATCGGTTATTATTATTTTTTTCTAATTGCACTCGTTATTTTTTATTTAGTTTTTCAGTTCTTATTTTTTATTATTATGTCGGTAATATCGAAAAATATATTTCATATTTAATCATTATTGTTTTTGAACTATTTTTTTATTTTTGATTTTTTATAGTTATTTATATCTTTTATTATTGACGGTAAAAAAATATTATTCATATTTTATAAATATGTAATTCGTATTTAAATATGATTTCCACAAAACACGATTTACTAAAAATACCGAACTAAGCTCGGTCACCCAGGTACTATATATAATTCAAGACAGCTTAGACATAAGAAGTCTATACTAGTTGACATACAGAATTTTCATTCTGTGGCATAATCAATGGTAGCTTTACATTAACCAATATAATTAATTAAAAATGTTGTATGCTTTTTAAAATGCTTCAAAAATACCTTTTAAGCCTAATTCAATTGATAGATTTTTGAAAGTAAAAATTAAACAAATAATAATTGTATTATTGTTCAAGTCATATTTCTGTAAATATTTCTATATATAATGCGGGCAGATAACAGTCATTTATGACGGCAGCAGACTGTGTGTAACTGTGTTAACGATGAATCTAAGTATAATAGGTTAAATCGAGACCGTAGTTTTAATGATTAAGAGCTTATTATTATTATTATACCTACCCTGCGGTCACCAACCCACATGAGTTCACGCTATTTTTGGTGTGGTCACGCTATTGTCAGCTGTGGACTGCGATAGGCTGAAGTGATGATGATAATGATTATTATATTAATATAACCGTTTTAAAGATTTAATTTTTGAATAATTTCTATATGTGGAAGCTTGTTATTAGGTTTTTTTTAAAATTCATATCCTGTATTAGTTATAGTTATAATAAGCTGTAAGCTATCCTAATAAAATGAAATAAAATAAAATAAAGTAAAACTGTTTTTTTCTGCAGATTCTATGCGTGTTAAATATATGTGTAATTGTTTCATCGAGCCAGTTGTATGAATGTTAAAATATAATCATACGGCGTGATACCAGACCTCATTTAATGTAGGATACACTTTACAGATCAGTAACTTAAGAATTTAAGCGACGATTAACTCAGACATGTCTTAGGAAACAGAGTTGGTGTTAAGGTTCTGTGAATGAATTGAACGATGAAATGAATGAAACGATGAAATTCTGTGAATCTGAAGTCAAGTCAACTAGTCCTTAAGTCGATTGATGATATCTTCAAATTTACAATACTGTACACTTCAATGCAAATTTAATCATATAAATAAAGAGAAATGTTAGTGTCAATGGACTTGAAACTGGTTAATTATTGTAGTAGTTAATTAATGCAGTTACATCATGTTTTCAAGATAATAAAGAATGGTTAAAAAGTTATATAATATATTTTGTATTTACGATTTCACCTAAAATTATTTCTGTGTTGATTGGGAAGTTAACAGGATAAAATAACACATATAGGTATATTTGATCAAATAGTTTGAAATTTAACTTTATTATACACATTGATACTTACGCTTAACTTAAGAACACTTAGGAACTAAATATTTACATATAGTTGCGGTATACAGTATGTAATTCGCCCACGCCCACGCCCCCCACTAGGATTATCTCCTGTGTCGGGGTTCCGGAAAAACACACAATACACAAACACAAACGCCCAGACCACGGCAAACATATATATATATATATATATATATATATATATATATATATATATATATATATATATATATATATATGTTTGCCGTGGTCTGGTGCCGTTCACCATGTGCGGGGATCGCACACGCAACCGCCAGCGCAACAGCCACAAACCAGTGCTGTGACCGATGTACCAACGCGTCGTCTATAGTAATATTAAACAAAATACCAGACTAGCCATTTAATTTCGTATTACTTATTACTAGTTTCGATTCACAGTGCATAATACTATATAGAAACATAAGTGAAAAATCATAGCGATATCATTAGCGAATTCGATACTCTTAACTTCGATAACTATACATATACTTGATTATATTTTACATCAGGCTATCCTGATCTGAGCTGGACCGGGTCCTGATCCAGTATGCCTTACTATACTTGATTATATTTTACATCAGGCTAGTCTGATCTGGACCGGACCGGGTCCTGATCCAGTATGCCTTACCATAGTTGATTATATTTTACATCAGGCTATCCTTGTCTGGACCAGAACTGGCATGCCTCATTCTATCCTGATCCGGCCCAGATACATGATTTGGTTGAGCCTGACCTTTTTTCTAGTCGGGTAAATCATTGGTTGGCAGGAGAGGTGTTCGTCACAGATAGCTCTTAAAACTAGATAAGGATTCATAAAGCATGAGATTGATTACTATGAATATAAAATAGGAATTTTTAAAATACTTAATAAGTTTATATTATGTACTTAAAAGATTTTACTAATTTTATAAATGCGAAAGTTTGTGTGGATTCTTTCACGCAAAAACTACTGGACCGATTTTAATGAAGCTTGGTAAGTAGAGAGTTAGTGATCTAGCATAAAATATAGGCTTTTATCCTAACATAATTTTAGAAATAACTAATAACTGAGGTAGGGCACGGCAGGAAATTTCATGCTCAAAATATGGAGTAGTGCGACTGGGGTAGTAAGTAAGTACCTTACAAAAGATTACAGCTAAATAACACTCTTTTCAAGCAGTGTTGTGTTCCTGTTGGTGAGTAAGGTGACCGGAGCTCCTGGGGGGGAACTGGGAATGGGGTCGGCAACGCTCTTGCGATGCTTTTGGTGTTGCAGACATCTATAAGGTACGGTAATCGCTTACCATCAGGTGAGCCGTATTCTTGTTTGCCGATCTAGTTACATAAAAACAAAAAACTCTTCTTATAAATTGATATTCATCTGTTTTTTTAAGTAAGAAATTCGCACGAAAATTGTAAAAATTAATACAAGTGCAGAAATATATTTTCTTAAAAATAAAATACATTTTATTTATATTTATATAGATTGAATTAATATACCAGGTGCAGCGAATTACAGGGTTTTCGAGATGAAGATATAACGAACTATGGTTCTATGTAAGTTATTTCACAGTTGTCATTTGGGGCGTAAGTGTTTGTTTCAGCGTTGGTTTTATAGTTAAGGGTTGTTTTTTTATTAGTATATTTTAAGGTTTTGATTGAAGTGGTATATTATAGCATGTTTACGGTATTTTAGTGTGAGTACGAAATTAATTATATTTTAATATAATATTAATAAGATTTTTGTTGTGCAAATATGCGTAACTGATGTAGTGTATATTTAGATACATGTTTTAAACATATGTCTAAATATTCAAATGGCAAAGATAGCCTTGAAAACGAGGCTTAATTTTGATGAGCTTCAACTTAGAAACGCGCTTTATATATATATATATAAAATCACAAGCATATACATACATATCACACTTATATAAAAAATACATATACTACTTCTTTATAGTGCTTTTTTAATTGTTGTATGAGTTTGATCGTTGATTTTTCGATTGATTCGTAAATTGTCGTTTTATTATTTGTCTTGTATTTGTCCTTACTGTTATGCTTTTTTGTGGGAGTTTTGCTTGGTGAATAGTTGTTGTACGGTAATTATTTCGGTCCTACGTTTGATTTCTTGTGTGTAGCTCATCGGGACAATTGGTAATCGTAGTAATTCTTGTGTTCCGGTCGCTTCTTGTCTTTGATATTTGCCCTTTGTGGTTATTTGTTGCAACATACTAGGGTAATGTTGTTATTGTGTTGCAAGCTGTATCTTTCTGCTGTTTCAAATGTTTTGCTGGTAAACTCTAACGAACCGTCGTATTATTTGTGTATATCTGGCCTATGCTAAAAATCGGGTAAGCTTTCCTCAAATATGTATTTGTACGTAGTGTTACAAAATTTTTGAGTTTGAGAGATGCAGCTTTCGTGAGTATACGTTATCTACTATTTTAAGCAAATTTAGCACTTGAAACCTCAACAAGCTTGCACGAATAAAACTATAATGGTCAGATAAAATCCAAGTATAGTTAGTATTCTAATCAAAATATGTTTAGATGAAAACGTTACTACAATGTTTGAAGATATTTTCTTGAGGAAGAAAATTATACAAACACACTAAAAATCATACTGCGTTTACGTATTTTAAGCTCTTTTGAGAGTAGCTGGCGAATGCGAGACGAGAGCGTCACGAAAAGTGTGATCAGGCGAGCTGAACGGAAGTTGAGACAGCTTTATTTTTTCCTTCATGTTAATTAAATCGTTTCGGACAAGTATTTAAGAAATAGTGTACAAAATTTAATATACATATGCGCATCAGCCTATTGTTTCAAAAATGTTCCACTACACTTGGTCCAATAGCGTATAAACAAACATACCATTAGTGCGTGATATCCATAAGGGGCAAGTTCAAGGTTTATTATAAAAAAAATTAATACGTTCCCTAAAATATAAATATTATTGCGTTTTTTATTATAATCAGTAACAATTAGTTTTTGACATATAAATGTACATTTTTGAATATCATATCAAAAATTGACCGCTCCAGCGGGATTCGAACCCGCGTCTTCGACATACCGTGTCGACGCTCTAGCCAATTAAGCTATGGAACGATATACCACTAGAGCGAAACTTTTGATATGATGATTTTTACTTTCGGTTTAAGCGAACCGTGGCGCCGTCTATAGTGAGTTCTTTACAGAGACTCGTAACCGCTGGAGCGGTCAATTTTTGATATGATATTCAAAAATGTTTAGAATTCCTAATTGTGGGTAACACAAAAATAAAAATCGTACATATTAAAAATAGCATGGTGTCGTCTCCTGTCAAAGATTTTCATTGTAATATGAAACTTTGAATAGTTACGAGTATAACAAAAAACTTTGAATAGTACGAGATTATGATTTTCTACTTACTTTGTTAATTAAGACTTGTTAAATAGTTACGCTACATTATTATCACTGGCATATCTTGCTCTACCTTATTATAAATATTTACATTTATATCACCGAAAATATTCGTGATACTATAATGGCGCGATATCTAGTGTACGCGACCTAGATTCAATTTGAATTTAATTAATGACTTTCAATACTGGTTGAGTTATAAGCAAATAGTCATTGATGACTTAAAGTATACAATAAAAAAGGAAATAAATTTTGCATTTTTTTATTATTGAGAAAGATTCAATCTCGACAGATTTTTTTTTTAATCAATCAACATTACATGACGTCTTATATATAAGCCACATATTCAAATTATATCAGGTGGTTGAAGAAAAGTTTCTTGCGGTACCCGATTCGGCGACGCAGTGGTATTGCCTATGTGATTGCAGGTATAATTGCGTATATGATTGCAGGTTCGCGATGATCGCTTAGGGCGAATATTTGCGTATGCCAAAAAGATATTTTTCGTGGCCTAGGCACAGGTCTTAAAAACTATTAGGGGCCGTTGTGTATGGAGCATTTCGTTTAGTTTTAGTATATTATTGAAATTTAATTCTTACACGTTTACTTTCTACCGTGGAACAATACATATATTAAATATATTTTTCGCCACTTCCCACGCTTTTTATATCAGTCGTCTGCCCAGAGATGTTTATAGATATATGCAATAAGGCTGCCTGTTGCAACTAATGCAACTGTGTTACTTACAAATGTAATGCTGTATTTTGTCAATTATGTATTGGTGTGAAAAAGTTAGAAATAAATAAATAATAAATAAATACATTTAAGATTAAATATTAAGAAATACATTGTAACTAAGCAATAATATTTTTTGTTAACTTATAAAAATAGAACATTTAAAGTTTAGAAATAAATAAATGCACACGAAAATACTGGTTAGAAACGAATCCGGTTCTATAATTTCAACTTCAATGTATTTTGGTTATTCTTGTTATGTTCAACGGTCTTATAAAGTCACATCATCATAGAAGCCTTTCGCAGTCCACTACT
Source organism: Melitaea cinxia (assembly GCF_905220565.1). Taxonomy (NCBI): domain Eukaryota; kingdom Metazoa; phylum Arthropoda; class Insecta; order Lepidoptera; family Nymphalidae; genus Melitaea; species Melitaea cinxia. The sequence continues at coordinate 4,181,910 of NC_059399.1, forward strand.
GGATATAGGCTTCCACAAGTTCACGCGAAAAATGGCGTGAATTCATGTGTTTTGCCCATAGTCACGGTGGACAAGCGGCTTGGTGACCGCAGGACTTCGGCCTGTGTATTTCAAAGCCAGCAGTTGGATGGTTATCCCGCCATCGTTCGGCTTTTTAAGTTCCAAGGTAGTAGTTGAACTGTGTTATCTCTTAGTCACCTCTTACGACACTCAAGGGAAGAGAGGGGGTTGCTATATTCTTTGATGCCGTAACCACACAGCATATCTCTAATATCTTATAAAGGAACAATCTTTAATTTTAATCAAACAAAAACAATTCGTTACCATAGCAACACAAAATACAATTACCTTCATCAATGGAAGATTACCTATTATTAATCGGGGATATATGAATAATAAACATTATTTCGTACCGATGAAAGGTAATAAAGACTTATTTACAATTACGTTTACAAGGCAATTCATTTGAATGTTTAATTATTATTACTGGTAATGACGATGTCAACCAGCATTGTAGTTATTAATAGATAACAAAACCTTGTCCTACAATTAGATATATTTTTATGGCATCTTAAAACGCTTTTCCTATAAAATCTGCGGCCGTTCTCTCCATAAAATTAAAATAATCGCTATTAATATGAATTGTAAATTTTATTATACAAATTAATGTTTCATTTACTTGTTTATTATTTTACAATTTTGTTTATGACAATATTAGAAATGCATTGTTTTTTTTTTAATCGACGATAATATTGACGATGCGTTGCACAGCGTTCACGAACATTCGTAGCAGCGTAAACATTAGTACCTATAAGTACGCCGTTATTTAGGATTCGCTTTTGTGTATCCTCCTCCCCCCCCTGGACCTCCGAAACAGGAGTAAGTCCCAGTGGACCCGTTGAGTTTAAAGCATTTGTTTGTTAATTTATTTATTACTAGCCGTGCCCGCGACTTCGTCCGCGTGGAATTTAACAAAAAAGTTATTGTTCAGTTTACAGAGTTATAAAACAAATAAATTTCTAAAATAAAAGTAACAGGAGTTACTTATTACTACAATAGATATCTGCCAGTGAAAGTCTCCAGACGGTCCAGACGTTTCAGAGAGTAGCCGGAACAAACAGGCAGACAGACAGACAGACAAATATTCTAAAAAATGTTATTTTGGTATATGTACTCGTACCTACCGTGTATACATACATATGAATTTAGTAAAAAGCGGTTATATTAATATTACAAACAGACACTTTAATTTTATTTGTTTGTATAGATTTAGCTTAATGGTCTATAAAACCACTTAATAAATATAGGTATATGATGATATATTATAACAGTGTCGTAGTCGCTGCTATAATTGTATTGTAGGCATTGTAGCTTATTTATCTATTACGTCCGCCGGTATGTACTAAACACTTAAACAACTCACGCTGAGCTCTAATAAAGACTGCCTGGTTGTTTTCTAATATTCTTATCTACTTATATATTAACATGTTTAATGTTTTATTTTATCTCTATATTATAAAACTAGCTTTGTAAAATATTGAAATATATATCGACGCGTTAGCCCAGCGGCCATAGCACTGGCGGTTGCGGGTTTGATCTCCGCTCATAGTCAACATTTGTGCAAGTCATACAGATGTTTATCGTAGTCTGGGTATTTTTGCTTGTATGATGTTTCTGAACCCCCGACAACGTAGTAACCGTTTAGTGTGAGACGTTTATTAAAAAATACATAACCTATAATACCTATATATACATGACGTAGACCGCTAAACAATGCTTTTTTCTTTTTAAATATTTGATTAGATGTTTCTTGATATATAATCATATATCAAGAAACATCTAATCAAATATTTATATTAATAAAGTAAATAAAGAAGTGATAAATATATACAAAAATAAGTTGAAAAAATAAACTAGTGAAACTAATAAGTACTGAAATAATTGTGTTCGCTGGCAAACGAAAAAAACCGACTTCAATTATATTGACAAGCAATACAACGTAGGTAGACGAAAAAATAGTCAAGTCAATACGCATTATCAAAGATTACTCCAATAGTTGTAATCAGATCTCGATGAAATTTAAATGTACCCACTTGATAAGCATCGGCTTCCGATTAAATTAAAAATCGTCAAAATCGGTACACCCAGTAAAAAGTTATGCGGATTTTCGAGAGTTTCCCTCGATTTCTCTGGGATCCCATCATCGGATCCTGATTTCCTTATCATGGTACCAAACTAGGGATATCTCCTTGCCAGCAAAAAAGAATTATCAAAATCGGTTCATAAACGACGGAGTTATCCCCGAACATACATACATAACATATATATATATATATATATATATATGTTATGTATGTATGTTCGGGGTATGTATATATATATATATATATATATATATATATATATATACGGTTGAACTGAGTAACCTCCTCTTTTTTTTAAAGTCAAGATACAGATCATCGATTTAATCATTGAATGTTTTTGTATGTATAATTGGCAATATCGATAACACTCGGAAGAAATTAATTACCTAATCAGTATACTCAAAGACTTTCGTTGATAATAAATAAATATAATAGTTTAATAGTTTATTCGATTATTCAGAAATTAATGAGATGTCAAGATAATTTCTCTGTGTTTATTTGTTCAGTCATTGACTCGGTCTGTAAACAGAGACCGGCCACTGGGCACGTGTTTTTAATAAACACGAGATAAAATTAATTACTATTAATAATCAGCTATATTGTTTTGTTTTGCTCTATTCGCGCTTTACGCTCTTTGTGGGTTTTTGGAGATAACATTTTTGATGATGTGTTTTAAAATAAAATCATTTTGATGTTTCTAATATAGACTCGAAGAAAACTAGCCGAGTGGCGTATAAAAATATTAAAGGAGTTTCTAACGACTTTAATTTTTTTAATTCTTGTTAATCAGTCTTTTTTAAGATTTAATTTATATTTTACACATTAGAATTATATAAGAACTTTCCAACTATACATCCTATCCTTTTGATCGAGATATTAAATTATGTTCTTTTTTTGATAACTATAAAATTATGTTCTTTTTTTGTTAAAATTGTAATTACTATAAATATATGTGTAACTTATTCATTTTTTTTAATTAGGACGAACTTAAATCATAAGGAAAAATAAAAACTAAAAAAAAATCTAATAAAAAAATACATATAAATGAAATAATATATATAGTAAAATAAATTGAGAACTTTGCATGTTCTCGATCACGTAATGAAATGAGTTGGCAATAGAAATTGTTTAAAGGTCAAACTGGCACTGTCTGATAACATAAGAGTCTGTCATACACAGCACGAGGTAGTGTTATTATTAAAATGAGCTCATAAAACAGTGTTCCTATTAAGATAAAAGTACCTAGTTTTATAACCATATTATCATAAAACAATAAACGTTTTGTGCGTAATAATTTACCTACTGGTAGGTAATTGTTTATTGTGTCGATTTCCATATCAACAAGCAAGACTTAAAATTTTAGGTATTAAAATTCACACGTATAAATCTTAGTTTAAATTTAGAACTATAAACATGATTAGCTCTAAAGTCTATAGAAAAACCATAGGAAAATGATATGAATAAGTATTATTTCGTCTTTTCAGGAGTGATTCAACACCATTTATACAAAATGGTACATCACCGACCATTGTCAAAACAACTTCACCAGGTAAAACCTCGAAACCTGGGAAGGAGGGTAGAGGAAAGGCATTTAGGCAGATTATTGCGTCATTTGTCGCCAATTTAGGCACCATGAATACAGGAATGGCATTTGGATTTTCTGCAACGGCACTACCCCAATTGAAGAGCGCTGCGTCTAGTGTTCAAATTACGGAAAGTCAAGCCAGTTGGGTTGGTAAGTGTATTTTTCTTTATCGAGCAGTCTTATCAAGTACTCGTTTTTTACTTTTATTTAAAGAATAATAATTTAAATGGTACTTACAGAGATTATCCTTTTGAGATTTCCAATATTTTTGAGACCGTCGTTCTATGATCACGGCATTTGTATGTTGACGCTTATAATACTTATTTAATAGTTACATATATTCGTGTCTAATATCTATAGCATAACTTTAATACGAAATTATTGAAACTTATTCTGATATATATGAAAACTATGAGTTTTAACTATTTTATAATATTTTTATTTTATTTACAGCCAGTTTAAGTTCAGTTGGAACGCCAGTTGGATGCATCGTCAGTGGCTACCTCATGGACAACATTGGTCGCAGACGAACCCTTATCGTCACGGAAGTGCCGCTTATTTTAGGCTGGATCCTTGTATCGGTTGCGCAAAATGTTCCTATGATTTATATAGGTAACTTTATTTAAATCTTTTCCCTACTTTTTGACGTATATTTCTGAACACCACACTTTTCAAGATTGTTAAAAAAATTGTTAGAATTAATGTGTGGTTTTTACGTATTATATTATTATTAAAAAAAAACACATGCTCATTTAAATAAAACAAATGTAAATTTAAATAAATAAATAAAAAACCAATGCAAAAATTAAACCTTTGTTGTTCTTTGAAATGGAATTTAGGCGATATTTTTTAAACAAAAAATCTTGGACATTCCTTACACATTTATTATTTTAGTTCATATTTGTATTCTGTTAAAACCGTTGTTATATTTCCAGGCAGGTTATTGATAGGTTTTGGTTCTGGTATGGTGGGGGCTCCAGCAAGAGTGTATACTTGTGAAGTGTCACAACCACATCTACGAGGAATGCTTGGAGCAATGGCCTCTGTTGGAGTTTCTACAGGAGTTTTGATACAAGTACGTACCTACGATAATTGTTATTAACTACAATCTGATTCGGCGAACTTCATATCGTAATATTGTTTTATGTGAATATCTTTATTTTTTCTCTCAACAACTAATTTAACTTAACAATCCTGAACATTTGTAAAACTAATAATCTGTATAAAATTAAACGAATAATAATGACACATAAAGAATAATAAACGAGCCATTTTATGATTATGGCTTGGATTATTAATAAATAATATTTATTTAACTTGTACAACATGTAATATTTAAGCGAGTGCTAGAGAGCTAACTGGAAATTTTAACTTCATATTATTATTTTTATTTGAATTCTAGTGAGTAGTACAAATTTAACTCTCCGCCATTCCTCGGAGAGCACGTACAACTTTCAGTCCCAGTTGTTGTCATAGACATTGATAGTGGCCGTTACTGGCTGTAGGGAAATTATCTTGGATCCCGTAATGTAACAGCATGGTCGATTAAGCTTTATATACTAGAAGGGTTGATCTTTCTCTTATGGGAAGAACGGGGCCTTTACCGAGATATAGGCTGATTTAATTCAGATATTATTTTCATTTCATAAATCGATCTTCGGTGCGACTAAGCCAGCCCTGCGGTCACCAACCCGCCTGCCCAGCGTGGTGAATATGGGCAAAACACATGAGTTCACGCCATTTTTGGCACGAACTCGTGGAGGCTTATGTCCAGCAGTGGACTGTATCAGGCTGAAGTGAGTGTGTGAATTAAATTGCTGTTATTGATGTGCTAGCAGCGTGGTGGATAAAGCTCTGATCCTTCTCCTACATGGGGAAAGAGGCCTATGCTCAGCAGTGGAATATTATAGGCTGAAGCGATATGCTATTAAACTAAAACCTATAATACCGAACTAACTTAAAAAAAAAGTAGGAGACATAATTCGTAAATTTATTAAAAAAAAAACTGGTACACGTATTACCGTACATACTCGCAGATAATTTTTTATAACAAAAAAGTATGAACTAGACTGAAGTCAATGCACGATATTTATCCATGTACACTATTAGTTGGAGTACAAATGTTTACAAACTGACAACATTTTTCAACGGATTACTTATTTTCTTAAACCACAAATCATTTTGATCGATTACTGAAAACCACGTTGCATAGTTCAAAATACTTTAATAATTTGGACTTTAAACTTTTATGTTTATGTCTTGAAGTTCTTTTTGGGAAAATTCAATTAAATATCGATGTAAAATTAGGGGCGATCCATAAATTACATAACACCTTAGGGGTAACGAGGTCTGACATTGTGCGACAAGGGCTGGGGAGAGGTCTAAAATTTTGTGACATCACATTTCAAAATATAATTGTTACTTTTACATATTTTTTTTCATAGATATGTTAGATTGATGATGATTTTATTGAAAAATAATTTCAAAGAAATAAAAATAATGTCGAAACTGATGTGATGTAAAATTGCAAAAAATATGACGTCACATAAGGTAGGGGATGTTGCGTAAATGTGACTTATCTGTAACAACGGAGGAGGAGTAAAAAAAATCGTGTGACTATTTATGGATGGCCCCTTATTTTTTATATACTATAAGGGAAAAGCCGCATAGTTGCTTCGATGGGGTACATGCCACAGTTTCGAATTCACTATGTATAAGGCTTGTTGATAGTGTTATCATTTCATAATAATCGATTCGCACTACTTACTCAATTGTATTTTTGATACTTCTAGGAAAATATTAGTATATATAGTTTATTTTTGAAAATTGAATAAGTTGAGTAAAGGTTAAATAAAACAGGATTAACTCAAAACTAAGTACTTATTATTTATATTAAAAAACGAGCTATTATAGAAGACCAATTACTTGTTTTGATATACATTACACTGCGAATACAAAAATAATAAGTACACATCTTGAATAACAGAGCGTTCTTGAAAAGTGGTGAAACTATCCGACTTTTTCCCTATTTATAATGAAAGGCTGAAAATGTATATAAATGTATAAAATTATAACGACATTACTATTATATTTAAATAACGATACATTAGTTTGTATTAAGTTTTATGGAGGTGCTAATTTAACATTGAGCGCATAAAATAGAATTCGATAGTGATAATACGAGTATATTCGATAGAGTTGGTTTAGCGGGACTTCATTCTAAATATCCTAAACATATAATATTCTTTGAAACTTTAATAAAAATAATTTTAAAAATAGAACTTAAAACATATTCCACATCTCGTAATGTTCAATTGCCAACGTTTATTCATTCAAAAATATAAAATGAATATAAACTATAAGACATAACAATAACACTGAGTTCGTGCAACGGTAAATACACTTGAATTTTGTTCGAGCTTTATCTACCTAATCGTTTTTTTTATATCTCACAGTCAACGACTTCCACTACGTTTTACTCCTGTGACGAGACTCGAGAGTTCGTAAACGATACAAAACATAATATAATTATTACGTAAAAATATTGATAATAGTCGCGTTTATTTATAAAAAGGTGTCTTTTACTTCTTTTCGGTTTTTTTTTTTAAATAGTTTTTATTTGAGCCGATGGGAAACTGTCGATTTCTCAAGGTCTTCTAAGACGGTAAAGACAAAAAGGGGATTTTAATATCTGCAGACCTAAATCTGTTACGAAAAGCATATTTTTTTATTAGTCTACATTTAACAGTGTAAACATTGACTATGCTTTTTAATCTCATCGGTGAAAGTGTTGACCTTTACTAGTTGAGGTTCAGTAACCCTCATTGTGATTTTAAACATATTTTTTATACTTTAATAATAATCTATAATATTTCTCAGGATTCAAAATATCTTTTGTTATTTTTTTTACAATGAACATTTTAGCATAAGTATAAGTCTTATTTTAATACCAGTTTATAATTATATTTTAATTACAAATTATTATAAAATTATTATATATTAATGTCCCACGACATTACCTACATATAATTCCCCATAAAAGCAGGATAAATATTACTATATATACACTCAAGACGTGATTAATTCAATTAAATAAAATTGGAGTGTCTGTTTATAATATAAAAATAACCGCTTTTACTAAATATATATGGATGTATACACGGTACATATACATAAAAATTTATTTATTATATAACTCTGTGAATTGAACTATAACTTTTTTGTTAAATTCCAAATCGTGGCAATCAAATGAAATCGTGGGCAAAGCTAGTTAATAAATATAAAATACAATTATAATTTATGATTATATCATAGTCCGATGACATATGACTCGTGTATCATTGTATGATTTGTTTATAATGTTGATTATAATTTTAAATTTATTTTATCATAACAAGATAATCATCACGTGTTTTATGTATCATAATATATATTAATACGCTATGGTTCAGATGTTTGCCTTCATTTTTAGAACAAACCTCATAATTACTCCACATAAATTATATATATTTTAATAGATAAACTGCTTGCTCTACCGGCATCAACAACTTAAAAATTTAAACTATTTAAAAAAGTTATACCTAAGTATGCTTTAAGAAGTAGGACGGCTATTTTTTTCCTCAAATAAACGCGGTTGATATCGCGGGGATAGCTAGTTAATTATTATTATCCTACAAAATGTATACAACCGAGATTAATTAAATTACACAAATACATCATCATATATTGATTTTTTTTAATGGCTTACATTTAAAAAAATCAAACAAACATAAGCAGTAGTTTAGGTACAAGATAGATTAACAAATAAATTTAAGTTGCTGCTTCTATTTGACTTGTTTTTTTGTAAAAGGGCTTTCAGGAATCTAAAATTCAATGCAGACTAAGTTGCGTAAGCATCGATATCAAAATTTTGACGTAAAAATTTAGACTAATGAATGCCCCGCCAATGTTTGCAAGGACTTGTACACGATTGTACATACGCTGTTTTTCCGTTACCATATCAAACATTGATAAACCGTAATTGAACGGGAAGCGTGTTCGCGTAAAATTAGAATTGAGCGATGTAAACAATTACTAGCGTGTACTAGCGTTATTATATAAACTACGATGTGTCAACGGAAATACGTAGAACTAGGCACAATTTCTCATTAAAACTCTCTTTTGAAAGAAACCTATCATCAAACTTTTTTTTATATCACAAGTTCATCACTATAGATAAAAGACTTTTAAAAGAAAATACAACGTGGTACCCAAAAAGCATTATAATAACAGTCCCCGTAGCATAAAATCCTGTGGCGAAGGACCAGAAATAAACACAATACAAAAAGAAAAGAAAAACTCCTAAACTTTGACAAATAAGTATGTTCTATATATCCACATTAACTATTTTTTTTTAAATTGGAAAAAAATACCAAACTAATCGGTTTCTTTATATTTTTAATAGAAAATAACTTGAAAAGAAAAGGTATAGGTAATAAATACTTTCACTTGTGATTTATAAAGCTTATAAATTTAGATTGTGTCATATAATAAAACTTATTAGGCATTAATCGAGAGAACTCACATTATATGTTTTTAGAGGCACAAGATAATTAAAAACAATTTTTTTTTCAGTACGTGATTGGCAGTGTAACAACATGGAACGTGCTTGCGGGAGTGAGTGCCATCATTCCGATAGTCTCTTTGATAGGAATGACGCTGTTACCAGAGACGCCGAACTATCTATTAACCCAGGACAAGACGGAGAAAGCGGAAACTTCTCTCGCCAAATTGAGAGGCTCAACCTGCAACCTGCAGGATGAAATACAGAAGATGAAAACGTTCAAAGAAAAGAATTGTGTTGAACCGTAAGTAAAATGTTCAAAATAATATTTTAAATAATTCGTTACCGTGACCACTGAATAAATAATATATCATTAACATATACACATGGTCATCTGTTCTTAAGAATTGTTTTTGATAAGTAAACATATAAATAATACATATAAAAATAAAACATATATTACACCCAGACTTATGGTGGAAATCGATCTCACAACCACTTCAAACTACTCCATCGGGCTAGACTGAATGTATAATCAAAAATATACTCTCACAACTACAACTACCTCCATTACTATATTTTTAATCAAAGCGATATAGGAACTAATTGTATATGGTAGAGCTAATCTCAACTCCGTGATCAGCTTACTTAGACTCTTAGTTACTTATTATTATTATAGAGAAGGGTTTCAACATTATCTTCACGATAAAACTTAATTAAAAGAGAAATATTTAGTATGCATTTTTAATTTGAACATTTTTTTTTTGTCACAGTAATTGTTCTTGCATCTCTTCTAAACTTTTGTATTTTTATTCTATTTGTTTCTAAGAAATTATCTCTCGGCAATATTTACATTCAGACGTAAACTGTCCTCAATTCCATCAACAAATACATTTCTTTACAGCGTGCCTCGTTGTTGTTTTGTTTTAAACAATGTATTATTTACTAAGAGAGCATTATACGCGAGAATACTATTTAACACCTGTTACAATTATTTACTTACGCTATAGGATACAACGTCAGAAAATATCACTCGTAAACAAATACGAATGGCGTAATGACTTATAAGAGGCTAAAAAAGGAATAAAAATAATATTATTATTTCCTCAAAAAATAGAATTCGTGAAATTAAAATTTCAGTTTTTTTTATAATTTCATAATATTCGTAAGAATGAATGGTACGAAATTATTTTGCGTAACCAAATGTTTATTTTTTAACCGACTTCCAAAAAAGGAGGAGGTTCTCAATTCGACTGTATTTTTTTTTTTTTTTTTTTTTTTTTTTTTTTTTTTTTTTTTTATGTATGTTACATCAGAACTTTTGCCCGTGTGGACCGATTTCGACAAATTTTGTTTTAATCGAAAGGTGGTGTGTGCCAATTGGTCCCATTTAAATTTATTTGAGATCTAACAACTACTTTTCGAGTTATATCTAATAATGTGTTTTTACTTGACGCTTTTTTCGTCGACCTACGTTGTATTATACCGCATAACTTTCTACTGGATATACCGATTTTGATAATTCTTTTTTTGTTGGAAAGGGGATATCCCTAGTTTGGTACCGTGATAAGGAAACTAGGATCTGATGATGGGATCCCAGAGGAATCGAGGGAAACTCTCGAAAATCCGTAATAACTTTTTACTGGGTGTACCGATTTTGATAATTTTTAATTTAATCGAAAGCTGATGTTTATCATGTGGTCAAATATAAATTTTATCGAGATCTGATAACTACTTTTTGAGGAATCTTTAATAACGCGTAGTTGCTTGACTATTTTTTCGTCGATCTACGTTGTCTTTGTACTATATTACTTTGTACTGTACTGCATACTTGTACTATACTGCATGTGTATACTTTGTACTGTATTACTTGTCGATGTAATTGAAGTCGGTTTTTTTTTTCGTTTGCGAGCAAACACAATTATTTTCATATCAAGTGCTTTTTTAAGTCTTTTTGATTGCAATTCTCTGAATTAACGATGATTAAGTAATTATTAATATTTTTACGACTTATATTTATACACACATCGCTTTTTAAATTTAACAATATGTCTTATTATAATTGAAATATCTAGTTACCAAAGGTAATAAAAATTCTATGCTAGTTCGAATAATGTGCGTTTCGAAATGAAATTAGTGTCACGAACTCCTGTCGAGTTTAATTGTTAGTTTGGTATATCCAAGTTTCTAGAACAACTTTGTAACGCAAAAAGTATAGGATAAATAAAACTATTACATTTTAATTGACTTCAAAAAAGTAGGTGATTTTTAAGTCTATTGTATTTTTTATGCGTGTTACCTCATAACTTTTAGAGGTTGCACTAATTTTGATGATTATTGGCTCGAAAGCGAGTACTTGTCGTGTGGTCCCATTTAAATTTAAACGAGATCTGCGTTTACTTTTTGAATTATTCCTAATAATGTATATTGAACTATACTTGTCGATGTAAATAAGTAATTTTTTTGTATTTAAAAACAAACAATTAGTTGACAATGCTCTTAATTTTTCGTGCTCAATTAGATTGTTTTTGTTACTAGATTAAAATCACCGAAGGAAATATTAAAAGCATTGCTGTCTCCATCTGCACTTAAGCCTTTTGGAATCCTGGCACTCTATTTTTTCATTTACCAGTGGTGTGGAGTCAACACTATTACGTTTTATGCTGTTGAAGTTTTTGAGGTGAGACTTGAATTATTTTCTCTATTTATTTATTTATTTATAACATGTTAGCTTACCTGGTGAACTCCGTACCGCCACATGAAATGTTGAGATTTTTTTTGTCAATATATCGATTTTAAAATATTTTTTTATACAAAGCTTGCCGTGACGATAACGAACCTAAAAAAGGAATTATTCAATTTGGTACAAACGTTTGGATTTACAAATATTTTCATTAAAAAAATATTTTTTTTAAAGTCTTAACTAATAAAGTTTCGAATCGATATTAGTAAAGCAACGTTAAAAGTTTGTTTCATGTTGTTAACAGGAATTTTTTTTACATATATTATCTATTATTTTCGTTACAGTCCTCTGGTGCATCATTAGACAAATATTGGTTGACGATATCTATGGGAATCCTCCGAGTAATATTTACGGTAGTAGGCTGTATTTTGTGTAGGAGATGTGGGAGACGACCGCTTACGTTTGTTTCTGGTAAGTCCTTACTTATTTTTAAATTAAAATTTTCAGCTTTTTAAATACAAAATATCTTAATAATACAATTATTATTTCTATGGATCCTTCAATATGTCGGTTACTTATTGAACTTATTACAAGTTTATTTTTACTGATTAGTCTTGAGTCGTTTTGTGATAACTTTGGAACTCTTTCAAGATCATTTGTAAATAAAAATCAAAATTATAATTTGCAAATGGTTGTATATGATTTATAACTAGCCCGTTGCCGTATTTTTAGTGACCCTGCTTTCTGCTGCGAGGGTTACGATTTCAATTCTCGCTCCGAATCTGGGTCTTTAATGTAAATAAACCTGCATATGTACATCAGCTGTTACCTATGAGACAAGCATTTAGTTTTTGACCTTAGGAACAGACGCCCGTGTGTGTATTTAAAGATGTTTGTTCATTTTATTTACTACAGCTCTCGGCTGCGGCAGTATGATGATTACCCTCTCCGTATATCTTTACTTTGTCCAATACTGGAAAGAAAACGCTATCCCGCCGCAACACTCCTGGATTCCAGTCGCTAGTATCTACCTTTTCACAATATTCTGCACTTTGGGATATCTCATCGTACCATGGATCATGATCGGCGAAGTCTATCCTACTCAGGTATGTTCATCATTGTTTGTTATGATTTTTTTTAATTTGCTACCTTTGAACGGATTCTTTGATTCAAGGTGTTTTTTTTTCGCATATAATCGCATGTTCAGTACAGTGGCTTTTTAAAATATTTATCAGAAATAAATTCTCATGTACCACTACACGTCCTTCTACAAGTTTTTCTAAACATATCCTATCATGATCAATTCTTTGATCGATAGAAAATGGTTTACTACGAAAAGCTAATCAGTCACTGTTTTTCTTCGTGTTTTGTAATACATAGAAATAAAGAATACATTTATTCATTTAAACTTTGTTACAATAAGTTAATTATTATAGGTTCGAGGTATAATAGGAGGATTGACTACATGTGCTGCTCACTTATCGATATTCTCAGTAGTAAAGACGTTCCCGTATCTGAAGCATTCTCTTAACGACTACGGGGTATTCGGATTATATGGAGCTATATCAATAGCTGGTGAGTGAGAGTATTTTTAAACGTACTTAATACACATACAAAAAACACATTGATTTCTTACTTGATTTTTTATCTGTTTTTTTAAATAATCTAACGTTAACTTTAAATTAAAACGTATTAATATGAAATAATCTTTCATGTTTATTAGACTAAAAGTCACTGTGTGGCTATGGCCGACCGATGGTGGGATAACCATCCAACTGCTGGCTTTGAAATACACAGGCCGAAGTTGGGCAGAAGCGTCTTCGGCGCGACAAAGCCAACCCAGCGGTCACCAACCCGCCTGCCCAGCGTGGTGACTGACTATGGGCAAAACATATGAGTTTACGCCATTTTTGGCGTGAACTTGTAGAGGCCTATGTCCAGCAGTAGACTGTGATAGGCTGAAATGATGATGATGATGAACGATGAGACTAAAAGTATTTTGAAATTATGTTAAATAAGCACTGTAAAATTAGTTTTCACAACATAATTTAACTATTTTTAGGGGTTCTACAAGGACCTACATTAAGATAACATTTACATTAATTCTTTATTGAAAATCTGTTTACAGGTATGGTATTTTTCTACATATTTTTACCTGAAACTAAAGGAAAAACACTACAAGAAATCGAAGATTACTTTTGCGGAAGGACGAAAAGTTTGAAAAAACCGAGTGTCACTGAAACAGCTTGAACAATTACACAACAATGCAAGGGTACTTTTAATGATAATGTATGTTGAAGTATATTACATACATCTATATTAGAGGTTATTAAGATGCTGAAACTACTAAATAAGATGTTTTTATTAGATTTTACTTTTGTAAATAAAACTTTTAAATAATTCTTTAAGTATTTTTTTAATTAATGTGAAGGAAAATATCAATAACAATAAATCCTCAAATAGGAAAATTTTAAATTACGGTTTGTAAGCCTATTACGTATTTATAATACATAAAAAGATTGTCCATTATAAATGAAATAAGTATGTTACTCAAAATGTACAATGTGTACTTATTTTTAGAAATTATACTTTAAGAAAAACTTGTAAATTATCTTTGTATCTCAAAACATCACTTAAACTGAATCGCTTGTTTAGTAATAGGCAAGTTATGAAATATGGGTTTAACTTTCGAAATAAATAATTATGGAAATATAAAGTATCAATATAAAACATATTTTTGGAATCGCTATTTACATAGGAGTAAATCAATTTATACCATCATATTATTGTAAAAAGTACTTTAATTTATTGTAAAAAATATAAAGTTTGTACAGAAGAAAATTAATAAGATATTTTTAGTGCCATTATAAAAAGATAACTTATTTTTAGATATATTTATTGATAAATTGTAAAATATCTACACCAAGTAGCAGCTTACAAAAATTCCAAATACTTATTTTAATAATGTTCATATTTAAAATGTGCCAGGAGATGTTAACAATTTTCAAAAAAAAACAATGTTACCATGAAGTATTTGTTAATAAATTTAAGAAAATACAATTTGATTGTCTTTTATTATTTGTAATCCTTTTGCACCTTTAATTTATTAAGTATTTAACACATTAAAATCTAGATGCTTATCACTTTTTTATTACTATCTGTAACACAGCTCTTCAAATATTCAAATAGCGCTTCTTCGCAAGGGTTTAATTATTTTAGTAGCAAAAAGTAACAAACATTAAAACATTTTCATAAAACTTTTTACTTGTGATATTTCTGTAATGAATTATTAAATTGCCTAGTACCCATTTGGCCATGAAAAAAAAAAAAATACCCATTTAACAAACGCTTTTGATACAAATTGATCTACAGTAAAATTAAAACGAAATAAAAGAAATTTCTATGGCTTTTTAGAACAATGCAGTCTTTGTTTCAAAATATCTCAGAATAGATCCAATAATATTTGTGCAATCAATGCAATAGTGCAAACTATTACAAATGTTCGAAAACATGCACTGCATTGTTTTCTGTTTCGTTATCTTGCACTGGTGTACTGCGGACCTACCCAACCTTCAAAAGGAAAAGGGTAATAATTTTAACAATATCTCATTAGAACAGGAGTGGATTGTGAGTTTTTTGGGCCTTGGGCTACTAGTACTGGCGGGCCTATTAATTATTATTCAAGTTCCTAATTACAATTTTTTAATAAACTGTTTTGTATAGTGATCGAGGCACTATATTGTCACCTTCTCTTCTAGTCATAATTGAAAATTAATCTTTTTTAACAAATGTAGAAATTCACAAATCACACATAATTACAAAATCAAACAAATTATTTTCTTCTTACGCAGCGGTTGCTTTATAAAGTACTATGCATAATGTATACAATCCTCAAAGAAAGTAAACGTCTATTAAGCATAGATTTTGACCATTTTTCAACAAATAATTTTTTAAATAAAAATTCGACTCTAATTAATTCCCTCTGCTCTCTCTCCTTCTCCTCTAAAAACACACAGACCAAACACGAGCAACAGGGGAATTCCCTGTTTCGTTCGATAGTTAGCAACACAGATCGATCTCAGAGTTGCCAATCTGATTATTTATTATTCAATCTTTTATTTAACTATTAAATTTATATATTTTTCTTTAGTAAAAAATAAATATCGTCTATTTTTTGAATAGGCGTTAGAGGCCCTCTGCATCCATATGAAATCAAATACTGACATAGTCCATATAGGAGTTGTTTTATTTAAAATAAAGAAAAAAAAATTATAATTCAAAATCTTATGAAGCATCTATACGATTATAATTAATGTTATAGGAAAAAAATCAGTCCGTCAAGGAGATGGAATTGAATTCGATTCAATTTCTCGAGGAACGCTTTTACAAATATTAGCAGCTTTCGAAGAAAAAATAAAGAATCGCATGGGTAAAGAAGCTAAACCAATTTTTATGGCAGATTTTGTCAATAATAGGTATACCAGACCCTTTATTTATCCTAAATTTGTTAAAACATCAAAAATGTAAAAAAAAGTCAAACATTGCTAAATGGAAAAGAAGATGGCAGCTAAATTTGTAATTTTTAACTTTAATTTTTCTAAAAATAAAGTGTTTAAGAACAACCACGACGTTTTTTCTTTTTTTAATATATGACTAAAAAAGCTTGCTACTTGACAATTACAAAATGACAGTAATCATAAGAAATATTTCAATTTGTGAAAGAAGAATAGTTTTATAAGAACCCTTGTCATATACTCACATTGACATACAATGATTAAATAATGTCCCAAGAGTTGCAAGTCAATTATCCAGATCCTGGCTTTTGGACAGAAACCTCACTGATTCAATTGGTTTATGGTATTTGGGTAAATTTATCAATGATGACAATTGGTTTGGCTTATGGTTTTTCAGCCGTAACACTTCCACAGTTGCAGTTACCTGATTCTACTGTAAAAGTTTCACTTGCTGATGAATCGTGGATTGGTTTGTTATCATTTTTGACAGTATTTTTTTTATTTTTTAAGTTAAATTTTAGTGAAAAATAATCTATTATTATTTAACAGCCAGTGTATTATCATTAGCATCTCTTGTTGGTTGCTTGATATGCGGATATTTAATAGATAAATTTGGACGTCGAACTATGCTCATTTATAGTCAACTACCAGTTTGTTTAGGATGGCTTCTAACTGGTGTTGCTAGTTCAGCTAAATATATAATACTGGGTTAGTAAAAAGATTTTAATTTGAGTCGATTGAAATTTTAACAATCAATTCTGTAATCGTAAGTTAAATTTACACTATTTTAAGTGATTAACAAAATTTGATTGCAATAGCGAATGTTTTGTTATTTTATGTTAGTTAAAATCGTATGACCAAAGCGTAAGAGACTAGGCTTAGTGGTAAGGTCCTTAGGTTTAAGGTAATATACCTAAGCTAAAGAAGATAACTGAAGTAAAATAACTATAATGACGTCATATTATGAATTTGAATAAATTATATTTAAAGGTAGAGTTATTACTGGCGTCGGTATTGGTATGGTGATGTGTGTGCCAAGAGTTTACATGACGGAGGTTTCGTTACCAAATATGAGAGGCGTGATTGGTTCCTTTCCTAATATTGCTATATCTATTGGTATCACTATTCAGGTAAAAATTACCAAGATTTTGTTTTGTCTATTACTCTATATATAATAAGTCAATAATTTCTACAATACATAGTAGTCAACAATTTTCAGGCAACTTTAGGGTCAGTTTTAAAATGGTCAACATTGTGCTACGTGAGCAGTGTATTTACATTGTCGCTATGTCTAGTTTATTTCCGTCTACCTGAAACACCATATTATTTACTTCAAAAAGCAACAATAGAGGATGCGAAGGCTTCTCTAAAGAAATTTCGGTGTAAAAAATATAATATTGAAGCTGAAATGGAAGAACTTGAAGATTTTAAGAATGACAATGATATTCACAAGTAATATTACCCACAAACGCATTTAAAAGATTTTAGTAAAGTCGTTTTATTTTACATATTAAATTTAGGTTATGTTTTAAGGAGCAGTTAATGGCGTTGCTGAAAAGATCCTCTTACAAACCTTTTTGTCTTATGACAATTTATGTTATAATATCTCAGTTGTCGGGTTCATCGGTTATTTTCATGTGGACAGTTGATATATTGGAGGTATTAATTATTTAGTTGATACGTACCTACTTTGGTAACTTAGCTCTACCTTGTTATAATGAATGAGATTGATAGACTGAGACTTGATAAGTAATGAGAAGTAGTAAAAGGATTTTTTCCTTAATGATTATAATTGCTTGAGAAAATATGTGTTTTTGTAGATTTGTAAAAGTATGCACGGATGTTCGCTGTAACTCTTTAAGTAATGTGATTTTTGTGTTATTAACAGAGATCAAAGTCATCAGTTAACGCTGAAGTAGGAAATGTTGCTCTAGGCATTACAAGGATTATTATCTCAATAATAACTGCTGTTCTTATTTTCCACGTCGGTCGAAGACCTTTGGCGATAATTTCTGGTACCACTGTTTTAAAGTTTATACTTTTTAGATTATACAACTCATGTTGTTGCGAAGTTGTACGTTTTACCAGCAATTCTTCTTTAGTGTATGTGAATTAAACGCGGCAATTATTGTTCTAGTTATAGCCACAGTACAGTTATAGAAATAAAATGAGATATATTTGTTTTGAATTATTTGAATAAAAATGAATTTAATTGTATTTCTTAATATACCACACGCAGTCGTAACATTTATAAATAAGCATGGCGTTTAACAACCGCTCTGGTGTGGTGGTTTGTACTTATACCAGTCGGCTGTTACCTATAATAAAAATAATGTCAAAATTGCAGGTCTAGGTGTCGGCATAGTGTGTATCTCTCTCAGTCTCCTGATCAAATACGAGGAGCAATCAACGATTTTACCACAGATTGGCTATATGATTTACATCATGTTCGTAACGATGGGCTACTACACTCTACCTCCACTCATTATGTATGAACTATATCCCTTACAAGTGAGTGAACAGTCTTGATTTGTTAAATTGTTATTTTCAAATTGAATATTATTTTAAAATATTTAAGCGTTGACTCTGTACGTACTAGATAATCCATTACAAACTCTTCGTAAACTAAGATGCGGTTACACTAGGAGATTTTCTAGGGCGAACGTTCATACTAAGCCCAGGGCTCCAATTTTCACGGTCGGGTATCAGTAGTCCGAGCCCCCAATATACCCTCTTAGCTTTCTGGTTGGTTAAAAGATTATCGAAATAGAGTCAGAAGTTTTAAAGACTACAAATTAAGTAACTAATTATTTTCTATAATATAAAAATAAAAAAATAATGTTATAAACAGAAATTTTATCATTGTCTACGTTTTTCCATTACTAGGACTGGTATTATTAGTTGTGCTATGATTGTCGATTTTTTTTTTTTTATTTCTCTTTCAACTAATTAAATCGGATAAAATCATTCTATGATTGGTTATTAAATATTTATTTTAAAATAACAATAAAAATAAAAATATTAAATTATTATTTTAAATATACTTCTTTTCAGGTTAGAGGTTTACTTGGAGGGATATCAATATCAAATTTAAATTTATTTATATTCTGTTCTAATATATGTTATCCATATGTGAGAGACGGTCTTGGTTTTTCAAATACAATCCTTGCTTTCGGCGTTTGTTCTTTGGCAGGTGAATGATTTTATCTATAATATATTATAAAGAAGTAAATATTAAATTATAATATTCTAGTGTTATGATAAAAGTAACAAACTATGTTATACAGTGTTTTTTTACTAGAACAAATTGGAAATCGTGCGGGATACTAATGAAATACGATTTCAGTAAAGATAATTTTTATGGAAATACTTAAAAATGTTAATCTAATAAAATATAATCTAATAAATAAAATTCTCGTGTTGCGGTGTTTGTAGTTAAACTCCTCCGAAACGGCTTGACCGATTCTCATGAAATTTTGTATGCATGTCGGTAGGTCTGAGAATCGAACAACGTCTATTTTTCATAGCCCTAAATTATATTATATATGGGGGGGGGGGGGGGGGGGTTAAAAGGGTTAATAAAATACTATGAAATTTTATGTGCATATCGGGTAGGTTTGAGAATCGGCCAAAATCTATTTTTCATTACCGTAAGTTATCGGGTCAGCTAGTTATATAAATAACATACTTGAATTAATGTTGTCTATTGACTTTAAACGCTTAAGGGATCATTTTTCTGTATGAAAAGTATAACTTTATAACAAGAAAGAGAATCAAATTAACTACAATATAATCTTCTAAAAACAGAGATGTTTCTTAAAAAATACATAATATGTACGTATAAACTCTTATTTCAACCAGGTTGCATCTTTTTATACTTTTGCCTGCCAGAAACGAAAGAGCTAACTCTACAAGAGATCGAAGAATACTATAATGACAGGCGCTCAACATTGACGTCACAACGTCGACTCATTTCCATGCAGGTGTTGAGTAGAAGTGCAACTTCTAGTAGATCTCTTGATAAAGTAACTACTGGCAGGACCAAGAAAGGAGAGTCACGAGTTACCTTCCATAATGGTCCCAGTGTGAAATATGTGTCAAAACATAATGAAAATAAATAATTTGTGTTGATATAAAAAAATAAAAATAAAATTATTTTGATACTATGTGTGGCTAAAATTTCATACTTTTTATATTTCTAAAATGCGACCAACATGATTTCATCAGTTTTTATTAGTACCAATCCTTTTTTAAAAGAGTGTTTTGTCTTTATATTGAGCTTTTAATATTAATGTATACTAGTTAATAAATAAATAAACAAATAAAAAAAAATATATTGTATTCCTAAAAATATTTTTGTTCCTACAAAAAATTTCAAGATTTTTTAGAGTAGAATACTAGAGTCCGAAATTTGCTATTGTCGAATTGCTGATTCAAACAAATACTAGAAAAAAAAAAATAGTAATTATATAAAATATTTTTTTATTTTCTATACAAATGAATAAAATTGGAGTGACTGTTTGTAATACTAAAATAACCGCTTTTTACTAAATGCACAATTATGGATGCATACTCGACACCTATACCAAAATAACATTTTTACAATTTTTGTCTGTCTGTCTGTCTGTTTGCTCCGGCTAATCTCTGAAAGCTGATGTAATAAGGAGTAATTGAGGCTTTTACTTTTATTTTAGAAATTTATTTATTTTATAACTCTGAGAACTGAAAAATAACTTTTTTGTTAAATTCCACGCGCGCACAGCTAGTTAATATATATTATTCATATAACTAATTTTATGTTTGATTGGCGTGGAACAATCTTTGGGTGGGTTCAACGATACAACTTTAGTGTTACTTTATAGATTTTTGGTACAATTTGTAAATAAAAATTAAAATATGTAACTAAATTCTTACATAACCTATTACATATTTACCATTTAAATATCATTTATCTCAATAAACCAGTTATTAACTACATAACAAGCATATAAAATTAATTTTTAGATACACTTGTTTTATGACGTTTTTCATTCTAAACTTAATGCTATGTTTATTATTTAAATTTATAATAAAATTATATAATGAGACGTTAATGATGTTAAGGTCAGATTTTAAATAATTTAAATTTATTTTAATTTAATAAAATATATATCACGACCGAGCGAGTTCATTAATATTTTTGATATTTTTAGAATCAAAAACATTGTAAGTATTATTTTTGTCCCGCAACGCTAAAGCATTGGCGGTATTTTAAAATTAATATAGAGCAGCCCAACTCAATCAACCTTACAAATGATCATATCTTAATAACACTCCTTTCAAATAGTGTTTAAATGTTAGGGTGTCTAAGGTACTCAGAGCTCCTGTGGCTACATTTTTTTTTTATAAATAACCAAACACATTATTATTTTATACCTAGGCTTGGGATGGATATCGAAGCTTCAAACCTTGGATCAAAACAGAATAACTGCAAACTGCACCAACAGGCTAGTCAGACACTGTGTAACGCTAAGGAATGCGAATTCCCAACAAGTCTCATTCTACTGGGGCCATTGAGCATAAAGCATTTAATATTATTATATGTACCTGTACGTTATGATCACTATCAAACCTTTTACCTGTAAACTTACCGCGATGGTCGTTCTGAATGTTTCACTTTGTTCTGTTGCAGACGCTATTGCTTCTGATGACTCTACTTACTACTCTATAATAATAGAGTAACATTCGTTTTTACAAATATTTTTTTCCTCCATATCATTTAAAAATCCGGTCACCAACCCGCCTGCCCAGCGTGGTGACTATGGGCAAAACACATGAGTTCACGTTATTTTTGGCGTAA
Source organism: Melitaea cinxia (assembly GCF_905220565.1). Classification (NCBI taxonomy): domain Eukaryota; kingdom Metazoa; phylum Arthropoda; class Insecta; order Lepidoptera; family Nymphalidae; genus Melitaea; species Melitaea cinxia. Next base: position 4,204,217 of record NC_059399.1, read on the forward strand.
ACTTGTGGAGGCCTATGTCCAGCAGTGGACTGTATAGGCTGTAATGATGATTTAAAAATCAATTTAGGTTAAGGCTACAAATTTATACTGAAATTTTTCATATTAATTATGTTTGTATTTTCCTGCTATAATAATTTCATCATCCGAGATGAAGACATAACACGCTATACATCACGAGATAAAATATAGTTAGCACATATTAAAGTACTCAACTTAGGTTTCACAAAGGACCTAGATTCGCGCGCCTCATATGTCTATGTCTTACTTTAGTACATTGCTTCATAGCGATAACTATCATAATTATGCATTTCATAAACCTTTGAAAGTAATTAAAGAATATTCAAATTATGTTTAGTAATAATACCGAGATTTTAAGGATATGATTAATAATATTTAATCATCTAGACGTATGTTATCCGATGTAAGATTGGGGTAGTTATCATAGCAACTGATTGTTGCTAGTTCGAAACCTGCTCATGACAATTTTATGTATAAGGTCCTTACAGCTGTTTGTTAAACTCTGAGCTTTCGTGTTTGTGTAATTTCAATTTCCGGACCTATAATTTAGGTGTTCATCCTCTCTATAGTCTATATAATTATATAGGTTAGGTCTATATATCTTGTGTAAATATTTTTCTTATTAATAATAATAATTGTTATCCGTTCTTAGAAATAATTTATTAATAATTAATTGATGATGATGATGAGTAAAATAGATTATTTCATTTTCATTCGAAAGTACATAGAGCGGCCTCATCGCTGAAAAAAGATCTCTTTCAAGCAATCTCGGGGCGGAGGAGATGGTCTATACATAGATATAAAATTTTTAATTAACAAACAATTAATTTTAATAGACAAACAATTTTTAATCTATAAATATTATAAAAAATTGACGTTATTATATGAAAAAAAAAAAATTAAGTCTTCTTTTAATAGAAAATTAATTTCATAGATAATTTATGAAGCGCTCTTTGTAATCAATAAAAAGCGTTAAGACAATAAAATTGTCCCGTAGACTTTCTCGCGTGAACAAGCTTTTTGTTTCGTCTATTGTAATATATAAAAATGGGACGAGAAATCTCAGACAGATATATAATATTATATAATTCATAATTGTACCATTTTTAACCGACTTCAAAATAATAATATATATGTATGTATGTTGGGGGATAACTTCGTCGTTTATGAACCGATTTTGATAATTCTTTTTTGTTGAAAAGAAGATATTCCCGGTGTGGTACCATGATAAGGAAACCAGGATCTGATGAAGAAATCCCAGATAAATCGAGGGAAACTCTTGAAAATCTGCATAACTTTTTACTGAGTGTACCGATTTTAATGATTCTTAATTTAATCGAAAGCCGATGTTTATCATGTGGTCACATTTAAATTTCATTGAGATCTGATAACAACTTTTTGAGTAATCTTTGATAATGCGTATTTACTTGACTATTTTGTCGTCTACCTACGTTGTATTATACTTGTCGATATAATTGAAGTCGGTTTTTCTTCGTTTGCCTGCAAACACAATTATGTTATTATTTATCTTCTTAACAATAACAAAATAGTCTAAAATCTTATTAATATGTAATGTACATTCGTATAGTTATTAATTATAATAAAACACAGTTTTTTAAAAGAGTAACCGTGGAGTTTCTTTATTCTTCTCTGTAGAATCTACATTTTGAATCAGTATAGCTTCAATTTTAGCCGTAACTAATTAATTAACTGAGGTAGGGCACAGCAGAAAATTTCCTGCTTAAAATATGGAGCACTCCCACTGGGGTAGTACCTCAACCTTACAGAAGATCGCAGCTAAATAATACTGTTTTCAACCAGTGCTGTGTTCCTGAGCCGTACGCTTGTTTGCCGACCTAGTTATATAAAAAAGCGCTTTTCATTTGTAAAGCGAAGATTGTTAGCAATCGTCGCTTTACAAATTGCTTTTGAAGTTTAATTGAATTCAGTAATACCGTTTCGTAGCCATTACCTTTTTAACCGACTCAAAAAAGGAGAAGGTTTCTCAATTCAACCGTATATCATATTTTTATGTATTTTCGCGGATAACTTTGTCGTTTATGCTGATTTTGCTGATTCTTTTTTTGTTGGATTCCCAGGGGTGGTATCATGATAAGGAAAATAGGATCCGATGATGGCATCCCAGAGAAATCGAGGGTAACCTTCGAAAATCGTAGTGGCGACTAGTACGTTTGTTAATTTTTTAACCGACTTCCAAAAAAGGAGGAGGTTCTCAATTCGACTGTATTTTTTTTTTTTTTTTTTTTTTTTTTTTTTTATGTATGTTACATCAGAACTTTTGACCAGGTAGACCGATTTCGACAAATTTTGTTTTAATCGAAAGGTGGTGTGTGCCGATTGGTCCCATTTAAATTTATTTGAGATCTAACAACTACTTTTCGAATTATATCTAATAATGCGTTTTTACTTGACGCTTTTTTCGTCGACCTACGTTGTATTATACCACATAACTTTCTACTGGGTATACCGATTTTGATAATTCTTTTTTTGTTGGAAAGGGGATATCCCTAGTTTAGTACCATGATAAGGAAACCAGGATCTGATGATGGGATCCCAGAGAAATCGAGAGAAACTCTTGAAAATCCGCAATAACTTTTTACTGGGTGTATCGATTTTGATAATTTTTACTTTAATCGAAAGCTGATGTTTATCATGTGGTCACATATAAATTTTATCGAGATCTGATAACTACTTTTTGATTAATCTTTGATAACGCGTATTTACTTGACATTATTTTCGTCACCTTACGTTGTATTATACCTCATAACTTTTTACTGGGTGCACCGATTTTGACGTTTCTTATATAAATTAAAAGCTACTATTTGTCACGTGGTCCCATTCAAATTTAATTGAGATTTGATTCGTAATTTGTGAGTTATATCTAATATTGCGTATTTACTTGACGGTTTTTTCGTCAGCCTACGTTGTAATAAACGTTATATCTTTTTACTGGGTGCACTGATTTTGATCTTTTTTGTATAAATCAAAAGGTAATACTTGTCATGTTGTCCGTTTTAAATATGATTGAGATATAATGAGCAATTTTTGAGTAATCTTTGATGACACGTATTTACATGACGATGTTAAGACGACTGTGGTCATGTTCAATACTTTGCCACAACGCCATCTATCAAAATGTTATGAAATTACTTCGTTCACTATCGATCAAATTACAATATTCCACTAGAGTAGAGAGTAGCAGTTTATTCGTTATAAATATATTTGAGCTTTTAATTTTTGAGTTATCGCTAATACTTGGTATTTACTTGGCTATTTTACGTCGACCAACGTTATATTAACCTCATTACTATTTTACTGGGTGGACCGATATCGATGATTCTTTTTTTAATCGATAGGTGGTGCTTATCATGTGGTCCCATTTAAATATAATTGAGATTTGACTCGAACTTTTTGAGCTATATCTGATATGGCGTATTTACTTGACTGTTTTTGGAGTTTTCTCCTTAAGAATCGATTTTCATTTAAGGCCCCGGAATGAAAAAATTGAACAGTAAAATCTACTGAACGAATGACCTTGTTAGAGATGGCGTTCAGACGTTTTCTAATAACGCAATTAGGTTCCGATAGATGGCGTTATTGCATTAATTTATTCACAATTTGATATAGTAATAATATATTTCTTAGACTAGTAAGCCTTTTTGTGCCTATTTAGACAGTTGATCTGAAGGGGTAAACTCCAGTCGTGCATCGGAGCTGTGTGAAAACATGAACATTACATATTTTTAATAAAAAAGACATAAACCGTAATTCAATATAAATCCGCTTCAACTAAAAAACCCGCCGTAATAAGCGATGTCAGCGCTTCGCGCGAATCGACGACGGGCCTTTTATGAAATTTCTGCCTACAATCGCTAACAAAATGTTAGAAATAACAGTAGAACATTATATAATTCTACAATTTTATAATGTCGCGTTATATGGAATACGAACAAAGTATTACTATTTTTTCGTCGATCTACGTTGTATTACTCTTCGATGTAATTGAAGTCGGTTTTTTTTTCGTTTGCGAGCAAACACAATTATTCGTCTACTTACACATTGCATTACTTGTTGATGTAATTGAAGTCGGTTTTTTTCGTTTGCTAGCAAAACAATTATTAATTTTAGTAAAAAGTATACATTGTTATTTCAAATTAATATAAAACCTTATTTGTTGTCATATATAAATATCTATTGCAGAAACGGAACGATTAGTGACAGCTTGAAATAGGCGCGAAACCCTCCTACGCGGGCCTTTCAAAAATCAGCGCACTTACAACCAAGTTTCATATTGCGTTCGGTCGCGCGCCTTTCGCCTCACATCGCGTAAATACGTTCGATAATTAAATTTATTTCTATCGCTTATTGATTTCATTGAATAATTGTTTTATCTCTGTAAAAAAAGTAAATAAAAATGTATAAAGTTAGTGCGCTTCTGTGGTGTTTATACGTTTTCAGCGTTCAATTAAGTGATAGTGTTATATCGGCTGAGACTGTAAGTAATTAACTAATAAAATTATTAAAATTACCAAAATTTATAATAGTGCATTAGTATTTATTTCATCAAAATATATATATAGTATTTATTTAGTATTATTAATTTATTAATTACTAGTGTTATTATTTATTATTAAATAACTCAAAGTAATACAAATACAGATAATTAACTAAATTAAATTAGTTGCAGTAAATTTTACAATCACCAAGAAAAAAAATATCACTTTAAAATCAATCAACTTGTTTTGCACATGCTCCAGATTCTTGTCAACCTTGAAAGCGTGTGACTGTTACTTAAGTCATATAAACGACCTATTATGATATAATCAGATATAGTAGAGTTTTAAGGGTCAAAATATGTTGAAAACACCTGTTGATTTGTAATAAATTATGTAAAAATTAAGCAAAAAATTACCAAAGATATCCTGTCCGGTGGCGCCTGCTTAAAATTTTAAAATAAAATTGTGTTACAGTCAAAATATTTGTCAAGTATAATACTGCTTCGTGTACGGTGACTATAATTATGTTTGCTTTCAAAACGAAAAAAAAAACCCGACTTTAATTTACATTGCGACAAGTAATACAACGTAGGTCTGTAGTAGAAAAAATTGAAAAACGCACTAGTCGCCACTAGGATTTTCGAGGGTTCCCCGATTTCTCTGGGTTGCCATCATCAGATCCTGTTTTCCTTATCATGGTATTTAGTAATAACTCAAAAAGTTCTCATCAGGTCTCTATTAAATTTAATGGGTACATACCATACCATATAAAAAAGACCTTCTGTGCGTTAGAACTTCTCTTTACTGAGATAAACAATATGCTATAAAAGATGCAGGCCAATGTCTATAGGGGCGGTGGAGCTACAAGCTAGATTTAATGGAGTGGAGAATTAATCAAAAATATTATATTAATGGAAGTCACGCGGAATGGTTTGTAATATAGAAAATATTATCAATTCTTTTAGATGTAAAGAAAGTCGTAAATTGTGTTATGTCCACTTGAGAGGCATCAAAACCTAATATGAATGAAATCGATAAAAATGTAAAAAAAAAAATCACATTAATGGCAATATATTAGCGTTTTTTCGAACATACAATTTCATCCAGTGCGTAATGAACTCGAAATCGTATAAAAAATTAAGGATTGTGTTTACTAATTACGTATTACTTAAATACTAAAATCGGGTGTATAATTGTTGGCGTTGATCAAGCAACGAAAATTAGTTAATATAAATAGACAAAAATTAGTTGATAAAACAAGTCCATAAAACTTGTAATTAAGACGTAAAACCTTAAAAATACTTTAATCATAACTGAATTTGAAATATTTAAATTGTGTGAAAAGCTACGAATTGTCACTATTCTGTACGGTTTAACCAAGAGTCAACATGTTAATCGATTCCGCACGCAGCTTGTTAGCACTAACCACAAACTAGCAAAAGGTTCATTCACATGTCATTTCTTTCTATATCTATTGAATAGAAATTGAGTCATCAAAAAACTTGATGCAATACAAGTAAAGGTATTATTGAAGATGATTGATTTCTCAAAGTACTAAATATTACGCCGCTCTCTATAAAGACTGTGATCTAAATTATAAATATAAATATATATATATATAATAATTATATATCTATTTATTTGTTTATCTCTATCTAAGCAAGTGTACTAAAAATATAAAAACCTCGTGTTGACTTAAAGAAGAAAAGTTTAGAGAGTTGTTTGATTCAAGGTCGAGGTACTAATATTTTCTTTAAAGTCTCTATATTATGAGTGTTACAAATGTACAATGTTTGTGTTACAATGTTTACTTACGAAAAAAATCCTGTCATCAAAACATTTCAAATTCTGAACTTGTCTAGAATTTTCGTCTACTGATGATTTACAGTTGATGAGAAGTTTTGAAACAAGCACTTTCGCTTTACGCTTTTATTTGCTGTGAAACAGCGTTGCTATTTCGCTGAAATTCTTTTCCTTGTACTAAAAGAGACGTTTTACAGCTGTGAGATATTTACAACAGGCTTTTACAGAACTTTACATATTTCTGAATCAAAACACGTGCAGAATAAACGATCAGTTTATCATTTTTATAATAAATATGTATGGTATTTGTAAGGTACGCCCCTTAATGTGTGTTGGGTTATTAAATAGAACCTCTAAGTTATGTGTATGACCTGTGAACAAAACTAAATAGAGCAAAATAGGAGCAAAAGCTACAGACTTTATTTCATCATCATCATCATCATTCCAGCCTATTTCAGTCAACTGCTGGACATAAGCCTCCTCAAGTTCGCGTAAAAAATGCGTGAACTCATGTGTGTTGCCCATAGTCACCACGCTATACTTACGTTTAATAAGTGCGTCGCTCGAATTTATATTAATTCGTTCACATGCACTTGCCGAAAAATACGCTTGTCTCCTTGTGACTGACCACCTTTAGTTTATGATTTGTTTTGTTTTTTATTCCTTTTTATTTATAACTTTTTTGGTTCATAATAAAGCATTTTTATATTGTAATGTGTGATCACGGCTACTTTTGTTCCATTATCACAAATTAAATTCAATTTCAAATTATTTTCTTCAATATGACAGTCTTCGCTGATCATCAACTTTGTTCCTCCTCTAGCATTGTCTATGATGCGCATAGTTGCACCCATTTACTAATACACAACAAATACATAAATCACATGGAACGTGATTATTATCGCTTAGCAATATTTTTATTTCGTATTTTGTATACATGTGAGGTGTAACCCCTCTATAACATAGTCGAGGCTTATGTCGTATCGTACTAAAGTATGCTTAAATTCTGAGCTGTGTTCTACTGTACTGGAATTTTACTTTCAACCAGAATCTCTACACGATAGATGTGTTTATAACTTTGTTAACAAGCCTCAACTTAGGGAAGACTTAAATACATATTTTAAAATTCTAATAATTATATTATTAAATACAAGATTTGAATTGCTATTAAACTTTTTACTATTCCTATTAACAATTGACAATTATTACTATCTCTCAAAACGCTGCTGCGGATTTCTAGTTGCTATGTTATAATATTGACACTTTTGAATTAATAAATAAAATTTTGTTTATTTTACACAAATTAGGTCCGTTTTATGATTCAGATCAATCAGTGCTAAGGTTTTTACGGCCAAGAATTATCAGATCTTGGGAACCGGTGCGTAGAAACAACGGAGAAAGTGAAATCGCTATAGCGTGCGCTAATTTAATGTCGACCTTCATTTCTTTTGTTTTACCTAAATGTCTTAAACAGTAACATGGAAGATGTAAACAGGAATATTTTAGTTTTTGTCTTATTGGTCGAAACTATGTTACAACTATGATACTTGTTTCTTGTCTTATGATGTTTATTTTGAAAAATATCTGTTTAGAATCTTTTCAAAATTTGGACCTTTTTAATGGCAAATGTCCATTTAGGATTATTTTAAACAACATACCTACCACACATAAAAAAATTCTAGATAGCTGTAAATATTTGTTATTTATGAATCTTATACACAAAATGAGAATACAATTAAGTCAATTCCTACAAATGTACACATACATACTGTATTCCCACGTATGTATGTTGCGCTTCATATACTGAAACGTTATCAGCTCGGTAGTACAATATTGTGCATGAATTTTACGTAATTCTCGTATTTTATACGTGTAAATACTTGCGACTTCACATAGAGACACAAGATTATATCTTCCAAGTTTCGATAAAAACTTTTCTTATTGTTTTATTTGATTACTGTTATTACGTGTATGTACAACATAATAAAATTAGGTGAACGCTATAGAGTTCATTGTTTATACACGCTAATCTTAAGATATTATTGCAATTTAGTTACAAAAATAAACGGTAGACATTCAACTGCCCCTAGTACATAATCCTGCGTCGGGGGACTGAAAACACTCAAAACACACAAAATATAATGCCTAGACCTATATTGCTTTGGTATGATTAAAAACTAGGAAGTTTGGTGAAAAAGAATTTATTTAATATTTAATTTTTTTATTGATACAACATCACAAGGAACTAAAACGTTTTCATTAGATTGCCAAAATTTAAAAATAGCATAAAAAAACCAGTTTATTGTATTTTATTAAGATCGTAATAGAACGAGAAGAGAACTAGTCTCTTTTATTTTATTTACAGGTGACATTTTAATATTTTTGAAGACGATGCTGTCGTCTGGATTTTTTGAAATACATTAATGTAACAATTATTTTTACATAACAATAATATAACTAGCCTCTAAATTTAGCGCAGTTGACAATAGTACTGTTTTCTGATCTTTGGTTAAGAGTTCGATTTCTGTCCGAGTTTACGTGTACTAAACTATAAATTTAGTTGTAATAAGTAATGTCACAGTTAATGTACATTTATTACAAAAACAAATATTCACACCAGTCTGTTATAAAAAATTAGATGGACCTTAAGAATTGACAACTCGCTTATGAAAAAAAAAACTAGGATTCAACGAATTATAATAAAACAATTACGTAATTTTTATTAATGCGAATTTATTAATTAAACAGAACGTTTGAGTAAAAATAAATTAAATTTGAAACTCGGAAATTGTTCTTCAATAAAATATTTTAAAATAAACCTGAGATAGTGTTATTAGAATAATAACAGTTTAATTTATCATTTTAATACCTGTTATTATAATAATAGGTTATTACCTATTACAACTTTTTTTGTTTAAATCAAATAGGTAGAAAACAAAACTAGCTAGACATTATTCTGATAGACAAAAACTCAACGAATTTAACTATTCGTTGCAGTTTTTTAAGTATAAAAGTAGGACATGAGCCCGCTATTAAAATAAAACAAATCATATTTATTTGTATAAAAAATGGACAACTTTTTATGCAAATTTTTATTGACTTTTTAATAAGTAATCGAAATTCTATCTGCAAAGAAAAAAAAAAAAAACGCTAAATACTGTTCTGAAACTCCATTCCGTACCAGTGCAATGTTTAGGATCTTTTTTAGGTCAAATTAAATTCAGGTAAAAACAGACCTTGTTTGGAAATCGTTTAGATTATTTTAATTTATTTTGTTTATTTTAGTTCATTTTGTTTAGACTGTAACGAGTATGACATACAAAACTCTATAGGACAATTGTATACATCATAATATATATATAATAAAAGATAATTTTTCTACGTGACATTGGCGAAATCATCTGTGATCATTTGGGACTATAGAAAGCCATTTAACCAGAAGAAGAAGCATCATATGATTATGTATCTACGTTCAAAATGATTTGTAGTAATATTCTAATTGAATAAAATATTCTAGAAATATACCCATTTTCTGGTGTTAATTACTTTACTATGGGGTGGCTTGGTCTCGCTAGTAAACCAAAAACTATGCATTGTAAGTATTAAAGCAATAGTTAGTCATTACGTTATCATAACCAACAAACTTCCTTATCGCGGTAAACCACTCAAATAAGCAACCAAATCAATTAACTGAATAGGCAATTTCACAGTAGGAAGATGCTGCAAAACATTCAAAACTTACGTAACAAAACTTATGTAAGGCTCATTTTAGTTTATCGGCAAAATGGGACAAATATTGTGCAATGGTTGCTAGTCATTGCAATATCTACGTTACGTTCTACTAAAACTAAATGTAAACCATTGCATCCCTTTCCGTTAGCTAATGTAATATAAATGGCCTAATACAGCAATCAAGCAATCGATTGAATTGTACAGTTAGTTGTAAATGGCAAAAAGGACCACGCAACAACGTTTGGTTTGCGATTTTTTTGCTAATGTATGTCGAGGACACATTTAAATTAATTGTTTTGATACATAAATACTTGTATAATCTATATTAATAAAAATGAATCGTCAATATGTATATATATGCGCGCATACAGACCACAGAAATATGCGCAAAATTTACTAACGATGGAAACAAATTAGTAATATATATATTTATAGATAGTATTATTTGTACGAATTAAATAAAATAAAAAAGTGGATACATTTACGACTAAGAACATAACGATGGGACTTTCGGCGTGTATGCTATTAACAAATTTAAACAAAAAATTTACTGTTCAGTTTGTAGTTGTAAAATAAATACATTTCTAAAATAACATTAGCCTTAGTTACTCCTTACTATATTAGCTATCTGCCAGTGAAAGTCCCGTCAAAATCGGTCCAGCCGTTTCAGAGATTTGCCGGAACAAACAGACAGACAGACAGACATGCAGAAAAAATGTTATTTTGGTATAAGTACCGTGTATACATCCATATACATTTATTAAATAGCGGTTATTTTGATATTACAAACAGACACTCCAATTTTATTTATTTGAATAGATGTATAGATATATCTATAGTTTCGTACTGAATTGGGGTTAGAAGTCTAGATGATAAGTAAAAATGTCGCTACAAAAAACACGCTGTTGTCGCCAATCCCTAAAGCAAAGGCCAGGGCCTTCATATCTGAGTATAAAGGTCATTAGGAGTGCGTCGCTCGAATTTATATTTAATCGTTCACATTCACTTGCCGAAAATCCCTTTGTCTCCTTGTGACTGACCACCTTTAGTTTATGGTTTGTTTTGTTTTTAATTTTTTTGATATATAACTTTTATTTTATGTAAAATATATTTTTTTGGTTTATAATATAAGCATTTTTATATTGTATTATATTGTCAGTTTTTGCTTTATTATCACAAATTATGTTTAATTACAAATTATTTTCTTAAATATGTTAATTATTTCTTAATAATTTTCTTATATCTATAAATGACGGTCTCAGCTGATATCAAGCTCATTCGTCAGCGTCTATGAAGCGTATAGTTGCACGCATTTACTAATACACAACCAATATATAAATCATATGGTACGTGATTAAGCGCTTAGCAATATTTTGTACACAGTGTTACCCCTCTATAACGTAATTGAACACCTTTCACTTTTTGTTTTTATTGGTGCGGACAGATAGAAGGATGTAATCTAATATAGAAGGATAATAAACTCACCCTATCCTGAATAAGGCCTCGACTTATGTTACATATAAATCGTGAGGGTGGTCGCAGCATAATATATATTTGATAGTTCACTAGAAAATAGATGATGCTTGCAAGTTGTGTGGCTACGGCATTAAAGAATATAGCCACCCCCTCTCTTCCCGTGTGTGTCGTAAGAGGCGACTAAGGGATAACACAGTTCCACTACCACCTTGGAACTTATGAAGCCGACCGATGGCGGGGTAACCATCCAACTGCTGGCTTTGAAATACACAGACCGAAGACGGGTAGCGTAAATCGTATTAATTTCAAAACAATATTTTTGGTTGAATTCTACATTTTAAACGTTAGTTAATCTTGCAAAAATATTACGTTTAAGCTTGACGATTATATTTGACTTTATCAAATAGCCGAAAACATCGCAGATTACAAGTAACATAACGGATAAAGCCTTTAGCGTCACCGACCCACGCAATACTATACATGGAGAGCACGTCTATAAATGACTTGACAAGGTTGCGCCCACTTCGAATGACTCAGTTGTGACAGACCATTGGCTGTATTGTATCTAAAAGTTAGCTAAGATAATAAGATAAGAAATAGTATATTAAAATACACATGACCACGAAACTGTTCTTCAGACTTCTTTAAATTACAATATTTATTAATAGTAATATTATTAAGAGATAAATTTGTTATTTAACTCTTAAACCAACAAACTTAATATATATTTCTTTTTACAGTTAGAATGCACAAGAAGAAACGGGCACTTGCATTATACATACCGTAGTTTTGCTTGACATTGAGCAAAAAGTGCTATTAAATATTTGAAAAAATATATTTCAGACATAATTTTTTGTTGATGCAGCTAAGAACTATACCAACTTACAACACTATAAAGTTACAATGCTGTACTATCTATACAAATAAATAAAATTGGGGTGTCTGTTTGTAATATTAAAATAACCGCTTTGTACTAAATGCACATAGATGTATAATTTTTGTCTGTCTGTCTGTTTGTTCCGGCTAATCTCTGAAACTGCTTGACCGATTTTGACGGGAGTTTTACTGGCAGATATCTGATGTAGTTAGGAGTAACTTAGGTTACTTTTATTTCAGAAATTTATTTATTTTAAACCTCTGCGAACTGAACAAAACCTTTTTGTAAAATTCTAGTTAATATATAAAGTCTATAGTATACAGTGCCTATATAAGATGTCTGTTGATCTTGTTAAATGTGTGTCATTATCCAATAATTAAAGTAATAAACGCCGTGTGAACTAGTATAGGAAGTAATGTATTCGATACACTTAACGGTTACGGTAATTTCTCTACAAAAAAGAAACATTACTAAGTAAATTAAATAAAAAACTCATAATTTGCATTGTAATGTGGGTATTTCTCATTAAATTGCTATTAATCAATCTGATTTTTTGTGACATCTTGTTTAAATATTGCTTATTTATTTTGAACAAAAAAAAAAAAAAAACGCCTTTTTTATCGACAAGAACCTAATACAACTTAGGTGATTGAATTAATAATCAGGTAAAAAAGCGTATTATTAAAATTATCAAAAAATACTAATCAGATCTTGGCCAAATTTAAATGGAACTACTTGATACGAACCAGCTTTCGAATAAAAACAAATTTAGCATAATCGGTGTACCCAGTAAAAATTGTGAGGTAGCACATAAGAAATATAGTCGAATTAAAAACCTCCTCCTTTCTTTGAAGTCAGTCAAAAAACATAGATCCAGATATAAATAATTTTTACAATTATAAGTTTTGTTATTAAGTATATTTTTTCAAACGCAAAAAATAAGTAACAAACAAAAAAATATCTAATTATTACCTTCATATGTCAACTTTTATTTTTTTTTACAACGATATGCGTATTATTTTTTTGTATGTTTATACATATTATGTTTTACAAAAAGAGCATATTATTTTTTTATTGTATGAAAAATACTTCAGATGATTCAAATGCTATTTCTGACCACGGTGACACCTTTTAATGATCATTGCCTTAAACAGTGAATCAAGATCACGAAGTTCGAAAAAGCGTATATGACTTGTTCCTTTTAATCAGTTAGTTAATCAATTAGTCAGTCAGTCACATTTGACTACATTTTTTTTATATATTTAAGTATCATATGTTCTAAACACATATATCTTCAATATAAATGGTATTGCTCCAATAGTATTAAGTTCATTGCGTAAGAACGAACTACATAAATGAAGTCGAGATAGAAAATATCTTTAAGTCTCTTGCCTACTACTAATTTACGGAAAACTTATATAACCGTCTAGTAGAAATAAATGGTGAGTTATGTTAAAAGATTGGCATGCTTTAAATATAAAAGCCTTAAAGCGCCTAAAAGTACTTTGAAAATAAAAGTGGTTGAAAATATTTTTAGCAGAGACCTAAAACAAAAACAAAACACTAACACAGAAATTTGCAGGAAACAAGAAAAAAATATGCACCAAAATTCAATAAAGGGACCTTTTTCAAACAACCTTTAAAAAATATTTATAACATATTTTAGATTGAATCTTTCAACAATATCTACTTATGTTGATATCAGGTTTATAAACTATTTAATAAATAGATACATAAATCCTATTAATATTATCAACGCGAAAGTTTGTATGTATGGATGTTTGGATGTTTGTTCCTCTTTCACGCAAAAACTACCGAATGGATTTTAATGAAAGCTTACAGTAATATAGCTGATACATTAGAATAACACATAGGCTATAATTTTTAAAGATAGTTTGTGAATTGTCCCAAATATAACGATAATTGTCAAGTAAGTCGGAAAAATAAATCTACCATCTCCGAGCTATTCTGGCGTACGCTGCAAAAACTGTAGAGTTTACACGTATATAATGTACAAGAGAAGTGTTTATCTTAATTAGTCCTACAAAAAAGTCCCCGACAGCATATATCTCTCTTGTATGAGTAATGACATTATCGCAAAAATAGTGAACCATATCTTCTTCTATAATATAAAAATGAGTCGCTGAATGTGTTGCTAAGCGCAAAACTCGAGAACGGTTGGACCGATTTCGCTAATTCTTTTTTTAAAATGTTCCTTGAAGTACAAGGATGGTTCTTACGGAGAGAAAAATTCAAAAAAAAAAATTAAATTTCCTGAAAAAGTCTAAAAACAACACTTTTCTATACTCCCATACAAAAGATTTGTGATAATACTTAAAAGTCACTGTTAGGCGATACGAAGTTCGCCGGGTCAGCTAGTATACAATAAAAATTGATAATAGATTTCTAATGCACATTTGGCAGTAACAATTTGATTTTTATGTCGCAGAGCCCATATTGATGAATTTTGGTATAAAGATAGATATTGAGAAAATAATAAGCTATTCGAAGTAATTACTAATCCTGCGCAGACGAGGTCGCGGGTACCAGCTAGTAGCTACATATAGCTTTTTACTAGTGAATAAAAAGTTTGTTTTATTTGGCGTCATCACGCAGCTTTTACGAGTGGGTATATTGGCCATATACTCGTATTAGGTACTTTTACTTCAACGCATGCTCTACATACGAAAATTGAAATGTCAAAGTGATACTGGTTGAAGCGGCCGTGAAAGTTATTAATTATGTATTTAGTATCGAAGATGATTGATTTTTACCAACTGCGAAAAAACTATTTTGAATATTTTAATATACATTTATTTAATTTCTGAGAATAAATATTGTATCAGGTAAAAACGTCCAGTTTTGTAAAAAACGTCAATACGCTAGAACAATTCGGTGACAATTTGAAACGTAAATAAAAATCAGTATTTCACGTAATGAAATAAAATGTAAGTAAAAAAGTTACAGTTGAATCCAATTCTCTATCGTAATTCTTTCGATTTTCTATTCATGCTCCTGCACATATTATTTTTTTACACTTGATAAATGCTAACCTTAATAGTGTTAATAATACAAGCAATATTTGTACAGTTACTTTCTATGAATAACAATTTTAAGTTAATATCAACGTGTGGTGTAATTAGTTTGTCGGAATACAAATCGGCATGAGAAAACATGTAAGGTCTTATGTACTGCAATCATCACAAATGGTATAGAGATTAAGATTTATATGAGTACATTGTTAAAAATAATAGTAATTTTAGCTGCAATGCTTGTTATTGTTGTATCGTTGTCGCAATGTTAATAGTAATTTCATATTGCGTTATTTTTTTTGCTTGTGAACATAAAATTATTGGGTAAATATATAATCTTAAATATTATTTAAGAACGGTAGTTATTTTTATGAACGTACAAACTACTACAAGACTAAAAAAATCATTTAATAAAAAATAATAATAATCTCTATACTCGTTTCAAAAAAAAAATTAAAAAAATTCGTTGTTTAAATTTTTGCTTTAAACAAGTTTTACCAATTTTTGACATGAGAAATCTTTTATATGTTCCAATTTTTTTATGTATTTATTATTTATTGCGATATAATAAATCGTGTACCTTTATATGAATAGCCGTCCATTGTAGCTTGACCGTGCTCAATCTCCCATATCAAATGTTGGTCGTGATGTAAAGGCCTTGTATAGAAGTGTGGAGTTAATAATAAATTTATTGAACTTTAATTTTTCGCAGTCATGACCTTTTGTGTTGTACACTTAAAAAAGGTAATCAGCTAACAATTTTTAAAACAATTTTAATAGTACTTGGAGGGTGATCTTGTTCTTTTTCCTACTTGTCTATAAAAAAAAAAGTTATTAATAGAACAACGTTGACATTTAGGGGTAACGCTTCAGTAAAAAAATACGCAGTAAACGAGTAAGAAAACGTGCGTATTATTTTACCTGTACCAACTAGACTACTTAATAATATAATTATGTTATTATAAATGTCTGTTGATGACTTCACTTTCCTCCCATCTGATAAAAAACTAAAGTTAGTTTTCACTCCAGAGTTGTAGGTTTTATTTAATTTCCGAGTCAGGGAGCAGCTATTTTTTTAAATTCTTTATTTATAAAGCTATACAGGGGGTAGCTATTTATTTATTTAAAAAATTTCTATACTTATTATTTTTTTTATCAGTTAGCTGTCATCTAAAACAAATGCCTTAAATAGCTTGCCTGGGGAGAAAAAAATACACGTTATACATAACAAAAAAAGTTAAGCGTATTTAAAAAAGTCAAAAGGATTGTGTGAATTATGCTTTACATTATTTACATTCATTTGTGTCGAACGCGAGTCAACCATGAAGAGCTGCATAATGAGATGATCTTATGAGTTATTAGACCATTACCGGTCAAGGCGTTACTTACTTTGTTTTTATTTACTTATATAGATAATTTAATCGTGTATAAACAAATGGAAAATAAACTTTACATACTAATTTCATAAATAATAAATTAAAATAAAGACTTTTTCAACAAGAATGTTTTAAAATCAAAATAAAACAATAAATTTAGATGGCAATAATTCAAATTATTATTGTGTTAAAAAGAGTAAGGTTTGGTAATTATTAATGAAAAATAATATCTAATAAATCTACACTTCGACCACTGTTACAGAAGTTGATTCTTTTATTAAAATTTTTAATCACTTTTTCTAAAAATGATTTCACAATTTAATATTTTGTTTCTTCTATATTTTTTGATGCGAATAACATGTGGTTCCATGTTTCCTTAATCTCACAATAGACGCGATAAAAGGATGAAATTCTAGATACAAAATAACAAATAAACCTCGATTCTGACCTTACATTCACACTTGTGATGAATACAAACTCTTCAGTTGTTTATAGTACATATTTATACTGGTCTTATTTTAAATTAATTACTAAGCCATCTAATTCTATTATTAAAACAAAAAAAAAATGCATATGTATTAAATTAATTAATACTTACTTGCACCATAAATTAAAACCTGTAATAACTGTTCTTTTCTTTAGCTCAATATTGTATATTTTGTTACAGGAAACAAGATGTCGAAACCCTCCAACTGCGCCACAAAAAATAGAAAGAGTGATAACACTTTGCCAGGATGAAATCAAAGTCTCTATCTTAAGAGGTAGGTTTATTATGTTTTATTTAAGCTATTGAAAAAAAAACATAAAACACATAAACCTTAGCACGTAATATAGTATAGTACATATAGCACGTATAGCATAGTAATATAGCACGCAATAAGTGTGTCTAAAATTGTTTTAATTACTTTTCTTTAGAATTTTTCACGATCATATAAATAAGTCTGTTATGTAGTACAATTTTTAATCAATTTTAAACAAATTTATTAGATGCTGATTTTGTATTTTGATAAATACTTTTCTAACATAATACCTACTTTTTTTTAATTGTAAAGGTAGAATTAAGTCAAGACGTAAATTAAATAAAGTGTGATAAGGTAAATATTCAGTATGATAGGAACTAACAAATCAACTTGTTTTTATCACTATTTTAAATCTTTATTTTTATTTCATTTTAATTTCGTACTTTGCTATAAACTTTACCCTTTATTTTTTAATTAATTCAACAACGCTTTTTATACTTGTCGCTTATTTTTCGTTTGTTATTTAATAATATTCAATATATTTAGTAATTATTTTGTTGAATACGAAAATAATAATATATTCAATACATTAAATAAGCCAATAGACTTTTATACTGACAATATCAAGAAAGTAAACATACCTAATAGACAAAATTCGCAAACTGTTCTCCAGATCTGTAGGTCTGCAAACGCGTATGATCGTAGTTACGTAGTTAAGGCCAAGTCGATAGTAAAAGTGACACACTCTCTACATTATTATGATATGGTTTCTTTATTATAATGTGTATGTGTTTGTATATAAGTATTGCTTTATTACTTGTAGCTTAATAACGTTTCTTAATGTTATATTATTAAAATTTAAAAATTTACTTATTTAAAATGGATAAGCAATTTAATGATTTTGTTTACTTTACTAGGCTACTTTATTATTTACTTAAATTATTTTTCTTACCATTTATTTCGACCTCTCCTTTAGTATGTACCTACACTTTTTATTTGTTAATTTGAAAACAGTTCTAATGTCGCTTTAAAGAAACCTCTTCATTCAAAGAGATAGTAGAGTCAGGAGAGTCGGAGTAGGTTAGAGTCACACTATTTGATATTCAGTATACATAATGTTTAGCAATCAACTATAACTAGCTACAGCTTTTAACTAACGTATAATATATTTCTTGTTAATAGAACCTGACCGATCTAAGCTGTCTTAATCCATTTCCAGTTTAACGTGCCTTTTACGCAATTAGTCCATCGAAATCATGAGGAAAGATTATTAATTTCGTCATTATTGGTAATATTTCTATATGAAGAGTAACAGTTTATATAAATGAATTATTTTGAAAATAAAGTGAACATGTATCAAACGTCAATTATGGTGCTTCCGTAAAAAATGATGAGAAGTAAGCTCTGGAGTGGACTCTGTGGTAAGCGAGAGAAACGGCTAACGTGGTTCTTGTTGACTATCTATGGCTTTACGTACGTCTATACGATATATCAAAGTTTTTTTTACGTAGCAACGCATTTGTACCTCTGTGCAGCAACTGAACCTTCAGTTTCTTGTAACTATTGAAAAATTACAACGAAAATACCAAAATATTTAACTTCTAACTCATAAAGTAAGAAAATTCAATTTTAATAAATGAATTTTTACATTGTTTATTTTTATCTAATCGAGTGTATAATGCTATTCTAGTATACGGGCATTAATTAATATTAGTTAACAAAACACGTTTGGATACAAATGGACTGATGTAACAGTTCGTTTCTCAGTAAAGCAGTGTAAATGTAACGTGTGTTCTTAATTGCAGTTCTTTCACTCGACCTTGACTAACAAAACTACACAAATTGTCATATAACTAAGCTAGCTTAATCTCATAGGTATTAATCTAAATATTATAATTTCCGATACCCGTAGAATGTCGGGATAAAAAAGCCTGTGTTAATCTGGATTTCCAGCTATCTATGTACCAAGATTCATTACGATAAGATCAGTACTTTTTTTTGAAAAAGTAGCAAATATCTATCCATCTCTACATCCTCACAAACTTTCATATTTATAATATAAGTATCATTAGTAGGACGTGTATAAACGCTTAAACGTTTCATACTCAACGGCCCCCAGTAGGATTTTCTCCTGTGTCGAGGGTTCGGAAACACACACAATATACAAGCACAAACGCCCAGACCACGGCAAACATCTATATGGCCAATACAAATGTCGGTAGTGAGCGGCGATCGAACTCGCGACCGCCAGCGCAACAGCCAGTGCTGTTACCGCAGCGCCAACGCGTCTTCATTTATCGTGGTTATTAGTCGTCAATATTTACAACGTAAAATAAAAATAAATGTATGTCTGAAGTTCAGAAGCAGTTCTTATATGTAAAAGCTAGAACCTCTATTCTAACATGTAGCTGTTACAGAAATGTGTTAATAATTGTAGTCCTTGTGCTTAATCGCTAATAGTCTGCGTTACAAATTATATTCGCGCCATATTAATAATATTCATTGTTGCAAGACATTGACATAGACAATTACATTGCAATTTAGGCTCGATCCTTAAACAGTAGAACTATTGAACAGTCGAACTATTATATAATTATTATATACATGTATAATTGAAATGTCCTCACTATTGAAGGTGTAATTTTTTACTTCGTCATGGAAAGATGTGACAATTTGAGGCACTTATACATTTATTTATTTATTTAATCACGTACAGAACAGGTTATACCCATTAAAAGATTTAGAAACAGGTTATACATAACATAATTTCGAGGTTGAAACCCTTAATTTGTACGACATATAGCACAATAAGACACTAAGCAGAACAGAAGTGGATGGAATGGAATATATAATAAATTTTTTGCGCCATCGAGCAGTGGACTGCGATAGGCTGAAGAGATAATGAATGATGATATATAAATTGAAACTTAAAAACGAAAATTGCTAAACTTGGCTCATCTGATGATGAGCGGTTACCATAGCTTATAGACGTCTGCAACACCAGAAGCATCGCAAGCGCGTTGCCGACCATACCTCCAATTCCCCCCAGAAGATTTAGTCACCTTACTTACCGCAGTAATACAACACTGCTAGAAAGCAGTATGATTTAGCTGTGATTTATTAGCTTTTGTAAGGTCGATGATCGATGTACTTCCTTAGAAAGGCTTGTACTTATTTACTAAATTAATTTCGTAGTTGAAAATTAATATATTTTTTTTTTATAAATAAAGTTATGTCCACAGGCTTAAAGTGCCCATGCTTTTGTTATTCCGATTTTTAGTTTTATTACTGATCGTTTACTTGTTACACTACTGCAGCTTACATTAAGAGATCTAATTATTCTGTCTTAGTATCCCTAATGCAGACGTGAGTCCACCGACCAAAATTATGCTAAACTTAATTGATATCTTACATGCAAAAAGATATAGAATTATATTGCGCCTTACTTTAATTATTGTTGTCACTATTATAATAATTATTATAATCTATGTTTATATATACACTTACTTGCTATCTATAATATATGTACACTTATTGTCTAGTTAACATATATGTACACTTATGGCCTACTTACAATATACACTTAACCTATGTTATTATTAGTATATATATATATATATATATATATATATATATATATATATATATATATATATATATATATATATATATATATTTTTACTTACTCCTAAGTTTTTTCCTTACATTAAATTACAATTTATTCCTACAAATAAGGTGTGCTACAATTTTAACATTTCGAGCACACCCTCAATGACGGCGGCATCCCTGTGGTGAATCGCCATCCTGAGGCTGTGCTCGAGGATGTCTGAAAATTAATATTAGTCAAATCTCGTGTTAGTCAATATTAGTCATACTAGTTAAGCTATAAACATTTTAAAGTAAGTATTTATATTGTTTAATAAAAATCATCACAAGACTAGTCTTTTTGATAAGTCAAATAAACTTTGTGTAGCTATTGATATATGATCCAATATATCCATACAGGTATGGATAACAGCGTGTATTTTATTACTAAAAGAATACTATAGGTGTATGTTATTTTGACACGTACATTTAATTTAATATCTAGTTCTTATTAATATTAATATTCATTAACATTTAAATGTAATAGAATAAAAAATACCATAAGTACAATAATTAAGATACCTTAAATCAAACTAGTTAAAAAGGCAGAAATTTATTAGTAATTTTAGTTGACGATTGCAAGTATTGATGCGTAACCAAACTTGTTAACACGTACACATATTGCTTTGGTAAGGATGTAGCTAATGGTTGCATAAAATTTGCGTAAACTAGTACGTATTTTATGAAATATACAATCTTTCTTTCCTGTTGAGTAAATGTAATCTTATTAACTAGCTGTTGTTCGCGATTAAACATAAAAAGGTACTTTTTTGTCATTTGTATTAACTACAGAGTATCATTTTTACCTTCTAATTGGATCAGATACAACTGTAACGCATTAAGCGATGCTATAGTGCAGGACACCGTTTTTCAGATGTGATCTGTGAAAACACAACATTTAAAAGCTTATCTGTATCATTTTATTGGTGAAGATGCGTTTTTCGATCCTCTCATATAGTATATATCGGCCATACATATGTTTATCGTAATCTGGGTATTTGTGCCTGTGTATTTGTGGGACACAGACACAAGTTCCACATGCTAAAGGAGTCGTGTGAGACGTTTAGTTACTTATTTGCATACGAGTGCATTATTTAACCGTAAACAACGTGATTCAGAAATCCCTTGTTTAAAATGAATGTATTTACATACTAGAAGAAATATTTTTATCGTATATACAAGTTTCAAGATGCTTTTAGAAGATGTTGTAGACCACAGTATATGTAAAATTATTGTTTTGCTGTACATTAGTTCTATAAGGAAATGTCAAAAGCTGCACAATATACATTGCTTATGGGCACTTGAACGTATTAATTATATAAGATCATGACGTGTTTCGGTGAATATTATCGATATAAATAGAAACGAATTACCGGATATACATACGCTTGTAACTTACGCACGAATGCACTTAATTGGATAATCCTTTTTTTGTTTGTTATTGTCAAGACACGGTTTTTATAAACGAAGAAAATACAAAAGTAATTAATAAGTTTCGAAAATTTTAAAAGATTTTTTTTCTGTATTCTCATACTAAAACATTTTTGGATGGAATGCGTCGATAATTTGTCTGTAGCGTGAATTGGAAGACTTTAATTTACGCAGTATAGTGATTTTTTTAGTAAAGAATTTGTGCCAGAAATATCAAATGATATATGCTTGAGTGTGTGTTGAAATTGTGGCTAATGATTAAGAGTTTCTATTTCATATCCTTTATCATTATAAAAAAAAACCACATACAGATACACACATTCACACACACACATTCCCATACACACATACCTACACACAAATAAATGGCATAGAGTTGTTTAATAATCAAAAATAAACTACGAGATTAGTATTCGAATCAGTACTCGAGTATTTTACGCTCCAGTCAATATAACAAGTACAATAACAGACGTTTCAAAATGTCCTCATTGCATATTGTCAATACACAAAACATAGAAGGCTGATCTTAACTGTAGCTGAGGTCACGCCCGACATTCGATTGCATTTAGCACAATGTAATACGTACAATTTGAAGGAAATTTACAAAAAAAAATCGAGTATACTCGTATTTATAATATATATGTATAATAAATAATTAAATTTTACTAATTTCTAATAATAACTGTGTTTCTTTTTTTTATGCATATTTTTTTACTGTGAATATAAAGTTGAAAATGTTAAAGTTTTAATCAAAATCAAACGAACTATTGCTTCGCCATTTTAATATTAGCAAGCAAAACTGAATATGTATTAAAGAAATGGATTGCTTGTTGACCTTTACAATCCAAAGAATTAAACAAACAAGTTTAAGTATGTAGTAGAGTGTCAAAAGTCGTGCTAAGTAAAAGGTTATTACATCGAATACAGTATTCCAAGATTAATATATACAGATCATTTAAAATTCTCATTCGTTGTTTAATTAATAATAATAATATATGCCTTAGCGTCGACGCAAAATGTAGCCCCTTGTTCTAACACTTAATAAAGAAAATTACGTCACATTTTACTCAGCTTTTCTAACTCGTAATAAGACGTCTTTTGTGTCAAACTTTAATATCATTAATCAGTTTTTAAAAATAAATGATGAGTCAATTAATGAAATAATACCTTTCCCTTTTTATTAAAATATGTGTTTTAGCGTACTTGCATCTTAAGCGTCTTAAAACCACAAAGCATCTCTTGTCTCACTTCTCTCATAATATCACGTCAGTGAATTTTAAAAGGTTTTAAGATCCAGAGCTCAAATAATTGCAGCAGTTGTCCAAAATTATACGACATTTTAAATCACTGCAATTAATTGCAATATCCAGTATTTCACAATGCAATATAACCATACTCCACTTTTGATTCTGATTATATTTGAGTCTTAATTAAGTTAATTAAGGGCACTGTTATGTACGTGCAAAGGTTTATTGGCCTGTGAATATGTGTAAGAAGAATTGGTGTTTTATTCACTTCGTATTACTCATAATTGCTTGATATTTGATATTAAAAAATCGGAGTAAAGTATACTTTGTTTACTTATTACAAAACGATCGGTGCCCTTTTCATAAAAACTGGACCGCCACATAGATAATTATATCTGAATGGTTTATTATCTAAAAATGAATATAACAATTTATAGAGTAGAGGACATCACCCTCTTATAAAACCTCATTTTGTTTTAGATTACGACAGTAAGTACTAAATTAGTACCTAACTTTAAATCTTATAAATGGTTGCAAAAATAAAATAACATCAAAAATATGTGGGATTTTTAGAAAAAAAATGACAGTACAAAGGTGGCAAACTATTGTACGGTCCGCCTGATCCTAAGCAGTATTACAAGTGCGTTACCAAAACTAATCCCGATCCTCCCAAAGAGCTCTGGCACCTTCCTAACAACGGTAACACACCGCTACTTGAGGCTAGTATTACTTTTAGTAACTGATTTTTAGGTGAATCTTACTTTGAAACTAATAAACACCACAGCACTTAGCTTAGGTGTAGATCTTATTTTCCGTGATTTTGCTCCATTTTATTAATTTGTACGATTTTATTTTTGTGTTACCCACACATTAGGGACTTCTAAACATTTTTTAATATCATATCAAAAATCAATCGTTCCAGGGGGGATCGAACCTGCGTCTCCGACTGACCGTGTCGGTGCTCTAGCCAATTAAGCTAGGGAACGTTGTACCCGCTTGATCGAAATTTTTGATATGATGATTTTATATTCGGTCTAAGCGACAATTTTTTGAAGTCAAACATATTTCTACTCTTAGCGAGGTAAGACTAAGTATATACAGAACTTCAAAACAAATGATGAAACGAAGATTTTGTCCATTAATTTTATGTAAGTGCAGGAGTTACATGACAATGGAAATTATATTGAAATACTTTGATAATTACGGTTGTGTTGGAACACTTATGTAGTGACCTCGTATCGTGCTAATTTATCTTCTATAATCAAAGTTTCCAAGCATCATACTATTAGTATAAACGTGGAAAAATTTATAGTCATGTATTGTTTGAGCTTTGGCGCCAGATATTGCAATAGGCTGTTGCGCTAATCGTACGATTGTGATTCACTTAAAGACACATAGATAATACATGTATAGCACATAGATAATAATTTAATTATAATTATAAAATGATAATTTAAAAGTGTTTTTCAGGCCTACTTGAATAAGTTCTTTAACTTGATCTATTTTACTTTGTGGTGCATTTGTAATTATTGAGAACTCCTACTTAGGACGTCCAAGTTACTGAGTGTCACAGGGCATTGTGTGTAACTAGAGTCAAGAATAAAACTACCTGGTATTGGATTTATATGGATATTGTAATGAAATGAATCATTTATGTGACAATTGCAAATTACGTATTTATGTATGTAAATAATTCTACATAGCTAAGTATGCTGTTTATGGGGTATTTCTTACTGATTTGTCTTTATATTAACGAAGTTTATGTTTTTCTTTCTAATTATGTTGAAAATGAAAAATTGAAATTTAGAAGAAATGTGGTTTAGTCAAATTTTAAAATCTGGTTTATTTTACTAAAGCCAAAATATATTTACACATTATATACACAAAATAATTTATCATTAGATTTTTGAAGTTGAATCAGCGAGTTTCTAGACTCATTAATACGCCATAACAACAAACTTAATATGATATTGATTTAAAATTACTGCAACCACACAAGTGAATAATGGAAGCGGTGTAGAAAAGTAGTAAAAAGTTGTGGTTCCAACGACTAAAGATGCCTTATGTGTACAATAGGCACATTTTTAACAAGTTTTAAATTTTGCGAAAGTCCTCCTACTATTGATATGCATCGTCCTATTTTTCACACATAGCCCTAGAATACCTTTTCAAATTCATAGACCCTTAGAAAAAAGAAATTGCTATTTATGTTGTGCTAAAATCAGATACTATATTAATAACGAAATTTCTTCAAAAGTACCCACCACTAGGCTTCAAAACTGGAAATAATATAGGTATATATTATTGTTTTTAAACTATGTAATCTTATGACAATGTCTTATAGCAGTGAAGTCATTTAGTATAAAGTACCGCTTCACCTTTTAAGGATGCCAAGTTATATGGCGACATCTATCGCAATTCAAAATATTTGAAATGCCATGTGAAAGGCGACCGCGATCCTCTTAAATGACGAAACAGTAGCCTGAGATGCAGTGCTTGGTCACTGACCTTCATGTTGATGATATGGTTGACCTTTGGGCAATGTGTTAAATAATTGTATTAAAGTATTCACCAAACTTAAAAAGAAATAAAATTAAACGGGACAAAAATAAACTACAAAGATTAAGTTTAAGGTACAAAGGCCATTAAAAAGCTTTAAAAATGATCGAAATTATTTTATAACGATGCAATTTAAAATCTGGCAAAAGTATGGTTTTATGTTTTTTGTTATGTTCTAGGCCTGCGATCAAATGTTTTTAACTTTTACCTTTGTATTATTGACTACGTATGTTATATGTTTTTTTTCTTACTTCTGTACGGTTACGGTTTCAGCTACTTTCCACTAAAAATAGTTTCAGTCATAATGGTACAATAATTTCCCGATGCTTCTAAATTACGCTGAACGCCATTTTTTTTGCCACAAAGTATTTTAAACTATCAATAAGAAAAAAAACTTAAATTAATTTAGGTTTGGGTTATAATAGGAGTTCAACTACGATTTCGTGATAGGTTGTTTGGCTATTTCATTTTATTTTATTGAATCTTTGCCCAGATAAAAATATTAATAATACTTCAAATGGCAAAAATTTAAATAGACAGAAAGTAGAAATTAAATAGTTTGTTTAACAAGTAATTATGGAAAAACTGTCCAGGCAACATATTGGTACATTACTAATATCTTGCTTGTATTTAGACATGTACGGAATCAACTAGAACCCGAATGTTAGGACACTGTCGCTTTCAACTGACTGCAATCGCAAGCTTGACCCATATAGCTTGCATAACCCTTGCGTAAGATACATGCGATGTTCATTCAACTGTTACCTATAATTGCAAATCGCACTTGCACGCAAGAACATCGAACACAGTCGGTTGAGAGTTTTGTATAGTATAACTAATTATCTTTAAATACAACCTTAATTTGATATTTTACTAGAGAATATTTTCTAATAAAATCTTCATTTTTAGCCTATTTGTTACCTATATATCCTCCTTGGAACTAACAATAATTGGCTTTATAGAGCAGTTTTGTCATTAACATTGTTTCTATCTTAGATTGCGATATTTAATTGATTGAATGTTTTTTGTAGTTGTGGGAGACGAAATTTGAATTTAATTTTTCGAAACAAATTATAAATGGTACTCGAAGATTTACATCCTAAGATAACATATGACGAACGTTACAATTAATAATTCATATTAATAAACATTTATTATCCGTAATATTCTTGATATTTAAAAACAGAGTTAAAGAAAAAAAAATCATTAGAAATAATAAATATTATTTAATAATCTATATAAATAAAAAGTCGAAATATATGTACGCGCAGAATGTCGCGCACAGTTGTTAAAATATTTGTATAAAAGAAAAGTAAATATATTCGTGTAAATATTAATATATATATGATATATATGCATACATGTGAAAAAAATTCGCTGGATCAGTTACTAATTAATATAAATATCTCTTTGCATTACTTGATGTATACAACAAAGAGATAAATAAAGCGACAACTTAGCAAAAACCGCGCAATTATTACATATAATATTGCAATAATTAGAAATTACGTTACTTGTTGTTGAAAAAAGTCTAAAGTCGCTATACGCAGGTTTCATATCAGATATCAAGTTTTAAAGAGCTTATAATTATTTATCGTAAAGCTTGTCCGTCTGTTCATGTCTACATGTCCTATATTAATGTTAAGTGCTCATTATCCTTATCTCAGAAATGTAAGATCATTGGAATGTTTTAAAATTATTGATTCATACATATAATAAAATGAGAGAAAAAACTATATGAAAAGTTGAATTTATTTTCAATTCAACTAGTTGCATTCACGTTTAACAAAATATAATAATTTGTATACAGCATATTATCATTGAATTATTTTTTTAAATTTTAAAACTATTGAATATAATAGATTTTAACTAAGAAAGTTTTAATTTATTATAGTACCGGATCAAAAATAACAATTTTCAAGTTATTCGTAATACGATGAGGTGATTTTAGAAATAAAAAGAGTTTTGAAAAACGTAATTTATTTACAAACCTGATTTCTTATAACAGGATTTTGTCAAAACATATGTTTTTAGTGAAATAAATTTTTTAACTAAAAAGTTTTAAATGTTTAATTTTTAAATTTCAGAGGCTCTTGATGTGATAAAGGAAGAGCACACGATGCCAGCAGAAAGGCGGCGAAACAAACGTGAAGTACCATTCACCCACGATGAGAAACGAATAGCTGGGGTGAGTAGTTGCCTTTAATTTGCGTTATTTAGACATTATTTACATAATCCAGACTAATTTATTACATATTTAAAAATAAAAAATATAATATGTATATGGATATTAATATACAACACATTCAAAGTAACATATTTAGAACAATAATAAAGTTACATTTCTCAGTCTTTGTCATTAACGTTATTGTTACTGCGTGTTTTTCTTTAATTATGATAAACATTACATATTAACCATTTAGCTAAAGTTTTATTAGACACGGAGAATTTTTTTCTTACTTTTCACTGGCTTTAAAACGAGGTTTAATTTAAATGGAGTAGCAATAAAACTCTTTCGATTAACCTTCTTACTTTACACAAATGTCACCGCAACATAAAGTAGCGTCAGAAAAAAACGTTTCATAGAAAGATTATATGTGCACTTTCGTGTAATATTTGAGTTAACCACAGAGGTGGGAAGGTTATAATGTTAAATGTAATAGTATAATTATTTTTTCATTTTAAATTAATTTTGATTGGGTTATTGGCGCAATTAGCAATGACTCTGTTCCCCCAAATCATTAAAATTAACTGACACGATGAACTTCACCGTCTTGTTTTTCGAGATGATGTCGACATTTTTTTATTTTCTTAAATACGATCATTGTTATTACAATAAATAACCAAAAAAAGAGTAGTTCCAAGTGTTGCGTTCGGAAGTTATAAGATGCGTTTCTTTTTAGACTTCTATTAAGGAGTTGTTTCTTTAAATATCACTTAAATTTAAAATTAAAACTGATTATAATTCTTCAATACACGAACACATTAACATTTATTAGCGACGGGATGCAAATATTATTTATTATAGAGACAATAAAATTCTACGACGTGTAAAGATGACCTTTCTCGTTAGGGTACTTTTATATCGCCCATTTAACAGACTGTAATAGTCGGATTTAGCAGATAAATAGGACTGTTAGCTTTTGTGGTTCGTATACCTTCCACTGAGTCGTATTCTTGTTTAGTTAGAATAATTTCTTTATAGTAATAAATAATAGTGCAGTTTAAAAATATATTTTCAATATACATTTAATGTTTATATATATAAGGTTAGATATTTAAGGATGCTTTTATATGCTATATTAAAATGATGTGTAAATCTATATAAATAAAAATGAATCACCAAAATGTATGCATACCTAACTTCCAATCGACTGCGCTAAATTCAATTATTTTATTACAATACAAAAGTAAACAAAACTAATCGTTATTGTTAGAATAAGTTTTGTACTGAGGAAAAGTTAAAAAAATGTCGATATATACATGAAAAAATATATATGGCGGTACGAGGCTCGTCGACTCATTCACATAGATTAGAATGCATTCAAATTGTATGTTTGTATATTCAAGTTCTGTTCACGATGTTTAAGTTAAACACGTAATTATAGTAATTTCACGCACTACTCGAGCGATAAAATTACTATAGATTATAATACACAATCGTAACGTGTATTTTCTCTATTTTCCAGTGCCTGCTGCAGTGCGTTTACCGGAAAGTGAAAGCCGTGAGTATTGACTCCTATCCACTTCGCCTTAACGATAAAAGTAAATCTTGGTAATGTTATTTGAATTAGTTTTTGAAATACAAAAAAAAAACTGTCAATTCCTTTTTTAAATATTTATGAACGCGTGTAAACTTTTTAATTCACAATTAAATTCCACGACTAAATATTTAACAAAAAAAAAAAAAAAAAAAAACTTTTCATATTATGTACGAGTAACTAATATATTAATTGTATTACTTCAAAAGTATTAGTTACAAGAAAAAGTAACTTCCTCAATCAAGACCGCCCTTTGTATACTTTTGTAATTTTTATTTAATGTTATTTTGTCTGATGTAAATAATTATTTATATTATTGTCTTTAAAACCAAAAATTAAATCCAACACAGATAAACAATAAAAAAGCAAAATTGAAAAGAGCCGCATATTAATTATCTCGCAGAGATACAGCAAAGATTATTTTATTACTCTACAAGCAATAATCCTCCTGAATACTCCAAGAACATACCCAAGGCCAATGCCAGGCCAGCTGCATACGATAAATATAAACGTAGTAAAATCGACAGTAACCATTTCAAAAAGCCGACTTTAATGCTTTATTGTATTATAGCGAATGATCGTTCCAATTTGTAACCTATAAACTGAGTGAGGTCGTAAAATTGAAAAAGAAATTCGCCTATTACCCTTGAAAACACCCTTCACGAGAAGTATGTATGTCGTAAAGTTTATGTCGAGAGTTATTGAATTATTTATTTGAGACTATTGAATTGAAGCTTTGATTCAAACTTTTTCTTCTTCCTTGGGACTTTCTGTGATTATTATTATAGGATTCCCGATGTTTCAACATTGCAGACTCCATAGTCAAAGAATGACAGTGGTCCCGTAACTGTGCGGGCGTTCCATTTAAATGTAATATGAAAAAAACAATGATTTACTTGATTGTACGTCTCGCTTATTTTTAAAACAGCAATAGGTTTCAAAGTGTACACGATTTTATATACAGTCATAGTATAGATTGTACTAGCTAAGTAAGATTAAAAATATATAACTTATTATGCAGTATTAATTGTATTATAATTATATAACTTATTTATAACTTTTATTGTGATTATGATAGTGTAAATTTAATATCTGCTCCAATGCAGGTTGGCAGATATAGTCCCTACAATGAGTAGCGATCGCTATCAGGTGTACATGATAGCAACCGGAACTGACGGTTTAACGTGCTCTCCGAGGTACGGTGAGGAGACCCACAAGGACTGCACAAACACCCAGACTACGGCAAATACAATGTATGGCCAATACAACTGTTTGTCATGTGCGAGGATCGAACCCGCAACCGCCAGCGCAACAGCCACAAACCAGTACTGTGGCCGTTGCGCCAACGCGTCGTCACAATATTTAGTTTTATAGTTTATTGCTATATATTTATTAATATTTAATAAATATACAGCTAAATAAACTATACAATAATTATATTTCACAGATTCCACTTGTTAATTCTTTTATCATAAATAAAGCACCTATTACTTGTATTGTAATAAAAAATATAAATTTTAATTGAAACATTTATAAATTATAACACGCGTTTAAAAATAGATTAATAGTTTATAATAAATCCAGGTGGTCAACCGATGTCCCATAAACCATTATAGGTCGTAAAAAGAATGATGATTAAAGGGTTAAAATTTTCAATTTTATAATTGTATTCTATGAAATGTGCATAAAATATTATTAAGATTTTAATGCCGCATATATAAAATATAGACGTTTTTTAATGTTCTCTGCCTGTAATAGTTTCCATTAACAATAAATTACTTTCATATTTTAAATTTATCACCTCGATTAAAGATTGTTTGCCATAGTTTGGAATGTTCAAATGTTGTACAATATTCTAATAAAAACATTTTAAATTTTATGAAACTTACGGCGAATCTCATTTTAAAACTCGCAATATTTCGGCAAAGTTGTAGACACCTTGGTCACGGGCGACATACGATTCATTTTATTTTTATATGAATTCTAAATTTTTATATTATTCCAGGTCGACGGCTATGGATTTCCGACATTAGAAGGTTTAGTAGGACTGTACTCGGATGGCGTTAACGAGCGCGGTTATTTCATGGCTGTGCTGGAGGCTTCTAGAGAATGTCTTATGAGGAACCATGACAAGTTTTCTAGAAGTGTACCTATGGGTAAGTATTAAATACTTTGACTGACGTATACAAAATATCTGTTACCTTACTCTTTGTTGTCTACTAACTAACATTACTAAACTTGGTATCGTTAACATAAAATCCAAAATAATGCAATATCCTTAACCGTATCTGAAAGAGGTGCGATAGTATTAAAAAAATACGTATACGTATCAGAAATTTCATGTTCATAACATCAGGCTTAGAAACTATTAATTACTAGCTGTACCCTGCGCGTGTTGCTACGCTTTTTTATATATTTTTTTAGTCGTACCAACTCAGAAACCTTTGTGGGCTCATGCATAACACTTTGCTGAAGATCATGACATGATCAAATGCATAGTTTACGATTTTATAATAGACCTACAGACAAACATTTATTTGTATATATATAAAGATGTTGTAGCTCAATTCATATGTAACAGCGCCATCTATGAGCGGTTTTCCGAATTAAAGTAAGCCTTGTTAAAATATCAAATTATCTTCTTTTATCATAGATAATGGAAGAAACTGTGACGTCTCGTTCGACATCTTCGAGTGCATCTCAGACCGTATCGGCGAGTACTGCGGGAACTCCGGCCTTTGATGTATTTAATATAGCCTCTACACTACTCTACATTTATTTTACTTATTCACTCTTGTAACACTCGTGTCTTTTTTATGTGAAAATTGTATCAAATAATTATTTCACACAATCGTAATGTTTCAAATTGAACGAATCAATCAAAATATATTTTCTGTAATCACCCTTATATAAAAAAAAAACTAAAAGAAACGCTTTTATAAATAAACCAAACTAAAAAGGAATAATCTTATCAAATTAGTGCAATGTCATCGGTCCTCGATAAGTCTACTAAGTTTAAATGAAATCTCAAAATTTGAATAGGGTCAAAATGAAGTCCAAAGGAGTCTATTACAAACATACAAGTGAAACTAATAAAAAGCGTGTAAAAATCGTGTAAAAAACGTGTAAAAACAACAACGCTTGATAGTTTCACAAAACCCTATTTACTTTATTGTTTAGGTAATTTGCTTATTGTGTATTAATATTTGATTCAAGTAATTAAATAAAATATAAATGCATGCACTTTTGGTTGCACAAACAGTGAAGGGAACATATATGTGCATACATAGTATTTTGACATTTTATAAAATTTCTTTCCCACTTTGCCTTTCCGCAACAATGTAAGTTTTTAGTGTTACCATTATTTAGACTAAGTGACATTTGTAAATAGTGATAAAATTACACTAATATTTGATGCTCATTAACATAGTTAGATTTAAATATACTTTACAATTATAAAATTGTCTTTAATTATTATTTACTGTCATGAGTTTTTTACAATGTTTTTTAGATAAAACGCAAGATTCGCAAGAGAAATAAATTTAAGAAATGTAAAGCACTGCTGTTTTAACATAAAAAGTAAAAAAATGTAGACATATACGTATGTATACTCAGCGATACATTAAAAAATTAAACATGTCGTTTGTTTTAACGTGCAGATTTTACAGAAGACACTAAAGATCACTTTTTAACAATAAAATATCAATTATTTTATTAATACTTTATTATGTTACAATTAATTCATTTAATATATTTCATTATTGATACGTAGGAAAAAGAATTTTTGAGAAATTTAGGAGATGTGATATTTTAAGTGTCCTCTGTTAAGGCAGATGTCCTTAAAATTGTAAAACCCTTATACACATTTTTATCAAAGCCTTATACATATGTATCGTAAAGTTACTACATAGAAAGGCGCTCCATATATGAAATAGAAACTTTTTATTAGGGGCAATACTATCATTTAAAAAAAAAATACATAAAAGCACCTGTTGCAAAGCTTTCATACTTTTTAGTACTTAATTTTTTAGTTACCTACTTATAGCATAAAATCACAATTAATTCTAATTTTAAGCTCATCAAAGCTTTATAACGAACTGATAGAATAATTTACTTTAAGACTCTTGAATAAATAATGTATATATTATAGTAAAAATGCTGTGTTTTATTTAATAACGACGCTTTTGTGTGAAGATGTCTACCCCTCATCAGAAGAACTTGTGCTAAAATTATATATTATGTCACAAGGGCCGGGGGGTCGGCTGATCAGGTTGTAATCAAATCTCGATGAAATTTAAATGTGAGTTAAATGTGAGATGATAAACACCAGCTTTCGATTAAATCAAAAATCATCAAAATCGGTATACCCAGTAAAAAGTTATGCGGATTTTTGAGGGTTTCCTTCGATTTCTCTGGGATCCCATCATCAAATCCTGGTTTAGTTATCATGGTACACTTAAGATATCTCCTTTCCAACAAAAAAAGAATTATTGAAATCAGTTCATAAACGACGAAGTTATCCCCGAACATACATATATATGTATATATATATATATATATATATACACGGTCGAATTGAGTAACCTCCTCCTTTTTTAAAAAAGTCGGTTAAAAATGAACCGCTAAATGTGTCAGTAAATTCGAGAACGGCTTTAATAATACCAACCGATTTTTTTTTAGCTTTGTAATATTTTGTAGAAACTTTGTACTCGTTTGTTCATACGAAATGAAATTAAAAAAAAAAATGGGCATAAAATTGAAACGAAACGTAACAATTATTTCATCTTCGGGCGTTTGAAAATTTTTAAGACAGAAAAAATCTGTCGTGTCAGCTAGTGAATGTATGAAAATTGTTTTCAGCTTTGATTTCTCAAAAAGCAATAGTAAAATATAAAAGAAATCGGAAAATCTTACACACGCCTTGCGTTTATTTGTCAGCAAATTTTGTTTATAAGACATTGGTTTGAAATTATATAAAGGGACTTTTTTTATAATTAATCATCATCATCATCATTACAGCCTATACAGTCCACTGCTGGACATAGGCCTCCACAAATTTACGCCAAAAATAACGTGAACTCATGTGTTTTTCCCATAGTCACCACGATGCGCAGGCGGGTTGGTGACCGCAGGGCTGGCTTTGTCGCACCGAAGACGCTGCTGCCCGTCTTCGGCCTGTGTATTTCAAAGCCAGCAGTTGGATGGTTATCCCGCAACCGGTCGGCTTTTTAAGTTCCAAGGTGGTAGCTGTGGAACTGTTAACCCTTAGTCGCCTCTTACGACACCCACGGGAAGAGGGAGGGTGGCTATATTCTTTAGTACCGTAGCCACACAGTACAGTATAATTAATAGAGCATTTTATATTAATTCTCTCTATTATACCGTACTCTACTTAACTATATTACGTTTGATAATTTATATATGTAAATAGCATTGTAATTCGCTCTTTCTTTATTCATTCACTGTCAAATGACGAAATTACAAAAATTTATGTATGAACTAGCTGTGGCCCGTGACTTCGTCCACGTGGAATTTAACAAAAATCTATTGTTCAGTTTGCAAAGTTATAAAAAAAATCTAAAATAAAAGTAGCTTAAGTTACTGCTTACTACATCAGCTATCTGACAGTGAAATTCCCGTCAAAATCGGTCCAGCCGTTTCAGAGATTAGCTGGAACAAACAGACAAACAGACAGACAAAAATTATAAAAAATGTTATTTGGTATATTTGGTATGTATCCTGTATAAATCCATACGCATTTAGTAAAAATCGGTTATTTTTATATAACACAGACACTCCAATTTTATTTACTTGTATAGATTCGACATTTGGAACAGGGCTGTATAGTATAGTTAGATAACGTTAAACGGTTAAATGTGATCATCAAAGGCAAGATTAAGTGTTAAAGTTTATGTGGAGCTTTGTTATTTCTGAACTTAAAATTAGTATTTTGTTGCTGATAGTAATAAAAAATTATCTGTACGCACGTTTTTTGTAATTATATGCTTTAGTTGACGAAAACGGGAATGTAGGTTTGTATGAGAAGCCGTTTTAAAGTATATAACACGGGAATTGGTTATCAGGCTTTTTTTGAAAGAGGCAAATCAAAACTTTGATTAGACAATTATGAAATCATAATTTCTGTATACCTACGGCTGCGTTACGGTCAGTGAAACTGTGGGGCATCGCTTTCCTGTCAATGTTTTACTGTTGTGAAGTTATTTTTTCATATTACGGGAAATATTGGAACTGGTATTTCTCCCAAAACATTCACATTCCCTGAAAACATGACGCTTCCCTGCTAAGTGAAAGATACATTTTAAAGAAATCTAATATTTGAGAACTCAGTATCGCGAGACTTGATGAACTTACGACCGTTATATTGCAATGAATAAATCAAAACAAAGTAGTTTTTTTTCGTTTTTGCAATATTTTACCATCCTACGTATACGTATAGTAGACGTTTAGCTCATACATCCCTTGCATTGCTCAATCTGTCTAGTGCTTGTTGCTTTGTAAATAATATAGAGGTCAGCAGCTGTTTCCGAAACATCAGCACTGTCTATTTATATGTAAACTAAAGCGCCGATAAACAGTCATTTAGGTAGCTATTATATTAATTTTTATTTTCTTTATTTCGTTTGTTTTTTGCTGTCTACAAGTAAACAAAATTTGAAAGTGACCTGAAGTAAAACACCACAATATGCATAAAGCTCCTGATCTATAAACTTGGAAAATAATCTTTAATAATACAACAGTTTTCATTTAATGTGTTTAGTTTTGATACTTTCTATGCATGCTATTTATATAATGATTGAATTTGTCCATTGATACAAAATTTTGTAACTTAACTGCAACCAGTTCATATAAAATATGGTGTTAAAAATTAAACAAAAAATCCACTTCTAATAACAATTTTAATTATGTTTATTCAACGTTTTTTATAGGATATATAATATATCTAAGTAATAAATCTACTCAATCCTTCCTCGTATAAATTATATCTTAGATTTTTTATAAGTAGCCTCTAATATCTTCTCTCCTAGCTCTAGCCTCTAATATCGTCTCTAATATCTTAAAAATACTATTATTGAATTTTTATAACATTATAAATTCTGTTAAACTTTAAAACGAAATACGTCGACACACATGTGTACATACACAAAAAAAAACTGTCCTTAATGATTACTACGTCATTATCGCTAGGTGCATACACGGTAGTACAACTTATACCCATAATTAGATAATAAAAAACCAAGCGAGTGTACGAAACAATATTTTTTGTAATTAATTAATCATAATAGAGACTAACAAAGCCGTATTATTATACTGCGGAATAAAATTTTCATAATCAAACCGCTTCCTACTCATAAAGCACAGCAGAATACAAAGCGCGAACAAAATTGACGATGGCTATCAACGATTGTCTGTCAGCCCGTCTATCCCACGACCTCCCAATTCGTTTGTGTTTACCTACTAAATTCAATTGTGTAAGATAAGATGATCGTACAAACATTAATTACTCAGGTTTTTCCTAACAAGACGCATTTATTAGTGAATCCGGGATTTTTAAAGGTATTTTAACATATTTTTTGTTGTTGTAAAATTCTCATCGTTTATTATTGTTCGGTTTCCAGTTGATGTGAAATATTACTAAATAATGTTGCTTGAATTATTTTCTAAGATTTGCTTTTATCAGAAATATAACTGAGGTAGGGCATAGCCGGACATATACTGCTCAAAATCTGGAGCTGTAGGGTCAGAACCCTGACTGGGGAAGTACCTCGACCTTACAATAAAAACAGTGCTAAACAATACTGCTTACAAGCACTGTTTTGTCTTTGTGGTAAGTAAGGTGACTAGGGTTTCTGGGGGGATTGAGAGTAAGAATAACAACGATATTCGTTCGATATGTTTGCCGACTTGGTTGTGTAAAAAAACACGAAAAGATTAATACATTAAAGTAATATGGCAATTCAACATTCTTTCTCGTTCTGTTCACCTTTGATTACAAACTTTAAACTCACAAGTTTTAGAATATTTGACAGATATATTAGAGATTGATGGTAAAAGAGAAAAATATATCATAAGTTTTTCCTCATTTGATAACGTTATAAATAAAAACCGCTGGTGGAAGCTGTATGAGGACTGCGGAGAACCGGGAAGTATAGCGCGGACTTGGGGAGACCAATGCCCAGCAGTGGACTGCAATAGGCTAAAGTGAAAAATATACAACAGATAATTTTATCAGCATCTTGTGGAAAGATCCTTATTCTTGTAAAAGTATTGATATTTGATTTTGCATGAAATAATAACCATAAACGTCTAAAGCGGAATTTATTACACAGTTACGTAGTCGTATGTTAAAAGTAAGATTCCCAAATATTGACAGTAATGTAATAATAATATAATATTTAATATAATATTACAGTTTAAGTTATAATAGGAAGTTTAGAATATAGTTCATATTATATACAGACATAAAGAAAAGAAAGGTCCGTTGTTTAGTTTTAGAGTATCTTTTACTTCTAAATTTGAATTTCTTATATTAAAAACATGAGATTATTTTAGAGACGGGTTGTAAATTCATTCACTTAAGTAATTATAATGATTAAAGTTAATAGACACTGAAAACAAATTTACGATTACATTTACAAGTATAAAAACTGTTCAATAACCGTCAGCACGAGCAAGCACCGTGAAGATCTGATGACCTTCGTCAACTCCATTGT
The DNA here is from genome assembly GCF_905220565.1 of Melitaea cinxia. Taxonomy (NCBI): domain Eukaryota; kingdom Metazoa; phylum Arthropoda; class Insecta; order Lepidoptera; family Nymphalidae; genus Melitaea; species Melitaea cinxia. Next base: position 4,243,163 of record NC_059399.1, read on the forward strand.
GAGCCCTCCGACCTCAGCACTCCTCCCTATACGATTTACTAATAACCGACCACTAAGATTCTTATCCATCGAACATAAATGAAAGTGATTTATTATAGCGTTTTTCGAAACAAGTAAAACGATGGCAAAATACTAGAACTCAAAATTTGCACGAACTTAACATAGTATGCTACCCCATTCTACGTAATATTTGTAATTGCGCTTATTGTACTTGCAAGGTCAATAAACCAATCAATCAATTACATTGCAATGTAACAATGTTGGTTATAAATTTAATCTATAAAATTATTTTCCTTGTTGTAATAACTTTAATACACTGAAAAATAAAAAGGTACCTAAGTGCTTTCAAATGATTATAGCGTACGACTAAACAAGGTTAGGAATAAAGCACATACTTATAAGGTCCGCAGATTTAACAAAATAAATAACTTAGCAATTTTAATTATCTTATTTTATTCATCTTATATAAATTTTTAATTAAAATAAACAGGAAGTAATTATATTAATTAAACAATTAATTCTACGAGTATTCTATGGTACATCTAGCGTAATTGTCTTTTAAGGATAAGTACATACATACACATCCCATTGGCATATCTTCAACCAAATATATCGTTACAACACAATGGTCAAGTAGAAGGACGTATGCAAATGCAAGAGCCAGTATATCTTGATCTGAGGATGGATGAAAAATAAATACATGAGATAGATGCCAGGGGTCAAGTTTGTGAGGCGTTTCACTGAGTGAGTACAATTCGGTATAAAACGCGATGATTACAGCGGAACGGACATCGGTACCATTGTTTCCACTATGCACTTTTAGCCGTCATAAAATTTCTTAAGTGCTTGCTACTTCTGTAACTTTTTCGAACATCGTGAAAGCCGTTAATCATAAAGAGGAAAAAGAATTTTTTTAGAGCTTTTATTGGCTGTTAAACGATAAAAGAATGTAGAGGAAGGCAAAGTAAAATTGGATGGAATGCGTCAAAGATATAATAAGTAGTATAAAAATAAATATAGAGATAAAATGAAAATAAACATAAAATGGTATCAGGAAATAAAAATGATCATGAAAATATTTTTTTCTGATATTTTACTTAAAATATGATTAATTAGATAGGATAATCTTAATCAAAATTGTCATCTGAAATCTTAGCTTAATATTCATGATTCGTTGGCTGCGGAAAATAGAAAAAAAAAATAGTCTGCACTGTTTTATGTAACAGTCTGTGACAAGCGCTTATACCAAAGGTCAAATGCTTATTTGCCGTCAAAAATGCATACCGTTTGTGATAAGGTCGGCAGAAATGTGCAGGTATTCGGTGATCATTCTAAAAGCCTATAGAATTTTTTAGCCTGAAGTTTCTCTGTAATCGTTTACGTTGGAAATAAATTACAAAAGTTTGTTAAGTATACTCACAACTTCGTGTACTATGCGATTTCATTCATTTACTTATTTCCATAAAACTAGGGAGTCAAACAAGCAAAGCTAAGGTCTCAAGTAAGCGGTTACCATAACTTGTGGACGCCAGCAGCACCCGAATCATCGCGTGCCCGTTGCCGACCCAACCAGTGATCTCCTTAGGGGCTTTAGACACAGTACTCGCCACAGGAATACAACACTACTTAAGAATATTATTAAGCTGCGATCTTCTGTAAGTTTGTGGTGCTTTTCCAATTATGCGGCTCCAAATTTTAAGCACAATGTTTACTGCTGTCCTTTAATGAAACTGATTAATTTTCGTTAAATTATTATTTTTTTATTTTAAATCTTGCACTTACATTTCCTTTTTCAAGTTATATGCCAAATTCGCATAATAATTATTACCTCAATATTGTGATACAGTGGAGACGGATTTGTGAAGATCTCATCACAATTAGACATTTATTACGACGTTGTGAAACATCCCCAAGGCATCAGGAAGTGGAACAAACGCCGGACGCGGATATTAGAGAACTCGATACAGAGTGCGATAACAGTAAAAATTTAGATGTCTTTTAATACAAATATATTATGAACTTGTAATTTAATAAATGTACACAATACGATATGAATGTTTTTTTGTTTGTCTCAATTGAGTATGAACGAGTATATTATAATATCTCTATATTATAGGGGTATAAAAGCAAATCCTCCTTACCCCAAAATTAGTTTATTTAACCTCTGCCCTGCAATATTTATCAATTATTCTTTAAACCCTACTAATATTATAAATAGGAAAGTTTGTTAGAATAGATGGGTGTTTGTTACTACTAGCTGTGCCCGCGGCTTCGCCCGCGTTGAAATCAGTGTGTCACAAAGTTTTCCCGGCAAACTTCCATTGAAACTCTCATTAAAATCGGCTTAGCCGTTCTGTAAACCTTCCTCTTGAACCGCATGAAAATCCGTTCAGTAGATTTTGAGGAAATCGATCATATAGACTTTCTTTTATAATACACTAACTGTTGCCCGCGACTACATCCGCGTGGTTATGAAGATGTGCATTACTATTAAGACGTTTAACGCGTTTTTTTATTTCAGTCACTTGAAATGCTTATCACACTGAGTAACTTTTTAAAAGGCACAATTTAGTATAATTTAATAATTGTTTTTGTAAAACCTCTCAATCCACCACATTTTTAGTTTTATTTTCAGGCTGCAGTATAAATAACCTATCGACGAACTTATAACTGCTGTATATGTTTCATACAAACTATCAACCCCACTTAAACCCGCTTAGCGGTGGAATATCGCAAAATCTCTCTACTCTACTACTATTATCTACTAACTATAATCTGCCTCCCTGCCAAATTTCATCTTTATCCATCCTAGATGGATGGACCCTCTAGCTGTTTTTGGGTTCGTGATGAGTGAGTCAATGACCTTTCTCTTTTATATATATATAGATTACGATGTATTATTTAGACACCTCCTCACCATCTATAGAGCATATATTTTAAATTTCAAGTCTCTTACTTCAGAAACATAGGATTTTCATACAAACTTCCAAACCCCGCTTTACCTCCTTAGGGGTCGAGGTTTGTAAAAATCAGTTCTTAGTAGATGTCTACGCCTTATAAGGAACCTACCTGTCAAATGTCAAATTTGTAGCTCTTATAGTTTCGGAGATTTCGTGATGAATGAGTCAATCTACCATCCCCCGTTTTAACCCCAAAAGGGAGTTGATTTCTAAAGATACTTATTAAGATACCTCTTCACCTCTTCTATAGAGTATACATTTCAAAAACATAGGACTTTCATACAAACTTCCAACTCCCGTTTTACCCTCTTAGGGGTCGAGTTTCGTAAATCCATTCTTAGCGGATGCCTACGTCTTATAAGGAGTCTACCTGCCAAATTTCAAGTTTGTAGGTCTTATAGTTTCGGAGATTTCGTGATGAGTGACCTTTCGCTTTTATATATGTATAGATTTCATGCTAAAACTACAAAACTGACTGTATTGTATACATAGATAGCTAGAGATTCAGGAAAAAACATTAACTACTTTATTACCGATATTCCCATGGGATTGGAAGTTACACGTGTGAAACTACAAGGATCAGCATCAGCTGGTCTTTTATTAGTCAATTCCGCCAGCTTAAATGAAAATGTATTGTTACTAAATTTCTTAAATCTATCACATAGTTGATTTCTTCAAATGTATAATTTTTTTTTATTATTTTAAAACTTTCCACCACAATAAATTAAAACAAATGAAATATTATAGGTACCTATGTTATGATATTGTAAACGACAAAACAGACAGGAAACGTTACATGCGTTTTAAATTCTTTTACTCATAGATTTTTAAAATTACTTTACATTCAAATTATACTACGAAAAACACAGTCAAATAACAGAAATACAAAAAATAAAATTCGTGTTAATTCACCTAAAATAATGAGAGATAAATTTGAGCAACTTAATTGTTAATACAATTAATGAAACTACACATAATGTAAGCTCACAAGATTTGTTCCTGGTCGAGACGTAGCGGAGGATATTGCGGCCCTCGCATCTCATGCCGATGCCTCTTTGCGCTTTGATGCTTGTACATACTGAATGATATACTTTATGGTTGCTATATTTTATGTATACTAATATTATAAAGCCGAAGAGTTTCTTTGTTTATTTAAACGCGTTTATCTCAGTAACTACCAGTTCGAATTGAAAACCTTTTTATATGTTAGATAGTTCCTTTACTAAGGAAGTCTACTGGCACTATATTCTAGTACTTTTTTTTCCTTAAGCTAGTAAATAATATGGCTTTTACATCAACACAACTTACGACAGAAATTCTGGGTTTTATAAATTATTTTACAAGAAGTGGCTACTAGGTTTCGCTTCCATAAATATTTTTAATGTTTACAGCTATTTTACTCTACTATAAGCTAGAACGAATCTGCCACTATAATGCGATAGTTATCAATAAAATAGCTAGCCAATGTTTTAAGATTTTTTTTAAATTAGCTTGCAAGTTTTGTGTAGTGTAGCCAAGTAGCCAATACAAGTATTCTAAAAAGATAATTATATCCCTATTTAAACTTTTAAAGCAGAGATATATCTCTGATATAACTTATAAGTTGAAGGCTATTTATATGTTTTAATCGTGTTTTGTGCTTTAGATCTATTGATGGTAGTATTGATTTTAAAAGTTAAAATTTTATCTGTACTTATTAAATATACTTATAAGTATAATAAGAGTATATTTAAGAAAATATATCACTTAATCAATTAATTTCGCTTACTTTTTGGAGTTAATTAAAAAACGCTTACTTGCTTATAAGCTATCGCAATAGCTGAACACTGGATAATATACTTTATATTCATAACAATGATGTCCGGCCGTTTTCGCGCGGTATTACTCCGTCGAACGCTCATTTTTAGCGCCATATATAAGGCTGGTTTGTTTTTTATATCCATAGTCAAAACCGAATCGTGTATACTTCAACATAGTGAGGTGACTAGAACGGTGTGTTTAATAAAATAAACTTTGACAAATAAAATGGCCTGGACATTGTATAGTGTTTTTGTTCTGTGTGTGTGCTCGGTGGTAAGGACTCAGGTCATACCAAGCAAAACTAGAACAAGCGACGGTGATTATAACAATGTTAATCCAGATGGATCATTTGATTTTGGGTAATTGTGATTTTTGTATTGTTTAATAAGTGTAAGCTAATTATGGCTTTCTAAGGTAATAATATTTTTTATCGGAGGTTACAGTATTATAAAAAAACATTTTTATTATTCTTTCTTTATTTTTGAACACAATATACATATTTTCCGAATTTCAAGAACGAAATTCTTTCTCATATGTTTTCGTGATACTTCAAATAAAGGTCTTTGTAAAAGAAAGAAACGCGCTTACTTATTTGACCCGTAAACTTAACGAATACGATGCACGGGAAGAACTAGTAACGTTTTATATTACTGAATTTGGTTTGGACAACCTCTGTTATAAGGTAGGGTACCTTATAGTAATCGTTACTCATAGTAGAGAATGTATTCGCCAACCCGCAGTGGAGCAGCGTGGTGGATTAAGCTCCTATCATTCTCCTACATGGATAAAGATGCGTTTGCCCAGCAGTGGGATGTTATAGCCTGCATAGACATAAAAAAATGAAATTGATGAGTAAAATTAAAATAGCAAAATGATGACTCAAAAGTGCTTTTAAAGATTACTTACACTAAATTCGTTTTGATTTGATATTAAATGTGAGTCAACATAAACTATACTTATATAATACCAATGATTTTAAAAAAAATTGTTATGCGTTTAACATGAAGATTTAACAAACAGTTATTTTCATCAAAATTTTATTACTGGCCACAAACCTTTATTGCAATAAACAAATGCTCTATACATGAAAAAAAAATACTAAGTTCCATTCACAGATAATAATAAATATACCTTTTCATCAGGATCAAATGATAATTAATTGCATATTCTCAGCAGCTATCTTTCATCTGCTTAAACTGTAATTAGTTGATATCTCGGACCGTATCTTCGTCTTTGTTATTTTACATAAGCGTAATTATGATGTAAAAAAATGTGAACACGGATTTTCTACGTTTGATATATTTTATATTTATAATTATAAAGAATTTGATTTTCTCAAAGTATTTTTAGAACCTATTTTTTAGCATTCAATATTAAACGTGTACCTAATGTGTTATTATGATATCGCAAAACTTTGATCAGTATTATTTTTTGTTTGATTGATATAATAACGGTCACCAACCCGCTTGCCCAGCGCACAGTGCAGTGAAATGTATGGCGCGATGGACAAAAATCATAACACAGTTTTAATGCTGTAATAAACTATATTTCGTACATAATTTTGTTAATGTTGTCTAGTATAATAATTTTTAGCTTCTTTAATCTAATAACAATATTAAATATAAAATTATATTTATCTTAATTAAGGTAAACAAACACAATATTCATTCTAACTTAATTCATCTACCAAAATAGCCAAACTAAATTATTTTAAATTAAATAATTATTTAAAATAATTTAAATTAAATTATTTTAAATTAATTAAAACTTTCTGGCAGGCGAATCTCCCGTTGTAGCCAACCTCCGTGGCGTTGATAAAGTCTTTGGCGGCTACGACTAACTTCTTTCTACTTATTGCTCATATTTAAACAAAATAACCGACGAAAAGAGAACAAATTCTCTCAAATACAGCTGATTCTCGACCACTTTTTTCCGTTTCAAACCATACTTCTACCAGATTACCCGGAGTTTTTGATAGATTTCCTTCTCGCTGAAAAAGATATTATAAAAAAAGTCGCAAACGGAAGCACTTAAACTGTACTGAAAATTAAAGTATACCAATGTAGTAATAATAAAATGTTACAAGTATGCAATGTTATGCAATGTTTTTTTTAAAACTTCTTTCAAAGTTTTAAAATGCACCGAGTTATACTTATTTTCAATAGCAACTTTGGATAGATTCATACATAGTTAAAGACAACGTATAGACTCAAAAACTATAATAATTTTAAGTACATATCTTGGCCTTTAATCTCCATAGCTGTTAGTTTATAAAAACGTTACACTTTCTTTTCACAATGCACTTTGCACAACAGACGATTTACGACTGATAAGGTAGTTAGCGGTATTCATTCAAAGTGAGACATTCAAAGTGTCATTATAAGCGAATAAAAACTATCCAGCTAATAAAAATTGGTGCTCGTTGTGTAGGAACTCATTATTTTTAAAACGGCAATACCGATTTGTAGGAAACCGAAATTTGTTTTTTTCTTTTTTGTCCTAGACTCACAGCACTGTGCAGCGTGGTGATTATGGGCAAAACACATGAGTTCACGTCATTTTTGGCGTAAACTTGTGGTGGCCTACGTCCAGCAGTGAACTGTATAGGCTGTAATGAATAATGATGATATAATAAATAGTTTTGAGTTTTCAACGTGGGCTGCATTAGTTGTTATTAGATTAACCGTTTGACTGTTAAGTTTTGTTGATGCGTAACAAGAAAACTGGAAAATGTCTGAACTTCAGGGGATTCTACGGAAGCTTATTAAAAGGAATCTACGTTCATCCGTTTACAGCTTTATTGAAAGACTGGCTTACAAAAGAAGATTTACTTTATCCTCAAATGACTAATTAATTAAATACATACTACCTACATCACAAAAACTAGCTTTTGTTTAGATATAAAAATTATAAGTATAAGTATGTAATCGCAGTCGACCGTTTAAAAAATAAATTGACTACAAACAGATGTAGGCTATGAAACGTCAAGCTAAAGACTGTCGGCGGATATTGAAACTAAAAGTAGAGTATGATACAACCCAGGTATCGACAGAGTCAAAGCTTTTCTCGTAGTCCACAAATGCCATACACAGTGGCTGATTATATTCTTCAGTATTTTGTGTAATCTAGTGAATATTACTATGTGGCCTACGATGCCACTACCTACTACGTATTAATCTAAATTAGATTGATGCGTAGTATGATTAGATATCTAGACTTTTTTAAAACAGAATATTTTTTAGAATTTTTAATAATGGGGTAAATTGATGGGCTAAGAATTAATAGTGTATCTCATTAATGTATCTTGAAATTCATCAAAATGTTCATTTTACTTGCTATTATTGTTCAGATATGCAAACAAAGACCGTGGCGGTAGTTACCACTTAGCGCGTGGAAACGCCAATAATGTAGTGGGAGGAAGGTTCGGAGCGAGGGAACCCGGAACTGACGAAATTAAAGAAACTATATACACTGCTGGTCCCAGAGGGTATGTATAAACGAAATAAATTTTATATAAATAACTCTGTACTCAAAAAAAGTGCATAAATATGCATGCAGATACAGCAGCTGGCACAAAGTCGGAAAATGTTTATCTTAGATCTTGTATGAATAAAAGAAAGTAGAAAAGTCTTTAATTTTTGCCTTGTTTTATTAGCAGACTTGTGAATCTGCAATTGGAATATCGTCGATAATTATCTATTTATGTTTACGATTAAAGTAACTTCTTTCGATAAATAATTTCCAACTATTTAGGTTCCGAGCTAAAGGCCCTAATGTCCATCGAAAAATTGACCTGGATCAAAGACCTCGAGGCGCCATTGGAAACAAAGACGACCCTTACTTCGATCCTAATGAAGACCCGAGCTACTCCTACAAAATCGAAACCAGAACTTACTCCAAGAACGAAAATGCTGATAGTCGGGGCGATGTGACAGGTACTTTATCGTAACAACCTATAAATTTTCCTTTTGAATATATTTCACTTCTATTGGCAAGGAGATTAAAACATTTTAATATTAGAAGAATATGTACACTATACTCAGCTCTGAACATAAACGAAGACCTTTCAGCTATTAACCTATGTGCTAAATCGTTCGGTCTTCTTATTAACCCATTTAAATGTCGAAGAATTGTCGGTAGCAGTAGTTTAAGAAACCGAATCAGTTGGAATGCTATTCCTCCCGTCTTTTACTATGGCACAGCTATTCCTTGTTGTGACAAAGTTAGGAACTTGGGCTTGCTTATGGACAACAATTTATCTTGGATAGCTCATCTCAGCGAATTCAGCAGAACAATGAACTTCACTCTCTGAAGCGTCTCAAATTATTTTTACCATTTATAACTAAAATTTTGCTTTCGCAATCATTATTTTCTCGAGCCCATTCTTGACTATGCAGATGTGTGACACTATAAAGATGTGACACAGGAGCTTATTTGTTTTGGTTTACGCAAATAAGATCACATCTCTCACCTTCGTTCTTAACTCAATTGGCTCCCTATCCACCTTTACCGCGATATGCACAATCTTTCTTTTCTTTATAAGATACTCCATGATCAAAAATCTCCTCCTTACCTTCGGTCCCGTTTCAAATTAATTCTTACCCCTTCACGCTCTAGGCGGTTTTGCATAACAACGATGCTCGAAGTTTCTAGGCATAACACAAACTTCCGACTAAGTGTCTTTTCTGTACGCGCTGCTAACTTTTGGAATAATCTCAAAAAATTCCTTTATCGCACTTTTCTGAATCGCTGTCCACTTTTGAAAACAATATTAAAATAATTATCTGCTTTTCAAAATCACTACAGATGTATGAGATGTATATATGTAGATGTATGTGTGTATGTTTATGTATGTTATTTATTATGTATTTTATTATGTAGGTATATTTTTTGTTATTTTTCTATTCCTGCATTACTTTGCCCCGCGTTCACATCATCTCTCACTTCCATGGGTCGACTGGTAGAGATCTCTTTTAGAGATAAGTTCGTCCTTGCTAACTTCCTATATTATAATGACTATTATAAAATTACTTAGTGCAATAAAGAATATAATAAAAAAATAAATGACGTAAGAAGTTTTAATTGAATGAAAAACTCAAATCAGTAGGATAACAAAGTGTATACAGAGACTCATTAGTATTGTATGATATTGTTGTTAATTTTATATTTCATTTATTGTGTTATTATTATTTTTCTTTTTTTTTCAATCATGACGTATTGCAGTATCATGAATCATGACGAAATGTAATTAATATACTCCTAATTAGTATGATTTAATGAATTGATTGTCTTTGCTACACCTAATATTGACATTACACGATTAATTTAATTTTATGCTTAATTATATGTTACCGTATACTTTGTCTTTGTTTTCTTGTTTTATAATGTTTTATTATTTTATTTCTGTTGACTTACTTTTTCTGTTCTACGCTTTACTGTAAAATACTGTATAATTTTATGGACTTCTTTTCTGAACTAAACGTTTTTATCTATTATATTATTATATAATTATTTATTATATTATTATAATTACTTTTTTCTCAGGACATTATTCATTCGTGGACGATATTGGCGAACGACATGATGTATCCTACATAGCTGGAAAAGACACAGGCTTTCACGTATCATCAGCTCATCCAGACGCTCCCAATCTTATCGGAGCACCGTTTCATCGAGCACCACTTGTAAGAGGAGAGAGCACGTCAAGAGGTCGTACTGCCGTACAGAGAGGGCTTGATGGTTCCTACAGGTATAAGTGGTTAATCAAGAATGCAACGCATATCATGTTAAAAACTTTTAAAGTATCATTACTAAAATAAAGTAATCTATATAATGTATGGAGGTTGCTACACTGCAGATTCATAGATTAGCCATGCTAGAGTTTAGGCAAATTCAGATATGCCTAAAGTTTAGATGAACTCAATTTACAATAAGCATTTTTTAATACTATTGCGATCGAATCGCATCGAAAGCAAATAAACTCAATATTCTATTTTTGTAATCATTAGCTACCTACTCTATTTGTGGCCCTTATGTTATCAATTTATAGATTTATTTCTGCGGGTCCTGACCAAAGAAGAACCGAGAGCAGCGACTCACACGGTAACGTCAGAGGATCGTACACGTTTTTGGACGATAAAGGGGTACAAAGGTATAAAGACAACAATTATATTATAGAAATAAACGTAACTGCTGCTTTGTCCGACTGATATGTTTTTTTTTATAAATCATAGCATAAATAAAGCACAAACAAACAAACAGGTTAGACTTTTAGCTATTAAGGTGAATACCTTAAGTACTATTAAACAAACTAAGTATATACTATATGGAATCGAAATATTCTTGCAAACAGACATACAGGCTATATTCTATATATTCAGTATAGTAAACCAATTAATGACATATTTATTTGTATTTTAAGAGTTTTGTTACAGATTTATTATTGTTTAAAAGTTTAAAATATATCTCAAATTTTAAATTGCATTCTATATTTTGGCAGGACGGTACACTATATAGCTGGACCAGGCATTGGATATAGAATCGTGAAGAATAGCAACGATCCTTTCATCCCCTCTTATTTCCCTACTCTCCCCAGTGCTTATGACCCAGCGTTCAATGCGGGAGGAAGTTCTGGTTCACCAACCTTCACTTCGAACGATGAAACTAACGATGACGTATTCAAAGGTAAACAAGGAGTACAATGTTATTGTTGTAAATTTTGTCAGACCTTATTGATAATCGTATTCAGGAAATAATATTTTTTTTTTTTTACCCACTTCGAATAATAATTTTAGGGCCAGATGGAACAGCTGCATCAGGGCATGTAAAACCACCTCCATTTCCTATATCCGACAGTGACAGACCCAGTAAACCCGTGAGCGCCAGTACTAGTACAGGAAATTCTGAAGAAGAACCTGCCGGAGAAAGTTATGGTCAGGAACCGCCTTTTGTCGATGATTCTGGAAGCCAAGACTTGGCTGACTTGAGCTACGTCGATGAAGACGCCACTAGTTTCGCAGGCTCCAAACCAACTTCTGGACCAGGTGATGCATAGCACGGATGATGGCAAGTGATTGACGTTAGTGATCTTGTTGAATCCCGAAAAATCATTTTTCATCAACTTTTGCACGGAAATCTCGTGGATGATGAAGATTGCTTGTTGCTTCTATTTAGTTAATGTATACGTTCTTTATTATTTGAAAGAACGGACGATGTATTTACGTATTTAGAAATAATGTGCCATTTATTTTAAAATAACAAGATCACAATATTCAATCGAGTTGCACAGAGCGGTTGGAGAGAGCACTGATTTGGAATGACTATATGAAATTGCTTGTTCGCAATAAATAATATTCACCGTAAAACTGGTTTTTATTACACCAACACCCTTCGGCACTAAAGCACAGTGATGGAGCGCACAAAGAACTTAGTAATAATTACAAATTACAGGCAAACCGTGGCGTCCCACCAGCAAACCTTATAGGCCGACGAAGAAACCTTACATACCATTTAAGCCTCCCCAAGGAACGAATGATATACACGATGATTTTGAAGTTGATGATGGTGATAAAAGTAAACCAGAATTCGCGATAGGTTTTAATATACAACATAAAAAGCCTGGCACTACTATTATTAGGAATATAGGCGAAGATTACTTCGGCATACCGCCTGGTGTGTCAGTCAGGGCTCATGTACAAAGCATTGATTTATACCCGTTTGGTTCAAAACCAATATCGCCTTCTGAAGCTTTAGAAAACGACGAAACGTAATTTAATACGATAAATAGAACCGGTACTACATTAGGATTCGAAAAATTGTATACAAAATCGAACACAGTTATGCAGTAAATAAAGATATTATACTTTCCACTGCGTTTAATTTAAATAAAACCAAAAATTTTAATTAAAAGACGGTACGTTTTCTTAAAAATTTATTTGAACACGACTGTAAATTTAACAAAATGCAAAATAGTAACTATTACAAGGAGTCTGGTTGTTATTATGTACTTATAGTGTATTGTTTTCACTCCATCCTCCCGTATGTCACTCCGCCAACAACGATTTATAACTGGGGTCTTATTCATAAAAATATAGTTCTGGCAGCTTTATGTACACGTATTTATATAGGTGTACAAAGTAATGTTAGAAAAATCTTCGCAACATTGAAATAACGAAAGGAAATTCATTTTCAAAAACAGTTGACACTAATTATATATTCAGAAAAGTTAAAATCTACTAAACCAACTAAAATTAAAAACTAAGGTCTTAAATAGATATCCGGTCTAGTTTTATTCTATATACATTGCATAAATCGTTAGTAAGAGACAACATCATAAGCTGTCACGAAGTATATTAATATCAATAGACATATCGAAAGGTGTAACAAATTTAACGAGAAATGCTTAAATTGGAAGGTTAGTTTGGCTTTTTTCATAAGTGGATAAACAGGAAAGTTATGATGTGGTTACATCTAAATATATATTGTATATTAAATACCTAACTACATGCGAGATTGAATGAACAGCTTCTATGTGATTGAAAAGTATTATTATAATTTGCTTAAGAAAATAACGTAAATCTTACATTCTTGTTTAGAAATTGTTAAGATGCTTGCGTGTGATTGATAAAAAAATATCGACAATTCTTTTATACGGTGAAAGAAGTCCCTAAATAAAAATAGGAAAAAACCGTTTTTTTTTCTCGTAGAGAAAACATCGTAAGAATTAAATTAGAGCAGTGTGAAGCGTTTATATACAGGAATTGTTGATATAAGGCTTAATAAATAATTATTTATGACATAATGTTATGTGCAATATAGCATTAAAAAATTAAACCTTGAGATTAAATAAGTAGTACCTTTGTACGAGTATGTTGCCCTCAATAAACACAATTAAAAATATGGTCACAAGTTCACAACACTTAAACAGTCACATTTAAAAATAATCTTACATCATGAAACCTTAAATTAATTTAAAAATATATAATAAATTAAAGATGACATAGTGAAGGCGCATCCAAGAATTCAAACAATCGTTAGATCCATTTCTCATATATATACAAATCTAAAAGTATTTTATAAAAATTGTCATTATTTTAGCCTACTGTAAGTAACAAGTTTGCATGAACAGAAGCTTTGCTCCGACTTAATAGCTAAGTATATAAAATTTTTATAATACTAGAAAACAGTTGAGAAGATACTAGAAGGCAAATCTGCAAATCACAAGAGGAAGCTCCCAGTCGATTATCTGGCAACATATAAAAGGCTTATTCAAATTTTCTCACGATTTTTTAGTCCTTGAGCTAGGTTGATACATATTTAATGCACTTCACTTTATTGTAATGTTAGCTGTAGATTTCCATTTTCAGTAGTTTTCTTAGCTAAATTACATTATTAAAGTTTTATTCAAATATTACATGTTCAATATTACAAATTTATAAAACGGATGAATTCGTTTATGGCAACATTTTTTGTATAATAACTTTTTTGATTTAAAATAATTTAATTTCATCACTTCGTTAGTAGATTAATGTCATTATTTAGATATTGCAAGATAACCGACTACTTTTAGTAATAAAGTGTGCGTACTTATAACTATATCTACGAAGGATATATACAAAATATATTAGACCGTAAATCCAAGGCCATTAAACTTAATTTAAAGTGTAGATACTGTAGTAGATTTTAATAATAAGATATTAAGGAAAAATCACCTTTGATTACATTTTATTTTTTAGATTATATGAGAAGAATATATTGGACAGTCGATTTAATTTTCAAAAAAGAACGTTTTATTTTCTACTGATAGTTTTATTAAGAGTCGCCGAAAAGATTAAGATTCTTAATTTACACTTGTAAATTGCTTAAGCATTGAACTTCAATACGTGTATCATTTAATATTTTATTTAAAATTATACCGTGCAGCTTTTTCAAATGGACTGTTATTTTTATCTATTTATCTCACAGCCTTCATTTTCTTAACGGCTCGCTTATTATTTAATTTTTTTTTTTAATTTCTAAGCGTACATAAAATGGTTATCGATATAAAACTTCAGCAATTTTCTATTTTGCTAATTACTTGAACTATCTGTTTTGTTTTGTTAAAAATATTGAAAACTTCATATATATTTTTATTGGTTTACATAACCACAAAAATAGTAATGATTAACGCTTTTTTTACGACTCAAAATTTTACTATACTTGTGTTAGAAATTTGGACATGTTAGTTATAAAATATAAAAGAATAAATTTCAATAATTTATTTCATTAAAACAAATCAACTCAAGACAGTTCAGAAACGTATATTAATTTAACTAATAATAAACTATATAATTTAAAGCAATCATATATTAAATTCGAGCAAATTCCAAGCACAATATCTGTTTGTGCGTTTAAATAACAATTAAATTTAACTAACTTTATTTATATTTTATTAATAAAAACGTTTTATAGGTTAGTCGTCACACAAATAAAACATTATTTGATTCAAATTTCAAGGCAAGCCAGAAGGAACACAACGAAAGTTTTCTAAAGACTAGAACTACTACTAGGAATACTTGCCAGGAAATGTGTCCATAGAAATTTAAATAATCACATTTATTATCATTTTTTTATTTCATAGAAATAATTGTAGTTGTCTGTTTGTCTAAGCTTAAAATAAGGTTTATAAATTAAAGTTTGTGTTTTTCAAGTTTATAAGCGACAAAATGTTGCAAATCTTAAATTTACTTTTTTTTTCAACGTCATATTGGCACAGACTTACATTTTTTTAACTGTATATATATTTAAAAAAAATTGATTAGGTCTTAAAATTTATAGGAAACAATAATTCTGAGCACGATTAAAACACTTAACAAATTATATATTTATTCTAAGTAAATTTATCTAAACAATTTTATTACAAGATATAGATTACAATAAATAATAATTCCTATATCGTGTGAAACATATAAAAAATCGCTACACAAGATCAAATAAATATATTTGCAGCGACTAATTTCAATAATATATTTTAGGTATAACTTTTGGTTTTGTGCAAAGTTAGAACACAATTGAAAATCTCCATAGAAATAGGCAACGAATAAGACCTTAAGAATACTAAATACATCTGATTACATAGGTACCGTTCTTAAATTACAAGGTGAAGAAATATAGCTTTGAAATCTGTTCCTGCTGCACACAGAATAAGGTATACAAAGGTGGAAAGACTAAAGGTGACTAAAAGATAACTGAATATAGTGGTTTGCAAAACAGTAGAGATAAACCGTTATCAGCTTATTCCTTTACTTTTCCTTACTTTTCTTGATAACAATTACAGCAAAATGTACCTAAAATTTCTCTTGATACTATTGAACTATACATACCAAATTGATGTCTTGATATTTGATTTTTTATT
Source organism: Melitaea cinxia (assembly GCF_905220565.1). Lineage (NCBI taxonomy): Eukaryota > Metazoa > Arthropoda > Insecta > Lepidoptera > Nymphalidae > Melitaea > Melitaea cinxia. The sequence goes on from NC_059399.1 coordinate 4,259,315, forward strand.
TTCGATTTATAAATTTTTTAAAAACACATTTTTAAATTTCTTTTATATATGATTTATAACAGAACTGTGGTTTTAATAAAAACTAATATAGTGCTTGAATTCAGTACCAATGAGATGTTCATAAAGACTAATTTTTGTGAATTATGTTAGAATTATCTATTTTCCTAAATGACTAGAATCGATTATGTTAGTCTTTTTTATTGTTAATAATATTATTTGAAAAATAATACTCGAAAATTTCTTAATTGACAAAAATAATGCTCCTATGTATATTTTCGACATAATACCGAATATAAAAATACTTTAAATAAAGATAAAAAATGGCCTCAAAATAGCGTTTTATAGACAAATAAAACGTCAAATCGAATATTCTGGAAAAAGGATATTTTCTTTAAAAAAATATTACAAAAATGCCTTTCACTAACCATTAAATCATTTAAAATTAAAAACCACATCTCATGATAACCCATTTAGTATGATATAGTCCAATATTTAAACTAATAATGCTCCGGTCAAAATATAACAAGCTCTAGCCGCGGTTCTAACTTAAAGGTCGTATAACTATCACAACGTGTATTACGTGATTTTCATTTTCTTGGTTGTCTCTTCTAGCATATCCTTTATTTTGGTCAGGGGTGAGCGCTTGATATCTTCTATCTTGTATGTGTCTGATGGAGGCAGGTGGATGTTCAAGGGATCTCGGAGGCGAGCGAGGTCTTTTTGTAATTTATCCACCTAGAATGATAGAAATTTGAAAGTGATAGCAATTTGAGAACTTTTAATCTAGTTCCTGTTCTGCACTACAGTTAATTAAGACAAGTAACACATTGGTCCACAAAAAATGATTATGCGATTCATATTGATCTTTTTTTAATTTTAAATTATAAAGAAATACACATGACATATTTTTAGCTTAGTAAGTTAAGTATTTTGGAAATGAAATTAATCTCATACGAACACATCTTGATATGATACGAATATAATAAAAGACTGCAATGTTCTTTTCTAATACCATAATAAATAATATTATATTATTAACCTACATGTCAAACCGAATGTGTGTGAAATTTATTGAAATGAATATGGTAGTTCAAGAATGTCTTACCTCATCCTTCAAATGGTTATACTGAGCAATATCGAGTCCGATTTTTTTCGCTTTCTTGTGTAACGTAATAAGGTGCTGTCTATCTTTTACATCCGGCAAAATGTATTCCTATATACAAACAATAAAATTATTAAATGTAACTATATAATGCATTAATTATTAAAAAAAATATATATTATTGTTGATATTGGTTATGTGGTTACGGCAGTAAAGAATATAGCCAACTCCTATCTTCTCGTGGGTGTCGTAAGAGGCAACTAAAGGATAACACAGTTTCACCACCACCTTGGCACTTAAAAAGCCGACCGATGGCGGGATAACCATCCAACTGCTGGTTCTGAAATACACAGGCCGAAGACGGGCAGAAGCGTCTTCGGTGCGACAAAGCCAGCCATGGCCACCAACCCACCTGCCCAGCGTGGTGACTATAGGCGACACATATCACGCCATTTTTGACGCGAACTTGTGGAGGACTATCTTCAGCAGTTTACTATTACTTTACTATTACTATTTATTTATTTTTTGTGACTGGCGACAAACACAAAAAAGCTGCACATGTTAAAAGATAATGAGCAAATTAAAAAATAAATAAATAAATAAACACAGTAGAGCAAGTAGTAGCTAAACGAGTATTAGAAATATTTACCTGTTTAGTAAGTACAAAGTACGCATATGCAGCCATAGCTGTGCCATACGTCACGAAATAAGTGACAGGCTCCATGATATCCCAGGAGTACTCCCACCAGGTGAGCCTCGCCAGAACTCCAAATTGCACCCCCATGAGCCCTAGACCCACCCACGTCAAGGCAGAGGTACGGCGAGTCGTTTCCATTTCTAAAGCCATACGTTTCTGGAAAGGTTTCGTACACCAATTACAAATTAAACATTTAAAGTGCTTTTATAAGTCTAAATCTAACTATATATATATATACTAGCTGTGCCCGCGGCTTCGCCCGCGTTGAAATCAGGGTGTCACAAACTTTTCCCGGCAAACTTCCATTGAAACTGTCATTCAAATCGGCTTAGCCGTTCCCTACACCTTCCTCTCGAATCGCATGAAAATCCGTTCAGTAGACTTTTGGGGATATGGATATTAAGATGTAGGCATTTTTTTTATTTCAGTCACTTGAAATGCTTATTACACTGAGTAACTTTTTAAAAGGCACAATTTAGTATAATTTAGTAGTTGTTTTTATAAAACCTCTATACACCACATTCTTAGTTTTATTTTCAGGCTGCAGTATAAATAACCTATCGACGAACTTATAATTGCTGTATATGTTTCATACAAACTATCAACCCCAATTAAACCCCCTTAGCGGTGGAATATCGCAAAATCTCTCTACTCTTCTACTATAATCTACTAACTATAATCTACCTCCCTGCCAAATATCATCTTTATCCATCCTAGATGGATGGACCCTCCAGCAGTTTTTGGGTTCTCGTGATGAGTGAGTCCTTTCTCTTTTATATATATATATATATATATATATATAGATTACGATACATTATTTGGACAACTCCTCACTATCTATAGAGCATATATTTTAAATTTCAAGTCTCTTACTTCAAAAACATAGGACTTTCATACAAACTTCCGACCCCGTTTTATCCCCTTAGGGGTCGAGTTTCGTGAAATCCGTTCTCAGCGAGTGTCTACGCCCTATAAGGAAATTACCTGCCAAATGTCAAATTTGTAACTGTCATTATTTCGGAGATTTCGTGATGAGTGAGTCAACCTAACATCGCCCGTTTTAACCCCAAAAGGGAGGTGATTTCTGAAGATACATTATTTGGACACCTCCTCACCATCTATAGGGCATACATTTTAAAATTCAAGTCGCTTACTTCTAAAACATAGGACTTTTATACAAATTTCCAACCCCCGTTTTACCCCCGTAGAGGTCGAGTTTCGTAAAATCCGTTCTTGGCGGATGCCTACGTCTTATAAGGAGCCTACTTGCCAAATTTCTAGTTTCTAGGTGTTATAGTTTCGGAGATTTCGTGATCAGCGAGTCAACCTACGATCCCCCGTTTTAACCCCAAAAAGGAGTTGATTTTTAAAGATACATTATTCGGACACCTTTTCATCATCTATAGAGCTTACATTTTAAATTTCAAGTCTCTTACTTCTAAAACATAGGACTTTCATACAAACTTCCAACCCCCGTTTTTACCCCCTTAGGGGTCGAGTTTCGTAAAATCCGTTCTTGGCGGATGCCTACGTCTTATAAGGAGCCTATATGTCAAATTTCAAGTTTTTAGGTTTTATAGTTTCGGAGATTTCGTTATGAGTGAGTCAACCTACCATCCCCCGTTTTAACCCTAAAAGGGAGGTGATTTCTAAAGATACATTATTTGAACACCTTTTCATCATCTATAGAGCATACATTTTAAATTTCAAGTCTCTTACTTCTAAAACATAGGACTTTCATACAAATTTCTAACCCCCGTTTTACCCTCTTAGGGGTCGAGTTTCGTAAAATCCGTTCTTAGCGGATGCCTACGTCTTATAATGAGTCTACTTGCCAAATTTCAAGTTTGTAGGTGTTATAGTTTCAGAGATTTCGTGATGAGTGAGTGACCTTTCGCTTTTATATATAAAGAATATATATTTTTTTTTAATTTTGCACTACTTTAGTTATCAATGTTAGTAAATACATATTTTTAGTAGGGTACTTTTTTCGCGTGCACCCATACTCACATTTAAAGAAAAATATCTATGTTTTACTTCAAATTGCATACCGAAAAAGCTCTGCTTGTTTAATTGCATGTTTTAATTTATGCAATAATTGAACAACACACCATTAGAGCTATATAGAGGTTCTTTACGACATACATTTCATAGACTAGAAAGAAGACACTGAGGACCTTAGAAAACATGGTAAAATTCTTACATAACGATGAATAAAGTTAAACATTCTTAACTATTCTAAGACTAAATACCATTAATGTATAAAGAAAGTTTAATTGCAGAAATCTGCGACAATGTTTCGTAAATGGCGAAGTTTAATTTATATGCAAATTCATTCCAAACCTGAAGCACAATACATACAGCATTATACTGTACAGGTGCAATTGTTGTTCCGGATTTCGACTGATCGACGACCGCTCTGGTGTAATGGTGCGTGTGACGGTCGTGGGTTCGATTCCCGCTCGGAGTGGATCATTGTGTTTATACAAATATTAATTTCCGTTCTTGTTGTTTGTCCTTGCGGGTCCCCCCACCGTGCTTCGGAGAGCACGTTAAGCTGTCGGTCCCGGTTGTTATCGTGCACACCTGATGTGATAGTATGGAATATATCCGCAAACTCGCGTTGGAGCAGTGTGGTGGATTAAGCTATGATGATAGTACAGGCTGAAGCGTTTTTAGCGTAAATATATCGCCCCAGATTAAAATGTAGTCGAAGATAATCTAATCTTAATAATCTTTTGATATGGTTTTATTTTACCTCTTCAAGCGGCTGCAACTCAGTTGATAATTTTTCTAACTTCGCCCTAATTTCTCGTTCCTTACGAATCTGATGCTCACGCACATTCAATGCTTCATATAACTGGTTGACCAAGTTACGCACGTCACTCAATCTGGTGATCTCTTCAGGACTAAGGCGCTCCTGGAAAATAGGGAAATCAATCATAAATATCAGTTCTTAACACAAATATTAAACGTAACTAGCTTGTCTGGCAGTATTTTTTTAATTTACTGTTCTCGTAGTTGCCCGTGCCTTTAGAAACATCTAGAACTAGCATTTCAGGCCAGGAGGCCAGTACCAGACTGCCTGTCAGGTAATATTATTACTAAATATATTTTCGCTTTTCGAGCATCCTAACTCATCCGTGAATGTACTAATAGAATTTATTTTAAGTTTGAAAAGCGGTGCTAATGTTACATCATCATTATCATAATAATTTAAATATCACTGTACTGTCACCGTACAGCACTGTATTTGACAGTTAAACGACATTTTTTTCCTTAATTGTAATTAAAAAAAAAATATATTTAGATTTGTTTATTTAATACTTTCTTTCAAAAGATATGTTTTTAATTAATTTGTTGACCGTCGAATCTATTATTAATATCTCTGGCATCTGAGGGTAGATACAGTTATAATTAATCCAACCCATGATTCAGTACATTAGATCTAAGACAATGTTTCGACGTTCGTATCTATTATCCCCTTGAAATACATTATTTACACGTAGTGAGCTGCCAGCCAAATTGTAGCAGACACACGAATTAAAGAATTGATGACTTCGATTAAATAAATCATTTTTATTTTATTAAATAAAAATGAATGATGATGAATGATGATTTAATATAATATCCATAATTATAACAGACAATTATAAAACTGTTGAGTAAATATAATTTTATTTTTATTACCAAAAATTCCTAGGTTATTACGAACTATAATATAATTGTCAAATTGGTTCACCTACTCTCTAATAATGCGCTTATTAATAGTAAAAAATGGTAAAATACTCATACATAATCATATTTGTTTCAGTAAATATATTTAAATTAACAAATAGTTTAAGCAATATATTAAAAAATTAATTAAAAAAATATTATAAACAAAATACAAGATTTAAAAAACTTTCGCAATATGATCCTATTGGGTATATGTATAGGAAAGGTTCCAAGAAAAAATTATAAAGCAATTATTTAAGTATTTTTTTAAGCTAACAAATAATGAAAGGCAATTAGTTTTTTGTTACCTTAAAAAAAAATAAACTTATAAACATTCTGCACCGTCACCTACATTTGAAGATTTATTATGGCACGTTTTGTGTCCGCATATATAACCGCAGAACAAAAACGTGCTATGGTAAAGTTAAGTCGATCTCTTAAATGATAACTCCTTACGAAGAAATTGTATTTCAGTTTTAATATCACGCAATAAATTTTACTTCTCAGAATTATTTTACGGATTTCGGATGGAATTTTGAAATTCGACGTTGCATAGGTCCCCCGGGTTCAACATAAGCTGAGTGACCTACCTTTTTGTGTGGTACATCACTGAGCAGATATTTTGTTTAGTTTCAGTTTAGTGATCTGTATAGTTATTACAATAAGACACATTTTCGACTTAGATTAATAATACTGATTTGAAAGATTTTCTTTGGACGTGAGAGTAGAAATGTTAAAGTTTATCGATTAGAAAAATATCTATTTACTTCGTTGATTCTCAAAGCTTTTCATCATTGACTTTTTGTATACTAGTTATTAATATTATTTTAAATTATACACTTACATTAGTTTTAAGTCATCAAGTTTTTACAAATATTTGGACAACATCCAAGTATATTTTTTATCTTTCTCGTGAAAAGAATTTGCGAAATTCCTATTCCAATTTTACTGCTTATAAATACGTGAAGCAAAAACTTTGTAGGTACCCCTTTTCTCGAAAATTGCGCAGACGGAGGAGTATGAAATTTCAAACACTTCTAGTTTATATAGACTAGTAGTGCAGGATGATATTTTTTTTAATTATGCATAAAAAATACATTAAATCAATAAAAATAAAACCTTACACATACTACCATGTATTTCACATGCACACGCATATACCTATACTAGGGCAACCACTAGTTTTTTTAATCCGAAATAGAATGTAATTATAATGAATCCTATTTTATTCTAAGAATTTCAATAATAAAATACACATAAATCAATGTTGGATACATGTTTTAAAAAATAAAACACTTTAGACAATCTTAGTGCAAAGTTAACAAGTCTTATTTCCTGCTTTAACAAAATCGCGTTCGCCAAGTTTCAGTTTAAGCTACTTAGAAACAACCGCGAACCTCTTACCGCTACAACAGTGACAAATGTTATTTTCTTTTTTCTTTATGGAAAATAATATAGCCCATATATAAGACTGTAATTTTTACCTGGGATGGAAGAGTTAATATTTATCACATAAATTTTCTTGATATCATTAAACCTTGCTAATTATTGCCTTACCTACCTTTTCTAGTACTATTTTAAAACAATGTTAGTAATCACTTCTTTTAATATAAAGTAATTTGTACTACCTGTTGGTTTTGACAAAGACATAAATACATTTAAAGATTTGCTTATAAACATTTTACTATCGACTAGATCGGCAAACAAACTTACAGCCCACCAGTAAGCGGCTACCCCTGATCCTCTCCCAGAACCTCTGGCCACCGTATTCAACACAGGAAAACAACACTAATTTAGATCTTTTATTTAGCTGTGATCATCTGTAAGTAGTATTTTCTCAGTCGGGCTGCTCCAGATTTTGAGCAGGATATTTTTATGCTGTGTCCTATCTCTTAAAACGCTACACTATATATTATACATCTACTAAATAAAATATACAGTATGATTCGATTCCGTCTGCATATGTTGTCGCAACTAAGTGCGTGCATTATTCAAGAGCTTGCCGATGGGCATCATTAAAGGCTTTACTGGTTTAGATCTTAATGTGCGGTTCGTTTACTTTAAATAATTAAATGAGGTTTTATATACTTTTCCTTTTAGTTAAATAATTCTTTTTATTATTGATTTCGTACCACGTTAGTAAAATACTAACGTCTGCTAGAGATAAATCGAAGACGTAAAGCAAATACTTAACGTTTTTTGATCAATTATATCGAATGATACTCGTAAAATTAACGTTAATCACTTTATAACGTAACATTACCATTTTTATGATATTAATAGTAAATTCCTTTGAAAACATAACTCGTGACTATTGCATCACTCATATAAACTTCTTCACTTTATTTTTATGATATAGCATAGTACTACGTGCTCTCCATTCTACTCTATACTAAACGATGCGGTCGCCGTTTCCAACTAAGTTTAAGTGCTTGTCAGTCCAGCAAGCAATTTAGTTATTGTCTTCTCTTATAATTGCGTTAGCTCGGAAACAAAAAAAAAAGATTATTGCAAAATAAAAGATTATATTATTGTCATTAGAACAACAAAATTTCATTGTCTGCGACTTATATTATTCTATCGACCCATTTAAGTGAAACGTGCGCTCCAAAACTATAACACTTTACTTTAAAGCAAACGAAAGCTAACTTCGTTTTATCTTTCTGTTTCTTTGTCAGAGCTCGCTCATTACTGTTCACAATTAAACTTAGGCATAGCATTAAGTTGGCAAATGGTCTGTTAATGTCCTATTACTAGGATATTGTTTAACTAATACGATTTGAATATGTCATTATTTCTGCGTTATTATTGACTAGCTCGTTGACGCAGTTTGTAGTGACCCTGCTTTCTGCTCCGCGGGTTGCGGGTTGGATTCCCGTCTGAGTCTGGATGTAACATTTGTATTTATATATATGTGTATGTAATATTTCTATGTATATTTATAAAAAAAAATAGCTATATCAGCCAGCTGTTACCTATAACATAAGCATTAAGTTGTTATGTTATAAGATATTTATTTATTTTATTTATTTATTCATTATTTCTGTGTAAACTTGGGAAACCGTGTTCTATCCACAGGACTAAAACGATCAATTTATAACTAAATCACATGGAATAATTTATGGAACAGTTTAGCCTTTAAGTCATTGCAGGGGAAATAAAGATATGAAAAAAAAAACTTTTTATTTTCTTTCGTTTAGTTTCTTCTAAATATGTATAACAATTAAATAAGTCAATTTGTATTCTAAAGCGTCGCTAGTGGGAAAGTTTTGGGGTAGTTCTGATTTCTTTCATTCTATATGTATTCATTTGGGATACTGAAATTAAAGTACTTAAAATTCTCTACAATCACTATTTAGTTTATTCACAGACCAACGGTTCGGAAACCCCCACTGCAAACCCCACTTTTTACATTCCATAACTTTATTTGTTATTGCTGTTATTTGATAAATTTCACCTAGTTTACTGCACAAGTAATAAAAATAAAAATAAAAAGGACCAAAATTATTAAAATTCAATATCAAAATAAAATTTAAAATATCGTTTCTTATGATCGTATATTAATAATATTACAAATTATAATATGCAAAAATTATATGACCTACGCCAAAACTTTCCTAGTAAAAACACAATTTATCTGAACTATTAAAAAAATGAATTAAATTATCTATATTAAACAAAAAACATTAAAAAAATATTATAAAGTAGGTACTTCAGCTTGGGAATAAAGAATCTGCTACTATTATTTCATGATAGATATTCGTTTGTTTCAACAATTGAATAACACAATCTATAAATAGCGTTGGCTATAATACAACATGTGCTGTGTGGCTACGGCACTAAAGAATTTAGCCACCCCCTCTCTTCCCGTGGGTGTCGTAAGAGGCGACTAAGGGATAACAAGGTTCCACAACCATCTTGGAACTTAAGAAGCCGACCGATGGCGGGATAACCATCCAACTGCTGGCTTTGAAATACACAGGCCGGAGACGGGCAGCAGCGTCTTCGGTGCGACAAAGCCAATACTGCGGTCACCAACCCGCCTGCCCAGCGTGGTGACTATGGGCAAAACATATGAGTTCACGTTATTTTTGGCGTAAACTTGTGGAGGCCTATGTCCAGCAGTGGACTGTATAGGCTGTAATGATGATATTGATGATGATAATACAACATGACACACAATAGAGGTAGTCAAAGCAATAAATTAGCCAATCATAACAGCGCAGTCAAAACCACTGAACTTTAAGTCAACATTAAAACAGTATTTAATAAAAAGTTATTAGGTACAAAAGTAGGTTATGTAAGCTAAATTTTAAAGTAATTACTAAGTTCGTAATTAGTAATTAACCATTGTCAAACACCTCAACAGAACAGAAATAAATAATTTCAACAAAGATTCTAGAAGTATACCGTTGATTGGAATTAAAAGTTCTTGTACTTTTGTTTAATGAATTGCAAGCAATTAGAGTAATTATGATTCGCAGCGTTTTAAATAGAACGGCGTAAAGGTTTAAGCTTATTTTTTGCTGTAAAACATATAGGAATATTATTAGTAGTTGGAATTTACAATAAAGCCAATATTGAAATTCTTCATTACAGCCTATACAGTCCACTGCTGGACATAGGCCTCCACAAGTTTACGCCAAAAATAACGTGAACTCATGTGTTTTGCCCATAGTCACCACGCTGGGCAGGCGGGTTGGTGACCGCACTACTGGCTTTGTCGCACCGAAGACGCTGCTGCCCGTCTTCGGCCTGTGTATTTCAAAGCCAGCAGTTGGATGGTTATCCCGCCATCGGTCGGCTTCTTAAGTTCCAAGGTGGTTGTGGAACCTTGTTATCCCTTAGTCGCCTCTTACGACACCCACGGGAAGAGAGAGGGTGCCTAAATTCTTTAGTGCCGTAGTCACACAGCACTTACACAATATTGAAATATTTGTATGTATATTATATCTTGTATATATATTACAAATATGTAAATCAACCAGCCAGACCTCTCGTTTATCCCGATTATTATAAAAAATATAATATAACGACGAAACGGGCAAAAATAAAAACAAATACAATTTTTTACTCTTTTTTAACTTTTACCGATAACATTGATCATGTTATAAATGCACTCCCCTCCCACTAGCTCCGACGTTAAGTCAGACCAGGCGCCACTTTGTTCTGTAACATAATCCGACCTGAAACATTATTTTTCCCCGCTTGATTTATTTACTTCAGTTTATTTAAACACTAATGTTGTACTATTTTGCTGTTTCCTGTTAAAATTTTTGTTAAGTAGAGCGTTGCTATGAGAGGGATAAATTACTGAAAGACCTAAACAAATAAGATCAAAAGGAGCCATAGATTTTTTATACATAATGCTGATTAAAAGTATATAAAATACACTTCATGAATATATGCTATATTTAATAAGAGTATATTTAATAACAGCTGTGTCCGTGACTTCGTCCGCGTGGAATTTAACAAAAAAGTTTTTGTTTAGTTCCCACATTTATAAAATAAATCACAAGTAACTCCTTATTACATCAGCTATCTGCCATTGAAATTACCATCAAAATCGGTCCAGCCGATTAACAGATTAACAGATTAGCCGGAACAAACAGACATACAGACAGACAAAAATTGTAAATAATGTTTTTTGATATATGTACCGTGTATACATCCATATACATTGAGTAAAAAGCGGTTATTTTAATATTACAAACAGACACTCCAATTTTATTTTTATGTATAGATAGATAATATACAGTATAAAAGTCAAAAAAAAACCTATAAAAGTCAAGAGGTTCTCGCCAAACCAGGTGTACATTTAGTAATGTAATCATTATCAATCATTACAGCCTTTACAGTCCACTACTGGACATAGGCCTCCATAAGTTTACGCCAAAAATAACGTGAACTCATGTGTTTTGCCCATAGTCATCACGCTGGGCAGGCGGGTTGGTGACCGCAGGGCTGGCTTTGTCGCACCGAAGACGCTGCTGCCCGTCTTCGGCCTGTATATTTCAAAGCCAGCAGTTGGATGGTTATCCCGCCATCGGTCGGCTTTTAAAGTTCCAAGGTGGTAGCGGAACTATGTTATCCCTTAGTCGCCTCTTACGACACCCACAGTATGTAAATTGTGTGAAAATGAAGTTGATGAAAAGTAGTAAATACTATATTTCGTTGTTATACTTAATTTTTATTGTATTGAATTCAATGCAAAATAGCATAAAAGCTTTGTAACTGAATAGACTAATACAAGACGTCTTAAAGAATAAAACACCTGCATACTATTACTGTTGTATATTCAAATGAGCTTGGAAATGGTGAGTACTATTTTTGTCTTTAAAATTTATCGCTTGTAGTAAGTAAATAAAATCGCCGTGGGAAACCTCCATCTGTCTATTGGAATAAAATTTAAGAAGTTCATATTTTCAATAAGAAGTGGAATAAGAATTCACCCTTATCCTTTATAGAAAAGCTTTTCTGAAGGAACAGTACGTGTACAAACTGTTATAAGTACTCTAAAGAGCTTTCAGAGAAATACTTCCTCGGAAATATTTATTTATTATAGATTAAAAAAATTATACATTAACATAAAATAAATATGAATAAAAAATTTTATTCATATTTTTTGAAAAAGTTTTGACTGCTTCACTGGTCTCGTCGGCGGAAAGTATCATCGAGTGCACACACCACTTAACTCCAGTCTGTGTATTTTTAAGCCAGCCGGTGGATGGTTATCCCACCATCTGTCTGGCTTCTGTTCCAAGTTTGTAGTGGAACTTTATTACTCTTAGTTGCCTCTTACGACACCCACGGGAAGAGAAGGAGTGGCTAAATTCTATTCTACCGTAGCCACAAAGTCATCAAATATTAAAGGTAGCTAAGGTTTAATATCTTAGAGGATTACTACAATGTTAGTCTATAAAAATGCTAATGGTTTAATTAAAAGAAAAATACTGGGTACAACCTGAAATTTACTACATAAATACTAAATAGAATAGCACATAGGTAAATAAAACATTCCTTTTAGGCACTAAGCCCGAGATTAGTTTTTGTCGACCTTTGTTATTTACAGTTCCTTTGTGTTACGTTTCATAAGCATTATGCCTAAGTACATGTTATCTTTGCAATTACGTATATTTTTAATGCTGTTACTATTGAATACTGTTTCTTTAAATTTACAATAGCCATTAACTTGTGCAAATAAGACTAGAAGAATTAAAACACATTTGTGTAACTTTATATATAAAATTATTACAATAAAATGAGTAAAAAATACTATATTACCTCTGTTTTCAGCTAATAATGTAATAAACGAATCACTTGTGAATTTATTCTTACGGATTGATACTGTAATAATTTGTCGAATTAACACTTTCTTAAATCATTAATGTGACAAAGAAGCGTACGGTTCGTCTGATAGTAAATGGCTACCGTAGCCTATTGAAGCCTGCAAAACAAGAAACAACGCAAGCGCTTTGCCAACACTACCGCAATTGTCAAAACAGCGAGTTTTCAAGAGGTCTATACTACTCAGGAACACAAGATTACCTGAGAACAGTATTATAATTATTATTACTAATAGCCTTAGCGCTCATAATTTTATCGAATGAAGTAGAATTACAACTCAATCTTTTACCTATTTCTAAAAATAACTTCATTAATCAACATAATTAGGTAAAAAGTTGAAGCTTACTGAGTGCAGCATTAAAATGGTTTTGTTTTACTGTGATTTAACTACGTCTAACAGTATTTAAAAGTTTAAAATCCATGTTCTGCTTAAATTCAGTTTACTCTCGGATTTGTTTTGAGGTAATGTAATGTAAATCTAGCAAGCAATGCGACACTTGTGAATACAGATTTTATAGTCTATCTTTAAAAAGGTCAACTGAGTATATTTGTGAGCTAAAGTGGGCCATCTATTTATAGTTATCCAAACATTTGTGTATTTTACGAAATATATCTGACAAATGTAGAAAATCTGGTTCCCTCTTTTAATTAATTGCCATTTTTATATGAACTGTTTTACTAATTAAAAAAAGCACATAGAAAGCAAATAAACCTAAGAAAAGTTGAAGCCAGAATAAGATTTTTCCTATAAATACTTATTTCATTATTATTTATTACATGAAATCGTACAAAATCTATATGTATATATTTTATTTTTTATTTTTAGATAATAGCAAAATTAAAACCATGCATATGCTCTTTTATCAATAAATGTAGGATACTTTATAATAAATTTTATACGTGTTTATATAGAACCGTGATAATTTGAACCAAGCAAAGCGTTTAATTTACTCTGCGGCTATTCAGAGATAATTGATTGTTCCCCTACGCCCGTGTTTATAGGAGAACATGCTCAGATTAGCTATCTATCTTAAAAGGTAAAGGTAAAAGGGCGCCGTATGTATCCGCGCAAGTACACTTTAGTCCGATTAGCTATGATAGCTACCAAGGTAATGGAGGCGTTTGTTTATATTTAATAATTACAAAAATATCTACTTATTACAAATTCATTTCACTTTTTGACTTCAAAAAAAGGAGGAGGTTACTCAATTCCACCATATATAACCCGAACATACATATATATATTGCAGTCAGAACTCTTAACCAGTCAAAAGTACTATTGACTAGCGAAATCAGTCAAAAGTACTTTTGACTGGACAAGTTGGTCAAAAGTGGTTTTGACTGAAAATTATTGGTTATTAGTACTTCTGACTGCAAATTCGCGGTTAAAAATACTTTTGACTGACGCTCTCCGTCAAAAGTATTTTTAACTGCAAAAAAGCGTCAGTCAAAAGCACTATTAACTCGTTAGATGTGAATAAATTTAGTCAAATGATCCTGATAAACCATAATAAATTTATGCCCGCGATCTTTTTGCGACTGCATGTCAATCAGATCGACTTGGCAGCGGCTGTTCATTTCAGTGTGCAGGATCGGTTTCTAAACCTGACCCATCCTTTTCTTGCTTTTCTTCCTTTGGCATACTTCGCACATTGATAAATATATATTAATCATTTCTTTTGTAATATTAGCGTACTTTTTTGCCGTTTCATTTTTAAGTCTATCGCGACCACCATGCCCTATAGAAATATGAGCAGCATCAATAATGTCGTAGATTTCCTCAGCCGGCAAAAATATTTGACAGGTTCTGTTTTTGTAACTCATTTTTTTATACCACAAACTTCAATGTGTTAAAGCGTTGTAGTCTACTGTACTGTAATGGTGTTTCCTTTTCATTAAATTTCACGTCTTCCGCATCCATTGCAAACTTTTTAAATTTTTCTTTTGTCCTCACATTGAAATGACTATCTTTCATATCTTCCATCGCTAAAATTCTTGGCAAAAAGCCTTCTTTCTTTTCGTAGTCACTCATTTTTGTTCTAATATCAGCACGTTCTCCAGTAATAATGAGTAATATAAAAGTTTATATGTGCGTTTGTCGTTATTTTTATCGACCACCCTAACTTTTGAAGAGTTTTGACTGATACAACCAGTCAAAACCACTTTTGACGGAATCATTTAGTCAAAAGTATTTTTAACCAGCTCCATTGGGCAAAAGTACTTTTAACTGTTATTTTAGTCAACAGTATTATTGACTAAAACAAACGGTCAAAAGTACTTCTGACTGATTTCTCTAGTCAATAGTGCTTTTGACTGGTTAAGCGTTTTGACTGCAACATATATATGTATGTTCGGGGATAACTTCGTCGTTTATGAACCAATTTTGATAATTCTTTTTTTGTTGGAAATAAAATATCCCCGGTGTGGTACCATGATAAGGAAACCAGGATCTGATGAAGGGATCCCAGGGAAATCGAGGGAAACTCTCGAAAATCTGCATAACTTTTTACTGGTTGTACCGATTTTAATGATTTTCAATTTAATCGAAAGCCGATGTTTTTGATGTGGTCACATTTAAATTTCATCGAGATCTGATTACAACTTTTGGAGTATTCTTTGATAATGCGTATTTACTTGACTATTTTTTCATCTACCTACGTTGAATTACTTGTCGATATAATTGAAGTCGGTTGTTTAAAAACGTTTTTTTGTGTACCTCAAGGGCATTATTATTATTATTATTTCTTTTATTCAATATATTTTCTTATGATTACATTTTTAAATATATTTGCAAAAAAAGACAAATAAAAATATTTAATAATATAAAAATAGTAGTCCTCCGGTGGCAGGTTGAGGCCCAGGCCACCGGTAGTTAAGGTTCCAGGCTGAGGAACCTCCTCACAATGCGGGCCGTTTCAAGCAACACTGCCTTTTGAATCCGACCCTTGATCCAACAGTCAAGTGAGAGTT
This sequence comes from Melitaea cinxia, assembly GCF_905220565.1. Lineage (NCBI taxonomy): Eukaryota > Metazoa > Arthropoda > Insecta > Lepidoptera > Nymphalidae > Melitaea > Melitaea cinxia. The sequence continues at coordinate 4,275,148 of NC_059399.1, forward strand.
TCTTAAGGTGTTGGTCGAAACTCTTCGCTAATAGACCATTAACCGATACAACAATAGGAACAATTATTGTTGAGTCTACATTCCACATGCCGGTAATCTCGTGGGCAAGGTCTAAATATTTACTTAATTTTTCTTTTTCGGCCTTTACGAGATTATCGTCATGTGGAACTGTAATGTCAACAATAATTGCTCGGCGCGCTGATCGGTCTACTAGCACTATATCAGGTTTATTGGCTGCAATAAACCTGTCAGTGACAATAGATCGATCCCAGTAGAGCAATGCACGACCATTCTCAAGAAATGGCGTTGGGCTATAATAAGGCAACTTATTTTCAACGAGGCCGTATCGAATAGCAAGTTGTTGGTGTATAATCCTGGCTACTTGGTTATGTCTGTGCAAGTACTCACCGTTAGCAAGATGACTACAACCAGAAACAATATGTCTATTGGATTCTCCAGGCTTATGGCAAGCTCGGCATATGTCTGGAGTTCCGTCTTTCATGATATGTTTCCGGTAGTTATTCGTCTTAATAACTTCGTCCATAATTGCACAGACAAAACCTTCGGTTTCTCCGAAGAGGTTCCCGTGTTGTAACCAGGATATAGAGCTGGGCTGGTCTACATCTGGGTCTGTCAGAACTTTGTAGAACCGGCCATGTAATTCCTTGCTCTTCCATACGGCCACGCGGTCAACGGTACGCATTACTATAGGCTTACGCCATTTCTCTTTGCCTAAGGACAGCGGAGTAAAGCCCCTATCAACTGCAACAACGTCCATGTGCATATCGCTCTTCATATTTAAAAAGTACTCTCTGAGATTACACACCTCACGATTGTGGAGATTTTTAGCGTTTAAAAAGCCACGACCCCCACATTTTCGTGGGATGTATAATCTCATCACAGACGATCGAGGATGGTGTATTCGGTACGTTGTTAACAGTTTACGGACTTGGCGATCAAGGATATCTAATTTCGTTTGAGTCCATCTCAAAATGCCAAAGGTATAGACGATTAGGGGCATAACCCAACTGTTAAAGGCACGTACCTTGTTACCGCCCGAAAGAAAGCTATTGAGAACTTTCTTCAGCCGGCCAAAGAATCGTTCCTTTACCAGTTGTTTCATGGCTCCGTCATCAAAGCCCAATATTATTATTATTATTAAAAGACAGATATCTATATGTAAAAAGACCCTTATAACAAAAATATTCCTATATTTTGTAATTTATAACGTTGACCAATCCAACTCAGAACTATTCAGATTAAACTACATTTCATCGCAATAAGACGATTCTCGAGACCTTTGAATTCCAGAGAAAGATTACAATGGCGTTAAGATTTATAAAGCTCTCTTTCTCTGTGGAGGATTAAATACAATAACGGATTCATCACTTACCCTTTTAATCCACTGGGCGAAGTCAAATAAAATTCATCAAATTATGTACACTACTATAGTAGTATCAGATAAATATTCATTTCATCGTGACACTTTTAACCTCTTCAGAAAAAGAAAAATCATCTAATAATGCACACTATTGTTAGCAATGACAATAGTAAACGATAAGTGGTAACAGTAATATAAAATAAATAACAAATTCTTTTTAGTAGGAAAAGAATAACTCTTTTTAAATTTCAGCAATATAAGACATAAGTAGATTAGTAACTCATGATATAAAATAAAAATTTAATAGAAAAGTGATACCTAATAATTTGATAAATATTTTAGCACAGTATTGACAGATGACTATTACGTTATCGTCATCGTCACGGTTTCGAGTCCAGCTCATGACAAATTTTAGTAATGTCGTACATTTATCTGTGATGGTTGAGTACGAGATTCATTTGCGTATTTCCAATTCAGATTACTCAAGTGATGGCCATCAAGTTTGAAGCGAAAAAGCATATATAGGATAGTATAATAACTATCACCAAACTCCGATCTTATTCCAATATATACTTTGGTAGCTATTAAAAAAATAACACAATACGTATTACTCCTCTTACCAAATTTCGATGCAATTTTTGGACTGTAAGCTTTTGATCGTTAGTATCAACAAATGGATGCAGGATTCTTAATACATGCAGCGCCGGGTTCGGTTAAGTAAACAAGTAAGCACAATAAGCACGTGCACGTCCTCCTTATTCCCTAATGCCTCTGCAAGTCGATTTTGCATCAGAGCAGAATTGTTTTTCCGCAGAGCTCAAGCAAAATGGTTCCTATATTACGTGTATTTACTTTCATTTATTTAATTTGTCGTCCATCAATCGCGTGAGGTTGGAAGAGGTCGGAAAACATCACGAAACATCACAAGAAGGTGGGAGGGAAACACGTGTATTTATTTTGTTGTGCAAGTAGTCATCTAAAACACCGACGGTTTGCGGATTCGATTCCCGCTCGGGATGAATATTTGTATTGCACAAATATTTCTTGGTTTGGATGTCTGTCCTTGTGGGTCTTCTCATCGTGCCTCGGAGAGCACGTTAAGCCGTCGGTCCCGGTTGTTATCATAAATACCTGATAGCGATAGTACACATCATATCACAAATAACAGGGAACATATCCGCCAAAACGCAGTGGGGCACTGTGGTGGATTAAGCTCCGATCCTTCTCTTACATAGAGAAAGAGGCCTATGCCCAAAAGTGAGATGTTACAGACTGAATGCGTTATTTATCGTCGGACGCGCGATTTCTAAACCAAATATAAACAACTCCTTGCAACCTTGGTGCCTGTCTAAAAAGCGAAGAAATTGAAATACACATTATCATTAACACTGAAACGTCAATACTATCAATTAAAAGCAATCACTAAATTTAACATTAGATTTGAATCCAGAAGGGATCAAAGCGTCAGCAACATATTTGTATTCAGACTATTGTTGCGGCTGTTTTATTAAACATACTACTTTTGTCTGTGTAACATATCAAAACAGAGTTTTAAAATCAAAATCAAAAACAGCTTTATTCAAATAGGCTTCGAATCGTTATTTTACAAATTAAAACTTTAAAAATAAATTATTATTTTTTGTAAAAGTAAAGCTCCACCGATTCGGAATGTGTTTTTTTTGTTTGTTGGAAAGGAGGTATTTTCCAAGGGTGGTACCATGATGAGGAAACCAGGATCTCATCCCATGGATGGCATCCCAGAGAAAATCGTTGCTAACAGAGAAGGCGTTGTTAACAGAGAAGGCGTTGTTAACAGAGAAGGCGTTGTTAATTTTTTTTTGTCTGCCTACGTTGTATTACTTTTCGATGTAATTGAAGTCGGTTTTTTTCGTTTGCTAGCAAACACAATTATTCAAACTAAAATGCATGAGATATCTTCAGACCGATTTTATTAATTGAAGTCTCGAGTCTTTCTATCTCGTTTATCTTAATTATCTTAACGTCTTGACAATTTCGTAGTCGTTTTCACAGAGACTGATTGTGTGATCACAATCGTCTGTAAGAAGTTAAAGTTTAAAGACAATACGCCGACATTAATAATTTACTGCATATAAGTAAAAAATACGTAATATATATGTTTTTGATGTTTTAATATTAATAATAATAATAATAATTTATTTCAGATGTTCATCCATAAAAATTGTTAATAACATTTTAAAACTTAAAAACTAATGATAGTACGACACAGTTACACAATTCGGTCTTTTGTGCAGCTGCACCCACCGATATATCAGTGGCGAGTCCCAACGGGCAACAAACACATTCAGCATTCCGCAGGGGGAGCCGCGGAGGCGGGCTAACTTGGAGGCGCACCGTTTTCGCTCCGTCTCTCGAGGCACTGCCGCGACAGCCCCATCAGAATCCTGAATGCGTTGTTATACTGGACCCGTAGTGGACCTGTATGTCCGTCGCTTGTAGTCAGCCTAAAGACTGCAGGTGTAAAATGACTGACACTATGCTATAAAAAGCGTTAATTTAACTGGCATCGTACACCTTGCAAATCTCCGTGCTAACATGTTCCATCGGACAGACAGCGACCTACGTTCCCTCTCAATATCACAGTCATCCTTTAAATTGTCGGTAACCCAGTGGCCCAGATATTTGAATTTATTTACTGACGGTCGTCTATTCCGGAGGCAGGCTTAATAACATGTATCAGATAATGGCCTGTTGATAGACATATTTTAATTAGGATACGTAAAATAAGACATATGAAAAATTATCATATATATTAATACGCTAAGGTTAAGATGTTTGCATCCCTTTTTAGAAAAAACCTCACAAATACTCCACATAAATTACATATCATTTTATAGATAATTGCTTGCTCTATCGGCATCCACATCACAAAAAATATTATGGCTTTTGTTTTTGTATATTAATTAATTATCTAATATATAAAAGTCTCGTGTCGCGGTGTTTGTAATTAAACTCCTCCGAAACGGCTTGACCGATTCTCATGAAATTTTGTGTGCATATCGGGTAGGTCTGAGAATCGAACAACATCTATTTTTCATACCCCTAAGTTATAAGGCAGGGGGGTTAAGAGGGTTAATAAAATATGTGACAAAACAACGTTTGCGGGGTCAGCTAGTTTAAATTATATATATGACGATAATATTATATTTATTTAGTGCGAATTATTCGCACAGGTATTGCTACTTTATTATATTATTGTGTACTTTTTCAATATAAGTTTTGTCATATTGATACCCGTAATATACCTAACCGTACCGTACCCGTTGTGTACTTTTTCAATATAAGTAAAAATATGTTTAACACATGGACGTATGGCATACACGGTCTAGTTGTCGTGGGTCCTAAGGTAACTTTTTGTCTGTGTTTTAGGTAACAATCGGCTGATATGCACACATATTTTCATAAGAAACATTCATATACTCGTATGTGTATAAATAATTCGTATATAAATAAACATATAATTATATCCAGGCTCAGGATGACAATCGAACCCAGAAACACCGGAACAGAATACAGGTCACTACAATTGCACCAACGGCCTAGTAGTAAACATTATATCACATGAATCTTTTAAGGAAATAACAGTACAAGTAATAATTAATGTGATTAATTAAATAATAAAATGTTTCACTAGCAATAATGTTGTAATCATTTCCGCAATTTCATTAGCAAAAAAAGTATTTTTGATTTATACTAGCTGTGCCCGCGACTTCGTCCGCGTGGAATTTAACAAAAAAGTTATTGTTCAGTTCACAGAGTTATAAAATAAATAAATTTCTAAAATAAAAGTAGCCTAAGTTACTCTTTACTACATCAGCTATCTGCCAGTGAAAGTCCCGTCAAAATCGAGAGATTAGCCGAAAGAAACATACAGAGAGACAGACAGACAGACAAAAATTGTAAAAAATGGTATTTTGGTATATGTACCGTGTATACATCCATATGCATTTAGTAAAAAGCTGTTATTTTAATATTACAAACAGACACTCCAATTTTATTTATTTGTATAGATAATTATACAACAAAGAAAAGCATATTTTTCATTTACTAAAGCATAAAACGCTTAGCTGTTAACTTTAGGTATCTATTTTCACATTTAAATTTAATTAAAAGCAAATTATAATTTTAAATTATAAATCGTAATAAACAGAAAGGGTTAGGATCTAATCTCAGACTTAATTAATAATCCTCGAGACTTTCAACTTTGTTTACTACACTTAACATTTCATTTGTTTCAAATGAAAAACGGTATATGGGAATTTTATATGTAATTTATTGTTCTGAATTCTCTGAAAATGTATACACTTTAAAATCAGATTAAGCGATCATCTTTTTTATTTCGTTGTATTGTCATCAATGTCTGATAACCCTTTTTTTCTTTTGAATTGTATCATACTATAGGTAATTTATGTATACATGTATACCTCATTTCTTAATAGTGTAACCTCTTTTTTATTTATATAAGGTTTTCGTAAATGATTACGTCTACATTTTATTTTCTATTAAATAAATGATGTGCAAGGATATGGATATTTTCGTAAACTCGAAATCTCAATTAAAAAAAAGTTTAATAAAAATTTTAAAAGAGTAAATTAGGAATCTCATATGCAATCATTATAAACGAAATAAATGTAATAGCTACATTCAAGTTATAAGTCTGCATGTAGATGTTGTTGTGTTTGTTATATACTACAAAGTTTTGTTATCTATACAGATGAATGGAATTGCAATGTCTGTTGTTAAGTATATATAAAAATTATGTTACATTGACTATTTGTATACGTTTGGACTCACTGTACTTATTCTACGTCTTGTTGTTAGTCTTTTATGTTACTATCATTTACGTGGCTATCTTATTAACTTAATTTTGTTTTATTTTTTAAGTCGTTTTAATATCGGCTCTTAATACTGCCCTTTTGTAACAGTACTAAGATGTATAGAGAGGAAAACCTATTACTGGCCTTATTATTGTTAGTATTGTGTTAAATGTCATATATATACGAATTGTAACGCTGTTGGTTTTCGAATAAATAAATAAATAAATAAATAAATAAATTAAAAAAAAAAAAAAAAAAAAAAAAAAAAAAAAAAATTATTAAGTAAAATTTAGTATTTAAAAATAACACATTATTATGTTAAAAATACAAGTACAAATTCATAGTTCACAGAAAACGAGAGCCGTTTTATACAAACAATGTGACCTTATTATGTACTTATTAAGTTTTAATATACTTGACTGAATTTTGGGAACTCAAAGACTACTTAATTAGTAACAAAACTACATGTTAATTTAATAAATTTTGACCAGTTGTGTTAGAATACAAACCTGGGTGGGACTCTTGACGTAGTACTCTGTGTCATTGATAAGCAGCCGGAAATCGTTTTCCAGCAGCGACTCGACCGTGTCGCTGGCCGCGATACGAATCCGCTCGTCCGCTGCGAGCGCCACAGCGCGCTCCACACCGCGGTCTTCTGCCTTCACCTGCACAGACAAGTCTATGTCAGACAAGTCTATCTATCTATCTTTCCGTACTGTTACAAAGTGTAAATACTGAGATTAGGCACGGCAGGAAATATCAAAATCTGGAGCAGCCCGACTGGGGAAGTACCTAGAGTTTATTGCTTTCAAACAGTGCTATTTTCCTGTGGTAAGTAAGGTGGGGGGATAGGATCGGCAACACGCTTGCGATGCTTCTGGCGTTGCAGCCATTTATAAGCTACGGTAACCACTTACCACCGTCTGAGCCGTACGCTTGTTTGCCGACCTACCCTGATACCTGCCGACCTTATTTTAAAAAATATTGATTGATAGGTTTAATAGCTTTCAGTTGTACCAGTGGAGCGCGATTGATTCCACCAACGTCACGTAGAGTGGAACTATACGAAAGAGGTTCATCGGTGTATTTGAGATAACAGTTTCAATTGAATTTTGTAAACGGGCAAAATAGTAGTATCTAACTAACTGTACAGTCTTTAAATATCCACTCTCAATATCAAATATCAATGACCCACAGCTTGACAGAAAAACTTTAATGAATAAGTCTTATACCAATAATATTTATCAATTTTTCTACATTAAAATATGATATTATTGTTATTGAATTATGACTTGGAAATCAAAAAGTCCGGGTAGCATTGTATTATCAAGTTAATGTTTTTTTTAAAGTTTATCTCTTGCTAGCTGGCTATGAAAAAATTGAAGAGATCTTGCCTTTTAAAATAGATTATTTTTAAGTCGTAATAGAATCAATTACTTTTTGTGAGATTTTACTTTTAATAATCATTGACTTAAAACGTGTTCATTTTGATTTTAAGTAAATAGAAAATTGCTCGAAATTATTTAATCTAACCAAGCCTAGATACGTTTCCAACCACAATAACGCGTTTGTCTTTTATAGTCGAAATAGTATGTCGGGTAAGTATGGTATGAGAATCCTAAAACATTAATAAAATTTATGTCAGACAATTCTTCAGGTTTCATGACGGTAGTAACAAAAACGGGCCGCAATTAAAAGTACCTAGTAGTGAATATACCTTGCGTGATTTGGTAAACACATTTTATTCTGGCAAAAAATTTTGTCAGAATTTTATCTTCAGACGAACAGGTATTATAGTGTTGTACAGCTGGTAAAATTCAACTACCTAAAATGATATAAAATAAACGTTGCACACATTATTTTTTATAGTTAATATTCATTTGATTTTAATCTTACTTGGGGAATAAATTTATGTTAGTTGGGATTAGGGCTAGGGTCGGAAACGCGTTTGTGTTGCTTCTGGTTTTGCAGGCTTGTTTGTCGACGTAGTTGTATAAAAAAAACTATTATAGAAGGGATCCAATTAGTTTCATTCTAGTTAGCCCTACCTCTAACCAATGCCTTAAATACTCCTATAGTACTGCTCTGTTCAAGCTCAAATTCAACTTTTATAGGTCAAAGAAGAGTCTACGATGGGCCTAGCTAGACCTACTCTCCTCCCTGCCTCAACCACGTCCACGGTACTAACCTGTTCAAGCAGGTCACCGACGGTCTGCGACACGGGACGGAGTGTGAACCTGCATCGCTCCCGACGTGAGGGCAGCGGTACTATTATCACTGGTAAACCGCGTCGATACGTCACTACAACTTCTGAAACAAGAGTAAAACCTTATTAATAACTGCAATTACTTTTACATTTTTCAACTTTTAACTGAATTTCGTCTGTATTTTTATTTGTATATTTTTTACAACATAACCTTTTACTGGGTGTACCGATTTTTATGTTTCTTCTTTTAATCGAAATCGTGTGATCGCGTTTAAATTTATTGAGACCTGAAGAGTGCTTTTGGAGTTATCTTCAATAATGCTTATAATTTATTCATTTCTTTCAAAAATCTAACGTAGATAGTCGTAGTTATAAATGTAAATAGAAGTTAGTTTTTTGGGTTTGCGGGCAAAAATAAACATGTTATTTAGGAGGAGGAGATTGATAGATTTACAGGTCAGGATTTATCTTAAGATAAACACTTTCTCTTCAACGCAAGCAACAAATAAATTTTAAGATAATATTGGTATTTTGAATAAATACGCAAAAATACTTAAAAGCTATTTTAATTTTTTCAAAAGTTTATAATTTTTCAAATAACTGTTTTAGTTAGTTGAAAAATTATAAACTTTTAATGTTAGTTTTTAGTTATATATATTAGATATTATGCGTATTTACTGGATTATTTTTTCATCGACCTACGTTGTATTATACCGCATAAATTTTCAATGAGTGTACCGATTTTAATAATTCTTGTTTTAATGAAAATCATGTGGCCCCATTTAAATTTGATCGAGATCTCATAAGTAATTTTTGAGCAATCTTTGCAAATCGTATTTACTTGACTATTTTGTCGCGAACCTACGTTGTAATACTTGACGATGTAATTCAAGTCGTTTTTTTTTTTTGTTTGCGAGCAAACACAATTATTATTATTTATAAATCCGAACGATAAAACGATATTTCTTATTGCTATTCTACATTTTTAGTACAGTATGGCGCTTAAGGTCTGCAAATTGCTTTTAGCTACGCAGGAATTATACCTAATTTAATGCTTTCTCGAATGAAAGTAGGAAGATACGAAGAAAAATAAAAGATATAAATGAATTTAATCTGCTTATAAAATTAAAAAGGAAATATGTTTCCCGCTTTAAGAATAAAAACTTTTTTAATAAAAAATTATGCCTTAAAACAATGCGTCCATGAACGTCCTTCCTATCTTGCAGATAATATAAAATTCTCTAAATTCTCCAGAAGTCTTTCTCTTATTTATTAATAAAAGAAATATCGCTTTAAATCACTTTATTATATTAATTTTTATTTGAAACTTGAGATTTAAAAAAAAGTTTAAGGGTTTTTTTTAGGTTTTTTTGTTGTTCATTAAATATTTTTTACATGATGATGCCTGAAAGTTTAGTTTAGTTTTTAAACGAGAAATATCGTTTTTTGCACACCTTAGACAATAGTTATCGTAATTTGACAATACAAATTGTAATAAATTTAAAGCAATAATAATGTTTACAGACTCACTTGTGTTGTATTTATTTAGCTTATTATTTTGTCAGTTTATTGAAAACTCGTGTACATTATATCAAATTATACCAGCATAAAAATATAAAAAAGTATTACAATTACAATTGATCTTGTTGAGAGCGTTTCAAAGAGAAGCTAAGAAGGTGTGCATGTGTATGTATCTAAGAATGTACGAAAATTTATTTAGCCTAGCATAAAATATCATCATCGAATAATCAAACATAAAGATGTATGCAAATACTCAAACGAACTATTCACTATACATTTTTGTCTAAATTATTCGTTGAAAATAGTCCCGAGCAAATTAATACGATATAAAATAAAGGTTCTTGAAACCAAAAACAATGCAAACAATAATATAATATTTATTACACGTGAATTCTGGTTGCGGATAGAACAATTTCCGTACATTTGTCGTGACATACGCAATGCGGAAACACTGTTATAAAGAAATACTTTATTTCATGACATAGATGTACCTTTTTTGGAAATTTGTACGGTCGTGTAAATACCATATACTTTCCACATATGTAAAATCGATTAGATTCAAAGTTAAGATAATAGAAAATTATGAAGACGAGCTCTTACTTTACAGTTTTCTATGATTCAACACATACAGTTTCTATGATACAAGTCGACGATGGAAAGGCATAATGTATTATCCGCCATTTAGTAAAATGATCAGGAGAGACGATTAAAGTTTTAAAAACTTTATAACTTTTAAAGTATTGGAGATATCTCTATGAAATTTGTGAAATAGTAATAAAATTTATTACAAATCTATACATTTAATAAAAAATAACGTATGTCTAATATTTGTATTATTTTATGGAGTTAATACAAAATACCATAAAATCTCAGATAGGTAAAATTAGTCTATATCCAAATATTACATCCAAAAAATATCAAGCAAAGTGTTTTATATCCAGAATATAATTTAATATTTTCAAGTAAATTGTTTTATATCCAAATAAATGTGATATTGCTATCGCGTAAAATGACTTAAAAACAAATCCAATCATGACCAGAGAGAGGTAAACACTTTTATGTAACCTTTTCATATCTATGCGAACCTGGTAAAACAGTTGTACAGACATCAGTGTATTCGAACAAAGAGGGTCAAGTAGCTTAACCATACACTTAACTACTATTTAAGCCACAAACTAAACTTTAAAACAAAACAAAAAAAAAAATGAAAAATAAATGTTTAACTGAAATTATATTTATCATAAAGTTACAATTAAAAAACTGAATTAAACTTTCATACTGACGTTTACAAACATAGTAAATAACATATAATTATATTATTAAACTTAAATTAATACTTGATAAAAAAAATTAAGCTACAATATGTTCTTTGGACAGTTTTAATTTGTACTTAACGATTTTCAGTATTTTTAAAAGATTTACAAAAAATAAAATCTTAACACCTAACTATTAAAAAACTTTTCAGTCCACCATAACGAGTGGTTTAATGAAACTTCTTAGGTAATACTCAGTTATCATCTATCTCAACATTAAAAATATCTTCGAAATCTGAGTCTGGTAGAACATCTGCCTTATTGGTGGAGGTACGAAGATTCAAATACTCACTATGATATCTTTGAGGAATGACAAATGGTCAGTTTAAATGCAGATTTTATTTGTAAAAAAAAAAACAAGTAAATTTTGTTTTATTGTATTAAAATAGATTCTAGAAAGAACAGAAAAACGACTCAACGCATAATGTTACCTTATTTTGGATAGGTAAAATGTATTATCTTGGAAACAATGGCATTTTAGAGTAGAGTAAAATGTATTAACTTACAATGACTAACATTTAAAATCGGAGTAAAATGTTTTAATTCTACTGATCAAGAAAAGTCAAGTTGGGTATAATGTATAAATTACAAAAATGATAATATTATAATTTGGTAAATTGTTTTAACATTTAAATTTGGTTAAAGTCAAGCCAGGCAAAGTAGCATAAGATAAAAATTTTAGTTATGAGGTGTTTTAATGACAAAATCCACTATTTACTATAGAGTTAAAACACAAGAAAATATGAAAAACTTCAAAATCACTGGTGTATTAACGACCATAAAAGTCGTCAGATCGAGCTGAAACCAGGACCATTCGAAAGAGTTCATTCTCCCGATTCCAACGGTATATATAACTCGATATCGCCAAAAATGGCGGTTAATACAATATGCCTTTCCACCATCGAAGTGTGTGTTTGTGTGTGTGTGTGTGTGTGTGTTTGTGTGTGTTCGTGTATGTGTGTGCGTTCGCGTGTGTGCGTGCACGCGTGTATGCGTATGCATGTGTATGCGCGTGTGCGTATGCGTGTGTGTGTTTATAAATGTTAATATATTATAATTAAAATTTATTATTTATTTTAGGATTTAAATTTTGATACCTATATTTTTTATTAATCAATGCAATAAGAAGCAGCTGATGATAATTTATTATATAATACATGGTTATGCTTACTTAGGTTCAATAAGTAAAAATATAACTGTACGAAACAACAACTACGAAACCAATGGTTTATCTTAATTACAAAACGTACCTAATAACAGAATAAGCCGTAAGGTACTATACATTATGTCGATTACAATCGAGTTACTTGATTACAGGGTAAAACTATGGTTTACTATTTAGGACTTCAAAGAGATTATTATATTTGAATATTAATTATTGAGGGAGACGGTTCATTTATGTAGTTGTGGCCTCTATTGTGGTAACAGTTTTAATTAATAATTTGCAATTTATGATTATCTTTAGTAATTTTAAGTGCTACTCAGGGTTATATATTTAGGTATAATATTAAATGATACCAAAAACACTACGTTTAATAGGATTAAAAGTTTTTTTATTTTTATTTTGTAGTCATCATCACTTTACCCTATCGCAGTCCACTGTCTCCTGGAGAAAAAAAAATTCTTTTGAAATCCGAAGTGGGGTCTCCGTCAAGCATTCGTGGCATAGCTCTAAAATGCGAAAGACTCCTGCTGCTGAACTGGCTCCACACGTATCAACTCGTCGTTCCTGTGGGCCTAGCCAGTGAGGTCGAGAGGGTGGCGCAGAGCTTAGGCAACTCTGCGTTTTCCTAGTGTCCTAGGCGACACAGTATCTGTTTGACACTGTCTAACTAACTAACTGTTGTTGTAACTGAAGAAGAAGAAGAAGAAGAAGAAGAAGAAGAAGAAGAAGAAGAAGAAGAAGAAGAAGAAGAAGAAGAAGAAGAAGAAGAAGAAGAAGAAGAAGAAGAAGAAGAAGAAGAAGAAGTAAATGTAAAATGTAAAAGGACTCATACTGCGTAGTATAAAGTCAAACGTACATTCGGCGCATCTCTAATATTTATTATACTAGATTGCACAAAAGATAAATTTCAGATATAAAGCTCAGGGATGAATATAATTATAGTTTATATTTTTTTTTTACTTTAATTAGTAAATTTTTGTCGACAGCAACTTATTTTTGCTTAATAAAAATAAAAGTTAAAAAAAAACTTTTGAATCACTGGATCCTATGTTGAATGATTAGAAAATTATAAATATGTATTATTTTACTTATTACTTATATTTCATTTTAAGAGCTTCATACCCATACCGATAGGACTCTCTTGGGACCCTATTATAAAGGTTCCGCTGCTCATCCGTCAGTGCTGTAAATTAAGGCAACCTTATCTAATCTAAATAGGCAGATGTTAAAAATGCTGAACAAAATAAAGATTTTAAGGAATAACATATTTTTTTGTGTTTTCAATGTAAATTTTGTAAGATTGTACGAAACTTTTTCTGTGAAAATCGTGTCAGTACCTGAATTCTTTTTTCGATTTTTGCCTTGCCTAAATAAAAGTCATGCCAAAAATAAAGTTTACATGAAAAAAACCATAATAGCTAAATCTTATTAAGCGGTTTAAGATTAGATATATTAAAGATAAAAAATAATTTTCGGTGGCATATTTCATACAAAACGTGTCAAAATTTGTAAAGACTGATAGCTTTTAAGATTTTTAGTAACTGCGGATTTTGTTGTCGATTCTTTTTTGCAAAATTTCCATTTAGAATAATGTCGATCATCATATGTCTTATCTAAGTACTAGCTGACCCCGCAAACGTTATTTCGCCATATATGTTATTAACCCCCTTAATGCCTTTTATAACTTAGGGGTATGAAAAATCGATGTTGGCCGATTTTCGGACCTACCCGATATGCACACAAAATTTCATAAAAACCGGTCCAGCCGTTTCGGAGGAGTTTGTTAACTAACATTGTGACACGAGAATTTTATATATAAGATAACTTGTAAAATGGCGATTCCGAAGTACTTTTGAAGCCTACTTGAATAAAGAAATATTCGATTTGATTTAACTGTTTTCTTCACTTTCGTTTCTTTTAATAGTGGTAAGATTTAATTAATTCAGTGAACGAGTAAAGGTACTCTATCGTACAATCTTTCCTGACCACTTGTAACTTTCCCCCGATAACGTGTAATTGTAATTTGAACAATCTAAAAACAAAGCTCATTTGAATGCGACGTATCAAGACATCACACCAATGAATACGGTATGGTGGTACAATTAGAACGAAATTGTTTCAAAAGAACGTTGCTACACCGGATTTATGGCGAATAAAAGCTAGCTTATATTATTGTATAAAAATACAGACTTATACATTCAATATAAAATAGCATTTCAAAAGCATGTGTAACTGAGGGCATAGCTGGAAATATGTTGCTCGAAATATGGCGCAGCCCTTCTGGAGAAAAACCTCGACCTTACACACAAGGTTGTTGCAGGTGTCATAACCTACGGTAATTGCTTACCATCAGCTCAGTCGTACGCTTGTTTACCGACATACGTGTATAAAAAATTGGTTGATTGATAGGTTTAGTAGTTTTCAGCTGTGCCTGAGGGGCGAGATTGATTCTACCGTCACGTAGATTGGAACTACATGAAGGAGATTGATCGGTGTAGTTGGTATAAAGTCTCAATTGAATTTCGAAAACAGGCAGGTGAGCCGTACGCTTGTTTGCCGACCCAGTTGTATAAAAAAATCAGTAGCTATTCCTACGGAAATTATTTTTACATTTGATTTTAGTAATTAGTTTAGTTGTTTTTTATAATGCACTAAGCATCCCATATGGTAACACATACGTTTATATTTAAATATAATGCATAGCTTTAATTTGTAGCATGGTATTATTAACAATAAGAATTGTTACGGGTAAAAAGGTTTTTTTTTAATTAGATTTAGCAGAGCATATTTTTATCATTAATAATAATTATGAAAGACCGTTCCAATAATGTTTTAAATTACAAAAAAATTATCAATCAGCGCTCACGTACCACGTACTCCTACCTCATTTTTTAACCTAATACTACAGTATACAATTCTCCCTTAGGATTTAGATTTATTTTTAATGATTCAGTCTATAACATCTCAATGTTTAGCATAGGTTTCTAACTCCGTGTACGAGAAGGAGTTCAGATTTATGTAGAAAAAATATATTTTTTTATAGCGATGCATAGCTATATCATTGGTGGATATTGGTGGTTGCGCTTGCGTCGGATGCAGCCTGATTACCCGCTCCACTTGTCCACTCGCCTGTAAGTACAATCAACTCCATAACACTTAGAAAATGTACAATATGCATCTGAATTAAGTCATTTTCCTACAATTATTGACGAAAGTTTTTAATACTGAAACGTTATGTAAGATTAATGAATAATATTGTTATTTATGAAATATTTATTTACTTAAGAAGAAACATTTGTTGTACACAAACTTGAGAAAAATACACCTTTAAGAAGAAGAAACAAATATACATATACAGCGTGTTATTGAACTGGCGTCCTCATATTTAACTGCAAAATCAGAATCGATCTTATAACCTAATTATGCAACTTACTTGCCCTAATGCTTCAATAAAATAATGAAATTAATTATTAAATAATTAAAAAAATTACAGCCGTGTGTACGTAGTTTCATTCTTTTCCCATGCCGATTTTAAAGTAACGCTTGTAATGAGGTGTATTTACGACTGATTCGTTTTTTTCACGTATAATTTCCGCTATGGTGTGTCTTTGTGTATGAACCTAAACGGAAGGACGGCACATTAATAACACATTGTATATTATATACTTTTTATATAGATATTGCGTGTATATTCAATTCAATTCAATAATTTATGAAACTTATTAAGTTTTTATATATTACTTTAATAGTATTTGATGAAAAAATGGTTTTTTTTGTAAATATAACTAGGTCGGCAAACAAGCGTAAGAGCCTGATGGTAAGCAATTACCTTAGCTTATAGACGTCTGCAACACTAGAAATGTCGCAAGCGCGTTGCCGACCCTATTCCCCCAGGAGCCCTGGTGCACGGAAGGTTTTTTGAGAATTTTACGTCACGTTTTGTATTTCGATTACAAATTATTATTCTTCATATTTTCGTATAATAATATAGTAGATAATATGATACTTATAGGCTATATTAAATGTTTTACAAAAAACTACCAAACAATGCGTAAGCCGTGCACAACAGTACATCACACTATAGTACTTTCATGCCTGTAAAAGGTCCAAGTTACAAGTTTTGATATAATTAATTATAAATATTTATAATCGTAATTTAATTAATTTGAATTTTAGATTTTTTTATTGTGAACGATATAAGCTTTTAAATTGTATAGGTACTCTAATTTACCAATTAAAATATAATAAAAGTTATATTACACAATAATAAAAATTAAATTAAATGAATAGTTATAAAACTTTTAAAGTATATAAAATCTGTCAAATATAAATACGCGCTTAACTTCCGAACGACCACACAAAATTTGATAATTCTGTATTGGGTTTTTTATATTAAAAAAATGTTTAAAAAATAACGATATGATAACGAAAAAAATGGCAGTACGAAGTTCAACGGGTCAGCAATTTTATTACATAAACCAATAAACGTGCACTTCGCTGTCCCCTACAATGTACACCATACCTACTTTATATGCGTTGTCGGAGATCGACTCGGCGCGTGCGCAGACCGGCGTCGTAATTGCCCTGTCACTTTCCTAATTATCGCCATACCGACGTTTCTCCAACATCTCGATCTACCGACCGTTTACCATGCTGGAAATTTTATTAATTATACGTTTTTTGACGATTTTTCTTTAAATAATTGTTCGTCGATTTTGTAAAAAAATAGTATGTTTGAATGTTTCTCTTTAAAGCTACTCTACTTTCCTTTTTTACCTCTTTAGTGAATACTTTGCAAATATATCCCCCATGTTTGCAAAATTTGCTATTTCTTTTTCAGTATTTCGGCTGGCATGATATGCTTCTTTCTACGTGTAGAAGGATTTTTTAACGGGTTTTAATTTTCTATCATTCCCATTCCAATTATTAATATATATATATATATGTTTAATTAAAATGATAGATGTCAAGAAAATTTTCATAAAGATTTGGCGTAAAATTGTTCATAATTTATGCAATACAGTGACAAGACTTATCTATACAAATAAATGGACTGGAAACTGGAGTGTCTGTTTGTAATATTAGAATAGCCGCTTTTTACTAAATGCATATGGATGTATACACGGTACATAACTAAACCAAAATAACATTTTTTACCATTTTTTCTGTCTGTCTGTCTGTTTATTCCGGCTAATCTCTGAAACGGCTGGACCGATTTTGACGGGCCTTTCACTGGCAGATAGCTGATGTAATAAGGAGTAACTAAGGCTACTTTTGTTTTATAATTTTTTTGATTTTATAACTCTGCGAAATGAACAATAACTTTTTTGTTCAATTCCACGCGGGCGATGTCGCGGGCACAGCTAGTTGTGTATAAAATAATATGCATTTATATGGATAAGTATCTATTAGTAACAGATAATTAAAGAAATTAACGTTTTTCTCGTAAAACTAGAGGACAAGGTATTTTAAATCGTAATTACACAGATCTTCAGTTTAAGGACTTGACATTATCTTAGCCATAAATTAAGTGTTACCCTCTTAATTACTGAACCAGACGGCGTTTTCTCAAGCAATCTGTTACTTAATCACATACAATCCATCCTACCATTTCCATGATAAGTTAATACGCGATCACCAACGAGCCTGTCAAGCGTAATGACTATGACAACACACATGAGTTCACGCCATTTTTGGCACGAACTTGTGGCCTATGTTCAGTAGTGGACTGTGGTAGGCTGAAGTGATGAAGTTAATAAGTAAGCTAAATTACATAAATATTTCATATTTAATTTAAAGGTTTTGGATCTAATAATAATCAACGCCTCACACTCAACGGCATAAAACGCAAGGGTCCAGAAACAAATAATACAAAAGCACAAACGCCAATAACAACATACTCTTGATAATCATTTCATTATTGGAAAAATAACGTCCAAAAGTAACACGTAAGGTAAGAGAACATCAATAACAACAAGGTGCTTGAAACTGCGAGGGAGGTATTGTATGTGTCATTAGTCATGTCATTATTCAAACATGCAAATTATGGAGGTAAACGTGGTAGGTAGCGTACGGTCCGCCTGATAGGTAAGTGTTTACCGTAGTCTATGAACGATTGCAATACTAGAAATATCGCAAGCGTTAACTCTAGTGTTTTACTGTACTAATTGTAAGTGGTATCTTCAAAACAGTATTAAAGGTTCATAGTATATAAGAGATCAGTTTATTGCGGCTTCGTCGAGGGAACAAGAGTGACTACCTTTGTTTCGGTCCCTGTTGGATACCGCACATTACAAGCCACAATTTACCAAGAAATAAATAAAAAACACGAACATTCCATCTAAGTGAGCTGTTTTTACTTCACTTCCTTTGTAAAGAGGGATAAATAAATAAACATTCTTGGAAATCTATTGGATATATAAGAGTTTAGTGTTTTGAATGAAAATCTCTTTCGTTTAATAGTTCTTTTGTCCTTGTGCTGGAATATAAGGCACAGTTTAAGTCTCTAGATATAAAAAAAAAAATGAATAGTAAAACGTTCCTAGGATTTCTTGAAAACCACTTTTTTTTTCATCATTAAATTGCAAATGTAAAAAGCCGCGGGTAAATAAATATCTATGCAGATAGGCGAATTATTTTATTTTTATTTATTATTATAGTTATTTGTTGTTATAATATACAACTATACAAAATATATAATTGTGAAAAGTATTTATAGCGTACATTTTTCTTTATAAACCGTACATATACTTTCATAATAATATGATGATAGATGAGAAGCCTAAGTAAATTTGACTAAGAAATAGTTATTGAGATGACGATGTAGACTCGACTCAAGAATAAGGATTGAGACATCCATCAGTATGTGACTTCCATTCATAATGTTGTCAAAACTTTTATGGAAATATTACTAGGCTGTTAGCAAAGTTAGCGGTGATCTTGCTTTTCTCTCTGGGGATTGTAGGTTCGATACGCTCACCGAATCCACGCGTTGTATTTATAAAAAGATAACGATAAACACAGCAATAAACTTGTCTATGTCTGAAACAATCGACTATGTATATGTTAAGCATGTGTATTTAAAACATACGCTTGGGTGTCGCACAGAGCAGACGTGTACTACTATAATTCTAAATCTTCTTATTGTTATAACGCAAAATTGCCCCTTAATCTCTTGAAATTGGAAACTAAAATTGTGAAAAAGTTTTTGTGCACTTACAACTTTTACTACAAAGTGACAATATAAAAGTCAACGAGGTAACGGCTCTTCACCACCTTGAGAAAAAGAGACAAGCTCCTAATTTAATATTAGCTGATTCACCCGTAAGTAGCGGCCAAAGATATACTATGAGTTTATTACGTTCACCTACTGGAAGTGGCCTAAGTGGCAGCCGCAGTGATTCGCAACCGAATTTGTCAAGTTGCAATAAGCTTCCTGAATTCTCGGAATTTTCAGCGGTAGCACATCGTAGTAAGCGCAAATTTTCTGATGAGAATGCTTGTATTAGAGAAGAAATTGCTGAACTACGTACACAAACATCCCAAATTATGATAATTTTAACATCACTTCGGGACAATCAGCAGGAATTCATTGAAAAAATAAATCAAGATGTAAACGATATAAAGAAACAGATTAGCGATATCAAAGTAACTACCGATAATCTTACAACCGAACTAAATAATATGAAATCGCATATTTCGGATATTGTTGGCAAGAATTTGGCTGCAGAGTGTAGGATGAATAGTCTAGAATCTGAGATACAACAACTTAAAACAAACCCAAAGCAAGTTTTAACGGAACTTAATTACGAGGATATTTTAAACGAAATTAAAGAACGTGAAACAAGAAGCAAAAATATTATAATTAATGGGATCCGAGAAGCAGAATCAAGTGATAAAGACCAAAGAAAAAATTTGGACACTAAAGAAGCAGTAAAAATAATTAAAAAAATCAGTGAAGATTTTCCTAGTCCTCAAAAAATATTTCGTTTAGGAAAATATCAATCTGATAAAAACCGTCCGTTAAAGGTTTGTTTTGATTCTCATGAAACAGTCAAGTCAATTTTGCGTGCCAAAAATAAAGTAAGTACGGAATCTATTACGATTTATTCTGATCAAACACCTCAACAACGAAAATACATATATCATCTTAAGGAAGAACTTAAAAAACAAATTGATAACGGCAAAAAAAATCTAACGATTAAATTTATTAAAAATGTGCCTAGGATTGTTGAGATGTCCCCAAAAAACTAAAATATGCGAATGAAAAAGTTTCTAGTAAGCAAATTGTAAACCCAGATAATAATGATACTACTTATGAACATGTCAATGATTACGAAAAACTAACTAAGTCAAAAAAATCACTGAAATTTTTCTATGCAAATATACGAAGTATTGTTAAACGTGGAAAATTTGACGAATTGAAATGTATAGTGAACGGCTTTGATTTTGATTTTATCGTTCTAACCGAAACTTGGTTGAAGTCTGAAGATGAAGCAGCCCGTTTTCAAATAACTGGATATACACACTATTACAATTTCAGAAGAGCTACAAAAGGGGGTGGTGTATCGATTTTCGCTCACAATAAACTTAAACACAGCCAAATGGAAGAAGTGTGTTTGAACGACAACCACTACCTATGGATTTATATTGAAAATTATTCCTTGAACGTTGGTGTTATTTACAGAAAACCTGAATCTACTAATCTTAATTCCTTTTTGGATAACTACTCTCAGCAACTACACAAAAGACGAAGGACTATAGTTTTTGGGGATTTCAACATTAACCTACTGAGATCAGATCGTCAAGTCGTTTTGTACAAACAAATGCTACAAGAAGCTGGTTACAGGTTTCTAAACAGTATAACTGAAAATTTCTGTACTCGAGAAACTTCTAAAGTGAAAACCATCATAGATCACGTATGTTCTAATTTGAAAGAAACGCAATTCCATTTTTCTCTTATAGATTCGTCCATGTCCGATCACAAACAAATTTATGTAGAAATTAAAAAATATTTGTCACCTAAGCCGCAGAAAATAAATTACAAAGCTATTGATTATACGAGGTTATATAAAAACATCGCTGATAGCAGTATCAGTAACGAACCAAACTTATTGTACATCTCATTTGAAAAAAAGCTGATGAGTTGTATTCGTGACAGTATAGTAAATAAAAGCAAAAAATTAAATCCACCAAGACAAGATTGGATAAACCAAACAATTATCGAGGATATCCGTATGAGAAATAACCTTTGGACACAACATAAAAATAACCCCAGTGATATTACTAAAAAAGAATTTAACAAAAAAAGAAATGAGGTATCTGAAAATATACAAAAATTAAAAAGTGCATACTATTTGAAATCCTTTACGGCCTGTGTGAAAAAACCAAAAAAGATGTGGGACCTAATAAACAACTTGTCAGTCAACAAAGTAAAAATTCACTCGTCGACGAATACACTTTTAACTGAAAATGGACTTATAACAGACTCTAAAAAGATTTGTGACTATTTTAACAACTTTTTTTGTAATATTGGATCTAATTTAGCAAAACAAATTCCATTAAGATATCATAACGAAAATGTTTACGTAACGGATATACGCGCAACTGGATCGAACGAACAAACACTAAACAATTTTGAATTTGCAGATACTAAAGAAGTTGCGAATATCATTAGTAGCTTAAAAAATAACGTAAGTGCAGGTATTGACTGTGTCAATGTAAAATCCATAAAATGTATAAAATCTTTAATATTAGATGTACTTACTATCTGTATAAACAAATGCTTAGATGAAGGAATTTTCCCCGATACTCTAAAAATAGCTAAAGTTACTCCTATCTATAAATCAGGCAACAAGTCAGATCCAGGTAATTATCGTCCCATATCAGTACTTCCTGTTTTGTCCAAAGTTTTTGAAAAAATAATATATATGCGACTAGAATCTTTTCTAAATTCACAAAATTTCTTTTATGATAAACAGTACGGGTTTCGACCAAGACGTAACACTTTATCAGCAACTATAGACGTTGTAACAAAGATTAAACTGAATATCGATAGGAAGCAGGTAGCATTGGGAATATTTATTGACCTGAAAAAGGCGTTCGATACTGTTAGCCACGAAATTCTTTTGAAAAAGCTACAATCTATTGGCATCGCGGGATCAGTGCTTAAAATGATAAAATCCTATCTTACAAATAGATATCAGGTAGTCAAGATGGGAGAGACACAGAGTGATCCACGAGTCATTACTTGCGGCGTTCCCCAAGGCTCGATTTTGGGTCCTTTGCTCTTTCTTATATATATAAACAATATCCATACTTTAAATCTTCGCGGCGATATCTCGTTATATGCAGATGATACTAGCTTATTTTACTATGGAAACAGCTTAGAAACTATTGTAAAGGATGCTCAGGACGATTTGGATATCTTGAATATTTGGTTCCAATCTAACTTGCTTACAGTAAACATCTCAAAAACTAAATATATCGTATTTGCTCCAAAAAATAAAAAAATATCTCAAAAGGTATCGTTAACAATAAATAATCAAGAAATAACAAAAGTTGACCAGGAAAAATATTTAGGATTAATATTGGATAGTAAATTGACATGGAAACCACATATCCATAAAATAAAATCTAAATTAACTTCTTTAATGGGAGCTATAAAAAGCATCGTCCGATGTTTGCCACATGATGTACGTTACATTATATATAATTCTCTTATTAAGCCACATATAGATTATTTGGTTGAAATCTGGGGCTCCGCGGCAAAAACAAATTTAGAGCCTTTACAAGTAGCACAAAATAAATTAATAAAAATTTTATTTAAATATAATTTCTTCACCTCCAACCAAAAAATTTACAAGGAAACTGGTCTTATGAATGTTCATCAAACTTATGTTTATTATAATTGCTTATTGATACGTAAAATATTAAACAAGGATTTACACTCTAAAATAACTTTTACAAAAAAACAAGAAATACAAAAAATGAAACTAAGATCTGCCAATGATATTATACTCTACAAACCACGCACTAACTATGGGAAGAGATGTGTAATGTTCGAAGGTACCCAACTGTACAATAAACTGCCAAACGACGTTAAGGGAGCTAAATCGCTTTTTACTTTCAAGAAATTACTCAAAAGTTATGTAAAAAATCGAATAGTATAGTCAGGATCAACTAAGCACTAATATTTCAATTTCATAACAATTAAACTACATGAATGTCATTAAATTAAAACTAAACTACGGTTAATGGAATTTAGCAAGAAAAAAAAAAAAAAAAAAAAAAAAAAAAAAACATAATAATAATAGCATATTTTTTTTTGTTACTTATAATAAAAAAAAAATACTAAAATTATATACATATAATAAAGAAAAAAAAAAAAAATCATACGTTTTCACTTTAAAAAAAAATGAATAAATAAATTAACAAATAAATAAAAATAAATACGTGTACTAATTTTTACTATAATATAATGAAACATAAAATAACACCTTAACAATGACACTTCCAGTTGCGCATATTTCTGTTAACTTGTGTATATATGTTTTAAGCCTACCCTACATACTGTTAATTTCTTGTCTCGACTATAAATTGTTAATATATTGTGATGCGATGTACCCAACATGTAATATTTTTGTTAAATTTTAGTGTTTGTAATTTCTCATGTAAGTGAATTGTATTCTTTTGAGAAATAAACGATCTTTAACCTTAAATGAACAATAACTTTTTTGTTCAATTCCACGCGGGCGATGTCGCGGGCACAGCTAGTTGTGTATAAAATAATATGCATTTATATGGATAAGTATCTATTAGTAACAGATAATTAAAGAAATTAACGTTTTTCTCGTAAAACTAGAGGACAAGGTATTTTAAATCGTAATTACACAGATCTTCAGTTTAAGGACTTGACATTATCTTAGCCATAAATTAAGTGTTACCCTCTTAATTACTGAACCAGACGGCGTTTTCTCAAGCAATCTGTTACTTAATCACATACAATCCATCCTACCATTTCCATGATAAGTTAATACGCGATCACCAACGAGCCTGTCAAGCGTAATGACTATGACAACACACATGAGTTCACGCCATTTTTGGCACGAACTTGTGGCCTATGTTCAGTAGTGGACTGTGGTAGGCTGAAGTGATGAAGTTAATAAGTAAGCTAAATTACATAAATATTTCATATTTAATTTAAAGGTTTTGGATCTAATAATAATCAACGCCTCACACTCAACGGCATAAAACGCAAGGGTCCAGAAACAAATAATACAAAAGCACAAACGCCAATAACAACATACTCTTGATAATCATTTCATTATTGGAAAAATAACGTCCAAAAGTAACACGTAAGGTAAGAGAACATCAATAACAACAAGGTGCTTGAAACTGCGAGGGAGGTATTGTATGTGTCATTAGTCATGTCATTATTCAAACATGCAAATTATGGAGGTAAACGTGGTAGGTAGCGTACGGTCCGCCTGATAGGTAAGTGTTTACCGTAGTCTATGAACGATTGCAATACTAGAAATATCGCAAGCGTTAACTCTAGTGTTTTACTGTACTAATTGTAAGTGGTATCTTCAAAACAGTATTAAAGGTTCATAGTATATAAGAGATCAGTTTATTGCGGCTTCGTCGAGGGAACAAGAGTGACTACCTTTGTTTCGGTCCCTGTTGGATACCGCACATTACAAGCCACAATTTACCAAGAAATAAATAAAAAACACGAACATTCCATCTAAGTGAGCTGTTTTTACTTCACTTCCTTTGTAAAGAGGGATAAATAAATAAACATTCTTGGAAATCTATTGGATATATAAGAGTTTAGTGTTTTGAATGAAAATCTCTTTCGTTTAATAGTTCTTTTGTCCTTGTGCTGGAATATAAGGCACAGTTTAAGTCTCTAGATATAAAAAAAAAAATGAATAGTAAAACGTTCCTAGGATTTCTTGAAAACCACTTTTTTTTTCATCATTAAATTGCAAATGTAAAAAGCCGCGGGTAAATAAATATCTATGCAGATAGGCGAATTATTTTATTTTTATTTATTATTATAGTTATTTGTTGTTATAATATACAACTATACAAAATATATAATTGTGAAAAGTATTTATAGCGTACATTTTTCTTTATAAACCGTACATATACTTTCATAATAATATGATGATAGATGAGAAGCCTAAGTAAATTTGACTAAGAAATAGTTATTGAGATGACGATGTAGACTCGACTCAAGAATAAGGATTGAGACATCCATCAGTATGTGACTTCCATTCATAATGTTGTCAAAACTTTTATGGAAATATTACTAGGCTGTTAGCAAAGTTAGCGGTGATCTTGCTTTTCTCTCTGGGGATTGTAGGTTCGATACGCTCACCGAATCCACGCGTTGTATTTATAAAAAGATAACGATAAACACAGCAATAAACTTGTCTATGTCTGAAACAATCGACTATGTATATGTTAAGCATGTGTATTTAAAATTAAGAAAAAAATTTATAGAAAAAAAATTTTAAGAAAAATTTAGATTTAGTTCAATTACTATGTAATATAAATAGTTATATCTATCAAATGATAATAACAATAATACTCATTATTGTGCAAAACAACAATCAACACAATAACATGTCTATAATATAAAAATGAGTCGCTGAATGTGTTGCTAAGCGCAAAACTCGAGAACGGTTGGACCGATTTCGCTAATTCTTTTTTTAAAATATTCCTTGAAGTACGAGGATGGTTCTTACGGAGAGAAAAATTCAAAAAAAAAAATTTAAATTTCCTGAAAAAGTCTAAAAACAACACTTTTCTATACTCCCATACAAAAGATTTGTGATAATACTTAAAAGTCAATTTGAATTTTAATACCATACGATAAAGTTTGTGTAAGGCGATACGAAGTTCGCCGGGTCAGCTAGTTACAAATAAAAAACAGTGTACAAAGGCGGTCTTATCGCTAGATAATTAGGTAGGTTAATGATGTCTGTTAGATAGGTGTAACTCTTAATTCTCAAGTTTATCCAATACTTTTCTTGCTATAAAGCAGTATATTTCCTTGTTAAGACTTTAATGAAGATCTTAATCGACTACGAAGCAGTCAACAATGACTTTGAAGTCTTTAATACAGGGCGCATGAAACTGCGAAGTTAAATAGTAGAAGTAAACTATCGTGGTTTTCATTTTCAGCTAGCTATTTGTTTAGGTTATACGGGTTTTTTAACCGACTTCAAAAAAAGGAGGAGGTTACTCAATTCGACCGTATATATTTTTTTTTTTTTTTTTTTATGTATGTTCGGAGATAACTTCTTCGTTTATGAACCGATTTTGATAATTCTTTTTTTGTTGGAAAGGAGATATTCATAGTTTGGTACCATGATAAGGAAACCAGGATCTGATGATGGGATCCCAGAGAAATCGAGGGAAACTTTCAAAAATCGTAAGGGTGACTAGTAAATTTAATCATGTTTTCATTAAGTACTATAAAGCACTACTATTTAATAAAGGTCTGGAGTCGATCTGATGATGGAGAAGAAAGATAGTCGAGGGAACTCTTCAACGACTTATAGCAATTACCTGCTGTTTGAACTTAATTCGTTTCTAATGATGAGAACTTTGCATATATATGAGTTATAAGTATCATTTCAGTCTGATGATGGAGAAGAAAGATAGTCGAGGGAACTCTTCAACGACTTATAGCAATTACCTGCTGTTTGAACTTAATTCGTTTCTAATGATGAGAACTTTGCATATATATGAGTTATAAGTGCCATTTCAGTCTGATGATGGAGACGAAAGATAGTCGAGGGTACTCTTCGACGACTTATAGCAATTACCTGCTGCTTGAACTTAATTCGTTTCTATTGATGATAACTTTGCACCTATATGAGTTACAAGTGCCATTAAAGTCTGATGATGGAGACGAAAGATAGTCGAGGGAACTTTTCAACGATTTATAGCAATTACCTGCGGTGTGATCATCTGTCTCGCAGGACCAGGTTTGATGATAGAGCCCATAAACACTCGAGGGAATTTCTCAATAATTTACAGCAGTTACCTTTTGCTGTTTGACGACCGCTTTGATATAATGGTGCATGTGCCGTGTCGGCGGCACCTAAACACCGACGGTCGCGGGTTCTATTCCAGCTCGGAGTGGATATTTATGTTTATATAAATATTTATTTTTGGTCTAGTTGTTAATCCTTGTGGTTCTCCCAACCTAGCCTCGGAGAACACGCTAGGCTGTCAGTCCCGGTTGTTATTACGTACACCTGATAGCGAACTTTACTCATAGTATGTCGACGCGTTAGCGCAGCGGTCACAGCGCCGGCTGTTGCGCTGGCGTTAGTGGGTTCAATCCCCGCGCACGACAGACATTTGTATTGGTCATATAGATGTTTGTCATGATCTGGGTGTTTGTGCTTGTGTATTGTGTATGTTTCCGAACTCCCGACATAAGAGAAAAAGCATCCTTGTTAGGTCTACCCATCACTAAAAATTGTAAAATAAAATAATTTTTAACAAAAAAAAAACCGACTTCAAAAAGGAAACTAAAAAGTGAAAAATAAATTTACTTAGTACAAAGTAATTCGTATTTTGATGTAGTTAATCAGAAATGATTAAATAAATATTTTATAATTTTGAAGTTGGTGCCAAGTAAATACTACAACAACCTGGCTACAATAACAAATACAAACAGCACACACACAACAAACAAGTACAAAAAATATTATTAGATATGTCAAAACAATAACAGAATAATATCAGTATTCAACTTAATAGTCAATGAAATAAATTATGAAAGAAAACTGAATACAACTTATGAGTAGATACTAGAGTAGTTATGGTTTTACTTGGCACCGACTTCAAAATTATAAAATATTTATTTAATCATTTCTGATTAACTACATCAAAATACGAATTACTTTGTACTAAGTAAATTTATTTTTCACTTTTTAGTTTCCTTTTTGAAGTCGGTTTTTTTTTGTTAAAAATTATTTTTGCTATTTGTTTTCTGTTTTCGGTCTCTGAATAAGTAGAAATAGGGCTCACTATATGGTTTCAATTTATTTTTTTATTTTTATTAATTAGTTATAGACAGAAACGAGTATACTCAAATATATGATCTCTGACACCTATTAGCAGCATCAGTGATTTATATGTATATCTATGCTAATATTAAAAAGATTAAAAATTAAGGTTTGTTTTTTATAGATAAATTCTAAAACTTCCTAACCAATTTTATTTCTTTTTGAAAATAGAATCCCACCAAAAACATTTTCATGTAAAATGTTGCCAAGACGAGATCATATGGCTCGCACTGTCAAAAAGTTATCAGATCTCATGTAGAGCCAAACTTCTAACTCTACACGCCCTAACTCTACAAGCCCTAACTTCACAAACTCTACACCTTAGTCAAAATATGTGGCTTGGCCGTTTCGCTACCGTCACGTGGGCGTAAGGTGAAAATTTTTTTCACTGTTTTTTACTTTTCTGTCATACAATAGTTCTATTAAAGAAAAAATAAAAAGAAGAAGAATAATTGATATACATATCATACAAATAAAAATAAAAAGAGAAAATATATTTATATAAATGAGACAGGAAAGTCGTCATCTACAACATCGGCAGCCGGTAGTAACGAAACGGCCAAGCCACATATTTTGACAAGGTGTAGAATTTGTGAAGTTAGGGCTTGTAGAGTTAGGGCGTGTAGAGTTAGAAGTTTGGCTCTACATGAGATCTGATAACTTTTTGACAGTGCGAGCCATATGATCTCGTCTTGGCAACATTTTACATGAAAATGTTTTTGGTGGGATTTCACTTCTTTTTGTAAGTTGCTTATGACAATATTATAGTTGCATTTTACCTCCGACACATTTTATACCATAAATATCATCCAATCTTCACCATATTCGGTTTAAGCACGCTGTTTTTGATTTTATGTTGAACTGATATGCAAACGGTGATCTCCGCCAAAACTTAAATACCAAAATTACAAAATGTAAATTTTCGACATAAACTAATAACCAATTTTTATTTTTTATGTATTTTATTATTATTATTAATAACAAGGAGTCCCTATATCAATTTTTAGACCTCTAGCATCAAAATTTGCGGAAGTCTCATACAAACTTCCATCCCCTAGTTTAAGGGGTTGGGGGGTAAAAGTTCCAAGTTTTAGAATTTTTTTGTTGTTTGTGTACTAATACTAGCTTACATACCAAATTTCAGCTTTCTGGGACTTCAGGAAGTACTCTAAGAATTTTGATGATCATCAGTGAGTGACGAAATCGGGGTTTTTTAGATATCAATAAAATCTAAAATATAAGAGCTATGCAATTGAAACTTTATATGTTTAATAAGTTCACTATTGACATCATATCCTCAGAATTTTGTTTATCTAGTATAATCCAAACCCAAGTTATGAGGGTTCAAAAAAACGACGAAGCACTTCGAGAAAAGATAGGTAGTGCTTTTCGTTTTTTTTTTTTTTTTTTTTTTTTTGGTTCGTCTTGGCGGGGGCACTACCGTGCCCCCAGATCATAAAAATCGTTTAGTACACGCGGGTGAGATAGTGAAAAATGGAAATGAAAAATGAAAATATTTATTTCGCCATAAAGTGGTTGGCAACACTTAACGAATGTCGAAAAGCCATGGTATCAAAAAATGAAAGAGAAGTAGTTTCTTCTGCTAAATTGAAAAAGTTTTTGATTTCGACGGCATACGACAACCGGTATGTCTGGCGCGAACTTGGAGAGGCCTATGTCCAGCAGTGGACTGCAATAGGCTGAACTGACTGACTGACCATCAATGTCCTTTGTAATCTCCATCCTTCATTAGAAATATAATATATCCTTCATTAGAATATCAAATTCATATTGGGGAAATCATTTGTGATGCTTCTATACAATTAAAAGGTATTTAACAAATTAAATAAATAAATGACTAAGCTACTTGGTAAATTACTCGGGTACCCGGTTCTCTCAATTGCCTTTATGAAACGCAATCAACTGTGTTTCACTGTTATAACTTAAAGCAATAAAATCAATCAATCAATGGAACGCAATTATACATACAACTATTAATGGAATAGGGTAGTTCACACTCACTGAGGCAGCCCTAGGCAAAATAAAGTGATTAATGACAGAAAAGTTCTAGCACACAATACCCGTATGTCAATGTAAATAGTTCGGAAATGTTCAAATTTTTTTTTTTTAATTTACTTTTAAATTCTTATCATCCTTTTAATTTTGCTTGAATTTAGCAATGATTGCTAATTCTTGAATGTGACATCATTTCCTGCTTTTAAATTTTTTACGTTTATAAATACTTTTCCTAGTTTTACAAATTAAAAGTCCTTTTCTTAATTGGCAGCTTGCCTTGGTGATAGTTGAGAAGTGCAAATTCAACCTCAGCTGTGGCCAAAATTTGCATACTTAATCATGTTTCATATTTCATTTTGCTATACAACCTTTATTGAGAAATTCAACAAAATTTCCATTTTACAATATCACTTCATATATTTTCTAATAACATTTTTAATCTAATATGTACCTACTCGTAATCTAACGATAACCATTAACGGTGATTACACTTTATCCAAAAAAAAAAAAAAAAAAACGTTAACAATTATTTGTCAAGTGGATTGTCAATATGTATAATATTGTAAAATTTCGAAATATTTTTTTTTTGTTGTTTATAACTAGATGTGCACCACCATATAAACGCCTGCAACGCCAGAAGTATCACAAACTATTGCCAACCTTACCTCCAATTCCCTCAGGACTTCTGGTCACCTTACTCATCAGAGGGACACAACACAGCTTAAAAACAGTGTTATTTAGCTGTGATCTTCTGTGAGGTCGAGGTACTTCCCCAGTCGGGCTGCTCCAGATTTTGAGCAGGAATTTTTTTCTGACCTCTGTTGGATATAGATAATATATGATATTTTGAACATATATAAAATATATGTTTTTGATATGATATTCAAAAATGTTTAGAATTCCTAATGTGTGGGTAACACAAAAATAAAATCGTACATATTAAAAATAGCATGGTGTCGTCTCCTGTCAAAGATTTTCATTGTAATATGAAACTTTGAATAGTTACGGGTCTCTGTAAAGAACTCACTATAGACGGCGCCACGGTTCGCTTAAACCGTAAATAAAAATCATCATATCAAAAATTTCGATCTAGCGAGTACATCGTTCCATAGCTTAATTGGCTAGAGCGGCGACACGGTCAGTCGGAGACGCGGGTTCGAACCCCGCTGGAGCGGTCAATTTTTGATATGATATTCAAAAATGTTTATATATAAAATATGATAAATTTGTAGTACTTTATAAAATAAAATAATATTTTACTGTCATTGTTGTAAGTTTGTGTATAAATATAGTATTTCGAAGTCCAATAACAGTTTCATAAAATCCTGCGAATAAGATTTTTAAACTGCACTAATACACTCGCGTGCAACTGAATCGACTCAAGCCGTATATTGGTATAAAAGTTCGATTTTTAGAAAAATGGCTTATCCGATTTTCTTGTTCTTTTTTTTGTTTGAAAGCCTAAGCTTTTCTCTTAAAAAATGTTATCCTAATGAGAAAAATCGGTTGAGTATTTATTGATAAAATTTAATTTGACAGAAATGCATAAAAAATGAAGAAAAATGAAAACAACAACATAATTAATAAAAAAATTATTTTTGATAGAAGTAAAGTAAATTAAAATTTTCAATACTTTGTATTGCCTCCCCTAGCTTTTATAATGGCTTGCATGCGATTTTTTATTGATTTTATCACTTTTTTCATAAAATCTTGAGGTATCGTATTCCATTCTTCCTCTAGCGTAGTTTTGAGCTCGAAGATGCTTGATGGAGCCGTATCTCTAGCTCGCACCCTCCGTTTGAGCTCATCCCATAAATGCTCAATGTAATTCAGATCAGGACTGAGGGCTGGCCACATCATCGTCCCAATTTGCACCTCTTGAAGAAACTGGCGAGTAACACTTGCTGTATGGCACCGAGCATTATCATGCATCAATAGAAAATCTTTTCCTATGTACCCTGCATAAGGTACAACATGATCGAGGAGAATGTTTTCCACGTACTTTTGAGCTGTTAGACCACCACTCCGACCACCACCAGGCACGAAAACAAGCTCGGTCTTCCCTTCATATGATATTCCATCCCACATCGTGACTGAACCACCGCCATATGATACTGTTTCAGCGAAATAGCATTGCGAGAACTGTTCCCCTGGACGCTTGTATACTCGGTCTCTTCTGTCATTGCCATGGAGACACATTCTGCTCTCATCAGTGAACAGGATGGAGCTCCATTACTCAATAGTCCAATTGAGGTGTTCACGAGCAAATTAAAGTCGGGCTTGACGGTGACCTGCGGTCAGTTTCGGGCCTCTGGCGGGCCGTTTAGGAGTTAAATTGGAATTCTTCAGCCGTCTTCTAATTGGCCACTGACTGACAGCCACTCCTCGAACCCTTCTGAGCTCCTGTTGCACATCAACGCCTGCGAGATAACGATTTCTCAACGAAGTTGAGACAATGAAGCGGTCGTCCGTCTCAGATGTGCTCCGGTGTCTATTGGTTTGTGGTCTCCGAACGAAGCTACCGTACTCTTGAAACCTTCTGTATACTCATGAAACAGCTGATTGGCTCATGTTAAGTTTAAGAGCGACTTGCCTTTGATTATGGCCCATTTGCAACAAACCTACAACTTGGACCGCTGCATCTGAGATATTGTCTATTAGATCGCGATTAAAATACTGGGAGCTTAAGGATATGTATACCTGTCAACGTTTGACGAGTGATTGATAAGAAATATGGGTCACGTGAGCTCTTATACATGATTTAGTCTCGCAACTCATGGGTACCGCAACGGGTAATTTCTGTAACGCTCATGTTTGATCGTATTTATTTAAAAAGTTTTTTCATTGTTTATTTGAAAATGGCTATATTTATGAAAAAAAATATATGTCTTTGGAATAAAAAAAACTTTTACGAAAATCGGATAAGCCATTTTCCGAAAAATCAAACTTATATACCAATATACGGCTTGAGTCGATTCAGTTGCACGCGAGTGTATTTCAGGTAGATAATTTTCTCGCCTAATAACAACATAATCGTGCCTTAACAATTGGGATAATTATTTATTAATTAACATTTAATAATAGCGGGGTGTAAGTAACGGTAACCCAGCTCTTGTAGGTCTAGTATATTGTTGTAAATAATGTTAGTAAAGTTTAATCTAAAATCAGCAATTTGATTATCCTATACTTAAAAATATAAGCTTTAAAATCACACCACACTTCATGTTCTTTAAAATGAGCTTCATTAAAATAAAAAATAGGCTTCAAAAAGCTCCTTTGAATCGTCACTTTAAAAATTAAAATTTTAATTATTTTTAAAAGTGAGCCTAGCAGGTTCTCAATGCAGATTCTGTAGAGAATGACTGGCAAAAAACTCCTCAGTTACGTTTTAAAAAACATATAAACTGTGTTTTTATACAAATTTGGTATAATATCTTAATATATATAAATCTCGTGTCACAATGTTTGTCCTCAATGGACTCCTAAACTAATTAACCGATTTTAATCAAATTTGCACACCGTATGCAGTTTGATCTAACTTGAAAGATAGGCTATATTTTATTTCGATATATACTCAAGTAAAAAAAAAATAAGGCGGTACGAAGTTCGCCAGGTCGGCTAGTATTGTATAAAATACAGCGTCACTAAGTCCACAGATCTTTATAATTATTATGATACACGGTTGTTTTAATTACGCTAAAACTTTATTAATAACACCATAGCCTAAAGTTACCAACCGACAGAGATGCGCCTCAAAAGCTTAATACATCTACACTCTACAGCTTATTAAAAATTAAAAGTTGAAAACGAGCAAGTGCAAATTAGAGCATGTTCCTGTCTGGGTTATAATTTACGTCTAAGTTTTCTGAGGTATATTTAATTTTTTCATATTACACTCAAATATTTTCGTATACTAGCTTGTGACTCTTGTTTAAAATTGTTAGAGTGTAATATCAGTTCTTCAACATAGTTACATACACACACAGATCTACATCTTGTTCTTATAATATAGAGGTACAGCACAGTAGGAAATATCTCGCTTAAGATCACAGCTAAACAACACTGCCCTTAATTAGTCTTCTGTTCCTGTGGTGAGTTCCTGGGGAGGGACTGCAGTAGAGTCGGCGACGACCTCCAGGTGTTGC
Source organism: Melitaea cinxia (assembly GCF_905220565.1). Classification (NCBI taxonomy): domain Eukaryota; kingdom Metazoa; phylum Arthropoda; class Insecta; order Lepidoptera; family Nymphalidae; genus Melitaea; species Melitaea cinxia. The sequence continues at coordinate 4,309,848 of NC_059399.1, forward strand.
AGGCGTCTACAGGTTACGGTATCTGCTTGCTATCTGGCGGACCGTATGCTCGTTTATTTTTATATCTTTCACTTTATAGTATAAAACAATGTAATATTTGTTTCGCAATATTGCAGCAATTTTTTTTTAGAAATCATTAGTTTTTTCAAACGAAAAATCATTTTGAAATCGAACTAATCCTTAAATTTTCTCAATCGTCTTCAAAAATAACTTTCTATGATCACACGATGAAAAAAAAAATTAACCAGTAAATAGCAATTTCTTACCGCTAACGATCATAAATTGAGTTCATATTTATTGATGGACAAATAACCGATGTTCACGTATTGCATTGTAAGGTATTCCATCCACTGAAATATTATATATATATTTCAGGTTAACAAATAATTGGTAAAATCTTTAATGATTCTTATTAAGACCATAAAATAATTTAGATAATACACGCTACCTCGGACAATTAAAATACACTAGTGGTCACCCATTGGTTGAAATTCAACCATAATTAATTTAAATTGTTAGTTTGAACATTATTTAGGTGCTGTTATCAAAGACTATACTTCTATTAATAATAAACAAAAGAGTATATATGCGTGTGTGTGTCAACTGTCAAGTACATGGTAGTGTGTGTAATATAAGATTTTAGATGAACATGGTGTGTGTAATATTTTTTTTAATAATTTATATTATATATTGTATTATATACTTTATTGCACTCAAAAAAATTCGCATAAGTGTTCGAAATTTTAGACTCCTCCATCCGCGCAATTTTTTTAATAAGAGGTACAAAGTTTTTGTTTTACGTAATAATATATAGATAACGTGGACGGGAAGTCCATTTAGAAGTCCTTTTGAAAAACTTAAGAAACCACAGACATAAATTTCTCGGGTTAAGCTTTAATCCTCCCTTTTAAGATCACTGTCAGGGACTGAATCCTAACTTAACTAGGCAGTCATATAACTTCCGATTTTAAGTCATTTATGTTCTAAATCGCCTGTAATATAAGCACAATAATGCGTGACATATCGACAAAAGGCATAAAGGCATGTTTATTTTTATCTATTTATAAAAATATCTTATTTTCTAGGTATCTTAACTTTCAGAGGAGAACAAGTTTTAATGATCTCAATCGTACCACGCATCAATAGTACACAACTCTCACTCGATATCAATGACAACTGGTGTATAAATTGGCCGCAAATCACGCAATTTGATTGATCTTGTGTATTTGCATTTTGTAGCACATGCATGTTCAATGCTCACTTGCATGCGGGTAAATGGCTGACATGTAACTAAGAGTGGGTAAACATTTAACGTGTAAATTCAATTAAAAATATGCTGTTAACAGTAGAGTAGCGATATAGCTTCAGCTTCGACCCTTGGAACGGAGAAAGTAGCCTATGCCCAGCAGTTTGATGTTACAGTCTGAATTAAAACCTCCAGTGTGAAATTTTGTTTTGAAGTATGACGAAGTAAAACTAGTCGTTGTTTATGCTGCAATATATTGACATGTGGTGCAGTTTCATTCGTTATTTATCTATAAATGGACGGATGTTGTATATCTTGTGCTGCATCGGGAAATTCGTAATGCAGTATAACAATAGTTACATATCATTGATCAGAATTATTTCTTGACAAAATATGTGATTGCAAATTAAATTAAGATTTAATTCAGATCGAAATTATTAAATTAAGTAAAAACAAAAACGAGTGATAATCACACAACAGCTGTACGAAAATCCATTTGGATATCCATTAGACAGTGAATAGTTTGATTGCAATGATTTCATAAATATCTATTTATAAGAATACTAAACGTGTGTATTTCTTAATATTTCAAACTGTTTCAAGTATGATCATAGAATTTACTCTATTGTTTGTTTAACTCGTTAAATGTTAATGAGATAAATGTGTTATGTAATTTTTCTTTTTGATAAAATCTTATGACTTTTTTTGATGTGTGGCTACGGCAGTTAGAATATAGCCACCCCTATAGCTTTTTTCTCTAAAAAAATACTAAATACTCTATATAAAAAGTTCAATTTAGAAACTAACAACTAATATTCAATTTTATATATTTCATAGAACAGTGTCTTTCATACGAGTATTTTATGCATCATGCTTTAATAATGTCAATTAGTGAGTCTATCCTGTAATCTATACGAATAAATAAAATTGGTATGTTATATTAAAATAACTACTTTTTACTAAATTCATACACGGTACATATAACAAAATTACATTTTTACAATTTTTGTCTGTCTGTCTGTCTGCTTTTTCCAGCTAATCAGTGAAACGGCTGGACCGATTTTGACGGGACTTTCACTGGCAGATAGCTGATATAATAAGGAGTAACTTAGACTACTTTTATTTTAGAAAATTATTTATTTTATAGCTCTGTGAACTGAACAATAACTTTTTTGTTAAATTCCACGCGGACGAAGTCACGGACATAGCTAGTTATGTATAAGAACAGAGAAAAAGTACTTTAATCTTATAAATAAATAATCAAGTAATATTAAATTAAAGTACATTATTCGAAATATAGCTTCTGCTTTAAAAACTTCCTTAAGCAATTAAATTTAGAAAAAAAAAATACCCAAGGAAAAGTTTAAAATTGTTCGTTGGACAGATCCTACTTGACATTTATGTAAATTTTAGAAACTTGGTATCTAACCATTAGGGGACTTAAGAAACTCATTGTAGAATAAATTGAATGGACAGAAGTTTCGCAATGTAGTCAAGAAAGTAAAAAAGTTGTATTGTTAATCTGAATTTGATGACGACAAATGATCTGCGATTGTCATAAAGACGCCTATGGGACTTTGGGCTTTGGGACTTTGGGCTTTGGGACTTGATTCGGGATTTTCTTAACTTCAATCGGCAAAATTGTACAAAAAATATTTTCTTTCAACTCAACTCTTTTCAAAAGTTACTTTATAGACGTAAACATATAGTGATAAAAACTTGTTTTAATTTGTCGCAACCCGCAGCTATTTTATATATTCAAAAGTCTTGTCATGTTAAAAGTTTATTTATGTGAGTCATTATAATTATATGTATAATAAATACCTATAGTATAAGTGCAATTACGCTCGTTTAGCGGTAGCGGAAACCCGGTTTTATTTCAAAACTCTCAACGCTGTAGGTTAATGCGGTCACGTAGCCGCCGGCGGTTACGGAAAGGCACGCGAACTTAGCGGAAAAGAATTGGAAGTCGAGCAGTTATTTACGAAAAATTTCGATCTTTAGTTAAGTTTGTAACATCACCATTAACATGCATTAGAACACATTATATTAAGCTACTTCACAAAAGATTAATTTATGGATAAATGGTATTCCGGAAGCGATGCGAAAACCCTCTAAGATTACTGAAAATCTGAAAATCGGTCTCGCAAGGTATCGATATGGTATGGTATGGTGGCTTAGCGAGCTTAACTCACACCCGGGGCAAAATACCTTTTTAGCCCCCCCCCCCCCCCCATTCGAAAACCATATAATATGTCCAGCAATGTTTTGTTTTGCGGACCATATGGCGCCCCCTTGTGAATAGCGCCCCCCTCCGCGCCCCGCCGGCGCCCCTTTGTGAGTAGCCACACTCGTCACTAATAAACGCGAAGTAATAATAATAATAATATATTCTTTATTGTACACCAAAATATAAACAAACAGTAGTAATTACAAAAAAAAAGATGTACAAAAAAAGAAGTACAAGCATTGATTATTTTTTATCCTTGTCTACATCTTATAGACTGGATTCTGGTTCTATAGCAATATAAAATAACCCGGGCTTGACTAATGTAAAATGTAACTGATGAAGATCCAATTAAATACCGATAAAGATATTACTAGTAAAATATATAATTATTATGGAGGTAAATGTATTTTCAACATCATCATCATCATTACAGCCTACTGCAGTCCACTGCTGGACATAGGCCTTCACAAGTTCGTGCCAAAAATGGTGTGAACTTATGCGCCGCCTGCCCAGCGTGGTGACTATGGGCAACACACATAAATATATTTTTAACACTACCAAATCCCGTCTTCACTTCAGGGAGTAGACTTCCGAAAAATCCCCATAAGAGGCCTTCATGATACGTCGTAAAACATCACTACGAGAGCGGATGCTTAAACTAAGTGTCGCCTTGAAAGACTCTTGTAAGATAAAATAAAATTTTAAGGGTCTCCTCAATTTTCGCCGCTTTTCTCTTTTGATAAAAATAATACAAAGACCTTTACGATATTTATATTCTTAATAAGGAATGTCGATTGCCTTTTTGATATTAGGCGAATATTATAGGACACTTAAATGTCTAAAAATTGCTAGAAATAGCATTTAATTCTATTAATCGATACTTCTGTGCTAACTGGTTTTCGTTATATTAGCATGTATAAAAACAAAATATATATAAATATATTAGTTTCAGATAAATATAGGTTATAATGAATTATACCTGTCCTGTTTAAGTGACTAAGCTCACGCTCTGCAATTGTCGTGTTAAATTTAGAAGCAAGAAACACAATTAACGTACGAACCTGACCTTTTAGTTAAAAATACATTGTATAAACATGTATAACTAAGTATAGACTTACAACAACACGTTATCTACATGTGCACAAAGATTCCTGAGACAGCTAGTCTAATATGAAGTCGCACAAAATTAAAAATGTTAAATATGAATAAAGCGTTTTTGCTGTCGTCAAAAATGAATATTATTATCAGAAAGGAATCTCGAGGGCAATAACCGTTTCAGCACAGAAAAAAATACATTTTATGAATACGAGGTCGAGGTAATATATTTTGGTAGAAAGTTTATTAGCAAAAATCTGTAATACATATATTCTTATTTTTTTACATATTTTATAATGAAATAGACCAACTGTTAAAAAAATCGAAACAACAATTGTATATGTCAATGTACTGGTTTACTGGGAGGATTAGGGCATAGGTCCCTGCGAAATGATATACCTCGGACTTACGGATTAGCATGTCTCAGAAATCCTCTTGAAAACTGTAAAATAAAATTATTTTCGATTTTCTTTTAAATTCACACGTTCTATTATTAATTGTGAAAGCTTAGTTCAATATTTTATTTTAATGTCTTTATACCATTGTATTTATATAAACTTTTAAAATATTTTAATATTTTATGTTCAATATTACGACAAAAACTTACTGTTCTAGACATAACAAACCATAAAGGGTTATCAACTATGTACGAGTATATTTATGAGTCTGTCTATTGATGAAGATTGTTCTCATTGGAAAATAAATATCCAAATCGGTACTAGCATATATAAATAAATAAAAAAAGGCACTCTTAATGATTACGCAAGGAAATTACTATTCCAAGTTCTAAATTATTTCCGTTTAGTGATTGACATATTTACTTCTTTATTAAAATAAATTAAAAAAACGAAAGCTACAACCATCAAAGAAAATATAAAGAACGACATAGAAATAAGTCATATTTCGATACACTTATTTATCTACAACAATAAAGTGATTCCAATAAAAATACAATGGTTATGATATCAAAGTAATCTAATACAAAGAACTGGTTATGAATTATTTGTAACTTATTAGATTATAAAAGCTTATATAGGAATTATAACCCTTTAAAAAGAGAACATTTTTAAAAAAATAAAAAAATCTTTTCTTTTAAAGCTAGAGCGTTACATCATAAATAAGTATTGTTCAACGGTTGTTCTTGATAAATCATGCTATGATTCGTTTATGAAGAGGAAGACTTCTTTATATTTAGATTGTCTAAAAATTTAAAATGAAAAGAAATAATCAAATATATCCATGTATATTTTAACTAGCTGTGCCTATCGGATTCACACGCGTAATTTTAAATCCTGTCTGAATGTCAGGAAAAAAGTTGACTATACATATGTTACTTTGGATCTGCTGCTATCTACGTACTAAGTTTCATTTCAATCAGTTCCGTAGTTTTTTTTTTTTTTTTTGTAAAGGAGTATAAATATCCATCTATATATCCTCACAAATTTTCGCATTTATTACATTAGTTAGGCTACGTGATGTTTATACGTGTTCGATTTGACCAGACAATAAATTTTGGAATCGACTGCATTTTAAAACGAATTAAAAGTGGTTAAATATACGTTCAGTAAAATACAACAATTGATTGTTTTAACTGTATACATTAATATAGATAATATTTTAAAATGAGAATATTTTAAATAATAAATATTTATTTCAGTCAGTCAGTCAGTCAGTCAGTCAGTCATGGACATATGTCCAGTGGACTGCAATAGGCTGAATGGCCTATATACGCCTCCCCAAGTTCGCGCCAGATATCCCAGTTTTCCACAATCCTCATCCAGCCTACACCAGCAATCTTACGTAGATCGACGGGACCACCGATCGGGCCGGAGGACGTCCCACACTGCGTTTGGCAAGACGCGGTCTTCACTCAAGGACACGTCTGCACCAATTAGCCATCGGTCCTGGGACACAGATGACCAGCCTACTGCCACTTCAACTTGCTAATTTTATGGGCTATGTCGGTTACTTTCGTTCTCAAACGTTTCTAATCTTATCTTTGAGAGAAACCCCAAGCACAGCCCGTTCCATTGCACGTTGAGCGACTTTAAACTTGTGGGCCAGTCCCTTCGTCAGTGTCCACGTCAATAGTATTTATTTAATTTTTATTTACTAATATTTCATGGTACACAGCTAATACATTTTTAATCATACTCTAAAGAAAGTAATCAGTTTCTTTATTTTATTTTACAGGAAGCCGCTAATATTTAACACTATAATAAATTATTATTTTATATTGCAATTATAAACTAACTACCCTATGTAGTACAATGGACGGACTTATAACTAATTATCTAGAAGAATAATTTTCTTAAAAAATAAACATTAGAGAGACATTTATAATGTCGCCCCAATAAATTTAAGATGGGTAAACTTATTTTATGAATAGAATATTAATGTGCATTTTTGATGAAATGCTTCATTTCTGGAAGATCGTAAAAAGCGAATAAAATATTTTCATCACGAAGTCATTTAAAAGCATATTGAGCGAAGCTTACGAACGGAATCTGTGATTTGCATACAAGGAAGTGCAGGCATTTGAAATCGTATATGAAAAAAAAAAGTTATTAAGCGTACGAGATACATTTTACACATTATTTTACGTTTTGGTTAAAATTGATATGTATAAATTGCGAAAATATATGTATATATTAATATATAAAGTAAAAAAAGTTTTTTTATGAAACGATTGAATTATTATTTTTTTAAACTATCGAATTTAACTGACTTTTTATTGAGCCTTCTAAGGCTAACATTGTCAGCTTGGTTTAAAAAAATGCTTTTGTTAAAAGGCTAGTTTAATGTTAGTTTATAGGCTATAATAGATCATGCAAAGTCAAGTAGGAAATGAGTAGAAGCTTTGTGTAGATGACACCACGTTTCTGCGATTACTTTTAAATTTAATATTTATATTAAGTCCGTCCAAAAGGTATTTTATTAATTAATATATAAAGGTATTTTATTTTTTAATATTAAGAAAAAAATCCACTCAAAGTGCGTTTGAATAACAAATTCAGTTGCGAGACAAAGCAACGCCTATGTTCTTTTTTTTTAAGATAAGAGATCATTTGGCAGAATGCCAAGTGATATTTTTTTGTTTTGAAAACGACAAATTTAACTCAGTCTATGTTTTTCTTTCATCCTACACGACAGTAGTGAAATCGACCGTACTGTAATAGTAACAAAACTGCAGCCGACAAATTGGGTTGTGGGATTAAATGTTTTTTGACAATTAACATTTCAAATTATCTCCTAAATACTAATCTGTACAAATGTAAACTTTATGGGATATCATAGTGATTCGCCTTTTGGTATTTTATATAGTTTCATAGAACGTATAAGTTCCATAATTTCATATCACCTTGAATAACACACACACTTAACGAGCCATCTTTATATTCATACCAGGTCATTTCCGGCCCCGAAACACGGGATTTACATCCTACTAGGTCCGGTGACTGTAAATTGTTCATTATTTATTTTTTACTACATATTACACAAAATTCATCCAAGCAACCCATATTAATTATCTGAATAAGCAGTAACAAAATGTTATAAAGTTAACCAAAACAAATTAATTAAAATTAGGGTTTATATATATATATGCTGTTGTGAAGTAAATTTCGTAAAAACAAACAAAACAAAATGAAAAATACTGTAAACAAATTAAAAGTAAAGAATGATTATGTAATTAAAATATTAAAGCACAAACATACAATTAAATTTAAAAATTATGTTGTGGTGGTATATTGATAAAAAAGAGGTCGAATTAGAAGCGTATAAAATTAAAAAAAAAAAAGAAACTAGACTGGTCTAGATAACTATAAAATTTACACGAGGCCTAGCAGGAAATATCTTGTTCAAAATTTGAACACGACTGATGCAGTAGCTCAACCTTACCAAAGACAACAAGCAAATACTACTCCCAACTAGTATTGTAATCTTGTCGTGAGTAAAGTATCCAGCTCTCCTGGGGAAGCGTTGTGTCGATCGGCTACGTGCATTACACGTCCCTGATTTTGCAGGTGCTTATAGGTAAGCTTGTTTACCACAAAAAAAGTATAAATTGTAAAGAGACCTATTCACAAGATGTTTTAGGTTGAATCAAAGTTAGGATTGCACAGGCAGGTATTACAATTTTTAAGGTTTCAAACTTTAACTTTTACACTAGTTTAAAGATCTGGTATCAAATCATCAAACACAATATCCAATTTTCTACTAATCTCGTAATCAACGATAAACCCTGTGACATTTTGATCGAACTTGTGATTAGTTTGTCCAATACATATTCTGATAAGCTCCGTGTTTACAGTGTTGACAGAATGGCAGTTATAGATTCCCACGTTTAAGTACATAGCGACATTGTTTGCGATCAGTAATTAATATTAACGATAACTGGCAATGATAATTTACTTTCGAATAAATACAGACAATATATAATATGTATTTCAGTTGTTCATAAATATTTACTTTATTATATCATGCATGTGCGTGTGTATAATTCCGAGATTCACAAGTTTAGTTTTACTAGTGGTCGCCCAGTGGTCGAAATTCGGCCATGATTAATTTATTTTAAATTATAAATTTGTAAATTATTAAGGTTCTATTGACAGAGAGAATTATTAAGGTTCTATTACTTCTATAATAATAAACAAAGAAATATATATGCGTGTGTGTCAAATACACGCATGTGTAATGTATTTTATATTGATTTATTGTATTTTTTGTGCATAATTTGAAGAAAAAAAATTGCATTCAGCACTTCTTCTCTACATAAACTAAAAGTTTTTGAAATTTCATACTCCTTCGTCCGCGCACTTTCGTAAAAAGGGGGACAAAGTTTTTGGGTCACGTATTAATATACCTATAATATGTAGATAACCCACATTACATATTGAATTTGAATGTCATGAAAATAAGTAAATAAAACAGAGTGGTTTCGAGGTTCAATGAGCCTAAGTACAGGGTCCCCATACGATAAGATTTGAAAAATAAATTGAAACCTTGTAAAAAGTCGGATATTTTGTATACTAGTACAAACAAAATTAAATAAACACGTAATTATTTAGAAGACAAGCTTTCAATAGTAGACGACCATTTACACTTTTTTTTTTGAGACAGCTTTCAGAAAAGCTCTTTTTAACAGCCCTACTTGGATGGAACATAGATACGTGACTGAGGAGCTCAACTCAAAGAGTACTCCCTCTAGGATTGACCTTTCGTTAACAATCATCATCAAAACAATAAAAATACTCAAGGGAATCAGATTCTTTCAGAAAAACACAAAATTAATGTAATATTCTTACTATTACATATACTACGTATAGAAAAATGTATCTCATCATAAATCAGAATAATATAAAATACGGATAGTTGGTTTTGCGTATGCGTGGATCAATACAGAATAACGATTAGCAATAAATTTATTAAATATATTTTTAAAAAATTCAGATAATCATCGTCAGTATCGGACCGAGTCCTGTCTTTACTAGGCAGTCACATTAGTACCGATCTAAATCTAGTTATGTAATTAATCTCCAGAAGGATAAGCGCAATGCATGGAATTTGAACATGAAACACAATTAAGAACCAATTGATGTTGTTTACCTAATAATGAAAATATTTGCTCGCAAACGAAAAAAAAGTAACTTCCATTTACATTTACAACTAATACAATGTAGGTAGTCGAAAAAATAATCAATTAAATACGCATTATAAAGTATAACTCGAAAGTATAAGTCAGAGCAGTCGGGACCACACTACAAACACCAGCTTCCAAATTTTAAGAAGATTCATTAAAATCGGTACACCAAGTTAAAAAAAAATACACTTATAATCTCCTTTCTTACCTAGGGTTGTCTAGAAGAGATTGCTTTAAGCAATAAGACCGCCTTTGCATGCTGTCAGTATAACTACCTTTTGTTACATTTTATTTTTGTACTACTGTTTTTTTTTCCTTTTTTTACTATGTAAGAGTGTTTGACTATATTTATGAAAGAATGTAATAAATAAAATAAATTTTTAATAATTGTATTTGCTGGCAAACGAAAAATATCGACTTCAATTACATCGACAAGTAATACAACGTAAGATACCCCTCGATTTCTCTGGGATCCCATAAACAGATCCTGGTTTCCTTATCATGGTACCACACCTGGGATTATCCACTTTCCAACAAAAATGAATTATCAAAATCAGTTCATAAACGACGAAGTTATCCTCGAACATACAGAATATATATATGTATACGGTCGAATTGAGTAACCTCCTCCTTTTTTGAAGTCGGTTAAAAATACGCACGCGTTGAGAACTTCCTCATTTTTTTAAGTCGATTAAAAAAATCCGCACCAGTAAAGCCACGAGCACTCTAATAAATAAGATTTCCTAATGCTTTCCGTGATTATCTCGTGAAGACGATGCCTTACACCTTAATGGCATATTTACACGGCCTAAAACATTCCAACGTAGAATGAAGATGTTGCACGTACTATTATTTATTGCTTTCACGCTCAATAATTCATCTACAGATGATTAAGTTGCTAAATAAATACTATTGGTGGTAGGGCATTATATTATTTAGTCTAGAAACTTGAAATTAAAAAACGGTTGATAATCCTTCAAAGGCATTCGATTAAGAATTATTTAAATTATACATACATGTACAATTATATTGTGTTGCTCTAAAAAATAAAAAAATAGTACAATAATAATTACAGTTTGCTTGTGTAAAGGCGGATTTATCTCTAGAAGTGGTCTTTTTCAGCCAATTTGTGGTAGTGAGAATTGGAGCCATAAAGTAGGTTAAAAACGGACAACAGTATCCTAATAAATAGTACTTAACATAAAACGAAACAGGCACGACAAAGAGGTTTCTTTTTAATTTTAAAGTACATTTTTTTAACGTTATATTTTTTACCGATCAATGACTTTTTAAAATAAGTTTTGAAACTGAAAAATACGTGTCAGTATTTTGCTTTCTATATCAAAGCTGAAAGGGAAGACTATCTGCAGTTTGATGTATATTCAGACGTACCAAGCTACGCAAACAATAGACTTACGAGTAACATAACACAATCCTGGAACATGAGACCTACACGCTGTGATATATATGTTGCAGTCAAAACTCTTAACCAGTCAAAAGCACTATTGACTAGCAAAATCAGTCAGAAGTACTTTTGACTGTTTGCTTTAGTCAATAATACTTTTGACTAAAATAACAGTTAAAAGTACTTTTGCCCAATGGAGCTGGTTAAAAGTATTTTTGACTAAATGATTCCGTCAAAAGTACTTTTGACTGGTTGTATCAGTCAAAACTCTTAAAAATTTAAGGTGGTCGATAAAAATAACGACAAACGCACATATAAACTTTTATATTACTCATTATTATTATCATCAGGTGAAATAGCGGTCAAACGCAAGCCTATTATTGTATAAAAAAATAGTAGAGAACGTGCTGATATTAGAACAAAAATGAGTGACTACGAAAAGAAAGAAGGCTTTTTGCAAAGAATTTTAGCGATGGAAGATATGAAACATAGTCATTTCAATGTGATGACAAAAGAAAAATTTAAAAAATTTGCAATGGATGTGGGAGACGCGAAATTTAATGAAAAGGAAACACCATTACAGTACAGTAGACTACAATGCTTAAACACATTGAAGTTTGTGGTATAAAAAAATTAGTTACAAACACAGAACCTGTCAAATATGTTTGCCGGCTGAGGAAATCTACGACATTATTGATGCTGCTCATATTTCTATAGGGCATGGTGGTCGCGATAGACTTAAGAATGAAACGGTAAAAAAGTACGCTAATATTACAAAAGAAATGATTAATATATATTTATCAATGTGCAAAGTATGCCAAAGGAAGAAAAGCAAGAAAAGGATGGGTTAGGTTTAGGAAACCGATCCTGCACACTGAAATGAACAGCCGCTGCCAAGTCGATCTGATTGACATGCAGTCGCAAGAAGATCATGGGCATAAATTTATTATGGTTTATCAGGATCATTTGACTAAATTTATTCACATCTAACGAGTTAATAGTGCTTTTGACTGACGCTTTTTTGCAGTTAAAAATACTTTTGACGGAGAGCGTCAGTCAAAAGTATTTTTAACCGCGAATTTGTAGTCAAAAGTACTAATAACCAATAATTTTCAGTCAAAACCACTTTTGACCAACTTCTCCAGTCAAAAGTACTTTTGACTGATTTCGCTAGTCAATAGTACTTTTGACTGGTTAAGAGTTCTGACTGTAACATATACTCTTACGTAGTCACAGTATAGCCTCATGTATATAGAACAGTTTAATTTAATCTACGATTTATTTACTAAGACTTATTAAAAAAAAGACTTCTTATAATAAAAAAATAAGAAAACTTTAAATAAAATGAAAAATGGTCTTAATTATATTTAAAGCTTATATTGAAGCTATCCACTCCCGGTTTCACCCGAGTATTACACAATCTAGGCTGTTTCTTTTTCAGCCATTAAAATATAGTTATAGTGATAACGTAGCATTCTTGTAGTGAAAGAATTTTTAAAACCAGTAAAATAAATAAATAAAAAACTCTCCTCTTTATAGGTATCATAATAATAGATACAAAAAAAATAACAATCTAAAAAAATTAGAAATAACGCCTAATTATTTTTACACGACTAAAGATTTGAAAAATGGCCTGTTAAAACGTTAGGAACAGATTTTATTGAAAAGATTTACGTTAGATTAGCCTTGAAATAAACAGCGTATTAAGGAAAAAAGTTCAAACTGTTAACAAGAAGCAAAAATTAAGCCTATTTATTTATGATTTTCCTTTTCGATGTTGATTTAAAAAAAGATATGTTAACGAAATATTAAAAAAGAACATTATTTTCTTAAAAAGTTAAAAATAAAATTTTATAACTCAAAATATTCATGTTTTTTTTTTATATTTCTATAAAATTCAAAGTAGTCAGTGGAGCGAAATAAATAAACTTTTATAAGGAGTCCTAAAGTGTTGATTGAGTTCTATTTTAAAAATAATTTACATGTAACACTTTTTGCTCGTCTAACCGGCTTGTAGGAGCATCATATTTAAAAGTTACGTGTTTTTTACGCGATATAAAACTTTTAAAAACCTTTATAGAAAGTATTTTATAATTCAAAAATAATTTATAGTTAAGAAATAGTTAAAAAAAGGAATGATGACCTCATTAGGTATATAAGTTCAACATAAATATACTACTTCTTCTAGATATAACTAACGTTATCTAAAAGTACATTTACTTTTTTTATGGCCTTTTTATAAATTAAAAATGTACATATATTTTGAAATTTAACAATATTATACATATTTAGAATTTAAACTTAAGACCTAAATAATTAATATCTTATTTTTATTCTTCAGTTTTCAAATTATCACATTTAGAAAGGTTCATTTCCACTTTAACATTTACCTCCTAATTGAAATTTCACAAACGTGATAAACCTTTTAATAAAACCGCCTTCGAAAGAATTTCATTTCACTCAGTGGTATTTTAGGCTAGGGCAGTTCTAACTGCTAAAGGACTCACGTAAATCTTGTCACGATTTAACGTGATAATTTTAACCTCGTTAATCATGGCATGTAGTGTCGATATATGCAAATTCTAATGGAACAGCACAATAGCTTGGCTTAATGCCTGGCTAAATAATATTCTCTATCAACTAGTCTTAAACAAGGGACGACAGCAAGTAAATTAAAATCTTAAAATTAAAAAGCAAAACGAAGTAAATAAATAATAAAGGAACATTATATGAAACAGACCAATAATATACGCCTACATAAACAAACAAAATATATGTATATTAAACACATTAAGTACCATTTTTCTGCGATTGTGCGATTGCATTAAACCTTAAGTGTATTCGTAGCATTACAGTAAAAATAATGTCATATAAGAAATCTTCTGTCTTTTATTGAAACATATACCGCAAGTTATAAGAGATTTTTTTAAAAACTACAGCATTGTACACATTATAAACCTATACGACATCTAAACAACCCGCGGAGCGATTATGTAAAATCAGCAATTTGCGAAAATATTGCAGATTTTTTTTAACAAAAACTAAAAAGACAAAACAATATTAAATAAACATCCGTAGATAGATGGACAAAATAACAATAATAACGCTTACATTTAAGTTACATAAAATACATTATTTTAATATCATATCAAAAATCGACCGTTCCAACGGGGATCGAACATGCATCTCCGACTGACCGTGTCGTGTATAAAAGCTTTGAATACTTACGGGTTTCTGTAAAGAACTCGCTAAAGACGGCACCACGGTCGCTTAGACCGAATATAAAATCATCATATCAAAAATTTCGATCTAGCGAGTACATCGTTCCATAGCTTGATTGGCTAGAGCACTGACACTGTCAATCGGACATGCAGGTTCGATCGCCGCTGGAATGGTCGATTTTTGATATGATATTAAAAAATGTTTAGAATTTCCTAATGTGTGGGTAACACAAAAATAAAATCGTACAAATTACATAAAAGACATTTAAAAACTAACAAAAACTCTAAATAAAAATACGGTCGTTTAGAATACACAGAGAAAATGCAATCTTCAACAGCGGTAGCAATGATATAGTTACCTATTCACATGGTAAGTGCATAAATCCAATAGATAAGAACGTGTCCGTCGGAAGGAAATCGATGCAATCGTATAAGACCATACAGCACCTTCTATAAACGTGAATCGAACGAAGAACGTGAAGTTTCGATTTATATTTAGCAACTATATCCATATGCTACTAAACTTAATTTAAAAAAACACATAAAGTAAAAAAATGAAAACCAACAAAGGCCGCAATATTGACCGCTGCGCTTGTATCTATTATCTATCTACAAAGGGTATATTCGCCGAAGTCTGGTTCTTTGTTACATCGGCGAAATTAGCTTTTACGTGCAATTTTGAAATCGTTACTTTATAACTGGCTTGTTCCATATAAAATGACCGCCAATTCCGGTTGAGGTTTTAACCGGAACAGCAAGATTCGTGTTTTGCTTTTTAACTATTAGCTTCTCATTTATCTACTAACATAATAAAGCTAATGCTAGTTACATATATTAACCCCCGACGCAACAAGAGGGTTGATGAGATAAGTTTAACGTGTCTACTATCTGTGCATCTGTCTGTGGTATCGTAGCTCCCAAACGGATGAACCGATTTTCGTTTAGTTTTTTTTGTGTCATAGATAATTTTACCCTGAGTGTTCTTAGCCATGTTTCATGAAAATCTGTTCAGCCGTTTAAAGATGATCAGCTCTTTTCTAGTTGATTAGAGGATCTGACTAACTTCCTCATGTCCGATTGATTCGAAATTTTGTACTGTGTTACTTCAATGATATTGAAAGTATAGGTAATCATGACCTGGTCAGTTTGTTAATTTTTAAAGTTTATTTTTTGTGTCGAGGGGGTTTTTAAATTTTTAAATTTTACTTTTATAAAATCTTTGAAACTAGTAGTTGCAAAATAACTTTATAATTTATATCATTAGATACCTTGTTTATTAAAAAAAAAATAGGCTTTAAAAGATAACGATAACTTATAACAGCAGTAAATAATCACATAAAGTGTTGAAATGTAACTTGGATGAAACATAGATGATAGTCTCGATAAATGTAAAAAAATAATACTAAGTGACCATTATTATAGTGAAGAGATTTGGCGGTCTCTCCTCATCAAAATCAATGCAATGATAGATTCATATTAATTACTTCACTAAATATATTTCAATTTACTTCTCTGAGTCTAGTCAATTTATTTAAAATTAATTACATAAAACAATGTACTGAATAACTTAACAAATCTCAGAGAATAACTTAATCTTAGCGACAAGGAGACGAAATACTTTGACTCAGACTTCCTGTAGTAGACAAACGACTCGCGATTTAGATGATTAACCTTTTCCTTTAGAGACTGCTACTGCTATTTGTGAGGGTATTGTTTATAAAGCAATAAATGTAAGGGTATGAGAACGGCGGAAAAAGGCGGAACTTACAAGATTAATTAAGACGACAAATGGTTATAATTAATCTTGTGAGTTATGTTTGCTTACATTTTTATTACTTGCTTCTGTATTAATATAGTTAATGGATAGTTTATTCTGTGTCCCTAAATACGTGTATATTATTAAATTATTAAATTAATTTAAATTATTAAATTTTTATTGGTTGATAATATATTTTTATTTAGGTTCAGGTCCGATTCTATACATTGGAAGTACTTACCCTCAGTAGTGATTAAAAATAACATAGAACCTGGTATGCATATAAATCTTTGCAACTGGCGTAGCGTACATACTACATAATCGGAGACAGCTAGCTAGCTACTAATAAAATGACTCCTAAATCTGATCTGGTGTAGTGGTGCGAGTAGTCGCCTAAAACATCGACGGTTTGCGGGTTCGATTTCTGCTCGAGATGAATATTTGTATTTGTAGATATTTTTTTTCCGTTATCGATGTCTGTCCTTGTGGGTCTCACTAACGTGCCTCGTAGAGAGAAGCTGTCGGTGTTATCAAAAATACCTGATATCGTTACTCATAGTAGGGACATATCCGCCAACCCACAGCTGAGTAGCGCGGCGGATTAAGCTCCAATCCTTCTCCTACATGAAGAAACAGCCAGCAGTGGGATGTTACAGGCTGAATACGAATATTTTTATTCTAGTTCCATCACATTTTATAAACGCGTAGTAGATGAAACTTAATGTTAATACAGTTTTTGCATTCAAATATTAATTAATTTTAGTTAAATATGAGATAAAATAATGTAGTAGAAAATAGATTGTCCTTTTTTATATTACTTGTTGCCATTTTTTACAGATACTTAGAAACAACATCAAAAGAAACTAAATATAACGAGATTGCTTCAATGGAGCGCAAAACTTTCTACTGCATGAATACCTTTTGAACTTGAAATTTCGCATACAAGGAATTCCCGCTTCAAGTAACAATCTGTAAATGTATATTCACACTGAATCCCGTATGAATAGTGACGGCAAAGAGTTTTGCAAAACAAATTTGAACTAACAAGAGATTTTGTACACAAATCCTAGCCGAAAAATATTTTGCTAGCGGCAGAAAGTGTAACCCAAAACGTTGATAAAAGATTGCTCACAAAATAGAAATTTACATATATTCATTAAAATTGTGGTTATATTTAATTAAAAAAAATCATATATTTCTTACACCTTAATACCTAACATTTTCTGATTATATTTTCACAGAAGTTTTTTAATCCAGACTAGATCTGTTTTGATTTTTCCACAGACCTTATTAAAGGTCTATGGAAAGGAACTATGTCGCAACAACCAATTAGCGAATTACGGTAGCTATCTCTTGTAAATTGATTGCAACATTTAAGATCACAAAAATAAACAAAAATATCACTAAAATTATTCAAAAACGGGATATGTACAATGCTTTTATTTTCGTTTTGCGGAGCTCGATATTTCGACATTAATATATATATTTACTATATGTATAGTTGCTATTAAAATATAAAAAATAGCAACTTATACATACACTTTCTATTTATTATTATTATTAACGTTGTAATATTCTCGAATCAAGTAATAATTAGCTTGCAAACAAATATTAGTAATAAGAAAGCGATAAGAGGAAGAAATATTCGAAAGAAAATGTTTTCTTTTTTCAAAACCGGCGTTGAAGTTCGACGTCGAGGCTCCAATTAGCTGAACTAGACAAGGAGCATTGAGAACGATTTCATTACCAATTATGTTAAAAATATTTAAAATAGATGCTGATTTTTTAAAATAAAAATGATTGTATAAAAGTGTACATGGTAGTGTGTGTAATATATTTTTTTAATTGATCCCTACCACAATCAAGGTATTTATTTTCAAATTAAAGTACTAAAAACTATATGAAAAACAACAAATCCGTAACAATATTTGCTCGGTCACTACTTACTACTGACCGACAAACGGTAACCAGAATTAATCATTTATGATGCTTAGTTTTTAACAGTATCATAACCGTTGATTACGTTGTCTCTTTCACACATAACGATTTATCATATGAAGAAAAGAAATAGCATATACGGAAGGCGTCTTCGCGGATTTCTGAAGCGAAACAAGTGCAATCTTTCACTAAATTAAATTTAACGCATTACCTACTTTGTTTTAACGTGGAATAACTAGGACGGGTGTTTTTTACAAGTGTATTATTTAAAGCCAAAACACATAGTACTATAAATGATGTACTTTAATTATTGAATCAACAATTATTATTCCTTTGAGATTAGTTATTTTGGTGTCACAGGTTTTAGATAGTTAAAGTTTGATGATAATAAAGAAAAATATATCATAAGCTTTTATCTATCAGGTATCGTTATACGCCAGATAGCTTTTATAACGGTGAAAAAGGCCCTTAGTGTATTATAAACTTTTTAATAATACTATTTGTAGTATTACGCACGAATGCTCAATTGTAATAACTATGTTTTCATTATGAAGTGATAACAATCTACTTATATTAAGTTCACTAATTTCGTATTCATAGTAAGAAATGCGAACGAAAATAAAATCGTTGAATACCATTAGTAATATCAAAATTTACTATATAATTATAGGCGTTGTCCTGTCTTGCGAACTGTCAAATACGTTTAAATTTAAAAAATCTGGATAGAGACACCCCTAATCATTTAGCGGTATGTATTTTACATACTTTATAACTTATTGTCATACAAAGTATATAAAAAATATTTCATAACAATCGGTCAATCCATTTCGTGGGAGTGCGACCACAAACGCCATAAGGTTTTATTTATAAGAAAAAATTGAGTTTTAATCGCCCTTCGCTTAACACAATGTAGGTTTTATTACTTACGTCCTCTCTCAAAAAAGAACTTTATAAAACCAAAAATAAATAAAACTAAATTCACCTTTGAAATATAAAAATAATTTAATTCAAATATAAATACATGTACAACTCTATCAATTTCTCAGTTTAACACGTGTGCTTCTTTTATAGTAAGCGACGAGTAAATTTTACGACATGTATGGGAAACTTTTATGGAGAAGTTCAGTAAATTAATATAAAAGAAAAAATAAAATAGTTTTATCCGCCTTTTCAGAACGAAGACTGAATGAATAAAAATATTTGAATAGCTTGTCATATGACAGTCAAAAGTTAATTAAATTCGAATGTGTACGTCAGACAAATATCCTCACGTTTTCCGCAGGGAGGCACTAGATCGTGTAATTATTGGAATCGAGAGCGAAGCGATTTCTAAGCACATCGGATAACAATTAAGAACCGCTGTCTCTCTAGATAATCTTAGGAAAAAATGACTTGAAGCATTACAAAGAATTTCATATTTATCTTTATAATCCTAGCTGGATTGAGAAATTGTTCATGTTTGAATGAAAAAAGCATAAACGTACCTTCATCACTGACTAGCGTTGCATTTGCCATAGCCAGCGAGACAACCTTCATTAGAAGTCCTTCATTTAATTAAAAAAAGAGTTTTTAAAGTTTAATATTTTTATCATTTTTTTAAAATATTTTTTTTCCTTTTTTTCTTTTTCATTTAGATATTTCAAACGTTTGTTTTTCTTAAAATCAACTTGAAACATTTGTACTCAACTCATTCAACTTCAAAAATTGTGCTTTGGACAACTCTTCAAAATTTTCTCGATGAAAATGTTAATTAAAATGCCATCTTCCTTTTATATCTGCTGTACTATGAATATCCAAAGTACCTGTGTGTTTGTGCTTCCTAATTAAAAAATATTTCTTTTTAATTAAAAATACGTCTGGTAGTAAGACTTTCTGAAATAAATGAAATGAAAATATAGTCGCTCTTTCAACAATAAGATCGTGTTTGTAGGTACCTATTTCTTTATGTACCAGTATTTTTTTTTTTTTTTTTTAAAGTGTACAATAAAAAGTATTTATTATTAACTATCAAACCTAACGGATATTGTCTAGTTTTTCGGACTATGAAACACGTGAATATAAAAAAAACTAATTTTATATACAATTTTTATTTAATTTTCATTCCTGGATAAGAAAATCATAACAAAATAAGCCAATTTAATCTAGCAGTTCTTAACCACTACGCTTAGCAACAAATTGAGCGATACATTTTTATTTCCAAAGAATAAGCATATAGATAATTATTAATGACATATAATGCAGACATATTTAATTGAAAAATTAAGTCTACAAATTCATAATAATGACAAACAGTACAAAATGTATATAATCCTCTGATTAGACTATAAAACTCAATTGAACTAAGCTATTTATAACATCCGACGTCTTCTATTAGATATGATTGCCCTTAATAGATTACAGGAGATAATTCAATTCAAACAATAACCAAACTAAAGACGGTCATACAAAGTTGGACAATTAAGAGTAATGTTAGGTGTGCGGTATGCGCGTGCGATGGTACATTTCACATTCGCAGCGCTGTCCGTGCGGGCAAAACGTGGCCAGTTTGTAGACACCCGGGTATTAATTGTGTGTACGGTTTCTTGTGTTGGGTGTCATACGTGTTTGTGAGGTGTTTTGTGGTATGGGGTAAGATGGGCGCGGGGCACAGCGTTGACGGCGATGGGGGCGCGACTAGTGACCCGCCCGCCCATGATCGACGGAAAACTTGCAGTAGGAGGCGAAGGTAAGGGATGAAATACATAATAAATATGTTTCTTTAATGTTATAAAAAGCTAGTTATTAACTGTCAGTTGAGACAGAAAAATATAAGCTATAAAAATTACTTTAGATACAAAGATAATATAATTTCATATTAAAATAAATACCTAATAAACGAATAGGTTATCTTTCAGGTTTCAGGATTAATTTCACAAAGATTTTAATATAAACTAATTATATAAAATAAGTAATATGAACCTTTTAATACATAAAATATAAAGAACACAAAGTTAAACTTTTGTAATTAGTTTATCATATTCATACACGCACAAAACAACAGAAACATAAATAAAATCAATCAGTATCAAGACTATTCTTCAACTATCTCAAAGCAAGTCAAAGTACAACGTCATTTAGTTTCAGGCTACACGTTCTCTGATGATAATTTAGCCATATTTATAAATCAACGTTTACAAAAGTTTCTTCTTTGTTATTTTGTTACTTGTTGTTTATGTCGCGCGGGAAACGACCTAATTTCGGAAACGACTTAATTTCATGGTAGGCTTATTACTATCTGTAAGTGATCGACGACAAAGAATCCTTGTTTATTAATTTATATCTCAGGTACAACATCTAAATATAAACAGACTATATAGCTATAATACACAGTTGTACAAAATATAAATGCATCCTATAAAACAACAGACATGTAAACATCATTTATCATATTTTTTAAGGCACGGTATAAGTTCTTGTCCAACACTTAATCGATTTGTTATCTCAGTTCCATATATTAAAACAAAATATAATTTAGGTTTTAACAAAGCTAACAAAAACTTTAAAATATTTTTAATCACACTCATTTTTCACTTTATTCACACTAAACAAATACAAATATAATTTCATATTAAAATAAATAAGTAAATATTTGTATAGCCGAATAATAAATTAATTTATTAGCAAGTATATCTTTATCAAATTTACTCATGTTGAATAAACTTCGTTATGAAAGTAGACATCATTCTGAACAATTATTAGGGAATCTTAGAGAAAATGATTCACTATTAAGTAGGTCAAACTAGATGAAGTAATTAAATATGTCCGCATATAGTAATTTTCTGCTAAGCGAATAAATGGAATGTTAACAACCTTTTCTAACGGTACGGTTATCAATCAACCATTCAACGTATTAATTAATCATAACGTAGACAAAGCTACAAATAATACATTCACAAACGAATATGTAGCCCATGTCCTAAGTCATAGGGTTTATATTCCTATAAGTTGCTTGTGAAAATTTTTCGAAGAAACTTCATATTATGATTTATAGTAGGTACAAGGAGTTAACGCGATAAATTTTCTTTTTTCAATATACTAGAATAGAACGACAATGAAAATAAGAAATTGTTTTTTGTAACATACATATCTTTAGATCTATAGCTGGTCAAAATAAAAGTCATCAATGCATAAATAAAAAATATATATACATGTTTATTTTGATTTATTATCTTCATTCAATGCGTTTCCAGGTCACACAGTTTTAAAACACATTTGTTTAATTTTTTTGAGATAAAAAAAATACGATTACCGTAATAAATCTATGATGTTTGTTTTAAATTTATTTTGAATGAAGAACCTGATAAAATAAAACTTTTCTTCCGATTTTATTTTCTTAAAAAAAAAGTAAAAGTTAAACCTCTTTACATAGTTTATCCATTATCGTACAAGAAATTTCTTTTAAAAATAAAAGTCTTCTCAACAAACCGCTGCCAGTACTTGTACTTATTTACTACAAATAGTAAATAGAACTTCTACAGTTACAAGTAATTGTTAGACTTATAAACTCTGAAAAGCGTTACCGCTATTTTGTGTATATCCAAAAGATATTCGTTCGTATATTTTTACTGTTTCAATTGGTAGAAAAAAAGTAAAATGGCGTAGTCAAATGCGAAAATCGTGCAAAGTAAAAACTTTTAGTTGCGTTTGAACGCTGAAAATAAAAAGGTTTCTGTTAAAACAATGGCGTTGAATGTATATTTAAATTATAAAATGTATAAACTCTTTTATGATCTTAATCTTTATAAGTCGCAATCGGCTGGATAATTTTTTGTTGTATTCGTAATTGTTAGAATAATGTCCAATTCGAAAAGGATATTAGTATTTAAAATATTTTATTTATTATTATTTCAAAGTATATTTTTTCGTTTGTTGGTGTTGCATAGGTACGTGTCTTTATTTATAACAATTATTCGAAATGACTGGCACAATGTAGTCACATCTGATAAAAAAAATAATAATAAATAGCTTTATTGCACACGGTAACATATAACAATTACATAAGAATAAAGCTTAAAGGGAAAAAAAATAATTACGTCGCATGCAACGGGCGGTCTTATCATTAGTTAGTGATCTCTTCCAGACTACCCACATACCACAAAAATACATTTATTACAAACCTTAGTGTTGAAACCGAAGAGAAAAAAATAATATAAGCGCATAACTTTTGCAAATATTATATCGTAATTTTTAGTTAAGGTAAAACAAAATTGTCTTTTAGGCGCAAATTTAAAAAAAAATTGACTTGATGCATTAATGTTCTGAGGCTGTGATATAAGTAAGGTGCCAAATTATTCTTAGAAAAGGTTTTTATTTTAAATAATAATTAAAATATTAATTTACATAACGTTATACGCCCATTGTGATATCTGTAAATGTCTTAAAATGCATATTTAATAATGTATTTGTGTATTGTTTTCTAATGTTTACGCGAATTTCACTCTTTACAATGAAACCACTTTTTCGTATTTTATGAGGGTTTATTAAGTTTTTTAGATGCCCGACGTTTTGGATACTTTACAGCAACCACAGTTCCCGGAGAACTGGTCGTTCGAAAGCTCGGGCATCTAAAAAACTTAATAAAACAAGAGAAAATCCGAAAAAGTTGGTTCATCGTAATGTATATGTGGTTTACAAAAAAATTATATGCAAAATACAAAAAAAAAATCTAAAGTTCATAAAAAATATTCAATAATAATAAACGTAGATAGTAGATTTAAAAAAAAATTAAAATAAAAAATTAATAATAATTTCGCATACTCGCCCCCACAAACCGTAGAGGTGCTTGGCTACTGGATTACACTCAACCTCCCTAGTTAAAGGCTTGACTCCAAAAGACATTAAAAGTGGCACTAGATCTCGTATTTAGACTTTTTTAATTACGAAACTCAACCGAACTTCAGTCGAAATATGTTCAGAGTTGAGGTATAAACTATCTTTACTACACGCGATAAAATTTTGAAGTTTATGAAGTTTATTTAAAACTAGCGACCCGCCCCGGCTTCGCACGGGTGCAATGCTGATACTACATATACTACAGAATGTCTTTATTTATAGTGTGAAGCTAGCTTATGACATGGTTTTTAACATGATAACAACAACATTCAAATATGCGTCGTTAGATTACGCGTTGTTACAGAATGCGTTGAAGAAATAAAGGTTCACTGCTCGTTCCCCGTAGGTGATAGCGTGATAATATGTAGCCTATATGTTGACCCGACTTCTTAATAATATTCGTGCCAAATTTGAAGTAAACCCATGCAGTACTTTTTGAGTTTATCCCGGACATACATACAGACAAACAGACAAAAATTCTAAAAACTATATTTTTGGCTTCAGTATCGATTGTTGATCACATCCCAAGTATTCTTTAAAAAAAATATTTAATGTACAGTTTTGACTTTTCTACCATTTTATTATATGTATAGATTATTTTATGTTATATATGTTGCAGTCAAAACTCTTAACCAGTCAAAAGCACTATTGACTAGGAAAATCAGTCAGAAGTACTTTTGACCGTTTGCTTTAGTCAATAATACTTTTGACTAAAATAACAGTTAAAAGTACTTTTGCCCAATGGAGCTGGTTAAAAGTACTTTTGACTAAATGATTCCGTCAAAAGTGGTTTTGACTGGTTCTATCAGTCAAAACTCTTAAAAAGTTAAGGTGGTCGATAAAAATAACGACAAACGCACATATAAACTTTTATATTACTCATTACTAGTGAAGAACGTGCTGATATTAGAACAAAAATGAGTGCCTACTTTTTGCAAAGAATTTTAGCGATGGAAGATATGAAAGATAGTCATTTCAATGTGATGACAAAAGAAAAATTTTAAAAGTTTGCAATGGATGTGGAAGACGCGAAATTTGATGAAAAGGAAACACCATTACAGTACAGTAGACTACAACGCTTTAACACATTGAAGTTTGTGGTATAAAAAAATTAATTACAAACACAGAACCTGTCAAATATTTTTGCCGGCTGAGGAAATCTACGACATTATTGATGCTGCTCATATAGGGCACGGTGGTCGCGATAGACTTAAGAATGAAACGGTAAAAAAGTACGCTAATATTACAAAAGAAATGATTAATATATATTTATCAATGTGCGAAGTATGCCAAAGGAAGAAAAGCAAGAAAAGGATGGGTCAGGTTTAGAAACCGATCCTGCACACTGAAATGAACAGCCGCTGTCGCCAAGTCGATCTGATTGACATGCAGTTGTAAGAAGATCGTGGGCATAAATTTATTATGGTTTATCAGGATCATTTGACTAAATTTATTCACATCTAACGAGTTAATAGTGCTTTTGACTGACGCTTTTTTGCAGTTAAAAATACTTTTGACGGAGAGCGTCAGTCAAAAGTATTTTTAACCACGAATTTGCAGTCAAAAGTACTAATAACCAATAATTTTCAGTCAAAACCACTTTTGACCAACTTGTCCAGTCAAAAGTATTTTTGACTGATTTCGCTAGTCAATAGTACTTTTGACTGGTTAAGAGTTCTGACTGCAACATATATAACACTCAAGAAATGTAAACAACAACAAAAAGACTTCTAACGACAGTAAAAATCATGTAATTAATCCAATTACATTATTTTAATACAAAGCTACATATTTAATATCTGCTTCAGCCTGTAATATCCCACTATTGGTCATAGGCCTCTTTCCCCATGTAGGAGAAGGATCAGAGCTTAATCCACCACGCTGCTCCAATGCGGGTTGGCGGATATATTCCCTACTATGACTAACGATCGCTATCAGGTATACATGATAACAACCGGGACCGACGGATTAACGTGCTCTCCGAAGCACGGTGGGGAGACTCACAAAGACTGCACAAACACCCAGACCACGATAATCACCAGTATGGCCAATATAAATGTTGGTTTTGTGCGGGATCGAACCCGCAAACGCCAGCGCAACAGGTACAATCCATGGCTGTGACCGTTGCGCCAACGCGGCGTCTACATCTAATATATAAAATTCTCGTGTCGCGGTGATTGTAGTTAAATTCCTCCGAAACGGCTTGACCGATTCTCATGAAATTTTGTGTGCATATCGGGTAGATCTGAGAATCGAACAACATCTATTTTACATACCCCTAAGTTATAAGAGGTGGGGGGGGGGGGGGGGTAAGAGGGTAAATAAAATATTATGAAATTTTGGGTGCATATCGGGTAGGTCTGAGAATCGGCCAACATCTATTTTTCATTTCCCTAAGTTATTGGGGGGGTGGATTGAGAAGGTTTATTAAATATATGGCAAAACAACGTATGCGGGGTCAGCCAGTATTAATATAACATTTATTATAGATATTTAATATAACATTTTAAAAATGTTAACAATAACAAGAAAGTTCTAACGACAATAAAAAGTATGTGCTTGTTCGTATTTTGATAATATTTTGATGTAAATAATCTTATATCGATTTTGTTTTTATTTTTAACCGACTTCCAAAAAAGGAGGAGGTTCTCAATTCGACTGTATTTTTTTTTTCTATAATACGAACCTTGTCCTAAAAGTAAAAAACAGAAAAAAAAATTACCGATTTGATGAATATTCGTTATGCGCATTTCGATACATAGATATAGAATATAATAATTATATTATTTTAACATAATTCAAATGCCGATCTTATTTCAAGTTGCCCAGTGTTGCTACATATTTACAACACATCGGAAGTAGTAGCCGGCGTGTGTAGCCTATTCATATTTAGTAATAGATATTATATATATAAGTAAATCTAACTTCCAGTTTGTTAGATTATCACAGTACACAACTTGCTGTGATATAGGAAATTATAAAAACATTAATAACTGAGGATGCTATTAAGAGTTAGGTTAACGCATTT
Source organism: Melitaea cinxia (assembly GCF_905220565.1). Classification (NCBI taxonomy): domain Eukaryota; kingdom Metazoa; phylum Arthropoda; class Insecta; order Lepidoptera; family Nymphalidae; genus Melitaea; species Melitaea cinxia. The sequence goes on from NC_059399.1 coordinate 4,337,279, forward strand.
AAGAATAAGATTATTCTATAATTTTTCTGTGCCTTATAATATATAATTGATTACAATAACACTAAGGAAAGTTCTCAGTAATCCATCCTCAAACTGTATGTGGTATTTTTAATGCGGTCTAGACATATATATAACAATAATGGGTAGGTATACAATAAATACTAAGTAATTATTTTTATTGACAGGTATATGTAACAATAAAATGTGAACTTGGGTTCACTATTTACATATGATATAAATTTGTTTATAAACATTTTCTAATATTTGTTGGTTGAAAATAAAAGCGAGTCGAGCCGCATGCAGTTCACAATATAAAAAATATAAGGAGATACAAGCCGTGTTGAGAAATATATTCCTGTATACAGGAGCGCTGATTCAGCAAAATATAATAAATACCCACGCGGAATATTGCTGTGCTTCAACTACTAGGAATTCTATTACTATTTTTATTTTTTGTTATATTTTCTATTTTCATATTCTTTAAACTATAAATGTATATGGCTATGTAGGTTCAACTCAAACTTTAGTAATTTCAATAATCAATTTTGTGGTTATATATGAAATAACAAAATATACGAGTAAATAACCAAATTTTGAAAATTATTTGATAAACGTAACTTTTTGTTGTTTTTTTTTTACATAAAGTAACATAAAAATAAATTTGCCAGAGAAACAGGTATAAACTACGTAAATAGGTAGGTTCATTCGGAATTAAATTTAGCAAAAAATTACTATTCTTAACTTCTTACTACTCTTCTTCTTCTTCTTGAAATTCTTTCTTCTTACTCTTCTTAAAAAAAAACTTTGTTTTCATCGCACACTTTTATAAACTACAATACGAGAACTTATTCTCGGGTTCAATAAATATTGCAAACCAAACTAATTACACTTGTTACAAATAATTATTAATACTTTGATGATAAGTTATCAAAATACTTATATTTTTTACAAAAAATTATGAGTTAATTTCATACACATATATATATTAGATTGATATATGTATACTCAATTTCAATTTGCTACTATGTAAATATTACCAATTATTATCTTTACTTTACTTGATGTCATACAGATTTTTTTTTTTTAATATAACAAACGATTAGATTATAATATTAGTTTATGAACATGTAAGTTTACATCTTATATATCTTTTCGTTGGTTTTTATTGTTTGCTTTTGTAGTTTTTGTAGCTGTCATGAATTTAATAAACATATTTATATTTTTATTCAATCTTAAAAAAATAGATATACATATCACACAAAAATATGTACATTTATATTCACATTCTTCTACGAGAGCATAAATTTTAAATGTCACAAGGCAAGCTCTCAACGATATACAATTTTACGACACGAAACGAGAAAAGCCGTCGCATTTCGACATATAAATATGTATTGCGCATAAGATCTCGCCCACATGACGATTAGCGAGCCAGCGCAGCAACTGGAGCGAATCCTAACTGGAATTACGGAGAGCGAGCGCCGTTATCAGATACTTTTTACATTAAGATTATTTATTGTTATGCTATAATTAAAATATTTGCAAATTTGATGCTATTTGAACAAAGGATTAAAAATAGAGTTACGCTATGATATCGTGGGTGATTAAGACCGCAGTGGAGCAGCGTGGTGGATTAAGCTTCGAACCTTCTCTTACATAGAGAAAAAAGCCTATGTAAGCAAGCAGCTATATATCATATTACAGGCTGAATAAAAAAAAATGTTATTAGATTGCGTAGTGTTATTAAATTTATATATTTATAAAAGAAATGATTACAATATGATTACAGTAAATTACATACGTCTAACGTAAAAAAAAAACAATTACGATATCCACGAGAAAGGTGATTAAATTACTGACAGCATTTAATGATATTACAGGTATATTTTTAATACTATTTATTTACTTTTGTTAAGTAGTGTACATATAATTGTTTACGAAAAGTTTTCTTGCGACGTTTGATCCCCTGTAAACAAATAGCGGCCTTGAAACAACGCACTCTCTATTTCAAAGGAAGCCGTAGATTAAAGTTTCGTTATCCCTGTCCCTCAACTTTTTTAGGATGTCATACTAAATGAATGGATATAATACAAAATGGTACCCCATATATGATGTTTCATGAAATTGTCATATCTGTTAGATTTGATAAATCATTATAATTAATCTTTAAAATATATAAAAATTATTGTAAAACTATTTTGAGTATATATTTAGGTATTCGAAATTTAGTTTAAAATTTAGAATACTTTTATGCTCTAGTAACATGACACAATGTTACACAACTCCTTGTTCTGTGCTTATAAATAATATACTGTGATTTATTGCTATCTTTTATACAAGTAATATAAAATCGATATATATCATTAAAATTTGAGATTTGCTTTATTCGATTATTCATCGATTATTTACCTATAATCACATATCATTAACACCTTGTGAACCAACAACTAATTTGGAATAGTACCACGCACCTCGACTCGTAAGATAAGTTTTCGTAGCGCTCATATTGCAATTAGTACCTATAGCTCGCACGGAAATAATTTGTTACCACAATCTCTTGAAACGTTTATACCTTAGTTTGCAGCTGCAGTAGTCGTCGTAATATTAATGGTTTTAAGTATCTTTACTAAGCTCACATCTTTATAAAAAAATTACAGTAAAAAATACTAAAAAAAAAACAATTTCAATTTATATTGAAAATCCTTCATACATGTTATAATTCAAGCTAAGACACGTTTAATATATTTTAATTCTTAATGATTTAAAAATAAATTTTTAATTTTTTAAGTCTCTCACGGATTGATCCTAATTTATTTTTATTTTCCCTAATCAGCTGTTAAGGTATCGCAAAATTTGGGTAATCATGATAGTAACGGGATGATAAGTTATAAATGAATAAGATTTACAGTAATGATGGTACTGCTAATTTTAAAGCAATGACTATTATTTCTTTATCGACGAGAAAAGAGGTGACAATCAACTAACTGCAAAACAATTTTTTCGGAAAAGCCAAGACTGGTTGGTATAAGAGACTGACTAATAAAATCATTCATCTTTTTTTACCGCCAGTGGTAAAAGCATGGCAATATATTTATTTTCAATACTACGCGTTTTAAAAACAATTTAACTAATAATGAATTAAATTAGAGCGCGAGTAACAACAAGTTCGCAACGCTTTCAAAGACATTTGACTCATTTCGAAAAAAAAAGGGGCCAAAGTTAGAAAAAAAAGAGGCAAGGTTCGAGGTAAGACAAAAGCGCTTTCATAATCGCAGCTTGTCTCATAATCGCTAGAAATAAAAAAGCTCGTGTAATCCTTGACTCTGACTTGAATCACAAACACTCGTGAACGTTGCAAATGAAGAGGCGAGGCGTGAGGCATGACAAGTGTGCTTACACAATTTTCGCAGCTTGCCTCAAAATCAATGGAAATAATAGACTCGCGTCACTTGCGAGGTCCTTTGAATCCTTTATAACAATAGTGAACGTTACGAATCAAGGAGCAAAGCGCGAAACATGACTACTTAGTCCTTTGATCGTTTTACAGCTTGCCTCAAAATCGCTGAACGTCTCGCGTCGTTTGCGAGATCCTTTGAGTCAATCTTCAAAACAATACGCAACCGTAAAAGATCAAGTGACAATACGCGAGGCGAAATAGAGGCGTTTACACTCTTATGAATCGCGTCACTACTCGCACGCGAGTCTTAGTTTGCTACAATATAATATATTCATTACGTATTATATGCTTAACTATATTCTGAATGGATTGATTTGTAGCGGACAAAAACAAAAGATAAATAAATCAACATTACAGTGTTGATTTTTATAAGTTAACTATCTAATACACAACTTTTGTACATAATTATATTTTAACTGAGTAACAGGATAAGAAGTAGTGAGATAAGGAAACGTTGTGGTCTGAAAGAAGATGTAGTGATAAAAATTGAGAAAGGTATGCTCAGATGGCTTGGCCTTGTCGAGAGAATGAGTGAAGAACGATTGACGAAAAAAGTGTGTAAGGCGAGTGTGAATGGAAGTGTTGGAAGGGGTAGACCTAGGCGGACGTTTTGAGACCAAATAAGGGACGTCTTGATAAAAGGCTAGGTCAAGAGTACCCTAAGCCGAAGATTATGTATGAAGGGAATAATGAAAGTGGAGGAAGCGAAACAAGTACGTAAGGATCGTAGCAAGTGGAAAGAAGTAGTCTCTGCCTACCCCTACTGGAAAGAGGCGTGATTATATGTATGATATATTTAACTACAATGTATAGTATAGAAACCTTATTTTTGAAATCTAAATAAAACGATAACTAATCAATTATCGTAAGCAATATCACACAAAGATAAAATCTTTACAAGTACAGGAACACGTAAAAGAGGAGGACGAATTAAAAATGTTTCCTTTTAAAGCACTATAATTTTTATTTTGTAAAAAGACCAAAGGCAAGGGTAGTTCAGTCGTGTCAAGTACCGTTGACGGTGCAACTGACGGGTATAGATAACTTCATAGTTGTGTATATGTTGAAATGACTTACTCGTATGTATGGCTTTTAAGCCAGGTTCCTTTATTTAAAAAATATTCATTTTGGTCACGAAGCGTTCAACTTCGCTTCAAACTCGACATGTTCGGGTTTTATTTATAGTAGTTTTAAATCGCCATTTTGCTAATTATGATAAGTTCTATGTTAAGCTGTAAACTAATATTTTTCAGAGTACAAATAATTATTTACAGAGTCAATTTTTTTTCTGTAGATATTTAAACTGAAAATTACACGCAAAGACTCAACCGTGTTATTTTGACAATTTAATCCTGGACGTTAATTTGGCCTTACCTGACCGATAATTATAAAATATTTTAAAATATTGAAAACTGATTGTTCCCCATGATATTCCCACAGTTTCAAGAAAAAAATTAATTGAAGTAGTGGAGTAGGAAGTACTGGAGCCGCTTGACTTGGAAAGTACCTCAGCTTTGCAGTAGACCAAAGCTCACAGTTAAATGACCCTGTTCTCAAGTACAGTTTGTACTACTTCTAGTAGTGTTGCATTTCTGTGGTGAGTAAGGTAGCCAAAGCTCCTTGGAAAGTTTGGGGGTAGTGTTGGCAATGTGCTTGCGATACTTCTGGTGTTGCCGACGTCTATAAGCTACGGTACTCGCTTACCGTCAGGTGAGCGGTACGCTTGATTGTTGACTTAGTCATACAAAACATAATAATAAATATCCATAGTAATAACAGACAAACAAAGGTTTATATAAAGTCATAAAACCGTTTCTCGAACGCTGTCAGTGAGGCCACATTTCATGTAAAAAGTGCGCATCGGACCGTGGACGCCTCTCGCGTTTCTCCACAGTACATTTTTCCACTTAAGACACATGTAAACTGCTGAATCGCTTCTCGCTAGCCGAACTGAGAATATTAAGTTTGATTAAATCAAATTAAAATTTATTATGTTTATAAATGTTACCTTATAACGTTACATAAATTATATATGAAATATAAATAGAATTATATAATTTAATCAAAAATATCCAATTATAAATAAAAATTAGTTTATCATTATTTAAAATTTGTATCATATCCTGATAAATATAGTAATGATAATTCAATACCTGATGACAATATTTTGTCACGTAGCAGACTTGAGTTAACTATATAAAGTAAATTTAAAACTTTGTCTATTAACTGTCCCCTTCGTCTCTCAAAGCAAGTAAGTACCCGTGACGAAGCGAACGTAACTCGCATTCCTTTGAAAAAGTATTAAAAGCTACAGTCCCTTGCGTTTTAACTTTTGTGACTCGACAGAAAAAAAAATTAGCTTGGAAATTATTCTCCTAACAAAATATCGAAACCGCGGAGTTTTATTTCAGAGCGAATAAGTTTTATACGTTTGTAGTAGAAATGAAAAATACTTATTTAGTACCCGAAATTGTATAAAATTATTTTTGACATTATTTGATTATTTAAAGCACAATAAGCCAAAAGGGTGGTGGTGAGCATAGCTGGAAATATCTAACTCAAAATTAAGCAACTCCACTGGGGAGGTGCCTCATACAAACGACTATTAAATAATGCTGCTTTCGAGTAGAAAAAAAAAAAGAATTAATAATTAAATTAAATGAAAAATAAAACTTTAATTTTTAAACTTCATAAAAACAATATGTAGCTTTTATACAGAACAAATAGTAAAATTTAACATTGTTCTATTTTGATTTTTTTTTATTTAATTTTTACTACTTTTCCATGAATGTCTCTGTTATTTTTCTCTTAGTTTCTCTTATTGCAGTTTCCTCATTTCCTATGTATTTGTAAGTTTTAGACTAGCGCACCTTACACCTCACACTGAACTCAACTTAGGTAATAATAGGATTAACTCAGACTAATTAACGTGCTTTAACGATTCAGGTGTATATCTCAAAGTTACGTCATCATTATAAATAGTAATAAATAAACACCTTACTCTCAACGGCCCCCATCAGGATATCAATTTGCATCACTAGTCCAGAAACACCAGAAACACTCAACGTATAAGGATAAACGCACATTCAATAAACACATGTAGGGTCTTTACAAATATTTCTCAAGTATGTGAATCAAATCCGCGTCTGCTAGCATTTCACCCAGCTGCTGTGATAATAATAAATAATAAACGCTTCACACTCAACGGCCCCCAGTAGGATTTTCTCCTGTGTCGGGGGTCCGGAAACACACAATACACAAGCACAAATGTCCAGACCACGACAAACATCGATATGCCCAAAACAAATGTCTGTCGTGAGCGGGGATTGAACCTGCCACCACCAACGCAACATCCAGTACTGTGACTGCTGCGCTCACACGTCGTCATAGCATAATTGTAAGTTGCTTACTTTAAGAACAGATGACCGTGTGTGTATGTTGTATTTATTAAAAAAAAAAACTTATCGGGAATGCAGATCATGATTTTGTTCAATCAAGAACTTTTATTCGTATAAATATTTGATGGGAAGTGAATTTTTTTCTCCTATCAGTTTTGCCTCCGCATATGGAACACGTTGAATTCTGGTTCCAATAACTGTCATAACCCTTCACAGCAATACTCGGTATAAAAATTTCAATATTTTGGCTGATCCTTATTGGTTGCAGATGTCAAATAGTAATTGCTATGTGTGAAAATTTGTAGCCGGTTCACTTCTAGACTAGAATAATAAATTGATCTACATGAAAAAATGATAATTCGAATTAAATAAGTAAATTAACAGATACATATTACTTCACATGAACGGTGTAAATAATGGATGCGTTCAATACAAAAGTAATTAAAAATTATGAAAGACCTATTTAAAAAAATACCACTACAATAAAAAATCTTAACATAATACTTGTGAAAATGTATAACATATATAACATAATATGGAATATAACATACATTTCTTAGATATTTTTATTACTATGTATATTATTGTTACTTTTAATATGTCAATAATATTAACACTATTGGGGATTAATTATATTTATAGTAGCTGGTATAAAATGATTAAAGTTTTCATTAAGGGGCTACACTACCTCAGCTCAAATTCAGATTTCACCCGTACTAAATACACATGAGAATTGAGAGCGCTTGGTTGTTCATCGCGCGAATTATATGTATTTTCTCCCCACAAACATTATCAATAGTTATTTTTTTTTAAACGCAACATATAAAATGTTCTTCATACTTATTTCAATTACCATGCTTAATCTCAAGTCCATAACTTGTATATTTACTGAGATATTAAGGTTTTAATACAAAAATAGAGGTAACTTTGCGCTTTTTTTGTATCGAGAAAATTTTATGGAATCGTGTTTTCGAAACATATGAAAGATAGTTTATGTCCTGAACTTTACCATACATAAATTTCAAACTTAAGTATTCAGTAGTTTGGAAGATATGGACATCCTACCGAGTGGAAAATAAGCAATTTGAGGTAGCATACACTCTTAAAAAGATGAAAATCAACTGCATGTCGTGACAAACTGGTATACCTCAACCCAGGTACAGCTCATGCATATATCACAAACTAATGGTCGTCCAGTGATCGAAAGTCGACCATGATTAATTTAAATTATAAGTTTGGACATTATTAAGGTTCTGTTGTCAAAAACTATACTTCTATAATAATAAACAAAAGAGTATTTACGCGTGTAGGTGTCAAATACATGGTAGTGTGTGGAATGTTTGTTGATGTAATGTATTTTTATGCATAATTAAAAAAAAATATTAGCATTATGCACTCTTTTTCTATATGAATTATAAGTGCGAAATTTCATACCCCGTCCGCGCAATTTTCGTAAAAAGGGGTACAAAGATTATGTTTCACGTATTAATATACCTATAAATAAATATAAATTTATCATATCATGAACTGTGTGGCTACGGTACTAAAGAATATAGCCACCCTCTCTCTTCCCGTGGGTGTCGTAAGAGGCGACTAAGGGATAACACAGTTCCGCTACCACCTTGGAACTTAAAAAGCCGACCGGTGGCGGGATAACCATCCAACTGCTGGCTTTGAAATACGCAGGCCGAAGACGGGCAGCAGCGTCTTCGGTGCGACAAAGCCAGCCCTGCGGTCACCAACCCGCCTGCCCAGCGTGGTGACTATGGGCAAAACACATGAGTTCACGTTAGTTTTAGCGTAAACTTGTGGAGGCCTATGTCCAGCAGTGGACTGTATAGGCTGTAATGATTATCATATCATAAAATTAGGTTGTTCTATATTACAACAAACACACATACATTGTTAACATTAAAAATATACAATATTACAATAACTCTTATGCACACCAAAATAAGCAATATTACAAAAAAAAGGAGATAAGAACAAAAGGCTGCCTAATCGCTAAAAACTCTTCCAAACATCCTCAGGGCAGAGGAATACACCATGTATTAATGGTAGCAGAGTGAAAATTTAGGGTTGTACTTATTTTTAACTGCTTAATCACAATAAAATAAAAGTATAAAATGCCAAAAAAATGAAAAATATATATTATGTGGTGGGCCACCCTTATAGCTTAGGGGTTTAATAAGTAGTTTACCACCGATTCTCAGATCTACCAAATATTAAAAAAAAAAACATAAGAATCGGTTAAGCCGTTTCGGAGGAGTTTGGTCCCTAACACGAGAACTTTATATGTATATTAGATATAGCAACGTTCGGACTTCTCTTGAGCTTTAGATATGGAGATAAATAAATCTTAATATCCTTTGGGAAATCCTTTATTTAACAAGATGAAAAGTACCTGATGTGGGTCAACGACCTACCTTTGAATTATCACGATTTCTGAAAAATGAAAAATTTACATATAACACTCATACGTTACTTCAGAACGAAGCATAATTATATATTTTAAAATGAATTCTTTTGTCACTTTTGGTACTGAAAGTTTTATTTAAATTCGATACTACCATATAGAGCACTTGTAAGATTCAAATGGTAACTTCAACATTAAATATTAGGAGGATATGTTTCGTTATTCATAGGTGTTTCTTTTATTACCTAGAGGTTACCTTATATATATTATAATACTAGCTGTGCGCACGACTTCATCCGCGTTTTGGGTATTTACATCTTAAACCTGATTCTTTAAATTGACATAACTTTTTTATTTATGAACCAATTGACAAGAAACAAAAAAAAAACTAAATGTAAGTGAAGCCTACAATACCCTAGTCACGATATATTATTGCAAACCGCATCTAAATCGGATAAGCCGTTTCTGAGATTAGCGTGCATAAAGGCATAGACAAACAGACAAAAATTCTAACAATCATAGTTTTGGGTACTATTTGCGTTGATAAAAGTCACAATCATATTTTTTTCTATATATATATATATATATATATATATATATATATATATATATATATATATATATATATATATATATATATATATCTTCCATGTACAGACAGCGATGCGTTACATTTTTATTACATGTATTGATAATGATAAGCATCTTATTAACTAGTGATTCGGTCATCAAAGTCAACCTTTAAGACACTCTACATTGGTGAGCTTGAGTATCAATTAAGTGTACAATTAGTCTCAACAACGAAAATAACAGTATAGATAAGAGTCATTTACACAGCTTGTTATCACATAATCTACTAAGCTAAAACTAGTCATCAAACTACACTTGACTATAGAAGCTGCTAGCTCCCAGCTAAATTGCCTTACAGAGTGAGACTTGATGTGAGCGGCTTAAGGCGAGCTAAGCGAAGAGCTCGTCAGGCACAGAGCACTTGTCCTTAACAGCTATTTACGTCACGTTATCGTGAAGTACAAAACAAGATCTATTTTTAGAACGTCACTAATTAAATGAATAGTACATTATTTACTTTTTTTGTGTTTTTAAGGTATAACAAGCTTGTGTTATAGGTAACAGTCGACGCTATTTTTTTTACAAATATACATGGAAATAATACCTATTTACCACAGTACCCTGTGTGTTATTCTTTTTGTTATTATTTATATAACCGTAGAATCTGAACACTAGTTTTTGTGTGACAGAGTTACAAACATCAATCGATCCATCCATCCTCACAAACTTTCGTATTCATAATATTAGCAGAATTTCTACTAATAAATGGAGTTTTTTTTGTTCGGTTATACTGCGAAAACTACTGAACCGATAGAAATAATGCTTATATCATAAGATGTTACGTGTTTTGGAGAAGGTACGAGTATATGACATGTTGGTGATTACTAATCGTGTAAAAAATATGCACGGACAGGGGTCGCTAGTGTTAAAATAAATCATGGAGCTAATCTTAAATTAGACTTTCCATTTTTGTGTTTAAAATAACCCGATTACAATATTTACTATATTTTATATACACACGCGCACACACACCCACCCACCCACCCACACACACACACACACACACACACACACACACACACACACACACACACACACTCACACTCACACTCACACTCACTCACACTCACACTCACACTCACACTCACACTCACACTCACACTCACACTCACACTCACACTCACACTCACACTCACACTCACACTCGCACTCGCACTCACACTCACACTCACACTCACACTCACACTCACACACACACACACACACTCACACTCACACTCACACTCACACTCACTCACACTCACACTCACACTCACACTCACACTCACACTCACACTCACACTCACACTCACACTCACACTCACACTCACACTCACACTCACACTCACACTCACACTCACTCACTCACACGCATACGCACCCACAAGCACGCACGCACGAGCGCAAACAAACACGCACGCACACATACACACACACAAATCAGGGAAGTCAATTTGACTTAAAATATCTATCAATTAATAATAATCAAAGGGATTGCCACTTGAGCCGCAATATTAAAATTAACTTAATCATCTAAATCTACCCATTCAATATTATAATTTTTTTATGACGGATTATATTACGACCGACCCGGCTTCGCACGGGTGCAATGCTGATAATAAATATACTACAGAATGTCTTTATTTATAGTGTGAAACTAGCTTATGACATGGTTATTAACATAATAACAACAACATTCAAATATGCGTCGTTAGATTACACGTTGTTACAGAATGCGTTGAAGAAATAAAGGTTCACTACTCGTTCCCCGTAGGTGATAGCGTGATAATATGTAGCCTATATGTTGACCCAACTTCTAAATAATATTCGTGCCAAATTTGAAGTAAATCCATGCAGTACTTTTTGAGTTTATCCCGGACATAGATACAGACAAACAGACAAAAATTCTAAAAACTATATTTTTGGCTTCGGTATCGATTGTAGATCACACCCCAAGAATTCTTAAAAAAAAATATTCAATGTACAGTCCAGACTTTCCTACCATATTATTATATGTGAAGATAGATTATACCTGCTATTATTTTTCCTTATCAACCTATTCTATCATGAACTTGAATACTTTTAGAAATTGTTGTTGTTATTTATTTATTTATTTATATCGTTTATAAGACCTTTTTTGAGACATATATTTATGTACGTATACAAACTAATCGACGAAATGTTGGTATATACGCGAATAATTTCAAGTGATAGAACCAAATTGGATAATTCTTTTTTTTGCGTTCGTTATTGTCAGAACAAGTTGTGCATAAAATAAATTTAAAAAAGTCGATATATTCACAAATAAAAGATTGGCTGCACAAAGTTTTCTGAATCAGCTAGTAGTTAATAAATAAAAGATCGCGCTTTATTATTCGTTACATTAAACTTTTACTTAGCTTTAATTCATAGACACGTAAGACAAACGATTCATAGATATATACGACCTCTTTTATACGGTGAATGTTAATTTCTGAGGTAGGTAGGTAGGTAGAAGTTAGATGAGGTAGGCACAGCAGGAAATATTCTCAAAATCTAGAGCAGCTCGACTGGGAAAATACCTCTCACATCACAGCTAAATAATATTACTTTAAGGCAGTGCTGTGGTCCTTTAGTGAATAAGGTGACTAGAGCTCCCGGAGGATTGGGGGTAGAGTCGATCGCGTTTGCGATGCTCTTTTGGTATAGCAAGCGTCTATAAGCTACGGTAATTGCATACCGTCAGGTGAGCCGACCTAGTTGTATAAAAATAAAATAAAAAAACAAAAGTTCACACACGAAATATAAGCCTACATTTACGTATAATCAGCGTTTTATGTAAGGGATGAGTACACAACACGGCTGCAGGTTATCGTATTAAATTGCGGATCAAAGTGTAACCACTGAATGTTTAGGCTAATCAGTATTTGTACTAAAACGTGTTACACCTTTTGTGTTTGTAAAGAACCCCACACTTGATTTAGCATATTTACAGGATTTTGAGCCAGACTCAACAATATAAGTATTTCTTAAGCCTTTATTACAAGCATTAAAACGATATTTAATAGCCCTTATTTTAAATAAATTAACCGTTTAAATTCTATTTTAATATGTAAAAATTAGCCTACATTTTACGGATTTTCGATGCATGTCCACATTGAAATGATTAAGCTTGTTTTTGCTGTTTATGTTAGACGTCACGGAAAATTTTATCCCGTATTCATAAATCTTCTGGATTTAATATAAATAAGTAACAATAAGATTTTTCTCAAAGACTTTCATTGCTTAATTTTTTTTAAACAATTAACATCAGCCATTGATGCAACAGCCTCAGCTTGCTATCGCTCTGCGAGTCGCACGAGCGTGCCGTACAGTGTCTTCGTGCCTTCTTGCCCGCAGCCATCCGTGGGAATCGGAGGCCGAAGTTCTCGCAACGGTCTTCTGGCGCACGACGGAGGGCGCCTGAGAGAGGAACCACCTCTTCCGAAAGAGGTCGTGCGATGGAGGAAAGTGGCTCGCGACGACCTTTTCTGCCAGCCTAGAAAATCTATAAGTAAGCCGGTAGCTGGTGATGGCAATTCGACCCTGCCTGCGCGGCTGGGTTGAAAGAAGACACGGTGCAGTGTCGTTCCACTTGGCACAGATTCTGAACGAGCACGGCTGCTTCAACCGCTACTTGTGCCGAGTGTTTGGGCGGGAGTCGACGCCGGAGTATCATCACTACCACGTCGGCGCTGAGGACACAGCGGAGCACACGTGAGCGGACTGTCCAGCGTGGAGCGAGGAGCGCGCCGTCTTATCGGCAGTTATTGACCCGGACCTCTCACTGTCGGCTTAAATTAAGGCCATCCATGGTCGACAGTAAATAAAAGTGGGATGCAGTTTCCTTCTTTTGCAAATCTATAATGCTGCAGAAGGAAGCGGACGAACGGGAGCGAGACAAGACCCAAACTCGCTCCCGATTCGTCGCGAAAGACGCGGTCGGCGATGTAGGGCCTACTTGGCCAATCTGCCGCCGTAACGCCAGACTAGCGGGCGATAGATTGGGGGACGTATCGTCTTCGTTGCACAGCCCTGAGAAGGGACCTTTGTGTTCGAGGGAGCCTCTCAGTAGTTACTAATCGCGACGAGCCCTTTGGGCAACCGCTAGCGGGATCGCGGAAGTGCAACCGCGAACCCCGTGATTCCGCCTAGGCGTGTCGAAAGAACACTTTAAATGTTTTAGTCTGTGCGAATGAGACATACCCTCCAGCTCCACCGGGCTGCAGGTATACGTTAGGGATTTACCCTGGGTCAAAAAAAGGTACAAATTATAATTAAATGCAATGATAAATAAAAAAAAAACTCTTAATAAAACTAATTATCACTTGTTAAATAATATGTTCAAGTATTTATCAATTGTAATATACATGTATATGTTTTACAGAATGAACTATCATTATTCATGAGTTGACGTAACTAGTGAATATTCTTGACTTTCTAGTTTTCTCGTTGTTAATGTGTGTATCTAGATTGATCTTGCAAGCATAAAACTATAACAAATTGCACGTAATAAAACGGCAATGATATGATGTTTATGTGAATTATTTAATAAAAACACTTGGTAGCCGTTATCTTATAATTACTTGCGTGTGCTAGTTCTCAGATGTAGATCATATCATATACATACATTATGTATATAAAGTATGTACGAGTGTCTATATTTGGACGTAATACTGAGTGTACTGATGCTGATGTTTTAACGTAGATTTATCAGAGATACCAAACAGTGTATTGACGAGGCTCAAGCAAGTGGGATCGAAAGGAATATAGAAGGCGCTGTGCTCGCAACTACACGCTTATCCCACAGACTAAAGATAGCATTCGGAAATTAATTTATTATTCTTCTTTTTTAAGCACATTATAATAAATAATAATGAATTAAATAACTAATGAATATATACATAGAGAACTATTTAAAATATATTTAATATCTGACCAAACAAATTTGAAACTTGACATTTTTACAAAACAAATTCAAAATATATTTAATATCCTGGGCAAAATAATGAATAAAATTGGACTACACTTACTAATTACAACGAAATAAACACCTCACAATTTGAATCGTATAAAAAAATCATTTATTTCTATTGTCCCGAATAGAAGTTTATATTTTATTTGTTATTTAATGAACCTGAGCAAATTAAATTCAAGTGTAGCTATTTTTATATTATATATAAATAATACTGAAACTCTTACTTCAATATTCAGTATTTCTTCATATATTTATATATAACGTAAACATTTATCACAATTAAATTGCTCTTGTGATATGTTTTTAAACATCCACAACTGTACAACTAAAAGGATACCTCAATGTGTATATAAAAAGACAAAATAAATGCTCTTTCCCTTGGATATTTTTAACAATGTAGCCTAATTGGTATTTTATGCAAATATTATCGTAATTAAACAGCAGTAAATGAAACATGAACATATTAGTAATAGGAAATCCTTATATACATACCTATGCATATTTGTTTACACGTTCATTGCATATAAATAGGGAAATAATATTAAGACACATACAGAAATGCATTTAGATATTCAAATATTATTATTACATATGCTTTCACCGTAGAAGCTTAGGGTAAATGAATAGTATTTGACGTAAGTGCATCATTACATGCAAATGTATGTATATTTCAAATCACATAAGGCTGGATATTACAAGAATACATTATCCAAATAACATAGGCTATAAAATATAGCGTTGACTCTAATAGCGGAAGAAAAGCCATTAATATCTAAGCTCCGAGCGACATCTAGTGTTTGATATTTAGCATGTAGGTATATTGAATTTGAAATCAAAATTTCATTTCGGTTTAGAATATTTTAAGAATTTCTTTATACACTTACGTAATTTTATGTAATGTTCTGAAACGCTCTAATATAAAAGTACAAAATATTTATTTTATGGTATAAAAACAAATATTAAGTTATATTAATTTGTTGTTAAATATAACAAAACTTTATTTTCCTAACTACGGATATATTTCATCTTCCAGTTGCAAAGTTTTTATTTATCATTTTCGTTTCTTTAATAATACTCAGTTTTCAAACTATATTTCAAATTTTATTATTAAAGTAATTACTATGTTGTCTAAACGATATAACATTTAATATTGCTTTATTTTGACAACTTAATGCTTGAGTTTTATATACCCACTAGATAATATAGTTACAGTCATATTATTTTTCATAAGTAATGTACATAATAAATTACACCCAGACTTAAAACTCTGGACGAAAAAGTTCATTGCAAATCGAGCTAACAAAATAGCCCAAAATAATACTCTATTTCTTTTTTCAATTACAATTATGTAACCCTTCTTTTAGGTTTTAGGTTAAAATTATAGGGTGCGACTGCGTGAGAGGGAAACACGAATATATATAAAAACGTTCAGTACCCGAGAGGATACTTTGCGAAAAGACGCTTACGCCTCCGTACTTAAAACGACACGTGATATTTTTGAACGAAATACGTATTTTTTATTAAAAATCTTTTTTTTTTTCCTTTATGATCTCTAAAAAATTCTTATCTCTATTCATGATTATAATGTTAATTTTCAGGGTACAAAATTCACATTAGCGGTACTATGTGAATCATTGATAATCTTAATTTTGGGCACAGAACAAGTGATATAGAAATTTCGACCTAAATATGAGTGTATAAACTTGTTTTTTTTTTTTATAAAGCCTTTCTTACAAAGTTTAAGAGTTAGCACTTCCTACAATGACTTGAAACATAATTTAGTGCTAGTTAATCTATTAAAAAAGAGAATTTGTATTATTGTGTTTATTAATGTCATACGTACAGCACGCCGAAGCGTAGCCGAAGCCAAGTACTTATAAATCTAGACTAACTAGCGAAATAGCGTATAATTGTGTTTACTCGTAAGCGAAAAAAAAAAACCGAATTGAATTTACGTCGACAAGTAATACACTATACAACGTAGGTACCTAGTTGAATAAAACATGTACTTTAGACCACACGACTGAATTAAAACTTCTTTAGTTGCCCCTGCTGTAATACACGAAACGTAACTCTCTCTCTCTCTCTCTCTCTTTCTATCTTCACTAACTTATATCTCCTTCTCAACTACCGTTCGTCTCGCCCGCTCACAGTTTTCGTAACGCTCTCGTCACGCATTCACCAGCTTACTCCCCAATTCAAGCTTGCGTATAGAAGTTTAACTTCAATAATCATTTAAATACTCATTATTAGAAATAGCTAAAACAGCATTCGGTAGATCTCGATCAAAATTAAATACGACCACATGACAAGCTCCAGCTTTCGAATAAAAAAGAGTCATCAAAATCGATAACCCAGTAAAAATTTATGAGGTGATATACATAAAATATGTAGTCGAGAAACTTCTGTTTTGAAAACAGTTAAAAAAACTCTCCTCTGAAGCGTTTACTTATAAAATACTTTTCTCTAATGACATTTAAATAGCTTGACGGTGCTAACGAAATCATTTTCCGCATTTCCGTGTCATTTGGACATATAATAACATTAATGGAATGGAACGTCGCCACAGTATTAATTAAATGAAAATATAATGCAATAATCACCTTTTTTTACCGACGAACGACAGTTTATTGTGTGCGCTTTTTACCAAATTAAGTTTTTTTTTATGACCAGTTTTATATACGTCTAACGTTTAAATGAATGATTGAATAGTTGTTTTATTTTCTTATGTCATCAGTTAAACTCCACCCAACCAACAATAACATCAATTAAGCTATTTCGTTAAAAAATAAGATTGTAATAGAAAATTATTAATAAAAAAATAAAATAAAAAATAAGGTATATGTTATACAATTGTAGTAAATGGTAAATTTTGTTTGATTCTTGTTTTTAGGCTAATGTATTAGTAAAGTAGGTGCAATTGAACTTCTACAACCTACCATCTCTTACTACCTTACTCACTCAGTCTCTTGATATAGAACAGACACATGAACTTTGTTAGTAAAAATATGAAGCATTTAACAAAAACTAAAAATAGAAACAAAAAAAAGATTTTTTTTTATTTATTTAAGTTAACAAACAGTGTTCACAATAAAGTTTTACATAACAGACTTACAATACAAACATTATTAATCGTGACACCAACACCGTCAACTCCAGATTACAATTTTATAATAGTAAAAAATGCACATCAAGGAAAAGAAATGGTAGGTATCTAATATACATAATATATCACAAATACATTTTTTCCTTAAATACCATCAACCAAACACTAGTGATTATTATTGTTATTATTACTCAGCTAGAAATACATACTAAGCAGACAACTTATATATCTTTCTATCTCTTAAACATTAACTGTACATTGCGCAGCCAAAGTAGAAATGGGGTGCATTTTTGTCGATATGGATACCCTAGCCCTACGACTTGCATCTTGGGATCAGTGTTAACTACTACTAGGCTACCCACACCGAGTCCGTATGCAAGGTTTGAATTCAATGAGTAAACCCGTTTACGTTTGTACTGTTAATGCAATAATTCAAAAATTTCTTTTTTAAACTTAGCAACTCTTGCGAATAAGATATTCACCGACAAAAAATGCTTATTATAAACATCAGTAACTCTATACAAGGGTGAGCGTTTACCAGCATTTGTTCTACAAAATGCAGTGGCAAATATGGAATGTGGCTTACGAGAGTGCGTTCCAGTTGGAATCTTATAACATAATTTATTATTTAGGGGGAACAATCATACTTATTATGACATAAGTCGTAAAGCATCATTAATTCAAGATATGTTTGTCTTGATTTAAGAGTGGAGAGTTTGTATTTGTCTAACATCTGAACATAAGATAAATGCGAAAAGCAATATTTATAATGCATACAACGTAAGATTTTTTTTTTTGAACTGTCTCTAGCGCATCTATATATTTGCTATAATATGGGTTCCATATAGGTACAGCATATTCAAGCTGTGGACGTATTAGTGATTTATAAATATGAAGATATGTTGAAGCCAACTTAAACTCATTACAAGTACGCATCGCAAATCCGTATAATTTATAAGCATTGCTAATTATATAATCGATATGTATATTTAAATGTAGCTTTCTGTCTAATATAACCCCAAGATCTCTGATGTGATCCACAACCTGAAGACACTCACCACATAACATATAGGAAAAACTGCTAAGTGTCCTTTTTTTGTAAAAGTTATAGCTTTGCACTTATTTAAGCTAAGTGCTAATTTATTTACCGTGCAGTAAGCTGAGAATCTGTCAAGGTCCTCTTGCAGTCTCCTATGGTCATCTGAATTTTGGATTTTATGATATATTTTAAGATCATCCGCGTAAAACAGAAAGTAACTAGACTTGAAACAGTGGTGAATGTCGTTTATAAACAATATAAATAATAATGGCCCTAATATAGAACCTTGTGGCACTCCAGAGCTAATAGATACGAAATCAGATTCATATCCATTGATAAATAATAATGGCCCTAATATAGAACCTCGTGGCACTCCAGAGCTAATAGATACGAAATCAGATTCATATCCATTGATAATTACTTTTTGGGTGCGATTTGTTATATAAGATTTAAACCAACGCCACAAGTTTCCGCGTATTCCATCAAAGGCAAGTTTCTCAAGAAGTATCTTGTGATCCACCCTATCAAATGCCTTTCGAAAGTCAGTATAAATACTGTCTGATTATATGTTAAGATCTAGTGCTTCAAATAGATGACTAATATAAATTAATAAATTTGCTGTCGTAGAACGCCGCTGTACAAAACCGTGTTGCTGTTCTATTATATTTTTATGTAAAGATGGGTAAATATTATTATGAACTAATCTTTCAAAAAGCTTCGACAGAGTAGGTAGGATGGATATGGGCCGGTAATTTACAATGTCATTTTTAGTACCACCCTTGTGTATCGGCACAATCCGAGCGGATTTCCAAACAAGCGGAAAAGTCCCTTCACGTAAACAACAATTAAATACTATTTGCAGCGGCCTAGAAATAGATTCTGCAACATTTTTTAAGAATATTGGTGGAATGCCGTCCACCCCTGCTCCCTTATTAACATCAAGTGCTTGCAGTTCTTTATTAATTTCATTTTGGGTTAAAATAATAGTACTAATCATCAAATCCGAATCATTTAACAAATGTATTCCAATTAAATAGGTCGACATCCGGTTTATTCGCGATCTCATCGATATACCTGTAGTAAGTAAGTAAAGCAACTATTCTGCCGACTGTAATTGGTTAATTAACTTAAAATTTAATCTCTATCATCAGCTCTGATTCAATTTCGTCTGTTATGTTCAATTGTTTGTAATATGTTTTATAGTTTGAAGAATATTTTGTGTATTAGACGTTTTGTATGTACGTAACTCAAAAAGTATATTTAGACTATTTATTAGCTTTTTCAAATGTTCAAAGCTAAAATACTTATTATAATGAAACTACTTTTCCGGATTTTATTGTGGTTTATTAAGCTTTTAAATGCCGACGGTTCGAATACTTTATAGCAACCATGGTCACGGGAGGAGTTCTCCCGTTAAAGTTGTTTCATTATCATCATCATTATAATCATCATTACAGCCTATTGCAGTCCACTGCTGGACATAGGCCTCCACAACTTCGCGCCAAAAATGCGTGAACTTGGTACGTTGCCCATAGTCACCACTCTAGGCAGGCGGGTTGGTGACCGCGGGGCTGGCTTTGTCGCACCTAAGACGCTGCTGCCTGTCTTCGGCCTGTGTCTTTCGTGTGTGCTGTGTGGCTATGGCACAAAAGAATATATAAGAGGCGACTAAGGGATAACAAGGTTCCACTACCACCTTGAAACTTAAGAAGCCGACCGATGGCGGGATAACCATCTAACCGCTGGCTTTGTTTCATTATAATAAGTGAAATTCACGTGAACATTAGAAAACAATATAGCTAAAATACTTGATAATGACCGAGACAATAATAAAATGTACCCACTGTAAATAGGAAGACGGCGAGATATAGTCATCACCTTGCACTGACGGTTGAGAGATCTCCTCATTACCGCGCAAATGGCTGACTGAATGACTACATTCATTCAGTCCAGCTTTGTTGACTTTACGCCTTTTTGTTAAAGACTAGTCTGTTTGTATATATTTGTTTCAGTAAGAAAGAAAACGCATCAGTAAAAATGTATGGGGCCACACATAAAAAATTACAATCGAATTGAGAACTTCCTCCTTTTTGAAGCCGTATTTTAAACATCAATATATACTAGCTTGGTACCGCAATATTTTTATTTTTCGTGAATGTAACTTTTTTTTATTTTGTTACGGCAATCTTTTCCTGAAAATAACGGATACAAGAAAGAATAATCCAAGAATATGTTTGGGGGATTCATATTTTTTTTTTGTATTGATGCAGTCCATTATTATGTTCAAAATAATGTCTAATAGAGATAACTACCTATCAAGCATTATATGTATTGTTTATTATCGTTATTATAAACTGCTCCAGGTGCGGTTATTAATTTGAACTAACCACTCAAACATATGATTCAAATTATTGAAATCATACAAATTATTTATGCAAATTACATTTTAAAAAATCTCAAAAGTTAATATTATCATAGACAGCTGGATCAATTCGACTCTCTATTCTTTATGTTTTCAAACACGTTGAGGAAGTACCTTTATTAAGATTTTTGTCTCTTCCTTGTTACACCAGTTGAAATTAGGTACCTTCTACTTCTACGGAAAAAGAAGTATTTCTTAAGTATTAATAAAATAAAAATCTTAATATAAATAGAAGCCAAAGATGGCACCTTAGCAATCATTACCATAAAAAGGTGGTTACGGTGATACCACATCGTTATGAGACAATGGCCTGAACCCTCGGTCACCTTGATTTGTCCCGGAAAAAAAAGCGTGGAAACGAGCAATGTTATTACAGTATTATCACAATTACAAAATTTGTCTCTTACTTTCTTATATGTGTTACAAGTTAATTTGGCGTATAGCAAATTTTTTTTTAATAAATGTAGTTTATTATATCAAATTATATATAAAATAGTTATATAAAAAAATCCTTTTAAAACTTACTTAAACATACAATTTTAATTGAAAAAAAAATAATATAAAATGAAATATTAAGTAATAGAGAATAATTGTTGGTGAAAAAAAAATATTATAATACTTCTCTATTCATTAGAAGCAAAAATAAATTAAATTAAATCTTCTTTTTACTAAATATTCGTTTGCAAAACTTCTATCTTTACTACGAACTGGATTTATAAAAATTTCGACAAGAGCAAACACCAAAAGAAAAAATAAACAATTTAAAAACATCTTTAAATTCCTACAGATAAAGAATTTTAGAAGAGCATATTTCGTAAAAATACGGAAGCAATTTCCCGGTTAAGTAGATTCAGCAAGGCCGCCCAGTCCAGACTATTTATCAAATCCATTTCCACTTCAATGGTTATAGAAAATCTTACAAGATATATCTTCAAATTTTTATTTTTAAGTCGCATTCACGAAACGAAGTCGCTCTTCAAAAAGTAAAAATTTGTTACTAAAAGATAGAGGATGTAAATGATAATTCCTATTGAGGACAAAAAACACATAAAATGGCAATAAAATAATACTACACATAAAATAAATAACATATGTATACATACACGTAAAATAAATAAGTTTTTCATCAAACACTACCAACAATAAATATTTTGTGAACAAGATTTAAATGCATTACTTTTCGAGTACAAAAGACCAATCGTATGTAGAGACAAACAACCTCAATGCTCTTTGATTAAATATCTTTAACAACATAACCTAATTGGCATTAAACGCAATATATATCTTCTTTATAAATAAAAATGAATGACTAAACACGTTGCTAAGCACAAAAAGATTTGACCTCTATATTGGCTATTTTTAAAAAGTTAATGTTCTGTAATAGGTTCTTACAGATTAAAAAATTAGGAGAATTACTCAGAAAATTCGAAGGTTCCATAATAAATATCGATCACTTTGAAGTGCATGTATTAATTGTTTGCAACATAGGACTCCGTCTATCGGTCAGCTAGTATACAAATGTTATTGTATACAAAAAAACATAGATAAAGTAAAAAAAAAAGTAGATAATGCACCTAGAACAGAAAAGTGAAGCCACTTTTTTAAAGATGTGTGAGTGAGTGAAGTGTTGACACTTTTTAAAAAAAGTCCCTAAAATTTTTATTAAACAATTAATTTAATATAGGTAAAATGGGTATGTGAAAATAAAAACCTGTTTATAGTTTTAAATATATTTACTCCTTTTTTCGATTCAAATTGTTACACAAATCTATTGTAGCCGTGTTTTGATTTATTTAATTATATAAATCTGCGTCAATGAAAACTTGCGTTTTTAAGTTATTGATGATTCCTCTGAGGGGCAAGTTCCTGCTTTAAAGACGTCTAAGTCTTTGCTGTAATAAATTGATTTTATTTTTACATTTTTTTAAAATCAAGTTCCTGTTTTTTTAACTTTTCTCTTAGTTTATGTTTTCTAGGTGTATCAAAGATTGAATCTTGGTTAACGACTGATTTAGACTCATTCGGTAGATCCTAGAACAAAAAATATAACATTAAAATACGTAGTAGTAAGTAGCAGTATGTACTTGATGGTACTCTGTGAAGTCCAAGTTTTATACCGTACATGTCAGCTGTATCAAACTGGTTTGAACAAACCAACTAGATGAGGATGGCTGTCGTTGTAGTTCATTTCGGCTCAGTCGAAAAGCAGCTACCCATTCATCTCCTATTAAAATATTCGTTGGAAAGCTAAAACCATGATATTTAGTAGTAAAATATGAGTAGTTAATTCACAAATTTAAACAGAAACAAACGAATTAAAAATTCATATTTAACTTGACTTCAATTTAGGAAAAACATAAAAATCACACGATTAAAAATAAACAATAATGTTGTCCACTTTCTACATAATTATTTTTCTATGATTGCCTACAATTTACTTACCCGCATTTTGGGCTAATGGAAATAAAAATTACTGGTAAGACTCCCTCGGTACGTCATTTCGGGACATCGAAATTATAAGTTCCGAATAACCTCAATATTATTTTGGAATAACAAGAAATATAAAGTTTTGTATGTACATACGTGTGAAACGATATTTCTTCAGACTTTTTATTCACTTTGGTATTGTTTTTGCACTATTTAATTACATAAGAACGGCATTTTGAAGGCAAAGTTACTGTACGAGGTCCCGTGAGATACTAACGAAAATGAGCGTAGTTTGACGCATATGTGTGCGTGAGCGCGTGTGTTTACTTGAAGGAGCCGAGTTTTGTGGCTTCAGTAACAACAAAAGCCGCGCATTATCTACCTTTTTTTACTTGATCTATGCAAAAAAAAGGTAATGCAAAAAAATATTTTCGTCCAACAACAAACATCATTCAACGCTCGTCCATTCGCTCCAACTGTCACGTGTGTCACGTATCACTAAAACCAGTTAGCTCTGCCAAATGTATCTAATTCCGTCGAGGCACGTACTTAGTCAACAATATCGATATGTTACCCGAACACATCTAATCAATTAACAAATAAATAAATCAGAAAGTAATAAATATTCCTAAACATTTACAGGTAAAAACTATTTGTAGTAAATTTAACTAAACCTTGATCGTTTATTCCGTTTTAGAACAATGTCCAGTTGAATATATTTTAAAAAGTCTCTCGTTGATTATTCATTTATTATATAATGTATCATACTTTTATATACACATGAACACAAATATACACAAGAATTTAGAGGAAAATTAAATTATTTATAATAAAACACAAGATGCGTATTCTGAAATTAGATATTCCATTACAATAAAAAAAAAAATATATCTTAGTACCGACGAACACCTCACAAACTTCCTAATAATAATAATAATTTCTTTATTTCAGGTAACAATTGACCCATAAAACAATTCCTCTTAAACAATTCTTATAACAACTAGAAAAATTAATGAATGTCTAATACATAAACGTCACATTTTAGAAATTCTGAGATGTGAGAGATTAAGCGAGTCATGGAAAAAGCAGAAATGGATTTAGATTTTCTGTTAATTCATTCCTCTGTAATTTGTATTAAGGTGAAAATTTTTCCCTACCTTCCATTAACATATATAAACGCTTTGACTCGTGAATCCCGAAGATCGAGAAGATTTATCGAAACTAATGTAATTTATTATGTATTCAAAGTGAGCGATATTCAAATATCCCTTTGTGTCTTGTGAACTTCGTATAATTAAAGGTAATGTATTCCTAGACTCGAACACAAAGTCCTCTTATCTTACTTAAATCTGTAGAACTTTGTAAGATGCTACGTAAGACCTAGATAGGTGTTACTTTGATATAGCTTTTTGAATAAAAAGGGTTGAAATTAATTTTACATTGTTTTAAATTTTAGAAAGTATGTATTAATATGTTGTATGATAAGGAGTAAAATGAGAAAATGAAATTACGTCTTTGTTACCTGACTGAAAAGAAAGGGTCGTTTTTCGTACGTATCTTGTATGTATGTATGTAATATTCTTTATTACCTCATATCTCCGGAACCGCTGAAAGGATTTACATAATTGAGATATAGTTAGGTTCGTCTTAGCAGCCCGTGTTCTTAGATAGATGAGTTAAAAAAATCAAACATGGCGGCTGTGTGAAGCCATTGTAGTTAATAAAAAAAAAATCGCTTTATACATTTCCGTTTCGATTTATGTCGCTGGCTTTGTGTAATTATTGAATTTTTATCTAGTTCCAACCTTTTCAGTTGATTTTCTATTAGTTGTTCTTCGCAGGCGTTTTTTTAATTTTGTTATTATTTTATCTCTATTTCGATATACATTTAAATATAACAACGACAGTAACTTAATACGTTATCGAAAGAACAATCCAAGAATTTTATAATTTTACTAGCTGACCACGCAAACGTTGTCTTGCCATATATGTTATTAACCCTATTAATTCCCCGCCCCCTTGTAACTTAGGAGTATGAATAAAAAAATGTTGGCCGAGTCTAAGACCTATCCGATATGCACACAAAATTTCATAAAAATCGGTCCAGCCGTTTTGGAGTAGTATTTTAACTAACATTGTGACACGAGAATTTTATATATAAGATATAGATGACAACCAAGATATTATAAAAAACTTTTTTTATTTTTTCGTTTTTATAGCTCTATTAATAACAATAGAAAGTAAGTAACAAAAAACATATTAATAAATTTCGAACAATACATTAGAAACCTTTTCTTTTAAATAGGCATCAAACAGTAAAACCAATTGTTCGAATACCGAAATATTCTTATTTTAATCAAAACATTAAAACAAGTGCGTTCCAAAAGTTTTTCATTTACTGATATTGACAGATTTATTATAATTGAATACAACAGTACGAGAACGATAAAACATGCATTCGTAATTATGTGGAAACTTATACTACTGAACTTCGTATGAAATAATTGAATTAATTTTAATGCATATGAAAATTCAATTAAAATGGCGTCAAAGAATTCGAGTGATATATTATTAATTATATAAGAAATTATTATTATCTTACACATCATAATAAATAATACAATACTTATTTTAAATTTATGTTTATATTTAAATTACTTTTTATGCTCTAATTGTAAGCTTTGGAATATAAATAGCCAGTAAATAAAAATAATATTAACTAGGAAATGTAACCAGTACTGGTTGAAGATAAAAACTCTAAGTAAACAGATTTTGAATCAATTTTTTTTCATCCTCACATAACAGCATCAACTGACATCGATTTAGCCATCTAACTCGCAAACATCGCACCTATACAAAGAACCTTTCCCTCTTCTCGGGATTTATGGCCCTGTTTGACGTCTATCTCAAATATTACTCGTATCTAGTGAATTTTATTCTAACTTCAATAACCAGAAAAGCGAATATCAGTCAGTTCAGCCTATTGCAGTCCACTGCTGGACATAGGCCTCCCCAAGTTCGCGCCAGACATCCCGGTTTTCCGCAATCCTCATCCAGCCTACACCGGCAATCTTACGTAAATCGTCGGTCCAACGGGCCGGAGGACGTCCCACGCTGCGTTTAAATCATTTCATTTTAATTCGCAGCAACGGTCGCTGTCTGGTGTGCTAATGGTCGCAGGTTCGATCCCCGCTCAGGCCAGTCATTTGTATTGGCCATATAGATGTTTGTCGTGGTCTAGACATTTTGTGTTTGCGTATTGTGTTCCCGTGTGTTTCCGGACCCCCGACAGTGGAATAGACCTAAAAAAATTATAAAGAAGTGTAAATTTTATTTATTTATTTGAAAAACTTTCATATATAATTATAGAATTGTATTAAGTATCTGTCATCAAGATTCATGTATAATGGGTGTGTCCTTAGAAGAGATTTCTTTCAAAACAACCGAAAAAGAAAAGTTACAGAAAGAAATGAGATTTAGTAAATCATTAAAATATTTATAACCAGCGACCCGCCCCGGCTTTGCAGGATATAAAATATAAAATAAATATTTGCGCAAATGCAAGCGCAAAATGATGTGTTTATTTACGACATCACATTAGAAACCTCTAAAACTATCAGTGCTCCTATTCTATATTATGCATGTATTATACATATAAACCTACCTCTGGAATCACTCTATTTTCAACTACGTACACAAACAAACACAAATATGGAACGGGCATGCAATCTTGCAACAGACATGTGCACATACAAACGTTTCCTAGAAGTTTTCAACGCGCCATTTAATTGCAAATTTGATGTATATTTATTGCTGTATTACATACACATATTTCCATAAATTAATTATAATTATATTATAATCAAGTCGTCGCTTATCATTAGCACTTCGTTACATAAAGTTACAGAATAATTTTTATACCATCTTACTTTTGGATACTAAAGATACCTTACATTAAAAAAGATAGGTTAGTTTAAGACGTTATCAATTAAAAACAATTTTTTTATAATATACAAATGATACCTATGTATAAAAAATAAAGTAAAAATAACATGTTAAGTGTACTGCATTGCTTTAGTTTTCGTAGCAAATTACTGTTGCACTAACTACTTAATCCCCGTTGAAAACAAACGTTTGTTAAAGGATGCGCTGTCTGGATGTTTGTTTGTGTGTTTGTTCCTGACATTCGACAAACAAACTCATCCTACTAGATGCCTTATATACAAAGCATGTTTGTGTACAAAATAAGATGTACAAAATATCATACGATAACATATAAGAACAAAAAGTAACCTTAATTACGACCTTTCACACAATCACTTACATATTTGCAACTATAAGCGCTACATACGCTTACACTTAATTTATATAATCACATATACAGCGCTCTTTTTGAAAATATATAATTCACATCTATGACACATAATATAATTATCTTGTTCTTTCTGATTTTGATATTTTCGCTAGAAACGAGGCTTAGTTTGAGAGTATCATGTATCGCAAGCAATATAAAAGATATACATTACAGATAAAATTAATTAAACAACATAGTTTGTCGTAAACAATGCGACCTAAGTTTTCCCGGGAGAAATTAAGGAAACAATGAGCTTAGCCAGTGGGTATGAGACAGCTAATAATAACTAAGTCATAGTTTCATTCAAAAGTCTTACATAAATATTATATAAAGTAGGTACCTATAAACTATTTCTTCTCATGTAACAGAAATATTAAAAAAAAAACTTTTGTCTCTAATTTCATAATAATGTTCACTATAATCAAAAAAGTGCACTATAACTCTTGACAATATATTTATATTATGGCTTTATGTTTTATTTAAATTTTATACTTTTTATAATGTTTCTAAAGAAACAAAATTTCACTTTTACTAAATACAAAAATAATTTCTGAAAACACACAATTTCATAATAATGTTCACTATAATCAAAAAAGTGCACTATAACTCTTGACAATATATTTATATTATGACTTTATGTTTTATGTAAATTTTATACTTTTTATAATGTTTCTAAAGAAACAAAATTTCACTTTTACTAAATAAAAAAATAATTTCTGAAAACACACAAGTGACAAGAGGGTCTTAAGTTTACTGTACTTAAACACACAAACAAAATCATAGAAATAAATATGTATAGCAAAGCATTAAATTTCATGAATATAATTCTCACAATATAAATACATTTTATAATATAATATAAAATGTAATGGAAGTTTTCAGGTAAATACTAGAAACCCTCTGTTTTGCGGAAATTTCTCTAAAACTAAAATACAAAACGCTATATTTACCCGAGGCCTCGTCAAAGCATAGTCCGCATAGTTATGAAGTAACATTTTTACTAATGATATTACCAAAAGTGAGTTTTTTTTCCTTTTTTGCGAGCCCATGGAGGATATATTGTTTCATTGTTGTGTGCTTACACTTGAAAAGATCCAATTTAAATATGAATTTTTGAAAATAAACAAGGTTATAAATCATAGTGGTATTTTGTTATTTTATCATTGACAGCCGATTAACTTATTTTGAAAAACGATTCCTGTTGATTGGTAAGCGCGAATGGTGTGGCTTATTATTAAATACGTAAAAAGGAGTGTATAGTTTGATTATTTACGAGCATAATTAGTATTAAAAACATATTCCTTCATTTCTGTTATAAGGATTATATTTCTGTTTCTTTTAGTCCCTAAATGAAATTTAATGAGCATATATTTTTTCATTACTCTGACAAAAATTATACATAAAAATGGACTAAAATATACATTAACTTTATTGCTACCAACCTGATGTTAGTTGTTTTAACATTACTGCTGTAGTACTAAAGGCGTATTAAGTTATATAAAATAATTTGTAATTTAATCATGATAATTATCAAAATTTTAATATATATGGGTGAAATGTTTTCTTTTTTTTTTGTATACCTATTATACAATAGTATAAAAAAATTATATAAACCTTCCTCGGTCAATAAATATAAAATAGTGCTTTGTATGTTTAACTTACTTTTAAAAAAATAGTCACAATATACTCAAAAATACTTAAAGATGAACTTGTATACCATTATTTACAGTTCAGCTTATTGCAGTCCACTGCTGGACATAGACAAGTTCACGCCAGATATCCAGGTTTTCCGCTATCCTCATCCAGCCTACACTGGCAAACTTACGCAGGATCGCTCAGTGTCCACGTTTCGGTTCCGTATGTTAACACAGGCAGGACGCATTGCTCGAAGATTAGTCTTCAAGCAATGCGACTAGCCCGTTGGTGCAGTTAGTAGTGGCCCTGCTTTCTGTTCCGCGGATTGCGGGTTCGATTCCCGCCTGAGTCTGGGTGTAATATTTGTATTACTATATTTATATATGTATTATTGCTATGTATGTTTATAAAAAATATAGATATAGTTATAATAGTCCCCTGTTACCTGTAACACAAGCATTAAGTTGCTTATCATAGGAACAGACGACCGTCTGGTTTGTTACAATATAGTTTTTTATTTATTCAAGCATTGCAGAATCTTCGAAGTGAAGATTATATAAGCATATATTAATTTTTATTTAATTTAATATGTACATTATTATCCTTGGTTAAAATTACAAGTTAATTGTCAAATATATTTTATTTTTCTCTCATTCTATGTAAACTAGTATATGCGTAAACGTGTAAGAAGAAAAAATATACTTACATAGATGTACATATTTCGTTAAAAATATAGAACATAATACATATTGTATCTGACATACTAAACTTGGAACATCCGAAGAAATAACAAGCAAAGTTGACCACTAGTTACAGAAATTTCAGTAAACTTAGTTTTAGTTTGGACGCAGGTGTTCTGACATGTAGATTTTAACTACTACCCGCAGACTAAAATAAAGAAAAAATGACATTTTTATATTGTATTCTTTAGATAAAAACGAATCCTCGAGATGTATGTAGGCGCATAAGAGAATTAAAATTAAAGTTGGGTACGTTTATGTTTCTAGGTTCTTTCGTTATTTTGCCTCATTTTATATTCCACCTTGTTATAGTAATTATCATCGAAATTCCTTTATTTGCAGATCTACTACACGATTTTATAACTATTTGCGCGATCACCGTGATGTTGATGTTTTTCTGATTAAACCTTATTCTATTAGACGGTTGGTGACCACGGAATATTTCTGTTACGATAACTTATAATGTCTAACCAGTTTAATGATCCATCTAAGTTCTCGAACCATCCTTAGTTTATTTTTTTTTTTAACTTTCAAACTTAAATAATATAGCACTCATTAGTTGTTAACTGTAAAAACTTCTAAATGGCTTTTTGTTTTTAATTGTATTTATAATTTGCTATGTATAGCTGTAAGTTATTCTGAATAAATAAAATAACTTCCGGACGAACACGCTAAATTTGATAATTCTTTTATATTTGTATAAGGCTTCGCACTCAATGGCTTTCAAAAAGATGTAACTACAGTGTCAGGGCCCAGAATCACATTACAAACAAAAAAAAGCCATATCACGACAAACAATTCCATAAAAACTTTTGTACATTTTGGTAGATTTAGTAGAGGTACGTAAAAATCTGTTTTTTTTTTATACACACTTAATTAGTAACCATATCAAGATTTTTTTTTAAATCTTTTCATCATTATCTTTTATCATTTTCGTCAACATAAAAGAAAAATTATATATTTTTTATGAAATATCTATCAACCGAATTTTGTCTATCTGTTAAAAATATCATTTCGCTTTGAAATTTTCTGAGCCCTAAATCATCGTCACTTTTATGTAAAGCTTACATATATATAAGAGTTATGCGCAAGTAATTGCTCCTTGCGGATATTGACCTCTTGTTTTTACATGTCACTTAGAACAACAATGACTTTGACTGTTTCATTAGAATATTAAAAGAAATTTGTGTTATAAATCTTAATCTTCTTCCTTAATTTTCTAAAATTCCTACAAACTTTACGTCCCAAATGAACATATATGTATGTGGAATATATGGAGCTATACACTCCGTAAGCTGCAGTACGCCGATTCAAATTGTCTGACTGAAATGGCTTCAAGTCTGTAACTTGGTCGTTTGGCACCAACGAGGCGCGCACTGCAGACTCGACGTCGGTGTAATGATCAACACTATATTTCAACAAGAATTAGGGGACAATTACTTTCTCGCCATACTTGTTTTCGTCGGCTACAGCAAGTGCGCTGCTAGCTTCAAAGCCAGATTATAAATCTCTCAAATATACTTTATTTTTTTTCTTTGTTGTAACTTTATTTTATTTGTATAAAATACGTATATAAAACTAGCTGTGAAAATGTCGGGGTAAAAAGTAGCCTACGTGTTATTTTGGATCTGTAATTATCTACGTACCAAGTTTCATTACATTTAATTTGGTAGTTTTTGAATGAAAGAATAAGAAACATCCATCCATCATAATTAGATAAAATTATTTTCATTAAAATATTAGTGTGGGTGCGATGGTATAGTTTGTGGTGTGTTTGAGAAACAACGTAGTGTGAAGTCCCTCGTCCGCCATCGCAAATGGAGGATCCTCCGACTAGACGGGTGTTGTGTCTGGCGGGCTACCGCCACGGTTGTTGTCGGGTTCTTGTATAAATACTCAGTCACTTTGATAACTTTGATAGCGCGATGTAGGATACGTCAATTTTCTCTAGTTCCGTAGTTCGTATCGCTCGATAGATGTCGCTACACTAGAAACTAACTTTCCCTATTGAGTAATCTTCCGATATCCAGTAACATAGCTACATTACATATACTCGTATTAAACAATATCGGTACGACAAAGTTTATGCCAAAGCAAAATGTTGTAATATATTTCCGAAACTCATACTGAACTTACGTGATATTACATGAATCTTTGTTTTGGAGAAACTGTTTCAAAGATAAGTAACATTTTTCGAAGTAAAACTTCTTTAGGCACGCTTGACTTGGGAGTAAGCTTGTATTTGCGTGACGAGAGTGTTACGAAAAGTGTGATCGGGTAAAGCGAACGAAAGTTGTGAGGGAGATATAAGTTAGTGAAGATAGAAAGAGAGATTTAGGTTTCGTAAGTTTTATTTCAGTCGTGTGTTCTAAGTAGTCTTTTTTTTCTGCACACATTCATAATCACACACATTTGACATCACACATACATATATAAAAAATTATTTCTACTATGTTAACAGAAAGAAATATCATCTTACTATACAGGATTCTAAAATAAAATGAAGTTCTACACGTACATATTAAATAATAAAAATTTCTAGAAAGTTTCATAAAACCGTTTAAGATATTACTATTGTCGCCGGAAACACCGTATGGAGATTAAAATGGTGACATTCCATTATTTACAGAGCAGTTTTATGGTATATATGTATATTACTAAGTAGCATTATTTATTATGCAGCTGACTCTAGATATGGGTCTTTGTTGGCACATACCATATATTTGTAAAATAATATAAAAAAATCCAGTTCTGTACATGATCTTGTATTCCTAACTTTTGAGCTGGTGACTTATAGTACAGGTATTTTATACCTTTTTGAGCACCAGTCCTTCGCTAATCGAGTTGTCAAATTTTGTATTATATTTATATCATTAATAAGATAAAGTTTCATTGTATCAACATGATTGTGAGGAAGAAATAAAGAGATCTAAATGAGTTTTAAATAGCACTGTTAGAACAATGTATACTATAAAGTACCTTAATATAACTAATTTTCCATCTTTCATCTGTAACCAATTCATTGAAATTACATTGATGATATACCTTCATAAAAATCCTAATACGCTACGTGTATTATAGATTCGTGACATATTCTTTTTCTCTTACCTGAAACAAAAAAAAGTTCATAATTAGAGAATTATATTATAAAAAAAAATTGGAAAAATATAAGTTCCTAAGCCGTTTTTTTTTTTGTTATCGTAGGGGAACATAGACGTGACATTCTATTTTAATCTAACTACGTCACTGTTACACATCATACAGCAGACCTTTTTTATTTTTGGAGATTACTTCTCAAAAAACGATATAGATCCCGTGGTACGAATGAAACTATGAATATATGAATATATATGAGAAACGATGAATACCTATATTGGGAGTGACAACGAGTGACACAGTAATGCTGAGACCTGAGCTGAGAGTAGCGTTTTACCTCGCATACTCTTGCAAGAAAGAGTAAATATATTTTTAAATGTTATGGTAATCCTTCTTAAAAAGTAAACTCAGACACACCTTTTTTTCATTTATAGCGCCTACCAATACAAAGCGGCTTAATCCGCGCGAGATGTAGTAGATAGGAGACACAGCTTGGCTAAGTCCGCAAGCTCTGGGCCATTACTCCTAGACTACAGACAGATACGATTACTTTAAATAAGTTCCAAGTACAAAATCCAGAAGCCACGCCTTTCATACACTTTTGTATTAAGTACTGTATTTCTGTTTATCGTACCGTAGTATTTAATAGGCTCTTTTGTATTAAGTACTGTATTTCTGTTTATCGTACCGTAGTATTTAATAGGCTATATCCGTCTCGGGTGATTAAACTTTCTAATAAAAAATATACTAGCAAGTAGATTACAAGATTAGGGTGTCGAAATTAATTAATACATACCAAATTCATTCGCTTTGTAATATTAATACTAATATTATATTTACTTTAATTTTTATATTATTAATATAATATTTAATTGAGCCGAGTCGATTATTTTTACCTTAACTGATACATAATAATTATTATGGCTAACAAAAACTTTGCTTCAATTTTTAACAACGTATATCGGTATATGTATATTTTTTAGAGTTATAAGTTTTTTTTATATTTTCTCAAGATAAGTAAAATAATATGTAATTACACTAGAGATACAGTTTAGTACATTTAAGATGTGTATAATATAGGTACCTACATAAATAT
The DNA here is from genome assembly GCF_905220565.1 of Melitaea cinxia. Taxonomy (NCBI): domain Eukaryota; kingdom Metazoa; phylum Arthropoda; class Insecta; order Lepidoptera; family Nymphalidae; genus Melitaea; species Melitaea cinxia. The sequence continues at coordinate 4,372,070 of NC_059399.1, forward strand.
ATTTAGTACCGATAACGGCAAATATGATATATCTCTTTCTACATCGGTTTGTACTCATTTCCACATGTTTGCAGAATACATTTGCCACGGATTATGAAACATTGGCTTATAAATAAAAATGTCAACGTGAATTTATATTTGAGAAACGATAAAACTGTTATTTATGCGTACAAATATTTTCCTTTGTCTCTATATAGATAAAAATTATACATTTCAAAGCAAAATATTTGAAAAACGTTATTAATTCATTATTTTATGGTTGATAGACATCTATTTAAAAAGTTGCCACTACATATCTTGGCGGATATGTGGAAATCTTTTTGTGTCGAGCTACCTTAGTCAATTTGACTCCGATCTTTCATCGTTATCTCTCTCTCTCTTGTCGGTCCCTCATGTCTGAGGATCGTGGTCAGCATCAGGGTTGCATCTGGAGCGGATGATGTGCCTCCACCGGTCTCTGTCCATGGCGTCTCTTACGACCGTGTATAACCTAGTGGCAGATGAGTTCTTGACCTGGTCTACCCATCTCGTTGGTAAACGACCGCGCGATCTTTTGCCGTCCGTGTTCCCAACCACAATCAGTCTCTCCAGATTTTTATCGCCTCTGCGCATCGTGTGGCCGAAGTACGACAAAATACGCCGTCGGCATATGGTGGACAACCTGGTTTTGATATGGAGCTGGGCCAGGATCGACGCATTAGTGCGTTTCGCAGTCCAAGGTATTCTCAGCATTCGCCTCCAGCACCACATTTCGAATGCATCAATCCTTTGCCTTTCTCGGGCCAGGATTGTCCATGTCTCAACTCCATACAGGAAGATAGGGAAAACAAGGGTTCGTACCAGCCTGGTCTTGGTTCTGATACCGATTCCCCTTTTCTTCCAGATGTTGTTCAAACGCGCCATAGCATCCTTTGCCATCCCAATACGCCTTCTTATTTCGGGGACACAACTGCCGTCATTGCAGATTTGGGCACCTAGGTAAATGTAGCGATCGACAGTGTCAATGCCCGGAATGTTGAGAGTATCTTTTGATAGGTTTCCGGCTCGATCCACTATCATAACCTTGGTTTTCGTTCGATTTACTGCAAGCCCCATATTTAGACTTTCCGACTCCAGCCTATGGAACAGCTCTCTCATATCTTCTACGGATGTTGCGAGAAGAATGGTGTCGTCAGCATACCTGAGATTTGATAGTCTTTTTCCACCTATAGGAAAATCGTTATAGATAAGGCATTTTACGTGGAACACTTACAGACTATTATGGTACAGAACTGAACAATAATGCCGCTTATACGCTGATGCCCGACAATTGTGAATACATTTGTTTGTAGAGAAAACAATTCCTTGTTTCTTGAGTCAGTCACAAACATCAGCGCTTTGCGTCATAATTTGTCCGCAGTCTTAAAAGATGGCGTTCGAGAATTGATGATAAAAATAGGAACCTAAATATAGACAAAAATATAGAAAATAATTAACAATACATGTATAGAGCATACTGTACAATATGACAAAATATGTTTAAATATGTATCGCGTGTTTAACCACAGTTTGCACTTTACAACAGTTTAGCAAACAACAAAAAAGTAGAAATCGGTTGTATGCAAAAACTACTAAAGCAGCACTGAATTTCTTTCATTTATTTTAGTTACGGTGTGTAATTTTTTAAAACATATAGTTTTAATTGCTGTAAAATAAAATAAAAATTTAATATGTTTTAGAATTTATAACAATAAAACATATTTTGACAGCTGTCAACAGTCTTTGGTAGTTACCAAAGTATTTCAGTCAACAAGTTTCGTAAAACAAAATTCATGTTCTCATATTCGAAGCGTATTCATAAATAAAAAAACTTCGATTTTTACTGTCAACACTCATAACAAACTTTACGTATAAATTCTAACTCAAGACACGTTTTAAGCGTACGTACTTCAATAATAAGCGAGAAGAAATCGGCGTAAACATGTGCCATATTTACACCGTAAACGATCATATGAGTCCTCATATATACATAAATAGATATTGTTTTCTAATGTTTACGCGAACTTTACTCATTTAAATTAAACAACTTTTTCGAATTTTATCGCGGTTTATTAACTTTTTAGATTCCCGACGTTTCGGATACTTTACAGCAACCATGGTCACGGGAGGACTGCGTAGATAGGAACTAAATAAAATATTGATGTATTTCGGGTAGTTTCGAATAACTTTGTAACGTTAGGACGTCTGACACCTCAGTCCTCGCGTGACCGTGGTTGCTATTTTTTTTAAGTTTTTATTTATTTTTATTTAAACAGGTACATAGCTCAAAAGCTCTTAACTTACAAATAAAACGTTTTATCAGTTTAAGAGCAAATACATAAAACTGTAAGTAAGCTATTTGGTAGATTACCCATAGTATATTAGAGTTTATAGGATACTTTAAAGGTCACACGAAGAGTTAAAAGTATAATACGGCTGTGCCTAAAGGACCTTTGCGCTGAATTTACGATAATTTTAGAAGTGAAAATAATTTAGGAATAAAATTTTGTATTTAGAATAATTTTCTTTTTAGTTGACATTGTCTTCGTGAGTTTAATAACGTCTTGACATAGTTAATTCCAATCCTTAATAAGTACTTTTAAATTGTACGATTTTATTTTTGTGTTACCCACACATTAGGAATTCTAAACATTTTTGAATTACTGCTAAAATAATATAAATACTTGTACATGCGTATCATATATATAAATATTTGACTAGCCCGTTGGCGCCGTTAGTAGTACCCTGTTTTCTGTTTCGCGGGTTGCGGGTTCGATTCCCGCCTGAGCCTGGGTGTAATATATGTATATTTTACGCAAAAACAAATTAGTTATAACAGTCGGCTGTTACCAATAACACAAGCATTAAGTTGCTTACCATAGGAGTAGACGACCGTGTGTATAGTATAAGATATATTTTTATTTTATTTCTATATACAATACTAAAACATCCTTCATGGCCAAAAGTACGCGACTGTTTTTTGTAAAAATATAAATATCAAACAGCTAGGTCAGCAAACAAGCGTACGGCTCACCTCGATAGTAAGCGATTACCGTAGGTTATAGACAGCTGTAACTCCAGAAGCAACCCAATCCCTTAAGAAGCTCTGGTCACCTTACTCACCACAGGAACGCAACACTGCTTGAAAGCAGATCTTGAGCAGGATATTACCTGCTGTACCCGGGAAAGAGACGTGATTATATGTATGTATGTATAAATTATCATATATTATATAGCACTTCAGTTATTAATGATGATACAACATGAATCATTTATTTCTACGTTCATTTTTCATTCGCTATTGTTAAGTAAATAATGATCCCAGTTAGACGCAAGTCGTAAATTTATTTGTAACAAACCACAGAACAAAAGTGAAATTTTAGAACGATTCGTGACATTGATGAATAAGTACAACTTATTTTTAAAAAAAAGTTATACTTTATATTTACTAATAAGAATCTTGCCTTCAGAAATCTTTATCAGCAAATCGACGTCTTCAATTTATTTAATAAAATAAATTTCTATTTAAGTTGATCAGCAGTATTATTGAAGTGTAAAATTAAACCTTCCATATAAAACTTACATATAAAAGTTACACAATGCAATAGTTAAAGCTGAATTAGTACAATACTAAACCGCCTGTAAAATAGAGTTCGTAGTACCCATTAATCACTTTTAAAGTGTAGCAGTCGTAGCAAATAGGACGTTGTAGATGCCAAAGCGTAGATGTTAGATACCCGTAGCACGCCGTAGCTCGTCCATCAGAGCGGTATTCGGTGCCAAGTTAATACTCAAAATCCTGTTTGGCTTGAGGTTTAATAAATTCATACGTTATAATTGGTAGTCACATTTAGGTTTGCTTAGATAAAACTCATTAAAAATTAAAAATATATATTAATTAATTTTTAGTACTCACTGTACTTGGAAAGTACTTAATTAAGATCAAATATCTTTCTTCTTATCTTTTTCTATCTTTAGATTTATAAAAAAGTTGGGAATATTGCAAAAACATTACAGTCCTTAAATTAAATAAATAGTTTGAGAAGTGTTAGAAATACTGCTAAAAACGATACATTTACTCTCTTTATCGACAACTCGCGGACAGAACTACAAGCAAAGCTTGTGGATGGAAAAATATATGACATTATAATAAAACCTGTTAAAATAACGCCACTCTAATCACCAAATGTAAAATTATTACTCAAAGAAAATTTATACAGTAAACATCTAAAACAAAAGACGAAAAGAAATTCTAGCAATAAGGCCAATTCTCTTTTACCTTATTTTCTTATCCATAATAATATTAATATACTGTCAACACATAGTTTTATAAGTCGTTAATATTGAATAATTATCACAGAAACTATGTGATCACTAATTGATAAACGAGCAATTTCGAGGTCTATAAAGTATAATGACTCACGGTTAGGCGTTGTAGCGCTTCCCGTTGGATCATTAAAATTTGACCGGACTAGCTATGAGACATACTTATCAATTTCAAATTTAGTATCACAGGGACGTGAGGTCTTGTAAACCCTGGAGCGGAATAAATATCTAAAATTTATTTTAAATAGGGCGCCAAGATATTACTCCGACAAACGAATGATGCATTTAGAATAAAAATACATAACACAACTTTACTAATTATTTATCATAATTATCTAAAGAAAAGGTGAAATGTAGTTAAGCTACAAAATGTAACGATATTTTGTTGAGTTTTATCGACCAAGAGTCAATTTACTAAATAAATATCAGAGGATATTGAAACTAGTCCGAACTAGGTTTAAAATTTTTACTAAAATATAAAACCACGATTGCAATCGTTGAAAGTTTATTAGAATTCAGCTTAGTAAAATTTCATTAATATAAAAATACAAAGTTCAAAAAAATGTTTTATCTGCAAATAAAAGTAGTTAAACCAATTGTCTAGCTAGTAACATTAATCTTGATCAATGCGTGCGTTCGTTTGCAATAAAAGTTTTATTAGGACATAGACCTTTTAGAAAAAAAAAAAACTAAAAAAATTAAAATCGTGCACAGTTTTATTTAACAAAATTGACGTTTACTTTGTCTCTGCGTGTATCACGCAAAACAATAAGAGACATTCAGCATGATAAAAACTCACGTTAGAATTTATCACAGTTATCTAAATATTTTCTTATTTATTTATTTTTATGTAACTAGGTAGGCAAACAAGCGTACGGGGTTCACCTGATGATAAGCGATTATCGTAGCTTATAGACGCTTGCAACACCAGAAGCAACGCAAACGCGCTGAAAACCTTAACTACAATTCCCCAAGGAGCTCTGGGGACCTTAATCACCAACAAGAACACAACACTGCTTGAAAGCAGTATTATTTAGCTGTAATCTTTTATAAAGTCAAGGTAGTACCCCAGTCGGGCTGCTCCATATTTTGAGCAGGAAATTTCGGGCTGAGCCCTACCTCAGTTAGTATAAATAATATAGTACCTGGGTGACCGAGCTCCGCTCGGTATTTTTAGTAAATCGTGAAGGATTAGTAGTAGAAGAGAGAGTTAAAATGATTCGCCGCCGGTTTGGATGAAGTCTTTTTTAACCGACTTCAAAAAAAGGAGGAGGTTACTCAATTCGGATGAAACTCAATATATATATATCGCACCTTCGGTGCAACAAAGTCGCAATTCAGGACACTTTTTTTGTTATGTCTTTTATTAGGACTTTTTGATAATTTAATATAAGATTTTTAAACTATAGCAAAGAAAGTAAACCATTAATTTTATAAAGATTTCAAACCTACCATAAATAATAATCCAGAAATGAGGAAGTAAAAGCGAAAAAAAATAATTAAAAGTCCTCTCCTGTAAAATTAAGAAATGAGCTGTTGTGACTTTGTTGCACCGAAATTGCGATATATATATCACTACATAGTATAAAACAAAGTCGCTTTCTCTGTCCCTATGTCCCTATGTATGCTTAAATCTTTAAAACTTCGCAACGGATTTTGATGCGGTTTTTTCTAATAGATAGAGTGATTGAAGAGGAAGGTTTATATCTACGAGTATAATAACATCCATTAAATAGTGGAGATATAGAAAGAAAGAAAACTCCGCTATGGTATATATGTCTATCTCTTATGAATATCCCACAATAACATTTTTTTGTCATTTACTTTTTACGACAAATAATGGCTAATTTTCAAAGCGATTTTAATCAATACAGCATTAATCCTTATCTAATTAAATACCTTAAATACATTTTTGATTTAATATAGATCTATATGGCCCTTTACAGTATATGATTTAAATAAATATTTTTGAAGATATTATAGATTTAAAAATTGCGGTACGTAGCGTTTGCGGCAGTTCCTGCCGGCTTTTACTCTAAAGTTAACGCGTGCGGGCCACGGGCAGTAATGAATAAATCAAAACTACTGGATCGATTTTAATCATTTTTTTTCAGTGAATGACATAGGCTATAATTATATTTTATACCCGTGAGAAGCCGGAGCGGGTCGCTAGTATATATATTAATGTATGTTCGGGGATAACTTCGTCGTTTATGAAAAGATTTTGATAATTCTTTTTTTGGTGGAAAGAAGATATCCCTGGTGTGGTAGCATGATAATGAAACCAGGATCTGATGATGGAATTCAAGAGAAATCTAGGGAAACTCTCGAAAATCCACATAACTTTACATTAACTACATAATACTTAACATACTACTGGGTGTACTGAATTTGATGATTTTTAACTTAATCGAAAGCCGATATTTATCATGTGGTCATATTGCATCGAGATCTGATTACAACTTTTGGAGTAATCTTTGATAATGCATATTTCTCGACTATTTTTCCGTCTACCTACGTTGTATTACCTGTCGATGTAATTGAAGTCGATTTTTTTTTTCGTTTGCCTGCAAACACAATTACTAATAATGAATTAACACAAAATAAAAATAAAAAATAACGATAAATTAAAAATTGATATAAAATACACAATTACAAGATTGAGAGTAATTGCTTCTCAAAACTGATAGGCGCTCCAACAAATCGTGTTTTTTTGAAAATCATATTTACGAATTACATATTTATAAAATATGAATAATATTTTTTTTTACCGACAATAATAAAAAATATAAATAAAAATAAAAAATCAAAAATAAAAAATAATTAAAAAATAATAATGATAAAATATGAATAATATTTGTCGATTTTACTGTCATAATAATAAAAAATAAGAACTGCCTATTTAAATAAAAAATAACGAGTGCAATTAGAAAAAAAAAAGAAAAAATAATTGATCAGGGACATGGGGATTTGAACCATGATCTTCTCGGTTGATCCCGACCGGCCGATTTCCCACCGAGCTATTGCAACTAACTTGACACATGCGAAATTTACCTTCGTACTCTAACGATATTTTTTTCACTCCCTAAAAACAGGGATAAAACGACATTTTCTGAAAATGAATCCTAGCTAGATAGATTTATCTCCCCTGAAACCTCCTATATACAAAATTTTATGAAAATCGTTGGAGCCGTTTCCGAGATCCAGATTATATATATATATATACAAGAATTGCTCGTTTAATAGTATAAGAATAATAATTTATAGGGTGTACAGCAGCTCGTTTAACTCAAACCTTTTTGAATACAACTTAAAGCATACAATGGAATTATATCAACACTTATAAGTGCAACGCAAATAGGAACATAAAACTAAGTACACGAGCTAAATCATTACAATTTACGAAATTACAGCTACGTCTACACTCCGTGCGAAATTGGGGTTAATAGCTTTATATATAATTGTGTACGGAAATAGAACTTATGTCATCGTAATAAGGATCATAACTGTGAAGAACATCAGTAACATAAAAAACTAAAGAAAAAATATGGCTCCTTTCCAGAACAACGTTGAGCCAATGAAAAAATATATTTAAAGACTTATGCCCGTAATATAACGACTTTCCAGACACAAAATAACTAAGCATATAAATATAAATTGATTTTTGATAAAGGAGTTTGTCATCAAATCAGTGTTGATATCGAGTTAGCAGTTTAAAAGCCATTTGCCAATTTTGAAACCTGGTACGTTGGACAGCATTCGAAATACAATTTAACGTGGACGTGTACTTCGAATTTTTCTTGTTGTAAATCCATATATCCAATAAAATGGTCCATATTTTAATCGGACAGCCAGCTAACCGAATGCACAACTTAAGTCAATAAAGTTTTATATTTATCCTTTCACATTTTTAGTTATGGCATTTGTCGAATATGATTTTTTTAAATACTTTATTACCTAACTCAAAACGCAAAATAACCTCTTTATTAATGGAAGTTAATTCATCCTAAAGGGTAGATTTTTAAACGTTATCAATTACGTAACAAGCGTATTCAAAATTTGCAAAAATGGATGCCACAAAATAGAATTCATGGTTTGAAAAATTCGAATTTTCCTCCAAACGAAACGAGCTCATTACCGAGAGATTTTCTTCATCAAGCGGCGCAAACTTCAAAAGATTGAACGTTAGAACGCTCATTGTAATTTAATGAAGCCATTAAAAATTTCATATTTTACATGAAAAGTTTTACATTTACTTATTAACACGATTTTTTTTATTTTATTATATATTTTATTTATTAGGTACAGATATTATTACGCTGAACGAATAAAAAGTCAGAGTGTCAGATACAACACGCAACTAGACGTTACTCCCTAAGAAGATCAGCATAATAAATAATAAATAAAAAATAAAAAACACGATCTCGTAAAATACTTGACACAGTAAAATAGAGACTCTCAGTGCAGGTCTCAACGTTACTGTTTCACACGATTTAACGACCTATAATTTTTAATATCTCGGACCTTAATATCATTGCATTTAAAAAAGTATTGTTGCGTATGTATTCGTGAATGTTAGTTAAAAATATCGTAGGCTCAATAAATACATTTAGTTAATAATAGACGTATTAAAACAACAGTAACAATAGACGTATTGAAACCACCGGATTAATTTTGTCAGTCGGTCGGTCAATCAGTTCAGCCTATTGCAGTCCACTGCTGGGCATAGCCCTCCTCAAGTTCGCGTCAGACATTCCGGTTTTCCGATTAAATTTGTATAACTTTTTATTTCTAGTACAATTGAATAAAGCAGTTGCTACAAATAAATACGAAATTATTAACTGTATTCGAATATGTAATACGAAATCTAGTACGCTACATTGAATTCAATATTTTGTAAATAATAATATGTCCATTATAAACAAGTGAAACATGCAAACGATACAAATATTGACTCAAACATTATATTAACATATGAATCTGTTAATGTTTGACATTGCCTTTTAAAATATATGTATGAACTAAAGGACGTCATTTGTTTTATTAGCGTTTTCACTTTTGTACTTCAAAACAACAAACACAAGCAACGCAAGCTTTCTAATAGAAATTAATTGACCTGGTGTGACTCTTTAATAAATAGTAAAAAAGGCAAGTTTACAAGTTGGCTAGTGTAACTATATAATAACAAATATAACGCGTGGGCACTAATAGACAATTAAGCTTCGGTCTAAAGTTATGTTATTAACACTGAAAAGGAAACCTGTCATTAAGCAGTTCTACAATCCTATCGATACCAAAAGCCAATGTTTATTTGTTCCAAGTTATTATAACATCCCTAACTAAAAAGATTTAACACACCATCAAGTCTATCCTACTTTAACCGACGTAATTGGATTAAGTCAGTAAGTAAATGCTTGCAGCCTACGAACATGGTTTGTTTCACATAGCTTGCAGCAAATCTTGTTTTAACTTTTAATGTTTGAAAACTTACTCGTTTAATTTGTTAAGCGCTAAAATTATAGCTTGCGATAAAACTCTTCGAAATTTCTTGTATTTGTAACTACCAATTAAGTTAATACTTAAATAATGAGTCTAAAGCAATTTGAATTGAATGCACTTTCGTAGTACTTTATGCAGTTTCGTACTACTTTATAAAATTAAATATCAACGTGTGAAAATAACACAATCCCACTACAAGACAAATGTATATTTTTCATATAGGAAAAGGATTGTAACCTAAATACTCCTCCCTACTCTATTACGACTTGGGAGATAATTTCCCTATCATTATAAACGCTATCCGACCGAGACCAATCTAACGTGCTTTCAGACACGTTTGGTCGACCCACGAGGAAGCAAGCTCAGATCAAAAACGAATATTTGTACAAATACAAACATTTGTATCGATCGGGAATCAACCGTTAACGCGATCGTTAAGGTGACTTACACTCGGTTACTATATCCAGAAAACGGTTGGTTGTCCTTACCAACCACATTCTTACTTAAACAAAAACAGTTTTCTGAATAAAACAAACGGCTTTGTTCACACCACTACAGTAGAACGGTTGTCAAATTATATATTACGAAACATGGACACATACCTACATTAGAAATATGTAAAAAAAAAACATATTTAATTTGGATGGCATGCTTTGCAGAGATATCTAGCACATGACAAGTGGCGCTGATAATTATGGCAAAAAAAAAATATATTTCTCACACATCTCACATTAAATTTTTAGTTTTTTTTAAATATATACGATTTTTATCAATTTCTTAAATAATAATATCTTTTCCTTGACTGGCTGGTTGGCACAGTAACACTGCTTTTTGTTCCAGGGATTGTGGGTTCGATTCCCACCTCGAGTCTGGGTGTAATATATATTTTTATTTTGCATAGTAATAAATAATCAATAAATAAATATCTACACAATACACACACGGCCGTCTGTTCCTAAAGTAAGCAACTTAATGCTTGTGTTATAGGTAACAGCCGACCGGTATAGTTACATATATATTTTTTTTTTTCGATAAACTTACTTATAAATAATACATATATAAATACACAAACAAATATTTCATCATTACAAACTGCGCCAACGGGTAGTTGACATAGTAATATGTATTAATTTGATTTTGTCGCAGAAATAGACGACCGTGTAAGTTTATTATAACATTATTTCTTTTCTATCTTAATCAACCTTAGCGTTCCCTTTCATACATGTATTCGATACCGAGATAACACGTCCTGGTTTGAGAAACTGTTTAGTATGCATGACGGCTAAGCCTGAGGAAGATCAAATCAACTGGTTTATTAAGGTTACTCGTTAAATTTGTAAGATAATACTGTTGTAAGGTATATTTTTAACCCTTATCTTATTTACTTACTACGCACCTACTGTTGGAGAAAATAGAATTTATTTAACATTCTATATTTATTATTACGTAATTTATTGTAATATCCTTTTTATGTTGGGCTGTCTGGAAGAAATTCCTAAATAGTCATAAGTCCCATTGTACCCATTACAAAATCTATTTCTATCTATTAGCTTAGTCTTCTATCTAATATATCTTGGTAGTCTTATATTCTCATATTCTTGGTACAGTTTTATAAAAATAGTTTAAAATATATTTGTAGTGTAAAATAAATTATAAATAAATTAACTTCACATAAAAAAGGTTACAAATACGATATATTAACACAACAAAGAATAGAAAGGTAATTTAAAAAAAATAGGTCTCTCAACTAGCTTAGGTATTATATAATATGAAATACGCTTCGACGCAAGGGCTTATAGAAATAACCTCAAAGGTCAAAATATCGCGAACAATATCGCAGTAAACGTAAATTTCTTCTTTTGTCTATACGTAAGTCACCAATTTCTATAGCATTTCAATCACTAAAAGGTCTATTGTATTTTCTTTTATCAAGGGAAAAATTCCCTTCACAATTTTACACACTGTGGTATTTTTAATGTATTTTTCATACTATATAAGCTCTTTTCACAATATTTTAAAATATTTAAATTTTATTTTTGAAGTCCATGCAAACGACCGGAGTAGTAAATTTCGTTAAACATCCATTGAGAGAATTCTGTGTGATGTGTAAGATTCGACACTTCAAAATAAATTTTTAACGGAAAATGCAATTATTTTTGCCAAATATTGCATAATACAACGACAAACCGGTATAGTTGTATCGTTAATAACCTTTTTTTAAATATTTTCAGACACTACTCTCACAAAAATAAAACTTTAATAGTTTTATTTTCAGCTAGCGGTGACGTTGGCGTAAAAATATGTGTTTATGTGTCCCTGGCAACATAAACTAGAAAAGAAAAACTACATTCCTCTATAGTAGTTTTTTTTTGTATTTTATTAATAAAGTAATTAATAAGAAAAAGAGTGAAAAAAAGGTAACAAAAAGGTCCTCGTAAACTACGTCGCTAACTCCGAAGTTTCGGTGACGCACATAAAGTTTTCTGGCAATGGTCGAAAGGATACAAATTAAAGTTACAAACAGTTGAAACAAAGCTCAGGGACTTATAAGGGTTCTATTCTATCGTATTTACAATGAGTAAACATGGCAAAAGTGGAAATAATTGAGTTTATTCTTAAACAAAAAAAAACAACTTCAATTTACATCAACGAGAGTAGTACACAATACACATCATTAGGGACAACTCTAAAAGTACTCAGACCTCGCTTAAATTTAAATGGGACCACACGTCAAGCGCCGGCTTTCAATTAAAAAAGAATAATCAAACCAGTACAAGCATCCTGACTAGAAAAAAGGTCAGGCTCAACCAGATCATGTATCTGGACCGGATCAGGATAGAATGAGGCATGCTAGATCCGGCAAGCTCTATGAGTACCGGGTCTGGTCCAGACAAGGATAGCCTGGTGTAAAATATAATCAAGTATGGTAAGGCATACTGGATCAGGACCCGGTCTAGTCCAGATAAGGATAGCCTGATGTAAAATATAATCAAGTATGGTAAGGCATACTGGATCAGGACCCGGTCCGTTCCAGATAAGGACACCCTGATGTAAAATATAATCAAGTATGGTAAGGCATACTGGATCAGGCTATCCTGATCTGGACCCGGTCCGGTCCAGATCAGGATAGTCTGAAAGAAATTACGCGAACCGAGCCTGAATCGCGCTACCAATGTTTTTAAGCGCACTTAGTATATATACAGTTATCAGAACAGTCTAGCAGGGAGTCCATTTCTACACAGTAAAGCAGTCGTAAGTCGTTAATTATTAGAAGTTAATAAATAAAATTTAATTAATAACAATAGATAATTAATAATATAAAAATAAATAAAAATAATTGATATTTAAAGTAAAAACATAAATAAATAATACATTGGCAAAAATAAACGGAAATAAGTAATGTTAAGTAGCATATTTATAATATCAATTCGCTTTTTTTTTTTATTAAAACAATTTTTTCAAGAATACACATTCGTGTTTTTTAAAAGGACCGGACCGAACCAGCTGATCAGGATGAGATGATATTTCCTGATCTGGACCCGATTAGGAAATCTTATCTCACCCTGATCAGGACCAGACAAATCTTCTGCGTTACATATCTTATCCGGTCCAGATCAGCCATGCCCGGTCCGGTCCATCTAAGGAACACGAAAAAATTTCTACTCGGGATGAAAGGTAGCACACACAATTTAGAAACTTCTCCTCTTCTGGACGTCAGTTGAAGAATATTTTCTATAAATTTTCAGGGTCAAATGATTAAAACATAAATTCTATTCAATTTATACTTAGAACAAATTTAAACTTTAAATAAGCGTAGCTGTAAAAGTTAAAATTTCGTTACTTATGCAGAATCAAATAAATATACGAATAAGTACTAATATCATCTGCTAATAAAATATTCAACCTTGCACCTACGTATTTGTATATTAAAGGCTTTGTCATGCGAAATACGTGGAAACTATTTCGTTCCATACTAGAACAATATTGTGAAGGTTTGCATATTAAAAAATATTTTCATAACATTTTCATTACTTAGACTGACGTACATTTACGTATTGCACGAAACCATATTTTATCAACGAAACTACTTGGTATACTTTAGGTATGTCGTCTGTCTAAAACTAATGTCAGTTTATACTTTTTTTTTTTTTTAATTCATAAACTTATTTTTACATACAAGGTCGTCCGTTGCTAAGGAGCGTAATCTTTGTGTTCGAACACCTGTACACAAAATACATTAAGTAATTAAACCCGTAACCGCTCCAATAAACCATTTATTTTACAAATATAAATATAATCACAATAATTTCATAACCTATTTAGTAGAATGGAAAATAATATTGTAATCTATATCATTATCAACTAAAATAATAATAATTAATAAATGCTTATACCTGTAAAAATTATCTCAAAATGAATTTAATTTTTTTTATACCATTGCTCCCAGATACCAATCTCACGATCAGTCGAAGTCACTGTAGTGTGCCGATAAATTTATCAGTCGGACAGTTCGAGAGAATTTCCGATCAAAGATGAAGTTTAAATCGTGGAATAAATTTGCTTAAGCGATTTAAATAAATAGTATTCAATGTATTTTCTTTCCAATTTTATTCGGAGTAAGTTTAATATTTAAATAAATACACTAATATGACAAAGATGATAGATAAGATTTTTGTTTGTTTGTAATGGATAAACGAAAGAACTATCTATTGGACCGATTTTTAATTATTTTTTTTATTACTCGAATGCTACGTTATCATTAGTGACATAGGCTATAATTTAACAAGAGAAGACGGAACAGCCAGACAGTGTAGTCGACGTATGCGAACATGCGGTAAGCTTTTTATCAATAAATTGAGCGTGTGTTCGTCTTTTTTTATCTATATAAATTACTAATGTAATTAAGTACATTCAATTCACGTAAAACACATCTCTCAAAGGCCTTCTTACTCTGGCCTCATTTTTAACTCTATATAATCTGCAATTCTAATGTAATTTTAATTTACAATTAAATTTTCATTACAACCGAATTATTGAAATTGTTCAATTATCGCACATGCACGCACGCATTCAGCCTGTAACATCCCACTGCTGGGCATAGGCCTCTTTATCCGCGTAGAAGAAGGTTCAATTTCATATGTATTTCTTCAGTTCAAATATTCATTTGATGCATTACTCGCTCTTATTGTCTCGCTGCCTCGTCTACATTTCTGTGGTTTAGACTGCTCTTGATTTAATTATGAGATAATGGTTAACGCAGTTTGTGGTTCTGGTTTTTGAGTTTAATTTGACAATGGGTTTAAATAATTCTAAGATGTCTGTTAGCATTTGAATTAGAATTAGCACTGCATAGCAAATTTGTGTTCTCAACAAATTATCATATTATATAATTTTTTTATTATTTTGATTAGGTAGACGTCGTGTGCAGGGATGCTTTCTGCTCCGCGGGCTGTGGGTTCGATTCCCACCTCGAATATGTGTATAATATATATACTTATTTTATCCGTATTAATAAATATACTTATCGGAATAAATTATCTATCTATGCCAGTCGGCTGTTACCTATAACACAAGCTTTAAATTGCTTACCTCAGGAACTGCCCGAGTTTGTATGTTCTAGATATTTATATTTAATTTTTATATATTTATTTTCCTACTAGCTTTTGTTCACTTTCCTCAGTTTTTACTTCTTTTTACTACAGTGGAGACTTATAAACTTAGAATTTCGTAGTATGTTTTCGTATATAGTTATACCTACTGATTTCATGTTATTTATGATGACAATTACTACATACGACGAAAAATGAATACTTTACTTGTTATTTTTTTAATGCATTTTATAATGTCAACCACCTTTTTAATCAAATTTATTTTTATTTTTACAATTATAGAAATCAGTGTTGAAAAGGTTATCTATACCAATAAATAAAATTAGTGTGTCTGTTTGTAATATTAAAATAACCGCTTTTTACTAAATGCATATGGATGTATACACAGTACATACATTACATATACCAAAATAACATTTTTTACAATTTTTGTCTGTCTGTCTGTCTATCTGTCTGTTTGTTCCGGTTAATCTCTGAAACGGCTGAACCGGTTTCGACGGGACTTACACTGGCAGATAACTGATGTAATAAGGAGTGACTTAGGCTACTTTTATTTTAGAAATTTTGATATTTTGTAACTCTGCGAACTGAACAATAATTTTTTGCTAAATTCTACACGAACAAAGGTGCGGGCACAGCTAGTAGAATATAATACTATACTACTTTTCAATAATAAAAAGAAACTAAAACAAATTTTGTAATTAAAATATACATTTCACTTATTTTAACCATAACATTTAATCATCAAGCATTTTAAATCAAGAGATTCAACGTTGTAGCAGTACTTGTATGTAGTTGTAATGACCACTTAGGTTAACTTATTTGCAATTATTTTACAAATTAATAACGTTGCTGAAAATTGTACCAAGTGTGTTGAATTTATTAAATACATCAAACGAAATATTTTAAAACTTTAAACCATTTATAAAAAATTGTAACATTTTTTCTTAATATTAGTTATTTTCTTTAATTCTAAATACGTAACCACAGATTCACATATTTTGTGTAACTGTAATTTAAAAATAAAAATATGAGATAAAAATATTCAGAAAATTTTACAGCCAAATTTATTGTACGTTCTATTCTTGGTAAGGTAATCTTCCAATCCGTATTATATTAGTGTTGCGATACACAAGCTTCAATTAAACTCACATATATCCGTAACGAGTGTCCGGTAGTGGAAACTTTACAGGCTGTTACTGAATTATATAAAAGGAGCATCATTAATTATTACAACGTACATATGTTCTTTTATTTAAACTGTGTTCTGTGACGTCTATGTCTCATTTTCAATTAGACGTGGAAGTTATGTATTTCATATCAGTATAAAGAATATTCCATGCTTTGTACTATCCATCTATATATCCATATAAATAAAAATTAATGTTGCTAAGCGCATAACTCGAGAATGGCTGGACCAATTCGGCTAATTTATTTTTTGTATATTCCTTAAGGCCCACGGGAAATTTTAAAACAAAAAAAAAAATTAAAACAAAAATTATTTTTTACTATTAACTTTTGACAGAACGAAGTCTATACGGGCAGCTAGTTATACATATTTTTAATACAACGATACTGAAAAAAACACAGAAAAAGCACTGTAAGATTCTGTTTATATCGACAACTCATTAACACCATTATTTCTACATAAAATGGGATATTTACTATGGTATGACCAATAGTGGCAAAACGTCGAACTTAAAATGACCAACAAACAACAAACGTGGTAAATATCCCGTTTTACATATAAATCTGTATATTTAATATCAAAAAATATAACTTAAACAATATAATTGTAGCATGAGATATATCAAACAGTATGGGGCGGGAGCCAGGTGCAGATTTGGTCAATTATTTCCTCTCGAGCGAAACTTCGTAAAATGCATTAGGGGTTTATATTATGAATATTCTTGACCGTCAGCTGCGACTCCGTGGGTGGGTAAGCAAGGGCAACCTCCAACGCATAGAGAGAAAAAAACTACAATCCGACAAATTTTAAAGTAAGAGGAAATGACTAAAAAATCTTTTTTTTTTAACATTTTATGAAGTTTCGATTAGGAAATTCGCAATGAAAATTTGCCACTGGCTCCCAGACCAGTAGTTGGATTGGTATTAGACTGTGTTTGAAAAGGTTCCTACAAACAAAACACGCAAGGCGCGTGCGGTAAATAACACTAACATAATGCAGTAGGCGTTGAGAACTGCCATACAAATTACTTGTAAAATTGATGTCCATATTAATAATATTAATATAACTTTTATTGAACAATGTTAATAAAATAGTTTCATTTAAAAGTTTCACAACCTCTTTAACTTGGACACTACCTAATCAAACAAAAGAAATATTTATTAGAGTTTCAGCATATTATGATACAAAAAAAAAAATAATGAAAACATTACGTGCTTTTATAAACTGACATTTTTTGATACTAGCATTTTTACCGAAAACAATATCAACCAGACCAATTACTTTATTCATAACACGAATATAATTTTCAATAACGTTACAAGAAAGGCACGTCAAACAAAAATTAGTTTCATAATTTCATATCGCTCACGGAACGACGGAACAGGTAACGTTATAGTCACAAACAAATTGTAAACTCTGTAAGAATTTAAGAATGCCAACATCATCAATAAATATAATTAAAATGCAAGGGATCGCTGTCGGTACATGGAAGATATATGAAAAAAAAATATTATTGGAAACTTTATCAACGCAAATAGCACCTAAAACAATGATTGTAAGAATTTTTGTCTGTTTGTCTGTTTGTGCACGCTAATTTCAAAACGGCTTGTACTATTTAGGTGATTTTCACTAATATATTGTGGTAATCTTTATTTAATATTTAGTGTTTGTTTCATGTCAATCGGTTCATAATAAAAAAAGTTATGCCAATTTAAAGAATCACGTTGAAGGTGTAAATAGCCAAACGACGGTGTTTATAATTCAAAATAAACCAAATATGTCAAAAAAATTATGTCTAAAGTCACTATGCCCACACGGACGAAGTCGCGGGTACAGCTGGTTATTAATATAATACAAACTTCATAATTACGCGTAACAATTAACTGTCTAAAGGATAAATGACATCCTTTGTCCTGTAAACAATAACAGGTCTTAACACAGTTACATAATTATTTTAATCTTCATACTAAACACATTTCGCAAATTTAATATTAAGTAATGAGACTTGTAAGTATTTATGAGGAATATTATCGCCACAGGATTCAATATATGAATTTCAATCAAAATCAAAAATCTACTTATTCAAGTAACCTTCAATAGCACTTTTAAATTATTCTTTTAAAATTAAATTAATCTTTAATCTACGAGTATAATTATAGCTAATGTGAAGCTACCGCCGTTTTAGTATGTAGATTCTGCAAATAAGAATCGGAACGACATTCCGCAGTTACTCTTTTTTTTAAAAACTAACGATCATTATTATAGTAATATCCTGCATGGGATACAGCGACTAAGCCGACACATCTTTGTCATTAATCTATATAAATAAAAATAAATGTTGCTAAGCGCATAACTCGAGAATGGCTCGACCAATGCAGCTAATTTTGTTTTGTATGTGAAGATTTAATACAAAAAAAAAAAAAAAATTAAAAAAATAATTTCAAAAAAAATTACTATACACTTTTGACAGAACTAAGTCTGTTCGGGAAGCTAGTATTTAATAAATAGGTTAAGTTTAGATATTCGAGATAGATATGTGATTTTAACGAAACACTGAAATTTTAATTTATATTTTAATTGCAATATATCGTGTGAGTGTCATGTGAAATATTTCAACAGGCGTCGGATTGGAGGAAATAGGTACGATTATTTCTAAGGTAAAACTTGATGATGTGATAATATAGCATTATAAAATAAAAATATATTTATTTTAAACTGCCAAGTTATAAATTTTAAAATAATAAAAAAGCTTTTAGATTCAGTAAATTCAGTAAAAAGAAATCCATTAATATTATTACTATGTTAAATATATTATATATTTTTTAGTTATGTAATATTAACAGAGCATTAAAAACGTATCAACTTGAAAGGAAACTTAAATTTTTATCTAGATTAAGCGCAGTTAAGTGATCATTAAGCTAGCCTAGGCGACGAAAGTCTACCACCCTGCCGAACATTACCCATTATAATATTATATACTAGTACCAGCACACGAGAACTTCGTACGGCCATTTTTTTTTTTGGTAAGGTTTTGTTCGTGAACATATCGTTTTATGTTATTTTTTTTACACAAACTTTGCCAGTCGTTCAGAAGTATTGCGCGTATCCACATTTCCATTGTGTATTTTTATTTAATAGATTATAAACAGGATTTATTTGTTTTACTTGGAATCTCGTAAAAAAATGTAAACTATATAAGAACTAAAACGATTTTCATAAATTGCCCTGCTATAAACATAATTATCATAGGCGAAAAATACTACACTCACCCCGGGAAAGAAATAAATAGGATATCACTGAAAATCAGTTACGAAGTATGACTTTGCATACAACTGAGTGACATTCCTTTTCGAGAACATTACGCCAGCTTGTTGTTTTTGCCATCTTTCTTTTTTCCTTAGATTTAAATGTTTCAATTTATTTCATTGTCTAGTTTCTAATATTCAACAAAATCATTTATTACTATTATTATTAACATACAGCACCTGTATAGGAGGATCAAAGAATTATTTTTAATTTATATCAACTAACTTGCCTTGGTAACAACTTCACTTGATTATAAAAGAATTGGGAAACCCGCAATGAACGTTTAATATTTTATATATTTTTATATCCTATATAGCAAAATATTTTACTGCCACAGCAAAAAAATATCCGATCATTTATCCGATGCGCTGCATAGTGCACTACTGCAGACTAATGGATAAGAATTTCACCCTGCAGATTTCTTCATCGCTGAGCATGAAATTAGATCGCTTAACAAACCAGTTGTGCCTGAATTTGTGCTCGAAATCATCGGATAAGAGCTTATTCTATCTACATTATATCTAACTCTATATATGAAGCTTATTCTATCTACATTATATCGAACTCTATCTAATAAGACCAGTTATGCCTTATAAAAAAACTGTATTTTATAATTCTATGATCCTTCTTATCGCTATAGTGATAATACAAAAAAATATATATTTTAGCGTATTAAGAAGCTCGCACGTATTGTATCATATATTATGTTTACTTTGTTTGCCGAACAATAAGACATAAAGCGTCCTTTACTAGCCAAATAAACAAAAAAAAAATGGTTTCGTATTTCAAAGAGAGTCGTAACGTACCTATGCGTAAAACGAAATGCTTTCTGAAAAGCATAAGTTCTGGCTAGTTTATTTAAATACGTTTTGAACACTGAAAAGAATTTGTTTTTGTTTAACTCAAATAGAGATATTTTGACTTACTTTTTTTACTTTGACAAAAGTTCATTATATTATATATAGCATATATATATAGAATACTCAATAAAAATATGTATTCGTTTATATTAATTTATGAGATATATTTAAAAATAGATTATCTCGTAAACAAAAGACAAATCATACAATTTTTTTATACGGAAGAAAAGATCAATACCGTAAAGTTTCAACCAATGTGAGAAATTCATTGCAGAATAATCAATTAAAACGGAATGTAGCGAAAAAAGGCGTGATATGCAAATTTGATTACCATAGTAATAACGTGATTGCAATAGACTTGACTGTCTATTTGCATAATTGAGCATCGGAACCGTGTTGTAAACATTTTGCACGCTATGTAACATCGACGGTATGTGTAAAAATATACTGATAAATGAAATATTCAAACATATTAAGGAATACATATACATTTAGTTATCTTTATGTCAGACGTATATTACAAAACCTATGTAGTCTTACAATTTATTTATTTCTGTATTACTTCTTTAGGTATACGTTTAATACACACGTATGTATACATATGCGTTTGCGTACATTTATATCAGGCGGATGTTACCCAAAAAATAGGTATTACCTATATTTACCCGACTGCAAAGCAAGGGTTATTTATTTGTATTTTTTAATTAATGCTCGAAAATAAGCACATAAAATTACTAAACGACAGTTTCCGATAATGAAATACAACAAATATTTTAATGAATATAAATTAACATTTAGTAAAAGTGTATAATCAACTGTCCTCGAAATATACAACACAAAAACATTATGAATAAGTAATTAATCCATAAGTCGTGTTGGATTCGACTCATATATTTCTCTTGATCTGGTTTCAATCGTAATTGACTCCGGGGCTTAATAAAGAGTGATTTATATAATTTCGTACAATAAATTCATTTCCAAGTATCTTCATCATATATTTTTTTTTTTTTTTTTTTAAATATATAGACTAGCGCTTGACTGCGATCTCACCTGAAGTCAAGTGAAGATGCAGCCTAAGGTGGTGCGCGCTTGCCTAGAAGATGCCTATTCACTCTTGATTTAAAGATACCTAAGTTATAGTTCGTTGGAAAAACGGAAGCCGGAAGGGCATTCCAAATTTTAGCGGTGCGAATTAGGAACGAGGAAGCAAATCGTTTAGTGCGAGATCGTGGGATTTCAACCACATAGCGGTGCAGATTCATGCGATGCCTTGCGGTTCGGTGGTAGAAAGGTGATGGTGGAACCAAATTGTATAGTTCTAGAGCACACTCTCCGAAATATAACCTGTAAAATACCGACAAACAGGCAACCTTGCGCCGATGTTCGAGACTTTGAAGTCTAGAGCGAACCAGCGATTTGTCACCGATGAGTCTTCTGGCGCGTCGATCCACAGAATCCAAAGCAGCGAGCTGGTACTTGGCAGAGCCATCCCATAAGTGGCTGCAGTACTCCATACACGATCGAACTTGTGCTTGGTAGAGAGTAAGAAGCTGTTCCGGTGTGATACTTCACACCGGAACAGCTTCTTACTCTGCCTGACTTTATTGAGGATACCAAGTTTCTTACCAGCAATTTTTGCCTTGGATTCTATGCATTGTCCGAAGTTCATATTAGACGAAATATTTATGCCTAGAAGATCAATACTATCGGTGATCGGAACAGATACACCCCGGAAAGTTGGGGCTAATGGGAATGGACTCCGTTTAGCAGTGAAAAGACACGCTTGTGTTTTGGAAGCATTAAATTTGACTAGGTTGGCGTCACCCCAATCGGATACCTCTTTCAAAGCCAAATTCATGCGTTCAACCAGGGCCTCTCTATGCTCATGAGTTTCAGCCCCACCAGCTCGGGGACCGGACACGTATCTCTCCGTAACAGTGCTGTCATCCGCGTATCCAAAGATACCGGGCCTGAGGAGGTCATTTATGTGAATCAAGAAGAGGGTTGCAGAGAGAACTGATCCCTGAGGGACACCGGCATTAACCGCCATCAACTCAGACGAGGAGCCATCTAAGACCACCCGAAATGATCGTCCACTCAGGAAATCTGATATCCAGTCACACAAGCTCGGGGGTATTCCGTAAGCTGAAAGCTTGCTCAATAGGCTCTCATGCCAGACCCGGTCAAATGCCTTCGATACATCAAGTGAGACAGCTAGCGCTTCTCCGTGCTTGTCCAAGGCTTCGCCCCAGATGTGCGAGGCGTACACTAAAAGATCCCCCGTGGACCTGTTACGGCGGAAACCGTATTGCTGGTCCGACAGGAGGTCATTCAACTCGAGGTATGCTAGGAGCTTTTGATTCAGTATACGCTCCAAACTTTTACTCAGTATGGAGGTGATCGCGATAGGTCTATAGTTAGCCGGGTCGGCACGACTACCTTTTTTAGGTACAGGTTGTACGTTGGCAATCTTCCATGCTTTAGGGACTTGAGCAGATTTTAGAGAGAGGCGGTACAAGCGCGTGAGAATAGGAGACAACTCAGGAGCACAGTGTTTAAGTACTCTTGCTGGTATCCCGTCAGGACCACTAGCCTTATTCACGTCCAAGTTACGGAGTACTCTCAAAACCTCAGTTTGGCGAATGCGTAGTTCTGACATAACAGAGTCGCAAGGTGGATGTCTGGGCGGTGAGGCACTACCTGCATCAAGGAGCGAATTTTCTGCAAACAGATTCGCTAAAAGGTTAGCCTTTTCTGTCGCAGTAAAGGCCAGCGATCCATCTGGTTTAAGCAGAGGAGGCAGCGAGGGACGGCAGAAGCTCATTTCAACCGACTTGGAGAGTGACCAAAATGCTCTACTACCGCGCGGATGGGAAGCTAGTTGGGCTCCGATGCGTTTAATACGGTTGAAACGAGCTTTTTTAAGAACCCTTTTGTAGGACTTGGCAGCAGAGTTGAACGCTCTCTTCCTCGTAGTTATATCTGGAGATTTAAGGGTACGGGCTTCAGCCCACGCTGCAAACGCTGAGTCCTTACGGGCTGCAGCTTCGGCACATTCTGCACTATACCACCTAGGGATCTTGCCATCTAGTGATACATCAGCAAATGGAATGAAGTACTCCATCCCCTGACGTATCACTTCCGATATTTCTTGTTCGCAACTCGACGGATCACTGGAAGAGAAGCAAGTCCGCCGCCAAGGGTAGGATGCAAAAAAGTGTCGCATCTCATCCCAATCTGCCGACTTATATCGCCACACACGTCTGGTTCCGGTAGGACCTGTATCCAGAGGGTGAAAGTTAGATACTGACTTTACCACACAGTGATCAGATGTGCCCAGGGGAGCTGCAACTGATACCGAGGACCGGTCAGGGTCAGTTGTCAACAGAAGGTCTAAACAATTAGGTGTATGGTCGTCAACGTCGGGTACTCGTGTTGCTTCTTGGACTAGCTGGGTAAGATCTAGCGACAGAGCAAATTTGAGCGCCTCTCTCCCGGCGTGGTCGGTATTCTGGTATGGGAACAGCCAGTCCTGGTGGTGAGCGTTAAAATCCCCCAAAAATACCATTTGGGCAGCAGGATACCGACGTTGGACCATGTCAGCCGTCTCACTGAGATAGTCGAACATCCGAGTCGTCTCCCGATCACCACTATGCGACCGATAGGTACAGGCATACACAATCTGCTCCATGCCCGTATCCAATAAACACCACATGATGGAAAGGTTAGGTATCTCTAAGTTACGTAGACGCCGGCAGCAAACATCATCACGAGCAAACATACAGACTCCAGCGTGAGATTTAAAAGTTCTAATGAATTATCTTAATTTATTTTTAACTGGCTTTTATCTACAGCTTCGCTAGCATTGACTTTCTTATATAAAAAGTATCCTTTGTTACTAAGAATATGTGTACAAAGTTAAGTAGTTTTTGCGTGAAAGCGTTTAGGTATTAGGGATAAGTAATACTTTTCGCCGTTGGTATTCAGACAAGTAAAGCACCGCAAGCTATTAAATTTCTTCAATAGTAAGTGTAATATCAATATAATATTTAATAAACACTTCAAACTTAACGGCAGTTTAAGCAATGCAAAGTAGCAATATGACAACTGTAGCCAGGACAAGGGCAAACAGAAACTCTGCCGATACAAACGGATATTCGGAGATAGAAACGAGAGTCACTTAGTCAGTTGGTATGAGCACAGCACCAACGCCATTAATGTACAATAAAATGACCCAGTTTTGTTCGAATTACGTAATAAGATCTAATATATAAAATTCTCGTGTCGCGGTGTTTGGAGTTAAACTCCTCCGAAACGGCTTGACCAATTCTCATTAAATTTTGTGTGCATATCGGGTAGGTCTGAGAATCGAACAACATCTATTTTTGATACCCCTAAGTTGTAGGGGGGAGAGGTTAGGATGGTTAATAAGATATATGGTAAAACGACGTTTGCGGGGTCAGCTAGTAATAATATAATTTATAATAAAAGTATATAATGAAAGTAGAAGATTCTTAATTCTTACATATTACATCATTTGTTGATAATGTATTGTTTCTGATTTTTTTCAAATATACGTACATAAATAAGAAGACACAAGACCTCGTAGAGCTGTATTTTATATTATAAATACTATTTCGTATCAACCTTTTCTTCAAACTAAATGAGACCGACGAAGAAGAAAAGAAGAAGGTAGCGTAAGTACTAAATAAATATCCGAAAACCACGCCTATTTTAAGATAATCCGCAAATATATTCTAGGCGGCGAATGCGCTTATCACTTCCATTATTTAGCGATTGACCGTGTAAGAAATAACTTCTTTGTAAGTTATCTTCATGGGCCTTACACATGAAACTTTTTAATTTATAAAAATTTCTTGATACTGATAAAAACCTTAAAAATATTTTTCACTGTAAAAATTTTAGGTTAAATCTCATAATAAATTGAATTTAAATTAAAGGAAAACTTTGTAAATATTAAAAATTTTATGTACTGTATGTACTGTTGTAATGTTCAATCAATTTATGAAGAACTTACAGGTTAAGCGTAATATTATCTTTATTTTTTTTTAATTGATGTATTAACAAAAAAAGTTAAGAGTTAACTTTACAGATTTCCATTTTCCATCCAACACCAATACCGCTAAAAGCTATGTCCATAAAAATCAAGAACCATACAATTCATTTCTTCATCCAAAGGCAATGGATTGGACGTAAAAGTATTGAGTGAATGTATGAAATCCACACACTTGTTCATTCATTCACAGGTAACTTAGAGGGTCGATATTACGGACGGTTTTATCGCTCGTCGTAAACTGAAAGAAATACTTAAATGTGTTTGAAATTTAAGGTAAGTACGATGTTGAAATAGCGCTCTATAAAGCTTTTACGTGTACATTAATCTATTAAATATTAATTGAATGTTTTTAATTCTAGTTATATGTAGTTCCAACAAAATAAAGAATTAAAAATAATTCGAAGACCAGAACTTGACTACTTTAATTTTCACAATTGTTGTCAAAAAATTCATAATTTAAAACATAATGTAACAATAAGTTACGTAATCAAATTTTCTCTTCATTTAATCCACGAATAACGAAATACAAATTCTATATCAAATTTTTGCTTCGATAATGACAGACGCTTGCCAAACACGTATTATTAATTCACATTTGGCGTCAAATTTTTAACATAAATAGCTTTATGAACTGTGCGCTTATATTAAATAAACAGAATTACGTTCGTAAGATTTTTGACTAGGGTTACAGGAGGTCAAATTAAATAAATTACACACAACGGCTCCCAGCATGAAATCCGATATTAAAGGGCCGGAAATACGTAATAAAAATATAAAACTGAATGTGTCTTTAATTCAGATACCGACATATATTGGTTATGAACGAGATTCAAAAACTTTATCGTGACTGTGTTCATTAAT
The DNA here is from genome assembly GCF_905220565.1 of Melitaea cinxia. Classification (NCBI taxonomy): domain Eukaryota; kingdom Metazoa; phylum Arthropoda; class Insecta; order Lepidoptera; family Nymphalidae; genus Melitaea; species Melitaea cinxia. The sequence continues at coordinate 4,398,815 of NC_059399.1, forward strand.
ATAAAGCTATTTAAGAAAAACTTTCAATCAAAATAAACATTTTTGAATATCATATCAAAAATTGACCGCTCCAGCGGGGTTCGAACCCGCGTCTCCGACTTGCCGTGTCGGCGCTCTAGCCAATTAAGCTATGGAACGATGCACCCGCTCGAGCGAAATTTTCGATATGATAATTTTTAATTTTCGGTTTAAGCGAACCGTGGCGCCGTCTATAGTGAGCTCTTTACAGAAACCCGTAACTATTCAAAGTTTCATATTACAATGAAAATCTTTGACAGGAGACGACACCGTGCTATTTTTAATATCTAAGATTTTTATTTTTGTGTTACCCACATTAGGAATTCTAAACATTTTTGAATATCATATCAAAAATTGACCGCTCCAGCGGGGTTCGAACCCGCGTCTCCGACTTGCCGTGTCGGCGCTCTAGCCAATTAAGCTATGGAACGATGCACCCGCTCGAGCGAAATTTTCGATATGATAATTTTTAATTTTCGGTTTAAGCGAACCGTGGCGCCGTCTATAGTGAGCTCTTTACAGAAACCCGTAACTATTCAAAGTTTCATATTACAATGAAAATCTTTGACAGGAGACGACACCGTGCTATTTTTAATATCTAAGATTTTTATTTTTGTGTTACCCACATTAGGAATTCTAAACATTTTTGAATATCATATCAAAAATTGACCGCTCCAGCGGGGTTCGAACCCGTTCAAAAATGTTTAGAATTGCTAATGTGGGTAACACAAAAATAAAAATCTTAGATATTAAAAATAGCACGGTGTCGTCTCCTGTCAAAGATTTTCATTGTAATATGAAACTTTGAATAGTTACGGGTTTCTGTAAAGAGCTCACTATAGACGGCGCCACGGTTCGCTTAAACCGAAAATTAAAAATTATCATATCGAAAATTTCGCTCGAGCGGGTGCATCGTTCCATAGCTTAATTGGCTAGAGCGCCGACACGGCAAGTCGGAGACGCGGGTTCGAACCCCGCTGGAGCGGTCAATTTTTGATATGATATTCAAAAATGTTTAGAATTCCTAATGTGGGTAACACAAAAATAAAAATCTTAGAAATCAAAATAAACCTTAAAAACGACTTAAAATTAGTAGAAATAGGTACATAACATACAAAAATGCATTCGGTCAAATTGAGAATGAGATGATAATATTAAAATATGTCAACTAAATACCAAGTTTGATATAAAAATATTACAAAGCCTTACATAGTCTAAACAATAATAATAAAAGTGATTTACTCAGCTATTAAACGCGATACGCTATGACTATCTACGGATTCAACAAAATAAGACATTAAATTCTGCAGTTTGTTTGAGCCAATTGAATTTTGGTTCGCAAACCAATTAAGTTAATCTCTCAATATAATTGTTACTGTAAGATGTCTTTTACGGTTTTACTTCTGTAGCTTATTTAAAATATTTGTTACTTTAAGCTTTTATCTCAAGCTAAGTTATTCATAAATGTCTATAAAAGGATACGCTCCAAGCTACAGTAGTATAAGAATTGTCTTAAATATATCACCATAATAATTAATACGAATAATTTTTAGTGTTTAATCAAATATTAATGAAATGTGTAAAAAGTTTGGTCAAAGTAATGACTAAAGTTCAGGCAAGTTTTGATACTTAGCTGCTTATCTTTATCGTTATCTGTTAAACAAGCCGCAGCATCTTCTTACAAGCCTTCATAAATACTCGCATACGCTTGCATTTGAAACTTTGGTAATGTAAACGAAATGTGCAAAATTTAACTTGCGCTGTGAAATTCAAAAAAAGATTATATTCATTATAGAAAGAAAGATAACTTAACCCTAATAATTGTGTATTTGTAAGTAGTTTTTAATATTAACACTACATTACTGCTTTATTGTAATTTTATAAACAAAAATTAGAAAATAGCCTATTTCAAAAATATAAAAATACGACCTTCTTTCTTACATGAGTTGATACAATAACTTTTTTTTTCTCAGCAACTAATAAGTCTCTACGTTTGAAAACTACGTTTTAAATAAATACTTGACATAAAAAATCTTTGATGTTGAAATATTTAATTTAATTTACGGTACTCCAAATCTTCAAGGATATTTTGGCTTACGACAAAAACTTGGGATATCCATATGGTTGGAGGAAAAGTATCCAGCAATAAGAAAATATATAAATAAATAAGGTCATTACCCTCACATAGAAAATATAAAGATAACTCGTAATTTACTGTCTTCACGGTCGATAAATAAACGTATATCTGTTAACTGGAGTGTCAATGTTTCAATTTTTTGCGAACGTTATATATCATCGATTCTGTCTCCATATCATGAATTATACGGCTTTCGTAGCTATGTTTCGAATCTCTTCACTTATGTTTTTTCACATTTACTAATCCCAAAAACACTACAATAAAAATATCTTTTTTCAAGTAGGTTTTAAAAACGCTTTTAAATCGTTATTGTATAAACCAGAAAAAAAATTAATCGATGAAATTTTTATTATAAGGCTTACCACATATTTTAAATCGAGGCTTTCTTACTTTATAATAGTTACTACAGAACGCTGCCAATTTGGAATGTAAAATCTGCTAAGAAAAAAAAGCTCAATACACAATTATTAAATACATTTACATCAAGACTAAAGAAATTACATTAGACTAATAATTTATTTACTTATTTTTATTCAATGCTTAACAGGGTCTAAAAATAAAGGGTAAAATAATATTTATGTCATAACACAAGAGCGGTCGTCAGCCTTCAGACCTTACGGATATAAATAATGTTTCAAAATCTGTTTTTATCAAAAAAAAAAAAAAAATTGAGAGACTTTCATACAAACTTGTTCGAGCTTTTAGACCACCTTAATCTAGTCGTCATAAAATTCGTTCTAAGCGAAATTTTACTAACTATGTATTAACTATCTCTCTGTTAAATTTCAAGCTTGTAAAACAAAAAAAAGATCTTTCATACAAACTTTCTCGAGCCACAGTATATTCTGCATGAAAGACAGCGCTACTAAGCCCATAGGTAGGTGTCATTATATTATTTGTCATTTATGTGTAGTACAGAGTAACTTCTACGCACAGAAAAGACTTGTGCCCAGCAATGGGATATACACAGTATATTGTTGTATTATTATTGGAATACAGTAATAAATTGCAGGATTGGGTGGCTGATTTTTAGTCAGAGTCTAAGAATTCGTTTTATATGAAATAGCTTAAATGTTATGGAAGGTATGACTACAAAACAGTAACAGTACGCTCTTATTATAGTGAAGTCAAGCAGTAGAGAAAACTACGTGGCTTGAAATCAAAGACATTTTTTATACAATACTAGACGGTATAGCTTTTTCGTTACATGATAAAAGTAATATAAATTAAACAAAGAAAAAACGTCACGTGAATAAAAAAATTTGATCAAGTATATGATCTTGAAGAACACATGATATTATAGTTTGTCATCATTTTACTAACAATTTACTATTAAGTAACTGTAATAAGCATTTAACATTTTAACTAAAAACTATATACATGTACATGCATAAATAATAATTAAAATTTTCCTTTCTGTTTCAGGTAAATAGAATATTTTCCACAAACCATTTATTTTACAAAAACCATTTTAATTATATTTAACATTTTTATAAATATGTAGCGACTTGAAATATTTCTTATCAATAAATTTTTTATTAAAAAAAACATGTACTCACAATTTCAACTTTATCTTCTAAATATTTTTGCTACTCATATTGTTTACGCTTTATTATTTCAGTTAATTACTAAGTGTCGTTAATTCTTGTTCTTTATATCACAACACTTTTAATTTAATAAAAAAAGTATGAAATTGTTTGTAACATTTTGTTGCTATTTGACAGTTCATAGTTAATACAACAAAATACCGTTGTGTTACTCTTGGTAGAGAAAGGTCTAATTAAAAAAATTAAAGGCATTATAAAAAGAAACACACACTTTTTTAGTCTTTAAAAATTATTAATAATCATGCTACATTTTACAACAAACTCCCACGAAATATAAGATAAAATACGGTTGAAAAATATGTTTGGATACGTTCCAAAGCTTTAATATGATAAGAAATTCAACTATCTCTTCTTACTCGAATTTTAAAAACTCAAATTCAATTTTCTGACATTATAACGTACATTTCGTTATAAAAAATGTAAAATATTTTAATAAATGCTTAAATAGCGAAAAACTCAAAAAAAAAAAACAGTTTTACTTTACAGTTTAAAATAGAAATGGAAAAGCTTTTTTTTCCTCTTGTTCTGTTGATTTCAAAAGTTTATCCAAACAGCCTCAAAGTTTTTATGGAGTCAAGTTTTCAATACTTCCTGCAGCGATAGAAATGGACTTGTATTTATAAGTAATATTATGTATTACATATTATGTTTTCTTGAAGTTTTCACATAAAATTTCATTACATAATAGCGAATACATAAATCTTACCCAAAGTACTCAAGAATCAAGATGGAAATTATTAAATCAACAGCGCAAAAATTATTGTGAAATAATATACCACAATTTTTCTTTCTTATTTTTGTCCCTATTCATGGATAATCGTCGTAGTGTCCGTCAGTTCTTTTACCTCAACAGATGCTTTCGGAGTCAAGTGGACAAATTGACTTGTAATACGTGTTGTATACGAAAATAAAAAAACCTGTAACCTGTGTATTTTTGAAATATTTTTACTGTTGCTTTTCTTTTTGGAAGATTAACATCCTTCAAAAATTAGTATTAAAATATTTATTAGAGCATTGAAAGTATATGAAATATATCTAAGTAAGCATTTTATCTAAGGTGACAAGAAACACTAAGAGAAAAAAAAATATTGAAGAATTAATTAGTGTCCTGTTTTTGATTTTATTTCTTTAGTTGGATTTTACCAAAGACAACATGCACTGAATCATGATAAATTTCATTCCAAGAGCCCGTGGGCGATGCTGTCAGAGAACAGCACAGTATTTAAAAATATCGTAATAGATTAATCGTATTTATTAAAAACGGAGCAAAATATCACTGTAATAAATAAAACATAGGTGAAATTATTACAGAAATCTGGACACGTTTAATGAAAATTATGGACAATAACTATTTTCAATTTGGTATTTTAAGCGCTTAAACATTGAACGTCTTAATATTATACTGCGCTGATATCCTAAATTTTAGACTTAAAAAAGTTCATGATTAAACTTATGCTACTTCCATTCAAAGCAATAAATAATTACAAGCCTTAGCGAAATGAATAATAATTGTGAATTTCAACCATTATTTACACTAACATTATTTTTTACTAAAATACTGAAACATAAACAATACACCTACATTTCATTTACGCTGAATTGAACTTTATTTATATGTATCAAAAATATAATTTCTTTCGATCAGCATAACTGCAGTCTATCGAATAACGATCTCCAGTTACAATTCGAGTAGAAGTCAGCAAATTAAAGCCTGTTTCCTGCAAATGATTTATACGTTAACACCTTATATGAAAACGATTAACACATCTTCAAGGAGAAGTCAAAATTCTAAACAGAAGTTCGTGATAACCTAAAGAAATAAAACAAATAAAATAAGCAATTCGAATGAATAAAAATTTCGAATAGTAATGAATTTACAATAATTAATTTTCTCTTTTTTTTTCATTTAAATTAGGAATTTTGAATATACTAGTTAGTGGTCGCCCAGAGGTCGAAATTTGACCATAATTAAAAAATTTAATTAAAGAAAACCAAAAAATTATGAAAATAAATAAACTTTTCATAAAATTTCAATTTGACTACAGACTTTGACAATCAACAATAATTGCGTGTGTGTGTCAAATATATACATAGTAGTGTGTGTAATGTCTTTTTTATTGATTTAATGTATTTTATGCAATAATTTCAAGAATATATTAGCATTCTGCACTCTTTCTCTATATAAACTATAAGTGTGCGAAATTTCAACTTCTCCGTTCCGCAATTTTCGTAAAAAGGGGTACAAAGTTTTTGCTTCACGTATTAATATATAGATACGTTAATATAAAATTTAAAAAATAATTATAAAATAAAATAATATAATAATGATAAAAAACCAATGAAATATATAATGATAAAAAATTAATTTAATAACATTAATATCATTTCATGATACAATTTTAAAATACATATGTAGATATTAAATTGATAAACAACTATAACAGATGAGCTATTATTATAAAATTTACTACAAGCTGACTGGTCAACAAACTAATAAATCAGAGGTCTACAACAGTTGAAGTAAATGTGTTTTCGAAAAATCAATAGGATTTGGCAAGCCAAGAATAGGACGCCATTCGGTTAGACGGTGTGATGACCTTTGTATGAAAATTAACAGGTGGTGTGCCCATTAATTTCTTTAACACTAAAACATACGGGATATACTTATTCACTTAGTAAGCGCGTAAAAAGTGTCATGTGAACGATTTGCTAATTATAATATTCATTGATTATTTTATTATTATAATTGTAACATTGAATTTGAAATTCGAACTACATAGTCTAGTTTAAAATCAATATTTATCTTTTACATTCATTTCAACATTGAGTGGAAGGAGAAATTGGTGTAGTTTGTAAATAGTATATTTAAAATTACATTATATTTTAAACTAACCGTGTTATGTATTGAAATTTTAAAATCCACACCTCTTGTATGAAAACCTTTAGATTTTTTTTAATATTTTAATACCTACTTTAACATCAGCATATCGTATCCATCTCCTTTTTACAAATAATCTCAAAAGTATTAAAAACAAAAGCCAAAACCCAACATAATTCCATGAAAAGGAAATTTATCCTTTATTTATTATTCATATAAAAAGTATAACATAAATCAAGAATACGATAGGAGATAGTGAGTCAAAGTTCGAAGAGAATATAACATATCCTATATCGCTAAGTAAAACGAGTGATAGAATAACGTAGGCGAGCATTAAGAAAGGTCTGGTTACTAATGGCGGTTGAGGCAAACGACGAACTATTCGTACACAAATGAAACTAGAATTCATGCGCGGTTTTATCTGTTTTAAATATACATATTTTTATCAGATTGACGTTTATGGTTATATATTACGTTGCTATCACGTTATTCAGATAGAGCACAACAGCAAAATATTATGCACAAAATTAATTAGGAGCAGCCTTTTAATTAATTTTGGCCAACCTTACCGCCAAATAAGATAAAAACAGCCAAATGATACTTCTCTGGAGTAGTGTTGTGTTGCTGTGGTCATTGGGGTAATAAGAGCTCCTCGGGCGGGATCGCAGGCATCCATAGGCTACGGTAACCACTTGTTTGCCACGTTAAGTTAAAGTATCAATTACAAATCTCATTTCACTCAAATATATATATATATATATATATATATATATATATATATACTAGCTGACCCCGCAAACGTTTCTTTGCCATATATGTTATTAACCCGCTTAATCCCCCCCCCCCCCCCCCTTATAACTTAGGGGTATGAAAAATAGATGTTGGCCGATTCTCAGACCTACCCGATATGCCCACAAAATTTTATTAAAATCAGTCGAGCCGTTTCGGAGGAGTTCAATGTTTAACACCATGACACGAGAATTTTATATATTAGATATATATGTATATATAGCAAAAAGTGACAATTGTAAATTCACTCGAGTTTTACTCGTAATTACCTTAAGGCAGTAAGTAGGCAGTGCCTTTCTGCCTATATGGAATGCACGCTACGGTTTACAAGTATATAACAAATTATACTAAGTTATTTCTATTAATACTTTTATATCACAGTTTTATGTTATTGAAAAAGCGTATGTTAGAAAATTGCCTCAGGGGTGCTTCTTTGACGTCTCATTAAAAAAACAAAAAAAAAAAAAACAATTTTACTCGATTTTTATGTATGCTAAATTTAAATTTATGTTGCTAAGCGCATAACTCGACCAAGTCGGCTAATTTATTTTTTTGTGTGTTTCTTAAGGTTTTTATAACAACAAAAAATAATAATAATTATATATTAAAGTCATCACTCGGAAGACGTTACATTTATTAACCGACTTCCAAAAAAGGAGGAGGTTCTCAATTCGACTGTATTTTTTTTTTTTTTTTTTTTTTTTTTTATGTATGTTACATCAGAACTTTTGACCGGGTAGACCGATTTCGACAAATTTTGTTTTAATCGAAAGGTTTTGTGTGCCAATTGGTCCCATTTAAATTTATTTGAGATCTAACAACTACTTTTCGAGTTATATCTAATAATGCGTTTTTACTTGACGCTTTTTTCGTCGACCTACGTTGTATTATACCACATAACTTTCTACTGGATGTACCGATTTTAATAATTCTTTTTTTGTTGGAAAGGGGATATCCTTAGTTTGGTACCATGATAAGGAAACCAGGATCTGATGATGGGATCCTAGACTAATCGAGGAAAACTCTCGAAAATCCGCAATAACTTTTTACTGGGTGTACCGATTTTGATAATTTTTAATTTAATCGAAAGCTGATGTTAATCATGTGGTTACATACAAATTTTATCGAGATCTGATAACTACTTTTTGAGTAATCTTTGATAACGCGTAGTTGCTTGACTATTATTTCGTCGATCTACGTTGTATTACTTGTCGATGTAATTGAAGTCGGTTTTTTTTTTCGTTTGCGAGCAAACACAATTATTTTACTATTAACTATTGACAGAACGGAGTCTGCCCGGGCAGCTAGTATTAAATATTACAAAAATATACTCAACATGGGGTGGAGTAATATTTATCATATAATTTCGGTAATTGAACTTTGGGCATAAAAATCATTAAATTCTACTAAATCATATTGTTATAAATAAATAAACGCTTCACACGCAACGGCCCCGAGGACGATTTTCTCCTGTGTCGAGGGTCCCGAAACACACACAACCAACATCTATATGGCCAATACAAATGTCTGTCGTGAGCGGGGATCGAACCCGCAACAGCCAGTACTTGTGACCGCTGCGCCAACGCGTCTTCAAAATGTCGTGTTCATTTCAAATCTGGTAAAAGTATAAATAGAAGTAATAATAAATTTTAACAACAAACGCTTCTACAAACATCTGCTCTTCTACATCCTAAGGATGATCCGTTTTTTACAATTTATTAATTTCACAATAAAGAATTATTAATTTAATTAATAAATTGTTAAGTAATATTTTCACAACGTCAAGGCTGTTTTCATTTGCGACTAATCGAGATTTTCCGGTCACAAAAGAAAACCGTGAGATTCAAATCAATAATAATAGACAATTTCAAGTCTCGTATTACGGACAATATGTCTGTCTTTCAACCTTCAATATGATGGCGCCGTCATTGTTCTGACATTATATAACGTGGAATATGAGAACGACTATCACGCAACGATTATTAAATATACTTTCATGTACGGATAGGAATATCTTTAACTATACTAGCTGTACTCCGCGATTTCAGCCGCGGTAATTTGAACACACTAAAATGTTTTATAGCTCGTAGCTTCCACGGCACATGGACTATCATGCAATATAAAAAAAAAACTTTTTCGACTCGTACCAGTAGTTCCTGACATTAATTCAAACAAACAAACAAACTCTCAGCTATATAATATCAGTATAGAAATATAATATTACCTACATATTCTATACATATATATCTACTTTGTACTGTATATTATAAGTATTTGTTTTAATCAAAAATATTTAAGTATGACACAGCAAGAAATGTCTTAGTAAAATCTGGAGTAGCTGGTTGTGGAAGTACAACCCTTTTAATCTTACCAAGGATCACAGCCAAATAATACCACTCCCAAGTAGTAATGTAAGGCACATTTGATTATCCTAGTGTTGCAGGCGATCAGAGGCTACGGTAACGCTTACTATCGGGTAAACAGCTTATCAACTTAGCAGTATAAAAAATAACAAACCTATATAGAGAATAAAAAATGCCCAGTAAAAAATTAGGTAAAGAACGCTTCCGAATACGATAAGGTTTCGTGTCACTTTGGAAAATATAACTATTTTATAACAAGCTCTTGGAACAGTAGCCAAAAGCACTTACTAAGGCTACATTAGAGTAAAACCATATACTTTTCCTTGAATCGTTTATCTTCATAAATAGTCGAAAGTCGAAAAGGCTGATTGAAATAAGTAATACAAATCCCTGACAGTCTTCTTTAATCAATAACTTGATATATGAAGAATCCCAATACAAATGCTTTGAAGAAATATGTTTATGAAGCGCTCTGAATAGATATACTCTTCTTTCGAATAGAAAAAGAATTTATCGCAATTCTCAACCGCAAATAAAAAACAATACGTAGTAAAACATTATGACCTAGTTTTCAATTTCAGTATAAATTTGTACGATTTTATTTTTGTGTTACCCACACATTAGGAATTCTTAACATTTTTTAATATCATATCAAAAATCAACGTCACGCCACGGTTCGCTTAAACCGTATATAAAAATCATCATATCAAAAATTTCGATCTAACGGGTACATCGTTCTATAGCTTAATTGGCTAAAAATTGGAATAAATTTCCTAATATAAACATTTATCTCAAACAAAGATTTTTGATTTGAAATACTTTTTCTAAGTTTAACCATTTATAAAGATTCAGTTTCAACCGTTCGAATTTAAAATACGTTTCATGAGTCGATACATCCTTATTGGGACTACAGGATACGATGTAATGCACTTTGTCGGTTATATATTTCATTTTCTACTTTTCTGTTATCTGTAGAGTTATATGAAATATATTCAATATGTAAAAAAAAGATAAGTATTACAAAATACCAATTATTTTTATATCAATACACATGATATACAAATGTGTATTTATTACTTACTATCTGTAGCAGTTGATGGGTTGTGATAAGTTTTATTTGTATTCTTTAAAACCTTGTCTAACTGATATTAAAATTAATGTCGACAAGAACTATATTATATTTACTATTCAAAAGTATACTAACACTAAAAACATAAAAAAATGGTTAAGAAAATCACTTTCTGTTAAAAAAATAAACCATAAAAATAATAAAACAATGAAAAACAAAGGCACTAAACTAATATCACACAAAACGTTTATAGTTAGTATACTACTCCTACCTCTCTACCTACCTTATCTATTCGACTACTTAAATCACTCCCATTGTTTTCTTACTAACGAAATAATACGAAAGCTATCATACAGTACCGTGTGTGTAGCGGAGCAAAAATAACCAATCACCTCTGATTAGATTGAATCCGTCCATTCTGTGACAATATCCGATTTTGACGAACGTGTCTGGTAGAACAATGGACGTGACTCTGAGGAGATAAGAATTGATTCTTCTTTTGTTTCCGGATATTAACCCGTTATCAATTTATCAGTTCTGATTAAGTGATTGATTGAAATTAAACGTTTGATGTATATAAGTATGTCTCATTTGTTTTAATTGTTTAGGCTATAACATCACACTGCATGTACATGTGCATAGACTTCTTTCTTCCGTGTTTGTAAAAGGGTCAGGACTATATCCACCAAGCGACTCCACTGCGGGCTTAGCGGTTATATTCCCTACTGTGATTTTCGATCGCTATCTGGTTAACGTGCTCTCCGAAGATCATAGGAGACTACAGCAATGATCGAAAAAAAATATATGTAAAAATACAAAAATCCATACATGTAACCGCTGGTATTTAGGCGCCTACACGGCCACAGTACTACACCATAGCGATGGTTTCCAAAAAAATCATTGGTATTGTTGTATGGTTCGTTAAATTGTCAAACAAACACGTGGTTTTCGAAATGTATCGATCCGTCAACAAAACGAATCGTTTTCAGAATTCAGAAACTAGGCATAACGATATATACAATAATATATATAGTAAGAAAACGCTTAAAACTTAACGGTCCCCAGCAGCATGAGAATCCTGAATTAGAAATACAGAATCACAGCACACGCACACAGCACAAATTTGCAACAAGAGAATCAAACACGCAAAACTAACTTATCGTCAAATGATAAACAGCCCACGGCTTGACATAAAGATGCCTAAATTTGAAAAGCAATTTACAGAGGATACAATTTGATACATTGTATTGTTCCGTGAGAATAGCCAGTTAAAGTCCCAATACGGATTTGCGAATATACGAATATGTGTGTTAGAGCTACTCCCTAGACACATAACTCCCCTTACGATCTTTTCAAAAAGTAGGAGTTACTCAATCAGACTGTATTTATATGTGCTTTAACTCATAACTTTTTACTAGCTGTACTGGTTTTAATGATAATTTTTTATTTTAAATTAGTGTTTTTCTGATAGTCCCATTTAAAATTTCAGCAAGATCAGTAGTTTTTGAATTATCCTTAATATATCTTACACATGACTTAATGTTAGTACACATTATTTACTATACTTATCGATGTAATTTGAAGTTTGTTTTGTTTAATAATAAACTCAATTATTTTACATCCACTTAGAACATTTTTAAAAAAATCTTAGACTACTTATTCAAGTTTTAACTTGCATATATGTGTAAACTATGTAAATAAGTTCTGTATATGTCTTTATTGTACTGATGTTTTGTATAAAGCTTAGAAACGGTATGTAGTATATTTGGTTTAATTAAATACCTCACGATTTTATTCACATACATATATATGTGTAATATAAACTACAGATCTCGCATCAAAAGAAAATGTACATATAATGATAGTTTGAAACCTGTTCAGTTTTATCTCGCACATTTCATGCAGCCACGTTTATGATGCATTTCTATGCTATCGTTCTGAAAGTTTTTAATTTTTATTTTAATTTTTATCTAGGTAGAACTAAATATAATATAAATATATTTTATTTTTGAGTAGGTGTTTCTGGTATTTACGAAGATAAATGTAGTGTTACCTTCCTATATCATACGTTCATATCATTCGTTTATAACTCCATTTCCAGTTGTTTAAATAATAAATTTTATAAACGTGTTGTTGTATTTTCGCATTCTATTTCTTTTTCTTTCAAAAACTTATTTCTTGTATTCTTCTATAAAAAAGAGTCTATTACAATTATTAATTAACACGATTAAACAACATAATATCACGACTCAAGATACGCATAATTTACCAAGTATGAAAAATTTATTATTTATAAATAAATAAATAAATAAAATTATTTTTTTTATTAATTTATAATTTATTATACAGAACTAGTACGTACTTACGTCGTCAATCATACTATTTTAACCATGTTTATTGTAATTATTATTTACATCTGTTAGAACTTTTACATTAAATTTTATGCTTCTCGAAAATTCGAAAGAAAATGTTACACCGTTAAAAATTTTTATATCGCAGGACCTAATTCCGACTCCATCAAAGTAATAAAAACATCTTATATAAGTAACTAATATTAGAAGAGATGGGTATAGAACAAAATCCAAGTTAATTAACGAAAGAGCCCTTTGATGTCCAATCAGAGCTAGGCTTACCGGCAACTTGTTAAGTCAATAAAGTTATTTTAGCTGAGTAAAAGCACCTTGCAAGTGTTTCGGCATTTATTTAGACGTGTTTTATTTACCTGAAACAAGAAAAATACATTATTAGATACATATAAAATATTCACATAGTAACATAAATTCGAATATAAAGCTTATTATCTATAATATGAATTATAACAATGTATTTGCTCTGTATGACACGTTGAGTATAATATTGTCTTCGGTTTCATTGTTGATGCTGCCAAGCGTCAAACGTCATGTTTTAACTGTGTTCGTCTATTCATTAGGTACATCTTACTTGACGCCTGTAAACTTTGAAAAATAATGCACGATTTATGTATTTCTTACCAACAATGTTTTTTTAATAATTTGTAAAACAAATATTAAAAAAAAGGAGGAGGTCCTCAATCCGATTACATTTTTTATCTATAACCTTATAACTTTTTTAATAGGTTTACCGACTTTTATGATACTCTTTTTAATCGAAAGACTGGTGACGAGTACTTTTTGAGGTATCTAGAATAATGCGTATATACTTGACTGTTTTTTCGTCTTACTTGTCGATGTAATTGAAGTCGGTTTTCTTTTTCATTTTCGAGCAAACAGTTAGTTATCAACCAACCGCTTTGTACATTATATGCATTCCATTCTAACTTTTATTAAATAATGTATTATCGATAAACCATAAAAACAATAACATATTTTATAGTACATTAAGAAAAGTCAAAGCCAGTTTAACTGAAAATTCGTACTTTTTTATATATTACTAACTAAACTTTTTCACGAGCAGATATTCTCGCATCAGACGGTTCCGAAAGCTCTATTATTGAAGTGGTTTCCGCTAAATTAAGCCGTTTAAGTAGTTATGTAAAAGACTATTTATTCGGTGCGAGAACGTAAAAGTTCAATATTTGGAATAATTTTCGACTATTTTGTGTAGGTTTTAAAAATACTTATATTTTTAAAAGCAATAAATTTTAAAAAAGTTTAGCAATGTTAAACACCAAAGTAAAGTATACAAAAGATACACTACAATCTCTTGATTAATATTTCAATTTAAGAATGACATTTTACGGTTAACATTTTGACGATTTTATATAATGAAAAATATCAATTGTTTTAAAATTTAAATTAAAGTCGAGTTGATTACGAATGGGTTTCTAAACACCTTTTAGCCGCGACTTTATCTTTAGATAATCTTAGAATTAAACTAATTAGGAAACATACATTTCTAAGAAACTATGAAATACAGGCTTTCACGTCCCCTCACGGAACGTAAGATATAGTTCAAACCCATCTCATTAATATAAAATGTCTTTGCTTTGCTTTGGCACATAAGCACTTTACTTACCAATTATCTTGTTCTATACTTTTGATGAGATTTTGGAAAAAAAAAGCGTGCTTATCTGTTATGTAAATCTACATTATTACTTTAAATCAGTTAATATAAAGTATTTAACTACGTTGATTGTGTTGAATTTTATTACTTCTCGGTGTAAATTAAAATCTTTTTATTTTGTTTGATAAGTAACATAATAGCTGATTAAGGTATCATGAAAGCACAGTTGTATTCTTTAGTATTTAAGCACGAATCGAATAAAAACTATATGTATATTTCTTTATCTTTGCCATAAATCCTTTACCATTTACATATTCTATATACGAAGTGCGTACGGATTCTATTTAGTCCAGTGTATTTAAAAACATTTGTTATACATAATAAAACTTGTAAACTTTTTCTAATATATTTAGCCCAAATAAATTAACCCCCAGGGAGAACGAGAGGTATAATGGGATAAGTTAATCCTCTCCAGTATGTATCACATTTCCCTTCACATATTTATTACGCACTTTAAAACAACAACTAATAAACAAACAAACTAACTCTATAAAGAAACAGCTAATGTGCACTCCATTTTATAATTAAGTCCTGCTCTTGAATTGATGATACATCTGTGGCATATAGTTGAAAACCGCTTATTATACGCTTTTATTTACGCTTGTTCTTAGCTAGATATAAGTTAAAATTATGTATATATAAATGTATATATACACTGCAAGATCGCTATCAGGTGTACATGATAACAATCGGGACCGACGGCTTAACGTGCTCTCCGAGGCACGGTGGGGAGACCCACTAGGACTGCACAAATTTGCAATTCATATAAATAAAAAATTCCAATAATTAATTTTGAGCATAGTTTTGTACCTACTTTTCTGAGTATGTATATTACTGACATAACGGTCCATAGTTTTTAAAACCATACCACCTTTGGACCAAGGTTTGGGACTATTGCCTTTTGAAAAATCCTCATACGATACGAGGAAATTCTTTTTATCATGGGAAATCAAAAAGCTACCAAGGATTACCCATAAATTGTACACCACGCAACCCAAGTTTGCGTGTACAAAATCATGATTAGGTGAGTATCTTACAATATTTATTCGTTTTGGAATTATTCTTGTACAAAAAAAATATCTCGTGTCATTGTTTGTTGTTATACTGCACCGAAATGGCTTGAGTCGATTTTCGTTTTTTTTTTTTTTTTTGTTTCTGTATATATAGTAGGTATTAAATTAGGTTGTTAAGTATATTTCATACCGCTAGGTGATTAGTAATATAAATCAGAATAAAGATTGCTTGTTTAGCTAGTCACGTGTAAAAATGTATTTACAATTGCATCGTAGCTACAAAAAAAAAAAAATTAAAACTATTTGACACGATGATGGCTATAATTTTTCAATGGCTTTGCTTATTAATAAATTAGCTTTTAAGCCGACTACAGGAATTAGCTATTATTGGATTCGAACGTCACTGAGTTTAATTAATTGATTGTGTGAAATCCATATGAGAGCTTAGTTGTTGTTAACATATTAGCGTGAAACAGTTATGTATAGGATTTACTTTCTATCTGAAATTAACTCCTAAATCAGATAAAATGTTTCGATTTAAAATATTTACTGATAGTACATGAATATTTTGCTCCCATTTAATATAAAGAATATATATTTGTGCGAATAACTAAATTACTTACTTATAAGTAATACATTCTAAAATTTTCATTTTAGAATTGTAAAACTAAAGAAACTTGCGTTTTGTTTATTTATTTAGTGCGTTGGTTTCGACGTTTTTGACAAGCACTTATACATTTTTAAGTAAAAATTACAAAAAATACATACGAGTAAGTCACTGTTTTCCGTTCCATTTTAGAGTGTTTTATTAGAAAAATTGTGACATTTCCGTCATTCTACTTCATTCTACAATTAGCTAATTAAATCTTACGTTAAAATACCACAAGCACGTAGCTTATTAGAACGAATCACGCGACGCTGACATGTACGTGGATCGCGGAGTCTAATTCAAGTCTGATACGATTAAAATTAAATAGCTATTATTTTATAAAAGGGAAGCCAAAATTTTTTACTATCTCATTTTACTATCTTATTATTGTGTTTTTAATAAAGATCGTTATTGACGATTTTAGCATTACCCTAATTGAGTTTATACATATCACTATAATTTACGTGTTCCTTGTGTAATAGTAAAATACTTATGTTTGGTTTTAGTAAATATACAAAATTGATGAACTATTTCATTTGAAAATTTTACATTTTCGGAAACTACATTATTTGTTTTAATACTACTTTCTTTTTTAATTTTTATTCCAACAAAAATATTTAATAACTGCTAACAAAAGATTAAACGTTAAGCAATACTTTCTTATTTTACGATATGTCCGGTTTACAATAAAACCGCGCACATTAAAATAATAATAAAAAAACGAGCATTGACTTTTATAACTTTATTCTACCAAATAGAAGCAAAAAGCAAAAGCAATTTTCAGCTCTTTTGTTTAATTTTTTTTTAACCATGACAATTACAGCCTGTTTGATTTAAGACTTGATTTTCATAATATTAATACGTGTTATTTTATGATTCTTTTTTGAAAATGACTTTAATTTAACGAATGAAACCATGCACAGCTGACTAACGATATTCGCGCATAACCGACTTGTGCTAACAAAGATGAGCAGTTTAACAATTTCCGCAATGCGCTATGCCAATTTGTGCGTATTTTATATAAATATGTAAAATTACATGCCGATAAAACGAATTTTGTATAATTATATCTTTTGATATTATTATAATATATTTATGTAATGTCATATTATATGTTGTATAGTTTAGAATTGCCATCAATAAATTATAATCAGTATGTTTTCACTGATTCAGCACAGCACAAATACGTAAGGTACGTTCGAATAATTATTAAAATTTTGATATAATGATATTTGTGTACGCAATGAATTTCAGTAAACTTACTGTGAATTGTGTACTATTGAAATAATTATTAATCTACCGCTGTTTACCGATTATAACTGGAATAGTTTAATAATACAAGAAGTTATTGGTTTTACAATTTGTCGTCATTAAAGCAAAAGTTGTCAAATACTATTCAAAGTACTATTTGTCAAGGTAATATTTGTTGACCTTATTATCGAAGGGTTACACGAAATTAATTATTTCACTACTCATTGTTTGTCTTCTCGCCTCAGCGATGTCCTTCGCTGGCCGAGCTGACAATCACTTAGTAAACAATCGTATACTATCTGAAATTTTCCGAGATTACTTAGATTTGTCTATTAAACAACGAACATTAAAGAATGCTTGAAGCCTAAGGTTTAACCATTACAATCAAAACGTTAATGATATTTCTGCAGCGTATACAGGTAGCAACTACTACAAGTTATACCTATTCTTCAAACTTCTTCATGTCGATTTTGAAAAATCCTTAACAAAAGTTAAGCTTTCAATGAATACATTACAGTTAAGAAACACATACAAGTCGATTGAATTTGTATTCTTTGCCAAAAGAGAGTATCTGGTAAAAGTTCAATTATACAGACTTACTGACAGTTTAGACAACATTTTTTATAATCCGGAAGTTAATATACCTACAGAAATATGTGGATACACTTATGTAATATAGAAGCTTGTTTATTTTATAATTTAAAGGCGCTCATAAAGATATAACCTAACCAGTAATCTTCGTTAAATATTTTCATAATCTCACAACTAGGTAATCTGCTCTGTCGCCAGCACGTAAAACTAGGCCTCCTAAGGCCGAAGATTAACCTTGGATGTAGCGAAGATACTTTAATCTCCCCTTTCCTGGGTACATAGTTATACCCGTACATTTAATTCATGACTATACTAAGTTCGTTTTGTAATTAAAAAAAAAAAACTAAAGTATTTAACAGTCCATATCTTTTATAATATTACTGTCTGACACCGTAGACGTTATTCCCCTGTGAACTTTCAAATGCAAGATGTTTAAAAAAAAATTTATGTAGGGGAATCCTAACCACAAACTAATTCATTCAAATGGATCCATTCATTTCGGAGTTGTGCAAGACCGTGAAACAAGATTTTCATATAAATCTATAGTATAGATGTTATGAAACATTTACAATTCTACAGAGACACTCATAGTCTCACATGTTACTGACACTCATATGTTAAAGAAGAGGGACATAAAACTTCTCCTTACAATCTAGAATCCTCTTGTAGATAATAATTAGATATTTAACATAGAATAACGTAAACAAACCAAACTTAGCTTCGAAACAATTAATTAATGAATATATAATAATACTTTTAAATAATAAAAGATATAAAAAAAAACATTATTAAATATAATAGCATTTTAAAATTTATAACATACCAAATAAAGAAATAGAGTTTTAATTTATTTTTATTAAAAGTTAAAGTTGAAACGTTATTCCTCGCATATTTTACGGTAAATTATTTTTATTATACAGGTATATTTGTCTAACGGTACTTTATAATGATTCTTAAGAGAATCCTTACTTCATTATTATATAATAAAGAGTTTTAAAATTGTGTTGTGCAAATTTGTCCTTAGCGAAATGTATCAAGTCACTAAAAATAAATGCGCATTTTAAAACTTACTTTAATTTAAACTTTTCCCACTTTGAAAAGATAAATGAAACATTATTTCGTATTTCAGTAGTAAAACTTGTTCTAGGGTTGTCAAGAATAGGAAAATTGTAGTTAAATGCAGATACTTTGATGAAAACAACAAGTAAATCTCTTAAGACAATAATTCACTTGACTCTCGAGTGTTAAGAGAGTTTTTGTTATTTGTTTTATAAACTTCTACAACGCACCAAACGTTGTACAGTTACTAAGGTACGTAAGACAATGTCACTCTCTCTACCTTTGCAAAATTATCCGATTTAAGCTGTCAGTTATCTACTCATTAGTATTGTGGATTTATTACGTTGTGGCTGGTATTAGGTAACCAGCAAAATATTAAATATATATATATATATATGTTACCAAAAGCACCTTCAAGAAATATGTAATGGAAAAAATGAATGAGCCCTTATTTTTATATATGGAAAAAATGGGTCGTTAAAATAATATTATTTAGGTCGTTAGCAACAAGGTTATTTTAGGTCCGCGTTACATGCTTAATCCGTCCATAATATTTTATTACACGAGGCACTTTCTGACTTTCTGTTTTCAACCCGCATTTAAGAGGTTAACGCCTTAACGCAAGCATTGCATGTTTAAAAACACCGTCGAAAACATTACAAAACCTTGAAAATTAGTTGGTATCATTACGTTTATATTTTACTTAATATTCATAACAAATGTAGCATATTCTCTTTAAATCATAAATGTCGTAATTTGACAAGTATTATGTAGCTTGTCATGTGATTCTAAGGAAAATGTATTTTAAAATTACTTAGTACGAGTACTCGTAATGTGGTTACAAAAATATTTATAAACGTCAAACGTGATCGTGAGCTTCGTGACGTTCGTGATTTCAAATACGATCTGGTGATATGTTAGTTATCTAATTGTCTAAGAAATGACAAATAAACAAAAAAAAAATACTTTATATTTGTAATACAGTTCAAGCGTTTTTAATTAATTATAGTGGTGAACTTGTGCTAAATAAAATATAGGTAAGAGGGCCGTAAATTTACTATAAATTTTAACTACAGAAACCATTTAAAATAAAGTCATTTTTATAAATAGTTTCTTATTAAGCTCAATAGGTTAATTTCGTTCTCTTTCCCCCACATTTTGGAGTTTAGTTGAAGACTAACATTACGTTGAATTACTTTTGTTACTTTGTATTTAAACTACCAGATCGTTTCAGAACCGTACTGTAAAGTAATTGCTAATTCTATTGCTTAGTTGCCATTTATAAGATAAAATAATTAAATGACATATTTTACACTATCTACTTACATAACAACCTGTTACATATAGTTAACCCGTATTTTATTGGCATTTAAATATTATAGTGCGAAGTGTGGCCCCTTGTTATGTGAAGTATTAAAACCTTATTCGCCACGCAGATACATTGAGGATTAGAGGATATAATACAACATGTCACTGTATTTTTCCCGAGTTACTGGTTGTTTTTTGTTTTGGATTTTTTTTAAAGTACTAAACGCATAAGTAATTGAAAACTTAGCAATAGTGACCCGGAATTGAGAAGATGATTCAGATTTCGACTTTTGCAATCTCAGCTCAACTAACTAGTATTTTGAAGAAGTTTTAATTTACATTTATAGCTGGAAACATTTTGTTATTATAAGCGTATTCACTTAAATACTAACATAAAATTAAAATGACAAATACATACATTAAAATATTCCTTTCATTACTTTGTTCCCTCGGAGACTCGGTTTTGATTGAGTCTGTTCCATTAATTATTTATACTTTCATACAAATTGGATTAAGAGCGACGCAGCCTGTTTGCGAAGTTTAAGCACTTCAGCCTCACTGGAAATGAGTGTCGTTTGTTCCTACACTTCATTTCTGCCAGTGCTTCACATACAAAAGAATAAAAATGTATTATAAACTAGCTGACTCGATAGACATCCTGTCTTGCGAACAATCAAAACCATTAAAATAAAATGGCCGATACGTTTTTAGAAATTTACAGTTTGTGCGTTCATTCTATAACCTTTAAAAGAATTAAAACAATTTGAAAAAAAAGTATCAGCCAAACTGTTCAAGCCGTTCCCAAGTTTAGTGCTTAGCAAGACATTTAGCGATTAATTTTTATTTACTTAGATTATAATTACCTACAAATTTCTATATCAAGTGCAAATTTAGGTGCTTAGCAAGACATTAAGCGATTAATGTTTATTTACTTAGATTATGATTACCTACAAATTTTTATATCAAGTGCAAAAGTGCAATTTTTAAGAGACATATTTACCACTATAAAACGATAAATAAATCTTATGAAAGCAATCATTGATCGCGCATAGTCTGTGGAGCGTGAAAAGTGCCGTTAGTTCTGTAGTCGGCCGCATGGGACCGGCACGGCAGCGCCACTGGGCACGTGATGTATGCGACTATGCGCTCGCGCTACCCATCAGACGCGGAGCCGCCGCGCAACAGCCTCCCGCGCACAAAACCACCACATGTACTCGTAACTTGACGCGCGTGACAAAAAGTGAAAACAGTTATTTTTAATTGACAACCAAAAGTGTGACTGACTGTGCTTGAAAGTGAATATGGAAACGTTTCTGAAGGTAAATATAAGTAATTGGATTATGTAAAAACGGCCTCGAACTTGACTTTGATTGTGAACAGTATAGTTGTAAACATTAATAATTAACTATTGTATGCTAAGTTCTAATGTACATTATTTAATATTTTGCGAGAAGAAAACATGCAAATACAAGTTTTTATTTTTTGTTCATAATTTTTTATTAAGGTCTTATTAATAAAATATCATTTAGTACACATCGTTTAAATGTAATACAATTCAATTTGCTCGGTTTTCCTACAAGAGATTTCTCCCTATAATATTCTCTACGAAGACCTCTTTCTATCTTCTAACCTAATGAAACGTAAAATGATCTGATAGAGAATTTATTTTCCTCGCATGGAGAACAAAATGAGATCAAAGGGAATATTGTAAAATTATTCCTTATGCAATAACGAAACAATAGATAACAAGGCTTTGTGGACGCTTTTGTTTCGGCAACCGGGGGATTATATCGTTCTTCATCGTATTCATTTGATAGGTATTTCGAAAATTTTATTAACAATATGTATTATTAGATATGAACTTATTTGAAACAGACTTTATTAAATGACTTTATACTAATATTTATAATCACTTGAAACTTGTTGTTTATAAAATTGATAATTACGAAATTGACGTTAAATAAATTATTATTATTACCAAAATTTACTAACATATGAGATATCTATAAGACCTCGTCTGCTTTCAGGTTTTTTTTTTGCTTTTTCTACTTAATTGATGTTTAATAGTTCATCCGCGGTGGATTTTTTAAATAATAAAATTATATTTAAAATCATTTTAATTTTTTAAAATTTCTCTTAGTTTTAATTATTTTGAATTTCTCCTATTTATCATTTTAGAATTAAACTTAAAATGTTTTTATGTATTGTTTTTATCATGCCAAATTACTTTTAAACGTAGAGATATATACTGTACCCGCGACTTTGTCCACGTGGAATTAAACAAAAAGTTATTGTTCAGTTCGCAGTTATAAAATAAATAAATTTCTAAACTAAAACTAGCCTAAGTTACTATATCAGCTATCTGCCAGTGAAAGTCCCTTCAAAATCGGTCCAGCCGTTTCAGAAATTAGTCGGAACAAACAGACAAACGGACGGACAAAAATGGTTAAAAATGTTAGTTTGGTGTATGTAGCGTGTATACATTCATATGTATTTAATAAAAACCGGTTATTTTAATATTACAAACAGACACTCCAATTTTATTTATTTATATAGATAAATTCGAATGATTCTTACTCACTTTAACTTAACCATTTTTATCAAACGTGTTCCATATATTTCGATTATCACCTTTTGAAAGCAACATCTCAATGATCTTACTCTAAAGATTTTTTTATTAAATCAGGTAGATTTGTTTAGTATTTAGAACAAAGCATGTTTTAGCATTATACAAACAAGCATGAACATAACATGATAAAGATGCTATCCTTGATGCAGTTTTACTCGTATAATAATAAATATGTATTAACAAATTTTAATCGCCTTACATTCAATTAAAATTCAATTTTTTTCCGTTACTTGAATAAAGATTGTATTGACAATCAAAATTAAATAATTACATATAAGATAAACAACTTTTTGTGTACATACAGACCTTCTAGGCAGGTACGCCTTGAATTTAATATTTTGCAGGTCAGGGATTAAGTTGGACATGAAATTTAATTTATATGTCAACGCGTGAATTTCGCAACTCTGTTTTTACCTTAACAAAAAAGTATGTTGACGGAAAATATAGAAACGGCAGATTTTTATCGAAAACATGTATGCTTAGTCTTATGTTCAAATATTTGCTTATGGCGAAGTGATACATATTGAGTCTCGAATAAGATAAGTTATCTACACTGATAATAAAGTATTATCACTATTATCGTACCTGTTTCTGCTTCGGGTTAAACTTTCATTTTTCGTTTTACGCTTGACATCATTTTCTCACCTTTGTTTCGCACAATATATAGATATTTCTTTATTGTTGGAGTATAATAGATTGACGTATAAACACGCATGATTAACGGCTTCGCAGTCATCAGTGCTGTTTAGTTTTTTTTTTCAATCTACGTGAGTATCAAACCCATTTCCTCGATACGAAGAGAAACTGAATTCTCCCACGATATCGAGTATTTATTTACTACTTACAGTAAAGTGTTTAATTGCTCTATCGGTATTTATCTATACTTGATATAAGGATAATTATAAATAATAAATAAACGCTTCACACTTAACGGCCCCCAGTAGAATTTCTACCACGACAAACATCTATATGACCAATAAGATGTCTTTCGTGAGCGGGAATCGAACCTGCGACCGCCAGCGCAACAGCCAGTTCTGTAACCGCTGCGCTAACGCGTCGTCAAAGCAAAGTTTAACCTTGTCTTTGTCAAATACCAATTACGATGTCAATTGCTTTCAAAATTAAACCTCAAAATTATCACGAATCTGCTAACTTAATTACTACGGAGTATTTGAATTTCGTGAGTACTATTAATTTATTTTAGAAGAGACTTCAAATAAAGTATTTAAATGTTCTCACTTCTTCAAAAATAAATATTAACATCATTTCATGCAAGTTCACGTACTGTTACAAACATATCCACAGAGTTTTAATCACCTTACATATTTTTTTATGTAAGGTTATTGATTAATTAAAATTCATCCTTTTTTTGTTTTAGAATAAATTATTTAATATTTGCATTACACTAGTACCTACCATATAGTACATACTAGTAATAACTAATTATTAAAAAGAGTTTAAATATACCTCTAATTGTATCAATGTTGAGAGATATAAAGTACTAAAAAAGTTATTTCATTAAAACTAGAAGACAGTATAAAGCGAACCACATATAAACCTTATCGGAATTCTCGTCACACTAAAACCTACTTTGTAGCAATGACATGTTGGAACCAATAAAATCGTCAATAGCTAAATCATTCTTCAGTTTCAAAGCGTACGGCCATTTTAACTTTTACTGCCGTGTGTTACGCACTTTTTCGTCTTACCTAGAATACTAATTACACCTTGATTACGATTTTCTTGCCAAGTTAATCGTTATGAAGAATTTAAAAAGTTTCTTTCTACCTTTGGTGTTTATATTGATGCATTTTTATAACAATTTTCCTTATATGACTTTATCCGCT
The DNA here is from genome assembly GCF_905220565.1 of Melitaea cinxia. Classification (NCBI taxonomy): domain Eukaryota; kingdom Metazoa; phylum Arthropoda; class Insecta; order Lepidoptera; family Nymphalidae; genus Melitaea; species Melitaea cinxia. Next base: position 4,424,064 of record NC_059399.1, read on the forward strand.
TGACACCGAAGTCCGAACTATCATCTTCTTCGTGGGTTTTTATGATAAACTAGCTGACCCGGCGAACTTCGTATCGCCTAACACAAACTTTATCGTATGGTATTAAAGTTCAAATTGACTTTTAAGTATTATCACAAATCTTTTGTATGGGAGTATAGAAAAGTGTTGTTTTTAGACTTCTTCAGGAAATTTTAATTTTTTTTTTTTTTTTAGAATTTTTCTCTCCGTAAGAACCATCCTCGTACTTCAAGGAATATTTTAAAAAAAGAATTAGCGAAATCGGTCCAACCGTTCTCGAGTTTTGCGCTTAGCAACACATTCAGCGACTCATTTTTATATTATAGATGATATTTGAAAGTTCTAACAATTAAATGAAGTATTTAATTCGTGTTTGACTTGTTTGGTGGAAAAAAAAAGTATTAGTAAACATATTCGTACAAATTTAACAAAACCTTAAAGTATTTTAAGTCCATAACAAAGCTGGTGAAATTTCGGGAAAAACTTATATTTTTATGATTTACTGGAGCACGAAGCAGATTTTTTTTAAACATAGGCGTGTTTTGTTTTATCAATTTATTAAAAGTTAAACAAGTTAATCTATAAGCAACACATAGGTTAGGTTTAGGTTTAAAGAACAATTGTGTTATAAACTTATCAATTTATTACGACACTTGCGAAGAGTGAACAAAACTGAGTTTACACTATTTGCATTGCTATCAAAGTTATGTTTTTAATGTCATTGCTTTACGGGAATTTGTTTTGTACGAGTATTGAAAACCATAACAACGTAATATAATATACCTATCACTATGTGAGTTTTAGTTAAACTTAATTTATAACTATGTTGATATAATGAAAGAATATCAAAAACGTATTCTAAGAAAAGACAAATATTTTCAGAATATTTCCAAAGTATAAAGGGGAAAACCTTTTAAAGTGACTATCTATCACTTTTCAACAATGAAAATATACCTAATTTTTTTATGTATAACTAAATTTATATACCTACTTAATACTATCAGCCGTCAATTTATGTAACATGTAAGTTACCACGACAATGTTGATTGGAGATAACGTAATGCTAAAATCATAATTCCCTTTTTGTTTGTACCATATTTAGGAAAAAAATAAGCAAAAATATATCTTGTTAAATTTTAATTAGTTAATTACAAACCTTTCAACATACGTGTGAATTATTTTTGAAACAAATGCGTCCCATGGCCAAAATTTAACATGCATTTGACAACATAACGTTATCGTATATATAATCACCGGGTCAGTTGAAAACAATGCGACAGGAACTACGCTGTGGAGTCGAAAGACTAATAAATAAAATAGCTAGTATAAACCTTATTTAGTCAACAATAATAATTAATTTTGCTTATGTTCGCGTAATTTTTTATTTCAAGTTAAATAAGGTGCGTGTCCTCGTGTATTTTTTTATTACGAAAAAGTAATAATCAATATTAATTACGTCATCCGTAATCTTATTGTAGTCTTTTTTTTCTATGCTATAAGACGAATTTCGATATAAGTCGTGTTATTTTTTAGTTCGGTAAAATTTTAAATATAACAGATCTCATTACATTACTGGCACCGTAAGGTTGTCGACCTTTCGTAATAATTCAGCTCTCTAATAAGCATAAAAAATGTCGCAATTTGACTATTAAATACTGACTGACTTCAAATAAAATCATATCTTAGTTTTATAATATAAATCAAGTCACGGATCAAGTTTAGCGTAAAAAGTTTAATCTCAGCATAAGCTATCAATATTTCATTTGACCTAAAAAGTATAATAGTTTCGGTGTCAAACTGAGGTAATTAAACGGAACTGGGTATTTCTTTACACTGTTATTATTATGTCATTGACGATATTATAAAATGCATTGGCTTACATCACTTGTAACAATACTAATTTATTAAAACAGTTATTTAAACATTTAAAAAATAGATAAATTAATGACAATCTCCAAAGTTTGTATACTTTGTATATTTTGCATAGCCATTACCCTAATAACTCGATTTGAAATTGCATAAGATAAGTCACTATAACGTGTTATTATGACCATAACGTATCACTCCTAACAGCATAATGTTATTATAAGTCGTTATAAATGTAACTTTACGTGTAATGTCTAAGTTACAACATTTTAATATTTACATAATCGACTTGTCTCACTGTTGCACAAATACCAAAATTTAATAATGTGACACATATGTAACAAGTATAACTGACCTTAGAAGTTGTAGCTCGACTGTTAGTGAGTGTAATTTGATTACAAAATTGAGGAAAAGATCATGAGTTACATAATTATATAGCAGATTATATTTAATACTAGGATAGATCGATTTAAATATAGACCATAATTTACAATAGATGTATAGAGCAGACTCCTAGACGGCTGGACGGATTTTGATGAAATTTTTTGTGTGAGTTCAAGGGGATTCGAGGATGGTTTAGATTCACAATTTGGTCCACTGGAAAATTTTTATTTAACTAATTTTCATTTATAAGTAGTTGTTAATTTTGGAATGTTTTACATTGGATCCGGTAGACTGCGCTACCATCGCAGCATCAAATATTAAATATTATTCTATTTTATTTTCGGTTTGTCCCGACAGTTGGTGCTGCGATCAAATTGAGAAAAATAGTTGAAATTTTGTGTTATGGCAAAATAACGTTTGCGGGGTCAGCTAGTAGTATATAAAAACTAAGTATAAAGTTCTTTTAAAATTTACCAAAATAATATGGTATTTATTTCAACAATTTTCCCAATCTTTGAAGTTATATCACTGGAAAAGTTCACAGTAAATTGTGCGTGAAGGTTTAGTTCGATATTTGTAAATACACTGAAAGCCCCGTTCAGACGTAACAGTGAACGGCTAAATAGATCAAGTGTTGTTTCATCGAGCGTTTCCAAATGATTCACGCATCATTAGATTTTCGAGAAGCTTCAGATGTCTTCGCACATGAGATTATCATTTTAAAACAGATATACTCAGAAATAGAAAATACCTCATTTGTTTATGAGTCGCAAGTACTACATTCAAAAGCAATTTACACATAAAATGTACATTAAGCAATATTCTTTAAAGATATATTTTGATGCTATGTACTTATAAAATTCTTCAAATCAACAATAAGCCTCAGTGAAACTAATATATGAAAACGAGATTAAGAAATTTGGTCACTGATTGTTTATTACTAAAAAATTATAGAGCAGATCAAAATAGATTGAAAATGAGTCTTGAAAGTAGTAAAACATAAGATATTTGATAAAATTATTAAAACTCATATCATGTTGTTATAACGACTTCATTATTGATTATCAAGAAAATAAAAAGTGTATTTGTTAGCCCTCACAATACGGAGAGGGCGAGAGTACTCTCAAAGTTATCACCATTATTGAATAAAGTAATATCGAAATACATATTTTGTGAATACTTAAGGTTTCTAGCAATTGCGGCTCCATAATAGAGCCCTATTAGAGACGGATAACAAAGTTTCACGAATAAAATGTCGTGGGCGCTTAGACATAGAAACCTAAAAATACCACCAAGCATCATTTAAAATGCTATGTAAGGTTCAAATTTATATCGCCTACATACGAAATATCTAAATAATTTATTCTTTTATTTATTTGGGAAACATACAATTTAGTTACATAGTAAAACTAAATTATTCAAGTTAAATATTTATTAATCATGTTTGCTAATTTTAACATATGACAATGTTTTAAACAAAATAAAAATTTAGAAACTTTAAAATTCATGCATTTAAAATAAATGAAAGGAGTAAAAGTCTACATTATCATTAATAGTATCATAACATAATATTATATTACAATACATTGTACCAACTCTTCTGAAAAAGTTCACGAAGTAATCAATAAGTACCGGTAAATTACTTATTATAACTGTTACACGATAAATGGAATAACTTTGAGCATACTTTGTTTTTGTACAAGGCAAATGAAATAAATCACACCATACAATACAAACATAAATAAACTTTTTCGATGAGTATCATTTTCAACAATAACTGTGTTTGCTCACAAACGAAAAAAAAGTTCTATTTACACCGACAAGTAAAAGGTAACAATGTTAGCACAGGTAGCCAACAAAATAATCAATTGAATAAGCTTATTAGTGATAAATCAAAAACTTCTTATTTATTATGTATTGAAATTTGATAATTTAAAAAAAAAAATAAAAAAAATTGTGTGGTCCCACCACAAAAAGAGCACAAGCTGTCGATTAAAAAAATAATCATTAAAATCAGTACACAGAAAAAGTTATGAGGTAAGACACAAAAAAATAGAGTCAAATTGAGACCCTTCTTTAAATCAACAATAAATAAAAATTGTCAATTAATCATTTTAAACAATTATGAAGAAGTTTTATTTCAACATGTCTATATTTTATCGTTTAGATAACACACGGTTTATTTATTCGTAGTAGAGTTAACCGTTACGTGTTATATCACTCATCTTTAACGAGATACAATCTTTAAATAGCTCTCTTTCTGCATTTATCTTAAGTACCTTGTTAAAGCCGTTTCACTTGTTACTCGCCTCTTTAGAAATTAATATCGGTTTACATACTGTAATTTAATAATTACAATTCGTGTTTTCTTAACAGCTTGTTGCACCAATAATTATAATTGATTCATAGAAAAATTAGTTTTGTGTTCTATATTATCGATTAAACTTTTAGCTCTAAATAAATATATTATAACCGAATAATTTTTAATGTCTTACTAAAAGAAATGTACCCATGACAACTGGTTAGGAGCCATCCATTAATTATTGATAACCGGATCATCACTCACATCATCACTTCAGCCTATCGCAGTCCACTGCTGGACATAGGCCTCCCCGAGTTCGCGCCAGACATCCCGGTCTTCCGCAATCCTCATCCAGCCGACACCGGCAATCTTACGTAGATCGTCGGTCCAACGGGCCGGAGGACGTCCCACACTGCGTTTGCCAAGACGCGGTCTCCACTCTAGGACCCGTCTACTCCAACGGCCATCGGTCTGGATAACCGGATGGCCCCTTATAATTGACGAATTAATGCACCAATTAAATAATGACTATTAAACCTAACGTTAATTTTTAATAATAATAATTGTCAAATAAATTTTATCATAATATTTTTAGAATACAGCTATTTATAAAATTCGAATCAAACGCCAATTATTTTGTTAAGAAGAATTATTTTAAGGATTATTTTTGTAAAAACCAATGCAAGATAACAATCATTCCCATTCTTTATTATTCTAACTTTAGCATATTAGATATCAAGGTTTGGTTTCAACAATAACAAAAAATATCGAATGGGACTAAATTGATAAAATTGAATAAAAAAGAAAGACTGATAATATTTTAAAGACTGATAAATATTTGAGATATTGAATTATGTACACTTAGGAATCTTTGAAAATATTTAATAATAAATAATAAGTATAGATTGTTAATAATACTACTATTATTTAATCTTATTAAGATTTTTAATAATACTGAAGCGATATTGTAATGATTTTTAGAGACGTTTTAATTTTAAATGAACATAATGGAATAAATGTTTCTTTAATACGTTTTATTAATTAAATTTATAATTATACTGCATTTTCCATTTTTGTATCAGAAAATTGTAAATGATAACGAAGCAATTGCGAATCAGGTAAATTCACTACTTACATTATTCAATGAGAAAATTTTATTTTACAAAGTCACACGTTTTATCCCATATTAAAAACTAAGAAAGATAACGTGACATTAACATTTTCTCACAAAAACACAATTGTGAAAACGTAATAGTTCAATAATTGCAATTAAAAAAATAAAACGGCTGACGCCTGGGTCATTGACACCATTGACTTTCATTGTTTAAAAACTAACATACCTACTTTAAACTGCGTTTACTTATCGTCAACCGATAACTGTTTCAAAAGTGTATAGAATGAATATGTAACTGTACAATAACGTATCATTAACAGTTTAAATTTTTATACCTGATGTATAATATTCTCGAAATTGCTTCTGCATTACGAACATAAAAGTAAATTAAACATCTTGCACGTAATCTTATACTAACATTTGATTATATTAATTAAATAAAATTATATACCTACTCGAAACCATACAATAGCTATCCCGTGGGAGTAGTTAATGCAAAATAACTAATTTCTTTAATGCTTCGTAAAAAATAAACACTTGTTTACTGGTTTTATACTCGTAAGCTCGTAATATACAATGTACAAGTACCTATTTTACATAGCTTTTTTATATAGAAAATATACTTTACAACTAATTATATTTTTGACAACGCGCTGCCGGTCGCGGGTTCGAACCCCGCTCACGACAGATATTTGTATTGACCATATAGATGTTTGTCATGGTCTGGGCGTTTGTGCTTGTGCATTGTGTATGTTTCCGGACTCCCGACACAGGAGAAAATTCTACTGGGGCCGTTGAGTATGAACCGTTTATTTATTATATATAAAAATATCCTCTACCTTATTTATTTATATTAGATACTAAAAATGTGAAAGTGTGTCACTATTAATTTAATGTTTGTTTATTTATTCCTTTATCAGATAATTACACATGTCTTAAATTATTACAAATAGGTTGTATTTGATAGCGGCTATTTATGTTTGAAATACATATTATTATTATGTGACTGGTTTTCACTCCACCCGCTTAATATATAATAGATACATATATTATAATAAATACTTATATAAATAATATAGTAAATTTACTTATACTTACATATATAAAAATAAGCGGGTAGATGAATACGCCCCGGCAGGGAGATCAAATTAAAAAATTATTATCATTATTATTCAATAGTTTACTGTACATTTGATATTACATAAGGAAATACAATATTAAAATTTAAAAAGGTAAAAACAAATACAATATTAAAGTTTACAAAGGCGGCCTTATCACTAATAGTGATCTCTTACCGACAACCTCCAAATATAGAGAATATTTTGTTAAAATAAAAAATAAAGTACGAAAATTAATTAATTAAACTACATTTTATATACAGTATGTAGTCGTAAATAAATTAAATTCAAATAACTCCTTTTACGTACAAAAAGATATTTACATGTACCTTTCATATAAAAATAAATAATGAAACATACGTAGATAAATATTGCATTTTGACTAGTCGAAATTTGTCGAAAATTTGAATTGACTGCGCTTGACGTTTACACCGTTATATATTACATATATACATACATAATAAGTTACAACTATGTTTCATATTATTATGTTATGTGCCATACAAATAAATACTAGATCTGCTTACTCTGTCTGAAACAAAAAACAAACAATAAAAAAAAATATCAAAAATGTTCTACTAATAAAAACGATTATTGGATATCAGATGTCTGGCAATAGTTTTAAAATGATCTTTCTAGAAGATTGATCTAACTTGATAATATTCAGATGTATATCTGATAGCTTGTTTATTAAGAGAAGATGCTCTAAAACATTACGCAATAAGGTAGCTAAATTAATAAATTTGACAGTTTTGAAATTTGCCACAAAATTAAATTCAGCGTGCTCGTAGGCAGTAATTATTTAATAAATAAGGATGGAACATGACATATTTACACCAACGAACGAAAAATATTGAATTGTGTTCCATATTTATGAGGATTTATAATGTAATTATTTTTAAATAGGTAATAAAAAAGCGTACTCAACAAACAAAATTCTTTGATATGTTTAATTTAATGACCAAATGTAAATAACTGTTTAAATGAACTTTATAGATATATGTCTATTCTATATTTACTCAAGTCTTCATTAAATACAGAATTTTAATAACAGCGAACATGACTAAAAGCTAACGGCAAAAATAGAAATGTAATAAATGAGCACGCTAGACTCTAGGTCTAGAGGCTCTAAAGAAAGCGTCTCTCACCTAGCTTTGAATTTAGTGCTCAATAAAAGTGTTAAACTGTTCACTTTTCTTTCTATTCATCGCCTCTCTTAAATACATCGGCTCTGCACGTTATAGTATTTCTTACTTATAAGTATGTATTTATTGAAATCAGACTATGTACTGAAATGATTCTTAAAATTTGAATGTCTTTCTCAGCAACGGTGAACGGAGCTTATTATATTCATTTATTTTTATTTATTTACTAGCTGACCTGGCGAACTTCGTATCACCTTATTTTTTTCTGAAATATAATAATAACATAATATATCAAAATAAAATATAGCCTATCTTTTAAGTTGGATCAAACTGCACACGGTGTGCAAATTTGACTAAAATCGGTTAAGTAGTTTAGGAGTCCATTGAGGACAAACATTGTGACATGAGATTTATATATATTAAGATTTAGACTTTCGCACACCAATACAAGGTTTTAACAGTATTACAAATAATATATAAAAATAGAATTTGCATCAGTTGCAACAGGCGGTTGCAACATCGCTATATTAGCTTATATTTAGGTTTAGGATGACAATTATCTTACTATAAAATATATAATAATACATAGGTATGCGAATTTTTTACTGGATTTTTCTTATTTAATCACGATAAAACGACTCAATAGATATGGAAGAAACTTAATATGTGAGTAGCTGAAGTAAAATGTGCGACGTTAACTATAAGCCTCAAATTCCCAAAAATCGTGATGCAGCTACTCATATAAATAAAATAAAAACTCGAGAGCGTCTGGACCTATGCGCCAATTTTTTTTCAAAAAGGTTTACTATACTAACACTTTGTAGTAGCTTTTTATAGAATAAAAAATTATGTAAATTGTGTAGAAAATAGGACAATTTCGTAAGGCTGGACAACTTCTGTAGGGTTAGCTAGTCTAAAATAAATCATCATCATCAATCATCACTTCAGCCTAATACAGTCCACTGCTGGAGATATGCCTCTAGAAGTTCGCGCCAAAAATGTGACTATGGGCAAAACACATGAGTTCACTCCATTTTTGGCGCGAACTAAAATAAAAAACTTGATCTAAATATTTTTGTAGTCGTAAATAAATATATACAAAAAAAACGGATCAATTGTATACTTTATTATGCCTAATGAAAAACGGATACACTATGTCGTTTCGATAACTTGAGGATCACATTACCGTAAAATATACATTTCCTGCAGGCATACTAAACTACAAATTGTTTTTTTTTTTTCTTTCTTCATATTTCTAATAGCACAATGTTTTTTTATAACCATTATATTTATATAAAACAGACATTTTTAAAAATAAATATATTAGTATAGTAACTAGAAATTATTAATTTATAATTACTGCTAGTTTATTTCATAAGCGTTTATATGACATACCTTTTTTTATATACTATGCTTTGTTCTACTATAAGCTGTGGACATACATGACGTAAATAGCATTGATTTTATTGACTCTTATGTAAAAGAACCTTGCGCAAATCACGTTTATGCTAAACGTTAACAAAATATTATAAAACTTTCAGCAAATTGCTTATTCACGCCTGAATAAACTTTGAAGTGATCCTATTAAATCGTAGTGGAAAATTTATGATAAAAAAGGTTATTATTTTATAATATTTTCTTATTTTTTTTTACCCTAGTCCTTGTTACGGAAAATTTTATGTGTCCTTGTTATTTCTTATTTATTGCTTGATTTTCAGAGTTCGTATCTCTAAAAAAATGTAAATCTATTTTTATGCTACCTTTAACTGGTACCTAAAATAAATTAATAGCCTACAATTGCCGTATATTTGAATTAATCAATAATTTAATAAAACTTCATAACAAAGCAGTCTTAATTGCTAACCATTTGGAGTGATGATTTGTGTTGTTTATGAGGTTGTCACAGTGTTAACAGTAGGTTATTCCTCTATATTACTTATTATAGTTCTACTGTCATATGCAGTTTTTTAAGTATGTTTCCTATGACAAATAGACTCATATGTATAGGCATTAGAAAATTTTAAACAAATTTTACAACTGCATTATACAATTTTAGATAGGTCGCTGTCTAAGTCAACCTGGTAACTTTAATTTTACTTTTGCATGATTTATTCGCCATTATAATAAAAAAAATACAATTTCATGCCATTTTATCACTCACAAACAGTATATAACAGACTGACTGCGTTGAATGCACAACAAAACATTTTATTATTGTGAATAGATTTCCGAGATCAATGTATTTTATTCCTTTAATAAAAATAAAGTAACGACAAAAGTTACATCACAGACAAGTACAAATTTCCACCGAATACAAGCGTCGTAAATTGCTTACGGAGCGAGTACTCTTTGACCTTAACACCGTTGTGAATTTGTGCGATTACAATTCAATAAATAATCGCTGATGCGGGTGATTGATTTTGATTTTCCGTCTTCGTCCCACGCGTCCTTTTGATTAAGGCTATAAGGTTCTTTAAAGATATCGCTACATGCGGGTTCGAAAGTGATATTTTTATACGACATCTGCGTATGTCTATTTGCTAACTTAGATAATAATATATAGTTTTGTGTTTTAACATAATTATATAGTTTGTGTTTATGAAATAATGAGCTGTGGCTCGCGATTTCACCCGCGTACTTCCCGACCCCATAGGAGTTTTAGGATAAAAAGTAGCTTTTATATCATTTTGAAGCTATAAATTCCTACGTACTGAGTTTTATTGTAATCAGGTCAGTAGTAAACATATAATACATTTATTCATACTTGCAAACTTTCCCATTTAAAATGTCAAGTAGGGTAATTTTTATGTTAAGCAAAATAAGGTTTCTTTAATATATTTAATTGCATGTATCGCGGATGATACAATAGTATTTTTAAATCATTATCATTTTAATTACGAATCGAAAACTCATAATCATGACAGTCTTAGTCAGAATCGGAAGCGTGACGAAAGCTCGAAATTGAAAATGATTGTTGTTTAATCATTAAAAAAGGATAAATAAAAGTTATTGAAACTCTCACCTCAAACTTATTGTGCCAAAAAAAATGTTAAAGACGAAATTCGTATTTGGATTATGAAAAGATGTTCGATACGAACCTCACGACAGTTCTCGATTACTCATTTCACTCACATAGAGATTGTAATTAAATGCTTTCATGTTTTTTGTGGTAGAGATTTTAACCGACTTTTAAAGTTGTGATGTTTTTATCTACAAAATACTAAGCAGCCGTATTCCTATGACGCTATTTTTTACATTTCCTGCTTTTACAATTCTTAATATTATAGTTTTAAAATAAGAATTATACAACAGGTGTATATAGTAAGAATTGATGAGTATAAAATAAAATCCATTGACCTCTTAATATTGTACAAATTTTTAATTAAAATAAATTTGATTTACAATAATAAACATACAAAAGTATTATAAAATTGAGAAAACTATTTAAACGAATAAAAAAATTATACCATAAGTTTAGCGTTTAAAAATACTTTAAACATGATCGATTTGACTCTCTCAAGGAGAGTTCCACCTGAACCAGATCGAGGTCAGAATTGATTGAAGTCCAATTAGAACAGTTAATAGCCGAGCAAATGTTAGTGCGACACCGATTCAGTTTAGTCCCTGTAAAAATGTTCTCGTTAAGACCTCAAACGTGTTATTAATAATAAGCAATAAGCCGTTCTCAATAGGTATATCAAAAGGAGGTGAAGGTGGCTTTACAAGTAATGTAATAAATAATAACTTCGATCACATATGTAAGTCACATTGGATTATATAAGAAACTAACTGACATGACGAATTTTGCGCTGACATATTTTTTAAAAATTTTCTTTTATACAAACCTTATATTGACAATAACAGATACAATAAAAAAATAACTGTCCAATTTTTGTGCAGTCCTTCGTAAGTTATACGCGTCCAAACATTTCGACGATACATTATTATTTATATAAGAAATTATGTCGCTCGATAACTCTTCACAATATGAGAAACCAATATACTTTAAGTATTTAATAGAGACGAGATCTACTTTCGCAGAAAAGTCCATCATAACGTTCTTTTAACAACATATTATAGGAAAGTGTGACTGAATATTGAAATCGTAATAAATATACTTTCATATTTACAATATTATCTTATACTATAAAACGAGCAATTCTTGTTTGTGTATATACAATATATATATATAAAATCTGAATCTCGGAAACGGCTCCAACGATTTTCATGAAATTTAGTATGCGGGGAATTTCGGGGGAGATTAACAAATCTAGCTAGAATTCATTTTTAGAAAATGTCGTTTTATCCCAGTTTTTAGACAATGAAAAAATGGCTACAATATCGCTAGAATACGAAGGTAAATCGAAAAATATTATTCATATTTTATTATTATTTTTATTATTTTTTATTATTGTCGATTTTTATATTATTCATATTGTATCAATAATTATGTAATTCGTATTTAAATATGATTTTCAAAAAACACGATTTACTAAAAAATACCGAGCTAAGCTCGTTCACCCAGGTACTACTTAAGTCGCCGTAAAAATCTTTATTAGGTACACCATACTTTGATTTGAGCAGTCATCTGGATGATAAAGCGAATTGTTGACAACCTTTATCGAAATACAGTGAACGTGTTTCAAACACGTCTTTTACATTTATTTCAACATATAAATGATATTCTATAACGTGAACTTCGATGTCGTAAAACGCGTAATAGTATCATTTCGCAGTATCGATTGCTGTAAAGACGATAATTACTACACTTCGACACTTGCTTTTATTGTTAATTTCATGATTATTGCTTGGGAAAGTACCTGTTTTTATTATAAAACATTTTTTTTCTTATCCTATTATTAACAAGTCAGGTTATTAATGCTAATATACTATTTTGTAAATAATAATGAACTGTTTAATAAAGAAAATTTGTTGAATGTATAATTATTGTAATTAATAATGCGGAAACAATCAATCAATTTACAAAATAAAAATACCAAAGTATGCTGATATTTATTAAATTTAAAATACTGGTTAATACAAAATATTAATCATAATAATTATGTATTAAATCCTTTCCAAATTCTTCCACTAGTTTAAAGTGTAATTGTTTTTCATTTATTCATTTATTCATTTATTCATAAGTCAACACCAACAAGTAGTACAACAACAAATACAAAATTAATAAAGTTAACATCGGTATCTAGATAATTGCCTACTTTTTTACAGGTTTTCTATAATAAAACAGTTTATAATGCAAACAGCTATAAATTAGCCATAAACGTTCCTGCCGCCTCTTCTGATGTTCGCGATGTTTTCCATCCGTCTTTCACCTCCGCACATAAAATAATGTAATGACCCCTAAACTTGGAAGTAAGTTTTTAGTATTGGTGATATTTACACAGTAACCTTTTTCGCAAAACATTAGTTTTAATTTTAAATTAACGTTTCTACAAATCGAATAAAAAACTATAAAATTTTGATGCAGCAGAAAAACATTTATAATAAAAAATATACTTAAGCGGTATGAAGTAAAATTTAAAGGTAAAATCTCCCGATAAATTCACAAGAATCTACCGAAAGTCACAAATTAGTTTTCGAAAGGTGCTTTCAAGACGAAGTTTCTTACTTTCTATATAAGTCATCATTTTCTTGTAAAATAACAATGTAAAATAACAATTCTAATAAAATAACAATGTAGACGTAAAGCTCGTAACACTGAAGAGTATAACAGAACTTAATTCAATATTTCATTTATCTAGATAAAGTAGTTCAATAGTAATATCGCCTGGCAAGATCGATCGATACTACAACTAATTTTGTGCAACCCGATTTAGATATATCGGTGTAGAATTAAAGAGGACAACGTTGAATTGACAATATATATTTTAATACACCCTGGTGTCACATCGACGGTTTGCGGGTTCGATTCCAGCTCGGGATGAATATTTGTATTTATACAAATAGTTTTTTCCGGCTTTGATGTCTGTCCTTGTGGGTCTCTCCACCGTGCCTCGAAGAGCACGTTAAGCCGTTGGTCCCGGTTGTTATTATAAATACCTGATAGCGATCGTTACTAATAGTAGGGAACATATCCGCCAAGCTGCAGTAAAGCAGTGTGGTGGACTATGCTCCAATTCTTCTCCCACATTGAGTACGAGGCCTATACCCAACTGTGGGATGTTACAGGCTGAATGCATGCATTTTAATACCCATTCGGTATGAAATAATTTCCGTTATTTTCAATTCAGACCAACAGTCTCAAGGACTTAGTAGTTAGTTACTTTTTTATAAATATAAAAGCACCAATTTTCTTAAATTTGTTAAATACATACCATCTCCTAGTTTGTTATTACAGGATCGTTTCAGAAGTAAGAAATTGTTTAAAGTTTAGTCTTTCAAATTTAGATACTATGTGACTATCTGATCTTCACATTAATTTAACTTGGAAACTAATCGACAAGTTAAATCAGTACAGCCTGATACAGGAACTATTACAACTCCCTCGACAGTTAGTGCGGCGGTAACTTGTTTGACATTTGCAAACAACAGTTGCCACTGACAAAACTATTAGGTAAATAAAGGCCCTATGGGGCCTTACTATTATAATATTAAACATAAAAAATGGTGTGAAACCTGATATTACAAAAAGTAATTTTAGTAATTACTTTTTATACAAGCTATCCGAAAATATCGCAATTTAAATTTGTACTTTCTGGAATTTATTTAAACTAATAGTATATATGAATACTATAAATCGCTATCCCTGCCATAAATAATTAAAATTATTTAAAGTAATCATTAACGATTTTTTATAAGTTTATTTTAGTTTTGTACAAAAATAAATGTAAACAAATAAAAGAGGAATATACCGATAAAAAGACATTATGTAAATGTTAACGGAAAATTCTCGTTCTATTATATTTACTTGGTACCGAGCATATACATATTCAATATATTGCAACCCATAATGTATTCGTAAATTGTCAATTTCCATTATTTTAACTCGTATGGAAGCCTACGTGATGTTTTCAAATAATAACCATTTCATTTTAACGTCTACTTTAAATTTATATATCTGTTAAAAAGGATTATTTATAGCATACACTTTAACGACAGAACACAAAAAGCATTTTTAATTTTACTCATTCTAAAGATGGCCGTAGAACGAAAGGAGATCCTTTATTCCTAAGGGATTTAACTAAAAAGAGAGTAAATGTTCGAATCTTCGTTTCTGAAAATTTAAATTTCTCTAAGATGTCGCCGATTTGTGTCGTTAAAATATTCTGATAGCTACGCTGCCGCTGGTACATAAGACATAAATTAATAACAAAATGTAGCCTGTAGAAAAATAAGTCCAAGGCACAAAAGTAAGTGAAATTGATAAGAAAAATAAAACTTGTTTAGATGAATGGTTAAAGTGGTCCATTCCAATATATCTATAAACTATTATGTTAACCGTAAGACGGAATCACGACTGTAATGCAGCGTGAACATTGATAGTAACTAGAGTGTCACGGCCGGAAAAATGCGGTCACTCGGATGCTGGAAAAAAAGTGATAATTCATATAATCGGTCTTATTATTTCATAATTACCCATATATGTATATATATATATATTCTCTTATTCTCTATTATTTAGAAAAAAATGTGATGTTTAATAAATGGCTTTACTCGCATTCTTAGTGTTTTATTTATGTTCTCGGATGCAACGTTGACGCAAATGCCGGTCAGTAAACTTAACTTAGATTAAATTATATCGTTTTTAACGTTTACTGTGTAACTATATAAATTAAGTAAACTTTTACTGTACGGACGTTAAACGCCAAAATAAAAAATTTATTATCTTGAATAAAGACGAAAAACAAATAAGTATAAAAGCCAAAAAAAAAGTATTTTATAGATTATTTTTTATGACTTCCAGAAATATCCGCGTAGCTTCACGTAAAACGAATATATAATTTAACAGATTTTATACAATAAACATAATCAGTTTATCACGACTTTGATTCGTCCGCACCAGAAATAAGCCGCAATACACACGAAACTATCTTCAATGTCTCTAAATATAACACTGTGACAACGTACAGCTGAAATACATTTTCTTGTGACCTACGTGTGAGGGCTTTGAACAACGAGATGAATAATCTCATCACAGTAAAGTTATTGTTATAACAATTGTATGATATTAGAATTATTCTAAATATAACATTCATTGTGGTTTTAGAACTCATATGAAAAGTATATTTTCCTGTTACGAAATATTTCCTAAAACATACATTATTTAAAATATACATAACGTACGTACATCGCGTTTTAACGCGATACTCTTAGAATAAATTCATATATGATTTACATAATATTATAACAATGTCGTAAATATATGTATCACAGTTTCGCTTAATTGTAAGCTACATGCTACCAACTTCGTCTCCGTGGAATTTAATAAAACTTAATAAAACTCATTGTTTAAATAGGTTCACTAGTGATTTAGTTGAAAATTAACGGCTTTTATTTATTTCTATTTAATTTATATGAACACACACCAATTAGTTTTCAATAAAAATAACGTTAAAAATTGTTTTATTATAAGGTAATTGCTAAATTAACAAAAACTGTTTTTATTGTAAGTCAGTAGGTACTGTGTAAATTGTCATATGCAGTTATATAAAAGCTATTATTATTATTATATTCTGACCGTTTTCAATCGGCTATTCTAAAAAATAACAAACTTTAATGAACTTAATCACATGTACACATTTTTTAAACTAGATAATGAAAACATGATTTAAGCAAAATAACACAGAATAAATAAAATTGAGAAAGGACAGAAAGTGTCAGTCAAAACTGTCGGTTCAGATTAATGTTAAACGCTTTTAGTAAACAAGTAGGACGATAAAGACAGCTCAATAAACCCTACTAAAACATTAATACAAAATTATAATCTATGGGACGTATGTTTCAAGCAATAGTAAGTTGCGGACCCGAATCCAATTTAAGGCTTATATTTGATTTTGATATAGATATTTGTTTTGGCCTGATTTTCCTTTCCTCAATTGAAATCTCTTATGAGGGTTATTGACTTTGGAACTTACTTGATGTACTTATGACAGGTCGCTTTGTTACATTTAATTTTAAAAAAAGAACATACTAACGACCTTTGAATTAGTTAAATATTTGAAGTTGTCATCTATACCTGTTGCATCCCTAATTGTCGTAAGGTCTTAGACTTGTACCTTTCGATTAGTAAAAAAATAAGTTTTCTAATCAATAAAATCTTGGATCGATCCGGATTTAGCGGTGTCAAATATCGCATTAAAGCAAACAAATAAATAAAACTAAGCCATAATGAGTCAATTAATTTTGGAGTTTAAGCGAAATTAACATACAGACAAAAAATGGTGAATTTTTTGTCATTTTGTAAGTACCGAGTACTACGGAGTAATACATAAATATGCAGTAAGTAAAAAGCCAAGTCAATTATAAATTACTAATTAAGTACGATTTTATTTCATTATTAATATCAATATGTGATGTTTAGAGATCCCGTATTAATAAACACGTAGCTACGTAGTATATATAGTACTCGATTAATTCAGCGTCTGTAAATATAGGCTTTGTAATTAAATCATACGATAATTGAATATAAGTTTCAATTATAATGTAGATTGGGAGTACACTAAAGCCTTTTCAAGTGTTGTTATTTACCATCCAATAAACATACTATATATATATTCCACAGTTATTATACTTCATGAATATAGGATCGTATCATGGCAGACAGTCTAATACAATTTTATTTAAAGCTTTAAACGACACCTTGAAATATAATTTCGACAAAATATCTTTTCTCACTAGAAACAAATTCCATTTAGTTTTGAAATTTAAGATAAAAATTACGAGGGAACATTTAATAATTAGGGTTTTAATTAGATTATTAGCTTTTGATATAAGATAATATTTAATTTTATTAAAATTATTAACATTATTTTTACATGAAAAATTCTAGGTATTAGCTTTAATAAATAAACAGGATCACCTGGTGATGCTCATCCTGATCATTAATACAAAGTATATTATACTATCTGATTTCTCCCTTTTAACGATTTTTGTTTAATTATTTTACGATGAGCAAGCAGACGTAGTCAAAATGTTGTATTAAGTAATATTATTGGAATATTTAATGTATTATGCATGAACGTTTAGAGTAACTGTCAACATTGTTTAATAACCGTGCAACCGCTGAACTGAATACTTTGATATTTTTATTTAAGAAAAATCTTGTCGCCATTTGCAGTTTTTGCAGTTTCTTCTCAAGTAACATTAACTATAAAAAAGCCCGTAATGGAATTTTTTATTGGATAAATTCATAGAACCTTTTATTTTTTTGTAACCTTGACAGAGACTTCTCAACCTTCATTACGTTTTTAATGAGTGAGGACATGTTTGATGCTATTCTGAATTCTTCTAATTAAGTATTATCTTTTGTTCTCTGATAAGTAAGTTTCGTAAGCGATTTGTGAAGATATTTTAATAATTATTTATAAATGTACATAAGAAAGTTTTAGGTTAACAAAACCATCGCAACGTAAAAAAGTTAATGAATACATACAAGCGACGGAGTAATCTCGAGGATCATTCAGAAAAATAATACAGAGAAAGTAATCGTTTCTTTGAAACGGTTAAATTTTGTAAATATTTATGTACAGAGACCCTAAAATCATATAATGAATATGGTAGTCAACCATAACCTTTTCAAAACCCGATTTTATTTAATGTGTGTGTACGAATAATTTTGTATGTCAATAATCTTACAGTTTTGAATTACAAACTGTTTATACACTCTGTATTCGTTTCAATTCAGTATCATCCTCTATACAATAGCAAATGCATCTATTTATGTATATTATTTGTATTATTACTAAAAGAATTCATTTTTAAGAACTACGAGAACTGGAATGAACTTTTAACGGTCCCACATCTAGGCAAAGACATTTTCTTTATAAGGGAAAGTAATTTAAATATGTTTAGCTACTCTGTTTCACTGGTGGCCACTAAGTGGGCAACAACAATTTGTTTCAAAATTACATTAAAGATAATCTCCAAGTAATTATGTGTAGTAGTTGACTCCTAATCTTAAGCACAAATGAGTTGACACAGTCTGCAGTAAAACAATCCCATCATAAAAATCAAAATTGTCTTAAAATATTGCTGACAAGTATTCAACAATTCATAATAAATCGATTACAATATTCAGGTCACAGTATTAATCTCGAAGTGCACAAAAACTTCACTTAAAACTGAACCGGCTTGCATTTCTATTTATTTTGTGTTCATTCAAATATTTAACAATAAATAATAAGACTAGAAAGTAGTGACCTTTAAGCTTTTATATAAAAATATCTTAAGTGTGAAAGTACCCACGAGTGAAATCAAAAAATAAAAAAATTGTAAGTAATACCACGGTATTTGTGTCTCCGCACTTCTTTTGACTTTTAAAATGTTTTTCACAAGTACAGTTTACTAGTATAAAACCTTTAAAAAATATATAATGACATGTAACTTAGTTGCTCAATCAGAGCTTAATCTACCACGCTACACAACTGCGAGTTGACGGATATATTCTCTACTATGAGTAACGACCGCTATCAGGTATTCATGATAGCAATAGGGACCGACAGCTTAACGTGCTCTCCAAGGCCACAGGAAAGAAATATTTGTACAAATTCAAATGTCCATCCCAAGCGGGAATCGAAACAAAAAAGTAAACAAAACATTTCTTATATAAGATTTATAATGTTCTACGTGACATTGGCGAAATCATCTGTGCTCATTTTGCACTATTGAAAGCCATTTCAACCAGAAGAAGAAGAAGAAGATTTATAAATATATTTTTATAATTATTTATAATTATACTTAAACTACTAACTACTGTTAAGACCACAGGCGATACCCCAAAACTGAAAGCAGAAACATACCTCTGTTCGTCTTGTTTAAACAATAATACTTATTACCTATCCATTCTACTACAATAAAATAGAAATTAACAATAATCTCATATTACTATAATCAAACACTTTTGATTTCTTAAACAATAAAACATTTACTTTCATACAAGTCCACATAAAGTTAAAGCTCTTACACCTACCTACTCTTGTGTGATTAGCGTTACCAGACGCTTATCAAACACGAGTATAATCGTTAGTAAAAAAATGGATTAATCTTGTTACTTGTCTGGATAATTAACAACATCACACAATGAATTATTCAATAACTATCAAAGAGAAGATATGAAAGTAGGTACGCTTGTATCGCGCCTTTGATAGAAATTGTGCAACTATTTTGCAGGTATCATTGCTCAGAAAATAAACATAAGCACTCACTTTATTACTGTTTTACTGTAAATATACATTTACTATTGTTACATCTATTCGAACTTTAACATACTTGTAAAATTAAAAAAAAAAAACTATATATACGTAAAATGAACTACTATTTGGCTTCATTTTTTTCTTCTTGAATCTTATATATATATATATATATGTATATATATATATATGTGTAAACATAAGTTCAACGAAGCTTACATGTTTGAGAATAAATATAATAATTATTACAAGATGTCTATAAAGATAATAAAATTTTAAAATTTAATACATGTGTCCCTCGACGGTCTATTTGTTTAGAATATTAAAGGTAAAACAACGGAAATTAGATATTATTTTATGACAAAGTATAAAGCGAGAGTAGGTACTCGAAGAATTCTAATCACAAATATTTAATAACTTTACGATGGAAAATTCTTAAAGGTCTTTGTAAATATTTAACTTATTTTAATGCGAATAAACGTTAAATGACCTCAAATTAACCTCAAGAGTATCTGGAACAAAAAAAGTTACAAAATATCCTTCCACAAACCTTCAAGGGTATGGTGTCCTCAAAGTGGTGAATATTTATGTAAGGCATTCTTACGGTAGCTGGAACCCTACATCATTCTTAACCCTTGAATAATATAAGCGTCTGCCGCTGCAATTTTCCTTTGAAAGCATTTTCACCCACCATATTAGACGCTGAAATTTTTTCTAAAAACTGTGTACGTTTAAAAGCTTTAAGCATTTTACAAAAACTGCAATTAAATTTATTATCTTATTTTAAAATAATTATAATCATTTAAAGTTTGTAGAAAATATATTGTCATCAACATCATATTACCAACAGCAGCTTAATATATTATCTACATAGTTTTGGGAATATTCTCATCTACTTAAAAGTAATTTGTCAATACTTTAAAAGTTTTTTTTTTACAATAATACTTCTACGTATATATAGGAGAGTACTACGTTTACACTTTTGCATAATTATATATATTCTGCATAATTATATATTATTATCATTATTTAATAGCTCTACACTTTTTCCATGAATTTTAACAATATGTCATCGGCACTAGAGTGTAAATGCGATAACTAAAAACGATGATAATTATTCATGTGGCACATACTTTGTCTGAGCGCCATCAATAAACATGCAATCATTAGGGACGACCTAACGCAAAGATTGGCAGTGGTT
The DNA here is from genome assembly GCF_905220565.1 of Melitaea cinxia. Classification (NCBI taxonomy): domain Eukaryota; kingdom Metazoa; phylum Arthropoda; class Insecta; order Lepidoptera; family Nymphalidae; genus Melitaea; species Melitaea cinxia. The sequence goes on from NC_059399.1 coordinate 4,445,580, forward strand.
CAAAGTTTTAAAACTCATTAACATTTTCTATTCATTTCTACGTGAAAAAATAAAAAACAAGTAAATTTTATGTACGTTCATAAAGTATTTATTTTATCCAGCATTACTTAGTTATTTACAATTTTATTCAGTACTTAAGTTGGTAAACTTTTAATAAAGGGAATAAAATAAATACATAATAAAAAAACATAAAAATAAAACTTCCATATGACTGTACACGCGAACTGGATTTACTCATTTTTTTTTACGTCATGATTTTATATTTAGAATGTTTTAGCTACAGTAAAACCGTGTAACATTATTGTTGTCCACTGTCTACTGGCCCACGGCCAAAACCTATACGACTTATTCACTACAAAGAACTCTCATTACATTATTAAAATTTAATGTGGATATCTTCAAATCTTAAATAACCAATAGAAAACTCAATTTCGTTATTACTTGTAAGTCATTGACTCATAAATCACATGTACACATATTCGTTTGTAGGCGCGTTTATCGACACGCTGTTAAAGATAAACTAAAGTTACGAGTAGATTTATTTTTTACTTATTGTAATTCTTTATATCAGGTAAGTAACCCATCAATAGTTTTTACAGATGAGATGATTTAGTACAAATGGTTATAGTTAAATACGACATTCGAAACAGTTCAGTGAAGAGATTCAATGATTTTTTTTAAAACTATGACTTAAACCTTAAGTGCATATAAGGATAATATAACATAACAATACACTTTATTGTACACCAAAACAGAAATAATACATATTATGGACTTAAACAGAGTATCATCAGGCATATATGATCGCACCAAATAACATTATAATTTACTAAGTTTCCACTCGTAACATCGCCCGAGTGTATTTAACGATTTTCGCTGTTCAGTTATTTTCCATTAAAATATAGCCTATGCCACTTAGTAATAATGCAGCAATTTCCTAGTAAAAGAATTCTCAAAATATATCTTGTAGTTACATCACAAACAAACAAAATCAAATGGTTCCTCTTTACAATTAGTATAGATGTAATGATATGAAATATCACAAATTAGTGTGTAATATTACTAAGAATTATTATAGATGTAATAAGTGTCTATCAGAAACGGGAATGAATTTTTGTAATGACTGGTTAGAGATTTGTTTCAATCGTTGCAAATAAGGCAACCCTCTACGAAATACCTGTAAGTATAACAGCTATCAACAGGATAACGTACGACTAAATTATTATTGTCAGCCTCTATTTTCGAACATCGCGACATAATTAAGGAAAATCTAATATATAATAATTTATAATAATAATTCTCATGTCGCGGTGTTTATAGTTAAACTCCTCCGAAACGGCTTGATCGATTCTCATGAAATTTTGTGTGCATATTGGGTAGGTCTGAGAATCGAACAACATCTATTTTTCATCCCCCTAAATGTTAAGGGTAGTCCACCCCTATTTTTTTAATTTTTAGATAAATTATACATTTTATTTTATTATGACTTGGCGTTTAAAAATATTTACATACAACCCTAAATTTTCACCCTTCTACCACCAACCCCTATTTTTAAATAGCGTTTAGCGGCAAGACAATGTTTGCCGAGTCAGCTAGTAATAAATAAACTTTATATTAATTTATTACAATACAATGTAAACAGTGTTAAAAAATCGTACATGATTTGTTTAGCACTTTTAAATACATTTTTAGATAAAAAATATCATGCGACTGTAATAAATTTATATTAAGTATGTAACAATCTGAGCACATCAGTGTTCGAGGAATCGGCCCTAAGAATTTCCACTGTAGGTACTTACGGTACAATATTATATAGCTAATGGGTGTGTATAAGGTAAACTAAATTTGTAATTTTTATTGTTCCAGACACTCGGTGGACTCGGTCGCGTCGTATTCTAGTCAGAATCACGTTGACCGTATAAGGACACAAAATTTCTCAGCGGCTTCTTGTCAAGACGAAGGCGACTTCGGGTCGATCAAGACAAGCCTGTTCAGACGTGCATCTTCGAATTTGGAATATCCTGTTAAACGACCAGAAAGCGTCACGTCCAATACAAGTTCCACAAGAAGCCGCCTTCGAGAACTTGTCGAAAGAAAATCGGGTCAGGACGAGCACAAGTCCGCGGCAAACACCGTCGCCGATATACAATACTTTGAAAATCCATCAGAGACACTTGAATTTGACAAGCCACGTATTTTTCTAGAATTGAAAAAGAATGAGGAGGAGCGTCCAAAGAAGAAGAAATTAGTAAAGAGCAAAGATTCTGAAATCAAAAATAAGAAGCAAGAGAAATACCAAAGTAAGCTCGCTGAGTATTATAAAATTCCCGTACAATTACCTCAAGACGAATTTTATCAACACTTAACGCGGTCGAAAGCTGCCGAAGAATTTTTAAAAAAACGTTTCTCAAATTCAGATACCGAGTTCAGTGGTAGTTACGGACGCTTATGTAAACACAAAGAAATAGAAGGATCTAATTTACGCCGCAGTAGAAGTTTGGCAGTAATACGAGAAGAAACTTTTACAGATCTTCAGCTACAAAATCACCCCAAAAGCAAAAGATCTCAACTAATACCACGCGCACGATTATTTGACAAGCCGTGTTTCCGAGACAGGTAAATATTAAAAATGAAGCTTAATTAATAACTTTATTGAATTTGCACTTTCATTCAACAACAACATAAAAACAATATAAAATTTTTGTCATTAAGATATAATGATAATTTAAATGATTAAAATAAATTGTTGTCCTTATTCTTTCAGATTAACCGGTAGAACGAAATACCAAACAAAAGAAGAAGTTTTGGAAGGAATCTATATTGATAGTACAGTCTCTTGTTTTGCCGACATAAATAGAACAAAGCCAGAAGAGGAATCCTTAAATGAAAAAGAAAACGAAGAATTCAGGTCAGAAAAAGACGACGCCGTATCACGAAACGAGAGTCATCAGTCAAGATCCGCTTGCGGAAGTTGGACAAATTTAAACGAAGACACCAAGCAGACAAACCTTTCTGAAGATAGCATTGGACATTCGCGCAATCCCAGCGAGATTGATAGTCTAGATTCAAACTACGTTAGAAAACATTACAATTTCGAAGCGCACTTGAAAAATTACAATAACAGCTCTCCAGAAACAGAACGATCAGTTACCTCACAAAATAACTGCAAAGAATTATATATAACTACTGATGATCACGACAGTGAAAACGAAGATCGACCTAACACGCCAAAATCTGTAAATAATAGTTGTCACTCTATTGGAAACGGGGAACAAACATATTTTGAAGATAATCCATCCAATTATGTACAAGAATCAGCTGCATATGATGAAATATCGATAAAAAGCCAAAGTGCTAAAGAAAACGTTAATCAAATTAAAGCAAGTAAAACAGATATAGAACAAATTCAAGATTGTGATAATCAATCTGTTATATCAGAAAACGACGGTACTGTTTCTAGTCCAACAGACAGTATCACATCATATATTTCTATTTCAATTGCTTCATCTGACAAGTCCCACAAACTAGAATACTTAGCAAACTCTCTTGCTGAAAAAATTGATGAGTATTGTGATTCTCGTTTCCAAGAAAATACTGCTTGTGATTCAAAAAGTAGAAATTGTAATACCCAAATTAATGAACCGGACTCCGTTTATTCGGCAGTTCAGAAAAAGACAACATTTGCAGATATAAAGAGAGACTCTCTTTTAAATAAAAACAACGAATCCAACAAAGACGTCATAACGAAAATATCCCCTAGTGAAATTTACGTAAGCAATACATTTATTGGATGTAACGATTACGACAAAGATACTTATTGTACGTCATCAAGGAATATAACAACTGAACCTTTTGTAACAACTCTTATAGAAAATCAATATTACTCCTTACCTGATATAAACATAGGCAAGTGTTTAAGAAAATCAGAAAGGATTGATGCTCGACTAAGAGAAGAAGATCCAGAAGATATCCCTTGTGAAAATACATATGAAGTAGCACAGAGCCATTTTAGAGAAATATTTACAAACAAAGAAAACGAAAATTACGGCCATCTAAACAAAATAAACATATCCTATGACAATAATAATATAAACGATAGTTCTGTTGTAGATTATGTGGAAAAAACAGAACCCCAACTAATACAAAATTTTTCTAAACTTGAAGACGATTTGAAATCTATAATAACAATTGATAGTTCTACACTAGATGAGCCAAATCCTACACATTATTACCAATTAGATCATCATCAAAACGAAAGAGAAATAAATGAAATAGAAGGTACCATACGAAATAATAAAGTAATTACGAAATCTGAAAGTTTAAGACTTGCTTCTAATGTTATACAAAGACCTGAAGTGAAAATTTTAAAATCTTTTTCGAACGATAATATAAATAAATCGACACAAGACAGAAAAGTAAAAACTGGAATCAAAAAACACTATTCACTTCGGCAACGTAATCCTACAGATGATGACAATTTTCGTATACCTAGTCCAAATACAGTAGAAAAGAACACTGTAAATCGACCACACCCTTCTGTTAAGAAATTGTCATTTAGTGAAGAAATAAGAAATCACTCACTATTATCACGAGTACAATCTTTCAAAACATCCGCCGAATCTAATATTGCAATTGTACCTCTAAGTGGTCATCAGACAATTGTCATTGATCCGCCTCTGTCCCAACAGATACCTAGTACAAAAGAATACACAGAAATATTACCAGACTCTAAACAAAAAATTCATAAATCTATTCCAGACGTGCAAAAAAAATCGCAAGATATAAACACAAACACAAATAATAATAATAATACTGAAGTAGTTACGAACTTATCAAAAGATCCTTTTATAACAATCAAACTAAAAAAAGTCGTTAAACAGACAATTCCTAAATTAAATTGTGCAACTTGTGACAACTTTTCTTTTAGCCAGCTACAATTGTTAAAACCTCCGTCTAGGCTTATTATAAACGACAACAAAAATATTATTCCAAATTCACTGACACCTAAGTTCGAAAAAATCATGACTCGGCCACAAGTACTGCAAGTTATTGACTCGAAAAATAAAACACAACAGAACAAAGCTACTATAAACGGACAACGAATGGACAAGAATGGCGAACTAAAAGACGAAAATAAAGACACTAAGACTGAAAACAACGTAAAAGAAAAACTGAATATTGCAATAAAAACAGACATGGAATATCAAGAAAAAATTAATTCAGTAAAAACCTACTGGTCGAAACTTATTGATAAATCTCCAGAAGTAACAAATAAACAAGATTCTTTAGACAAAACAGATACATCAGATGAGAATAAAAATAATAATTTTGAAGAAGAAAAAATTAATAATACAGCTAATGAAGGCACTAGTGACAAAACTATTCCAGAAGTATCAGTAGGCAGTATTATTAAATCGTTAGAAAGTGTTAAAATAGTAGACAGTATAAGAAAGTTGGGTCAAACAAAACTACAACTGTGGAAAGATGAATCAGAAAAGGTTAAAAGTGATTCAGAAATAGATGAACCTCCAGTAGAAAAAATTTTCAAGGAAGATACGGTCACTATTTATGATAGCCCAAAATCCGAAAAATTGATTAAAAAACATGAAATAGACATGTGTCGAGATACACCAGAAATAGAAATAGTCGAACTAAGCAGTGATGATAATCAAAACCAAAAAACTCAAGCTACACTTATTAAAGCAAAAGGATACGAAAAAGGATGCGATGAGTTTGACCATGTTCGATACAAAGTCATGAAATCTGAATTGTTTAAAAACAGCATGATAGCTAATTACAGAAAAGAAGCACAATTTGATGGTCTTTTACAATATCTACAAGATTATAGTTTTCAAGAATTACTAGTTAACAATAACATAGTAATTATTGAACCTGTAAGGACGAAAGTCGAACCAACTCCAAGAAAAAACTCTACTACTGAAACATGCAAAATTCCACCAACATTGTTAAAAAAACATGAATATACTTCTCACGTCGATAAATCAAAAAATTCAATTCGAAGACACTTCTTTTATCATCCTATTAGAGTAAATAAAGAGATTATAGAAGAAGAGCTCCCCAATCCGGATACGGTAAAAAAAGTACGAAATTTATTCGAAGATACATTAAAAATGAAAAGCCCCATGGGTCATGATCCTCCACTAGTTGAAGAAAATGTCGGTATTCCACGACGCTCAACATCGTATAGAAATTTAAGTGAGGAAACTAAAAGCTGCAAAGTTGGAGGAAGGAAAAAAATTACACGGCAACTAACAATTGATACAAACTTTGGTATTAAGAAATGGGACAATGCTAGCCTTTCAAGTGGTGTGTCTAGCGGTGATTTGAGTTCTAATAATGAATACGAAACTGACGGTTTAAGTCCATATTCACAAAAAACTCTTAAAGACAATGTTTATAGTTCAAGTGATGAATACTTATGCGACTCAGCTAGCCAAGATTTTTGTTGTGAAAGTCAATATGTCAGTCCTGATATCCTTAAGAAAATAAGAGAATGTGGAACATCCGTTACCTATTATGGTGGAAAGGTTTTAAACTCTAAAACTAGCTCAACAGTTAGTCCTATGACCAAAGCTATAATGGAAGAGATTAAAAATTTACAAAAAAACTGTAGTAGAGACTGCTATTCATGCCAAACTAAATGTAAAGGTGAAAAATGTTCATGCCTTGTATCAGACAAGCATCAAAAAATGATTTCAGAAAAACAAACCAATGAAATCTATACAAAATTCGAAAACAATCAAAGTCAAGAAAAAAATTGTCGTTCCGACAATTTTCCGGGATTTAAGTTTAAACTTGTCAAATCAAACAGTTGTAGTAGTCGTTTAGAATTAACGGGTACTGATGAAACCAAAAACCCAAGAATAAAATTTAGGAAACAGAATTCAAAAGAAGACCCTCCTATAGTATATGATGATGAAAACTCGGTAAAAAAGAAAATTTGCCGTTTAGAGAGTTACAATAAAGGTATTGTTAATACTCCATTTCCAGAAAAAAACGATGCGAACCTTAAACCAACTTTCATTATTGAAAATGGACAAAATAATCATTTGAAAAAAAATAAAACATTAGAAAGTCACGAAATCGAAAATCATAAAGTGCGAAAAGAAGAAAAAGTGCAAAATATCCAGGAAATAAGAGAAGACGATAGCGATTCTAACAAAAATAATAAGCAAACTAACGAATCTAGTAACTTCGAAAAAAAGTATTACTATGTTAACGAAAATAAAGAACAAAATAAAGTTCCCACTGAGAAGTTTGGAGAAATGGTATTCGAAGAATTCGAAGTCTTAGAAACGAGTTACGATAGTTTAAATAGCACTAAGTCTTTAAAATAAGTATATGTAATTAAAAGCCTTTCGCTTATTAACTTCTGATCTGTGCATATTTGTATACGCTATTAATTTATTACTTGTAAATTTAGTCAAATACATACGTATTTAGAATAAATAATTTATCTTAACTAGTTTAATCAGATATTTAACACGAACTGTTAAATTAATTAACATTGGACAAAATTGTAATCCTGGTGATGGTCTCTCAGATTTTGTGTAATAAATGATATTGAAAGTTTCAGTGATTTCATTTAATTTAATACCTTACCGTCAGATATTTCGGGTTCGAGTTTTGTAGGTACTGTTTTGGATCCGTGAGCACATACGCCTGTGAAAAACGTACGACGCATTGGCCGCCATCGTCGACACCACGATTCCTGAACAAATAGAAAATTACTAAAGTCAGATATAAAAAGAAATCCTTGACTGTAATTACTTGAGAACAAACAAACTTTCTATATTAAAAATAATATTATAAGGTGTGTTGATGTTGTGGCATTATTCTGAATTTATTATAGAATTATCATTAAAAACAATATTTTACTAAGTGGAAGCACTTCAATGCTTAAAAACCCACTAGAAGTATGCCACATAGCTGATAAGTACCTATCTATTAGTAGTTTTCTCCTAAGTCAAATTTGAGTGCAATAGTTAAGATTTTATCTCGCTCGCTTCTCGCTTCAGCCTGTAATATCCCACAACTGGGCATACACCTCTTTCCCCATATGAGTAACGATCGTTATCAGGTGTACATGATGACAACCGGGGCCTACGACTTAACGTGCTCTCCGAGGCACGGTGGGGTGGCCCACAAGGACTGCACAAATATCCAGACCGCGGCAAACATGTATATGGCCAATACAAACGTTTGTCATGTGCGGGGATAGAACCTGCAACCACCAGCTCAACAACAAAAATCCAGCGCTGTGACCATTACGCCGGTCCGCGCGAATTCATTAAAAGATTTGTTCGGGCAAAATCCAAAATCTTTTACCTAAGAATACATTCATAGTGACATTCAAATTTAATAATAATAATAACATTATTTGTTAAACACACTGATCCTAACACACAATATATACATATACATATAACACCCGAGGCAGGCATTACATTCAAAGTTTTAAATCTAATATGATATTTGAGAAAAAAGAAACAAACAATAAAAGAAGATAGTAGCGCGGCAACAGTGTGTTTTACAAAAAGTTGGGACCTCAGCTATATTCAGGACTAAAAGCCCTGACACTGGTTTTCAGGACCACCATTAGTTTTCTCATTTTGGCGGCAATAGTAAAAAGAATAATAATAATAATGCGAATTGAGATTAAACAAATATTAATTATATTAATATATAAATACACTAAAGAATACTATAATATAATCTATTATATGTGACATATTAAAGATAAAATACGACCTACACGATAATACACATTCATGAACACATACACACATACATATACAATTATGTAATAGAATGACACACAGTAGTACTGAACACAGGTGACCAAATCAACAAATGCTGCTAAACTGACAATGAATGTATGTAATTTATCACGATTACAATGATCACGCCATAATTTTAAATATCTTGTTGCCCTAAAAGTAAGATTCTTTTATACAATTTTAAAACTTGATTTGGTTCACATACGTAGTTTAAATTAATTAGCTAAAAGCAATGAGCTTAAAATTTTGTACCTAGGATTATTGTAACGACTAGTGGTGTATGGTGTAATAATTGAATATATTGTATGAATGTATTTTTTTATTATTACGAGACTGGCGATTTAGAATTATAAGTCACTCTAACTCTACATAAGAGTTCTAATCGAAAAGCGTGGTTAACTTGTTTTTCGCATATATTGACAATTACACTCAGACACGTGAATTTTTAGTGTGCATGCCTTCACACGCATAATTGCATGCACACTCAAAATTTGTTTTTCAATATTTTGTACAGAAATATTCGCTACAATAACAATAATTATTTATTTAATTATCAAATAAAGAAACAATATGTACAAATTCGCAATTATAAGTAGCAAAAGAAAACCACTAAGGTTTGTACAACGCTACACTTTACATTTCATAACGATTTTCTCAGTAGGTTCAACTTTATACATAGTATTTTCTTTCATTTTTTTCAATTCAAAAAGTTTTGTCGAAAGATATAACTTTTAAAGTTCTTATTTAATATTACTGTTTTTGATACATTTAACAAATGAGATGGTAGTAGATTTATGAATCAGGGCACTATGTAAAAAATGCTAACAAAAAAGAACGGTGTAAAACTATGTCACAGACATGTCAAACAATATATTATGAAAAATAAAACGCTTTCAGAAATAAGGTTTCATTTCCTCACTAACATGCCGCCCACCAAGGACTCTGTTCTTAGCTCGTACCTATAATTGGTTTGATTTTTTTTTAATCTATCGCCAATAGTATCGTATCACTTTTGATAACAGCCTCTCCAAAAGAAACGAACAACCTTGAGAATCCTCACTTCGTTGTCGTGTCCTTTATGTATGTCTCCAATCTTTCCTATCAACAATTTTGTTGGTAGTATGTCTTCCTCCTTCATTATAAATATATCAACGATTTTCGGAGTTTTTGCCTTTAAATGCTACTTTGTCTTTTATTGTAAGATGTGTTAAAATTCTTTCGACCATCTTTGCCAAAAATGCTGTGTCATTTTTTGAACTAGAAGCCAAACGTTCTAATGGTGTAATAGATTGATTTTTATATTTGATCTAATTTTATTTCCACCGATTGTGTGCTGCTTATATTTAAACATAATACTAGTTATCTGTTATTTAATCGTGATTGATAGACAAAGATCGAATTCTTTTAATGATAAAACATGTGCGTGACAACAAGATATACATATAAAACTAATCTATGTCTACTGTCATGAGAGATATTTAAAAAGTTTACGGTTATTTAGGAAAAGCAAATTATAAGGCTGTATGTACAAGCAATAGAATTGAAGATAATTTTCAGGGTTTGCCTCCTTCTGGCTCTCTGTACCTACATTTCTTTCTGCATCAAGCAAAAAGTACTTGCACGAAACTGGATGTGATTTATAAAGTTGTGGTTTTGGCAGTCTTACTTCAAATTTGGACTAAATTTCATTAGGAAACACAGTTTAGAAGTAGCGTTACACGTACTCTATAAATATTTGTAGCCAAGTTGTATCGAAGTCGTTGTGTACTAAAATATTTTTCAACATCAACTGCCGTTGGCTTTGCTATAGATAAATACCAAATTTCACGCGGAGTTGCTGATAAAAGCAAGTAGGTAAAGTATATATTGCTTAAGTCGTAAATAAATTAATTAGATGACAATCATAAAAATATAAATAGAATAAGCGTTAATTATAATTTTATTTCAAACTTTTATTAATTCTTACAATAAAGATGTTTTACACTTACTGAATACATACCCTTCACATTTATATGATAATTCAGATATCATCTGCTATTGTTATTTTGAAACAAGCACAAATAAAACAACAATATAAACAGTATTTAAATTTTATTAAACTCTGAATCTATAAATAATTCGGACAAAACCACACGTGAGATAATGTTCAATTATACGTCGTGATTTACCAATTACCTCGTAACATACCTACGCATGTATACGTCAATGATGAGGATTCCGTTTTTAGGTTATTCTGAAATTAATGTAATTCTCTATCGTATGGATTTCTGGAAGAGATCACTTTAAAGTCAGTGTACTATGTATATGTATATTTTAATATAAATTTAGGTGGTAGCTTTACTTTCAAAAAATAATAATTTAATTTTAAAGTATTAATATATTATTATATATATATTATATATTATTATATAGTATTAATATAAATGACGATTCGAAAGTGCTCTCGGGGCCTATTTGAATAAAGCTGTTTTTGATTTTGATTGATACTATAACAGTGTTGTACAATTAAGAGTTAATTGATATTACAGATCCAACACGATATTTGATACTTGTTCTATAAACTACCTAGTTTAGTTGAAGAATTTATTCTCAAAAAGACAGATTCACTTACATGAGTACAACATATTAAATGTAAAAATACAAATAGTTGCCATGTATGGTAAGTACTTGGTTAACGGATAGAATATTATTAAGTCGTATATATTTAACCGCTGTCAAATGGTTACCAAAATATACTTTGAAAGTTAAAACTCAAATTTAAGTGAGTTAATTTTGTTTCATAAAAGGTGGTAATCTATACAAATAAATAAAATTGGAGTGTCTGTTTGCAATATTAAAATAACCTCTTTTCACTAAATGCATATGGATGTATACATACCAAAATATGATTTTTTACAATTTTTGTCTGTCTGTCTGTCTTTTTGTAACGGCTAATCTCTAAAATCCGATCTGACCGTGTCGGTGCTTTTAGCCAATAAAGCTATGGAACGATGTACCCGGTAAATCGAAATTTTTCATATGATTTTATATTCGGTTCTAAGCGACCGCGGCGCCGTATTCAAAGTTTCATGTTACAATGAAAATCTTTTGACAGGAGACGACACCATGCTATTTTCAATTCGTACGATTTATTTTTTGTGTTACCCTTATATAGGGAATTCTATTAAACTATTCAAAGTTTCACATTACAAAGGTCAGTCGGAGATGCAGGTTCGATCCCCGCTGGAACGGTCGATTTTTGATATGATATTAAAAATTGTTTAGAATTCCCTAGTGTGTGGGTAACACAAAAATAAATCGTACGAATAACTTTTTTGTTAAATTCCAGGCGGAGCAAGTCGCGGGCACAGCTAGTTTGTTATAAAGTTGTGCTCCATTTCATTCGAATATGTTTCTAATTTTTGGTAGTACGTAGTACGTACGTACGTACGTAGGTTCATAATTGGTAAGAAGATTTCGCTGAAGGCTTAAAAAGAGACTTGAATTTTAGCTTTCAAATAGACTCTTAGGAACGCAATTGTCACGCGCAGATGTTGGTTAAATAAGAACTGACTCATTGTGTTGTATTAAATATTATCGGTACAAAAGTTTTGATGTAGAAGTAGAAGAAAGTAGTAATAAAAGATATGACACATATAAATAGCTAGTGCGTAACAGAACTAATGTAATAGACTTTTAAAAAAAGAAACGAAATGAACATGTATCAAAATATGAAACGAGAAAAAAAAAAAAGTCATGCCTAACCTAACAGTTTGAACTTTGATCAACTCGATCTAATGATTACCGCAATTTCTGAAGCATCAAAATATGACGAAACACAGAGGGGACGTAGACCAATGTCACTTCAATTGGCTCTACAATCATAATGTATCACTCACGCTTTTTTATAAAAACCGTATTGACGTAGACGGCGATTATGGGAAACAGTGACGTATTAATTTGCGGAAAATGTAGGCAATGTACACAGTCACTCTTTAGTTCTTTACATAAACGATGTTTGGATAAGCGATAAATTAACCTTAATCTATCGATAAACACGTACTATCGCAGTCAAAAAAAAAATCTTTTTATTTTAAAGTTTATTAACAATTACTTGTGAGTTATATTGGTTATGAGTATAAATGAACGAATCATAACTCGTAAATACACTGAATATCGCTTAAATATGATGTCATTTGCATGTAATGGTCAAATTGTGGTTATATCTGATGTAGGTATGTGATTTTTGTAGTTTTAGACTTAGGGATGATTGGATTGTATTACTGTACCTATACTTTATCAGTTGTCCTATCATTCATCGGTCATCATTCGGTTTTATTTTTTTAATAAAAACAAGCACATAAAAAAGGTTAATCAATGTAATAAACAAGCTTATTATGATTGAAACTTTTGCATACCTTGATAACAATTACTGCTACTGAATGTAGTATAATTTATAAAACAACATTTGACTTCTTGTTAAATATTTAAATAATTTGTAGGTATGTCTACAATCTACTAATTGTCTTCTTATCAAACCTAACGAGAATTTATTCCATTTCCAGTCTAAAAATACATTTATCATTAACTTTTTTTTTTATTTCTAATCAGAACTTTTAGATATAGCGAAATTTTCGAGTTCACTTAAAAATATTATATAATATATAAAATTATATTTAAAATATAATATTTAGAATAGGAAAATATTTTAATTAAATTGTTTAAAAAAAATCTATTATAACAATAATCAAATTAGAAAATTCAATACTATTCAAATACTTTTATTTTCGTATTAATATGTTTTTAAATCATATAAAAATTACATATTATCTGCTAATTATTATTTACTAACATGTACCTACTCGTAATTTATAGTTGACAGACAAGTTTTTTCCTCAATTAGGTACTTCGATCGAACTAACAGTTTTCGATATAATTATAAAAAAAAGTAATTTTACACATATTTCATACATTCTTCAGTTATCTACAAGTCTTTATTTTATTTAGATATAGGTTATACACAATTATTATTAGTTTCTAATAGTTTTTCAAAAAGTCGGCGTTTTAGGAGTTCTCTTGCTTCAATGAGGAAAACATTAATAATACGATATTACATTTAGTACACTAAAAATGTACAACTGAATAAAAAAGTTTTAACCATAACATATTTACAATGACTTATGAGAAAACTGTATATTATTATAACAAAAACAACATTCGTATGACATTTGACAGCTAAAAAATAAATATAACTACCTCAAGTATTTATGTACACGTGCATAACGAAAAACATAAAAAGTAACTTTTCTATATGAAACTCAATAATATAAATACACAGGTCGACTTAAATTAACGTACACTTACCCTGTTATTTGACAAATCCCTAAATATCGGTGATAAACTCAAACCACGATTTATTTCTAATTTAGCTAAGAGTCGGCATCGAGACACACACAGCGTCGACGCCATCTTTACACTACTTATGTATACTCGTTCAATCCATCTATAACACTGTCTTTGGTCGGTGTCAATGTATAGATTGTTGATATAATATACTCAGATATGCCGGCAATGCGTATTTATGTAAAAACATAAAAATATGGTATTTTAATAAGTTAATAAGATACATTTCATGTCATTTTGTGAGGCTTATACTTACGAACCCACAAGTAATATTTTAAAGCGTATTTTATAAATTATATAAGAAGATATATCAAAATCAAAATATAAAATATCATTTTCGTGAAAATTTATTAAAATAAAGGAAAATATTTGAAAAAAAACAATAATTTACATAATTTTGTATCTCCCGCTTATGTGTCAAAATGTTGGCTAAAATGTATTTTACAAATGCGTTCCATTAATAAGATACAGATTAAAATATCGTTAAATATTGATTATATTACAAAGTACAAACAATTTTAATTGAAAATAATTTTTATGATTAAATTGGGTTTAGGAATATTTTAATAAGCATGTCTTTAATATATAGTTTTAAATTAGTTCGAAGAAAAACTAAATTTTTAATTTTGAACACATTCTTATATAATGATGACAATTTATTTTTAAATTGTCAAAATGACGTTAATCTTTATTTCGTTGTGATTGACTTTGGTGGTTGTTTGGATTTCTTCAATTTCTTTTATATTTAAAAAGTGCTAGCAATGGCTATACCAGACTATAAACTTAGTACTGTTTTGAGTGGTCATTCTATGGACGTTCGATGTGTTGCAACAACAAAAGAATTCTGTATATTAACCGCTTCTCGCGATAGAACCGCTAAATTGTGGCACCCGGAAGGGTCAGTAATACCAGGTTCATGTTTCACTGTATGCATAGACTGTTTTAGAAAATAAATATGTTTTATTCTATTACAGCTTAAAAGACTTTGTAAACGTAGTAACTTATAAGGGACACAATAACTTTGTGTCTTGTGTATGTTGGTTGCCGCCGTGTGAGGCATTCCCTGAAGGTTTAGTTATAACTGGAAGTAATGACAATACAATACTGGGCTATAATTTACAAGATGGAGCCGTTCAGATGCACTTAAAGGGTCATGAGAATGCTGTATGCAGTGTTACTCCAGGACATGATTCTGGAGCTCTAATAAGGTTGATTCATATTGTCATTTATTCTAATAAGTCAATATGTACAAAATTAACAATTAAAAACATGGTAAATTAAATTCTTTAGCCAATAACCAAACTAGTTGATTTAGAAAAAAATATACACTGTTGTTGCAATAATTGTTTTGGAATGTAGTGGATAAGGACTGCTCTTTTTTTAAATTAGGTTTTTCTAATACTTCATCTAAACTTAAACTAAATGCAAAGTTTTTTACTTTTGCTTATCTTAAAATTATCATAAACCATTATTATTTTACAGATCTTAAATAATTGAAGCTAGACACAAAATAATTGTCTTATAAGAGTTCCTTTGTTATAGGCATATTAAATTAAAAAAATAAGGTTTTTACAGTGCTATGGTTGTGAAGTAGTAAATTTATTTTTTTATTAATATTAGTAATAACTAAGTGCATTATATATTTATTTTTTACTTCAAAATCAATTTGGAGCTAAGAAGACTAAAAATTCTAACATTCCACTACTAGGCATAGACCTCTTTCTCCATGTAGGAGAAGGGTTTGAGCTTAATCCCCTACGCAACTCCACTGTGGGTTATATAAATATATTCCCTCCTATGAGTACCAATCGCTATCAGGTGTATATGATAACAACCGGGTCCTACAGCTTAACATACTCTCTGAGGCATGGTGGGGAAACTCACACAGACAAATAACCAAGACAATAGACCAGAAATAAATTTGTTATACAAATACAAATACCCATCTTGATTACACAATTATAGTTCTATTCTTATTGTCATTTTTTACAGCTCAAGCTGGGACAGTTCTGCTAGAGTATGGAATGTAAACACTCCACAAATGTCACCTATTATTCTAAAAGGTCATCAAGCTGCTGTTTGGGCAGCATTGGAGCTTAAAAATGCTACCTTTGCGACAGCTTCTGCAGACAAAAGTATTAAATTGTGGAGGAAAGATGGAGCACTAATAAGTACACTTACAGGTAAAAGATTGTATATTTTATTTAAAAAATTGGGTTTAGTTGGTAAATATTCAATTCTGGCAGACTAAAGATTTGGTTTCGTCAAAAACCTAAAGTAAATATTTGGTTTCATCTGTATGTTTTATTGTATAGATATCATCTGTATGTTGTATTTATAGATAAGTAAAAATTTATTGTAATATAGAAAAATAATTAAAAATAATGATTTTTTAGTTTCTTACATATGGTGACTAAAGCATGGTAGCCTGAAATTGAGGTATAAGATATTGAACATTCAAATTGTAATATAAAGTGACAATCAAGTTTTCAAAACTGTAATTAATTAAATACATATTTTTTTAATAATAATAATAATCTTTATTGGACACAAAAAAAAATAATTAAATATTATTTGTATTGTTGTAACATTGCTTCAAAGCAATATAGTGACAGGGAAAAGAAATAAAACAAAAGGTTTTTAAAGTTTACTAATTTTTTTTATTATAACACACACGGTCATCTGTTCCCATGTTAAGCAATTTAATGCTTGTTTTACAGGTGACAGCCAGCTGTTATAGCAAAATTTTTATTTTCATAAATATGTATAGAAATAATACATATATAAATACACATATTACACCCAGACTCAGGAGGGAATCGAACCCGCTACCCGCGGAACAAAAAGTGGGACCACTACAAACTGCGCCAACGGGCTAGTCAACTCATTCATTGTTTTATTCTAAACAAAGTATTCTAAACATGTTGCAGACAATGGGCTTACTACATTTCAAAACATTAAAGTTCTCATATTTGAGCTATTACATATTTCCTAAATACAAGACAATATTTTTTCTATTCCATTGCTAGAACAATAAATTTTCGTTTTTGCATCTTTTCAAAGTGGCTTATGTTACTTTATGTGTAATGTGTGTGTCTTTGTTATTATAATTTGAATATAATAAGTTAATACTTTTTGTTATAGGTCACACAGATTGTGTTCGAGGGCTAGCAGTAGCGAGTGATGAAACATTCCTGAGCTGTGCAAATGACGCTTCTATTAGACTATGGACTAATAAAGGAGAATGTCTTAACACTTATTATGGTCATACTAATTACATTTATAGGTAACTTTATATTTTAATCTGTATATAAAAATGAATCTCTATCTCTATGGTCAGGCTATAACTTGAGAATTATTGAATTGAAAATTAGAAATGTGCATGGGGGGGGAAGCATGGTTACCAGCTAGTATTAAATCGATGGCTCCTAAGTATAGTAGACTATTTCATTTTTTAAGATATTAATAACATTTACTTCATTTCCTATCTACCTATGTAACAAAAAAATAAAGTTATTAGAATTAGAGTTGATTCAGTATACTTAGGAGCCATCGAAATAATAATTTACTTAATATTTTGATTGGTTTAATGGCTACTTAATATTTTAATGGTAATTTGCAGGTCTATACAATAAATAAATATATTAATAACATGTAACAGTTTAAATCAATTGGACAATTTGACAACATGTTGATGTAGTGGTTACAGTATCTGACTGGTATGATATTAGTGTCAGGTTCAATTCCCACACATGACAATCAAACCTTAGAGTTGTTTGTATGTTTTGGATGTTTGTATGTTTTGGATGTTTGTATTTATGTTTTGTGCGTGTTTTCGGAATATATATTTCGGAATGATACATGATTTACATGCTACTGGAGGCTGTTAAGTGTGACTCATGTAATTATTATTATTTTCTATTAAACCCAATCTATACAGTACTAGCCAATCTGCACTGTTTTAATTTTTAGCTGATGTTTAATAAATAGAAGATTTTTTATTGTCAAGTAAAAAGGATTTAAAAAAAAGGTTAATATATAAGTTAAGTATATAGGTTTGAAATGGTTTCGTTTTCCAGTATCTGTATGAATCCAAGCATGCCACAAGGGTTTGTGAGCTCTGGTGAAGACGGTGCAGTCCGCGTGTGGGCGGCCGGCGACTGCGTGCGGGAAATACGCCTGCCTGCACACTCTGTGTGGAGCATCACTTGCCTCGACAACGGAGACATAGTCACTGGTAAGCTAATGTTATTTATTACTTTATTGCATACTATAGTAGTACAAAAAATGAAATAAAAAGTAGATAGATGTACTTGACAGAAGCAATCTCTCCCAAACAACCCCAGGTGAGGAGATTATTAATAAGTGTGTAGTTTAAAAGTAGGCAGATATAAATATATAATTATACGCATATAGATATAAAATAAACATTCAAAAACATACTGTTGGGGGTGTGAACTTATATGAGTATAGTTTTTCTTTATTTAAGAAGTTTTAGTCCATAAGGACTATGCCAGCCCACAGGAACATCACAAATGCTATAGACAAGAAAATTAATGAAGTCGTTGTCGCATACCAATGTTAACAATCTTGTACAATAGTTTAGCTGGTTCTGAGAGGATAAGCCAAAATTGAATTACAACATCCAATTTCATTAAAATTTTGGGTTATTTTCCGCATAACATTTCTGATATCTTCAGACATACTCCACCATATTCTGAACTGCATCTTCAATGATGCCAATTATGAACTAAATGAAACAACCTGCAAACATCCTACTTCTAGTCAAAAGCCTCTTATCCACATTTGAAACTTATTTCATATCTATTTGTGTATTTTTTATTACTTTTTCTCTTGTTTAATTTACTAAGGTGGCGAGACTGACAAATAAACAAATATATAGATGGCGTCAACGCAACGATTGCAATACTGGATGGTGCACTAGTGATCGCAGGTTCAATCCCCGCTAATGGCAAGCATTTTTATAAGACAAATCGATCTTTGTCGTAGTCTAAGGATTTATATTATTTATGCTTACGTATTGTGTGTTTCCGGATACAGGAGTAGATATTGTTGAGTAGACATTTATCAATTTAAAATAATTTTCAGGTTCCAGTGATGGCTTAGTACGTGTCTTCACGATAGATCCATCGAGATATGCTGATGAAGCAGCAGTCAAGCAATTTGAAGATGAGGTACAAAAGATGCAAGCTGCCTCCCAGCAAGAAATTGGAGGTTTTAAACTGTCCGAGTATGTTAATAAAAATATGAAATGTTATATTATGTAAAAGAATATTTATCTGAATAAACAGATTTTGAGTTTTATAAATAGAGTAACTATAAAAATTATATTTATGACAAAATTACCTCTTTGAATAATTATGGATTGAATATATTGCAAATTTAATTTTAAATTAATATTCTTCATTCTTTTATGTATTCAAAAGATTAGGACATTTACAAAATTATGAAAAATACTGCAAAAACAAAAGTAAATTATCTTAATATTATTTATTAAAGATGATTTGTCAATAAACAATCTTTTATTTGACTAATAGTGTAAATCATGACGGATACATCTGTGATGATTCATATTAACTAAATAATATATGATGTTATCCATGTCTCTGAAATTTTGCTTACAAAAAACAGATTTGTTTAAAAGTTCTCTCAAAGGGACTCTGGCTCATATGATACATGTTATGATCATTGTTGTCTATATTTTACAGGCTACCAGGTCCCGAAGCATTATTAGAACCAGGCAAATCTGATGGTCAAACAAAACTGGTCCGTCGCGGTGCTAATGTAAAGTGCTACTCGTGGAGTAGTGCGGAAAACACGTGGAATGAAATTGGCGATGTGATGGGAGCTCAACCCCCTAGTGAAGGCAAGACTTCTTATCAAGGCAAGGTATGTTGACGATAATGAAAGATCACCCTGATCACTAACAGTGTATTAAAACAGCTAAGAATAGTGTAGCAATAAACTTAATTAAGTAAAATGTAATATGTAACTGAAATAAATAGATATTAATTACCAAACTTCTATACAAAATATTGTCATTAAAAATATTATTATCCTTAAATAATGTTTAGTTTTTTTTTTTTACTATCTGAAAACATTATCTTTATCAAGTATTTTTTTACATTGTAATAATAAAAACTTAATCATATTTCTCATTGAGCACTTATAAATTAACAATTTTTTTCAATTTCAGGAATATGATTTCGTTTTTAGTGTCGACATCAAAGATGGCGCTCCACCTCTCAAGCTGCCTTTTAACAAGACTGAAGACCCGTGGGTGGCCGCTCAGACATTTATACACAAGTTAGTTAAAGCTTTAATAATAAGCCAATTTGCTATACTTTAACAAAAGTAACTCTTTTTGTGAGAAAACGATTTAATAGCTTCAAATTTGAGACTGTTTTCTAATGAGATTTAGAAGTGTTATCATCTAGTTCATTAGGTAGATATGCAATAAAAGTTTTTCATCAATACACAAATCAATATGGCATCATAAGTGATACGTATTGTCATATATTCTAGTTATATGCTTAATCCATTTTTCAGACATGATCTACCTCAGGTATATTTGGAGCAAGTTGCTAATTTTATCATTACAAATGCAAAATTAGATTCTTTACCCGCCTCAAATAATGGGTGAGTATACAATAACGTTATTATATTTTCTTCTTCCATGTAAAAATATTGAAATATATATATATTTAAATATCATCTCTCTTATACCAGTATTAACAGCTAAAATTTGAACAAATTATAATCAAATTTGCAACACTACTTTACAATGTCAACACTGTGAGTATCTAAGAATTTCTGTTAAAACGCATTCCTCTCAATATTTCCTTGACTACCGAGCACAAGCTAAATTTTTAAGATAAATTAAGCACTTGATTGCTAGCTTGATTTTGTCGCTGCTCAATTTATAACTTCTTTCTATGAAGAAAATTCTATGAAGACTACTCCTGTTCTATAGGTACGTACCTATAGAACAGGAGTAGTCTTCAACCATCTCAAATAATTTGCCCGTCATATATGTTGAATCCCTTCCAGTTTTCAAGAAGTCTGTAAAACACTATTTCCTTCAATTTGAATCTTTCTTTCTCTAAATCTAGTCACAGATTATCTCCTGTCCTCACCTTGAATCTTATCATAATAATTCATTAACTTTATATACGTCTATGTATGTCTATTACAACTTTCCATTTATATATGCCATGTACGTACATATACTTTTTTTTTTATTGTTTATTGTATATGTTTTATATGTTGTAAAAGTGTACACCTAAACCATCTACATATAAACCATTTCCTCTGCCCAAAGGTTGCCTGGAAGAGATCGCTCATTAGCGATCAGGCCGCCTTTTGTACTTATCTCCTGTTTTTATTTTTTGTAATTTTGCTCACTCTTGGTGTATAATAAAGTTTTTATTATTATTATAATTTTAAATAATATAAAATATGTGTGTTTTTTAAGGTTTAAATTTTTTTTCTGTATCCTGATCATTGTTGTCTTTTCATGCATATTTTTTTTAAACAATGTCACACTTAGTAGGTTTTGCGATATGTACAGGTTCGCAGACCCGTTCACAGGCGAAGCCCGCTATGTACCGGGCACTGCTCCACCTCGCCAACAAGGTGGAGCCCCTACCCCTGCTAATCTGACCGCTGCAGACCCCTTCACCGGCTCTGCAGCTTACACCACTGCTGCTAGTACTGATGAGAAACCCCTCGTGCCTCACGACTCTTACATTAGGTAGGGTTTATATATTTACTAACAACCTACCCTGGCTACAATATGTTCTTAGTGATAGCAAAGAAATGCAGGATGATGACATCAAGTAAGAGATTCACATAAATGAAAGATTGTCATCGTTATCTACACCACTGTCGCTACAGATGAGAAGCCACTCGGTTATTATTATGAGATATAATGCATGTAGGGTGCAATGCTGATACTAAATATAAAATAAATATAATGTATAATATATGGGCAACAAAATATGTTTATTTATAACATCACATTAGAAACCTCTAAAATATTATTGTTCCTCTACTACATTATGCGTGTATTATACATATAAAACTTCCGCTTGAATCACTTTATTTATTATAAAAAACGGTATCAAAATCCGTTGCGTCGTTTTAAAGATCTAAGCATACAGACAGTGGGAAGCGACTGTTTTATACTATGTAATGATAAGCCGACTTATTCGAATTTTATCGCGTTTATTAAGTTGGAGGACTGTCCGCGACCCGCGACATGGTTGACGTTGAGTATCCGAAACGTCGGGCATTTAAAAAACTTAATAAACTGCGAAACAATTCGTGTTTTTGCTATTCAATACATACTTATTATAGTCAGCGTCACTCTCCTCAGGAAAGAGGAGGCCCTGGCAAATCTCACTAAATCTCACCTAAGGGAGGGAGGAATCTAAACTGATCGAAAAATAGCTCACGTAATTAATGGATATCCCCTAAACATAATTTTTGTTTCAGATTTGATCAAGCCAACTTAAATGCAATTCACAATAAATTGAAAGAATTTAATAGTAAAGTAGGTGACGGACTGAACGCATTTACTGACGAACAACTAGAAAATATTGTTAAATTAGGTGAATTGGTAAGTAAATTAAAAAAATGTTTGTCTTAATATAAAAGAATGACAATGTATATCTGATATATTTCGTATCACTAATCTTGCACATGTTCTATATTCTAAACAAATAATATTATTCACAGAATTGTACATTTAATCCTGAAACTGTAACTCTGCTGAAGAAAATGTTGGAGTGGCCAAAAGGTGAGTCAAACAAAACTAAGTTTTTAATTCTATGCTTAAAGAATAGAGTGTGTGCTTAAGACCGCACGGCAAAAGTGAAAAATTAATTGGCAATTGCAATGAACCAATAACGCAGTAAGTCCCAAGTTCACCCGATCGAGACTTTCACCTCAGAGCGTGACAGATCAGCCTAACTTACGACCTACAAAAAAATGTGTGTGCGGTTGCACCAAAAGAAGTTTTCACTTCAAAAATCTGTACTGTGAGGTGGGGATGAAAGTTCCATTAAAATCGAATGTCACTGGTTTGATTTCGGCTTCGAGAGACTAATATGTATTGTAGAAATATTTGTTTTTAGTCTGGGTGTTTGTTATTGCCCCAATTATGCACCGGAGAATATAACTGACAACAATTGTTATTAATATAACACGCTAAGCTGCAGTGGAGTGATGTGGTAGATTAAAGTTCCAATTATACTATGCCTTTTATTATTATTAATATAATTATTAATATTATTATACCAATGTATCAAGGATATCTACTTTCAAATCTTAGGACAATCTTCAATGAAGTTTTAAAAATATTTTTATTCAGCTGATTGTATTTATTTCAGAGATACTGTTTCCTGTCCTGGATATAACCAGACTAGCAGTTAGGAACAAAGAAATAAATGGACAAATATTTGATACGAACTATGGACCTAACTTTGTTAAATATCTCCTATCTCTACTAACTCCAGGTAAGTTACTTATGTATTTTTATTATAAGACCTTGCAAATGCAGAGTTAAACTTTATTACATGTGAAGTATTATTTTGTTACCATCTGTCTGTAAAGTATGTTTAGACTTTGAAATTAGATATTTTAAGAGACTCATGCATGCATTTGACGATTGCTAATTCTACTAAAAGAAAGTTGAAAATGACTGACAGAACCTCAGTCTAAGTTACGCTAATTACACAAGGTTCAGATGCCATTTTAATGCAAGTCAGGGCTAGTCATGGGTTTAATTATAATTAACAAATGTAATAATAATAATTTTATTAATTGAGTGTCTTAGTATATAACCAAAAACGATAATAATGCAATAAAGATGTACAAAACTATCTTATCCCTAAAATAGCGATTTCCAGACTACTTTGGTATATGATATAGTAGCAGCAAAGTATTGAAGTAATAGTATGTAGTTATGTACCCATGTAACCACGATATTAATTTAAGTATTATTAAATCTGTCACAGATAACCTGCCGGCCAATCAAATGCTTGCAATGAGAGTGTTGGTAAATGCCTTCAGTGATCTCCCCGGGGAAATGCTAGTACTAGCTGCTAGAGAGAGCGTCACTCACGCTATTATATGCCTCAATCAACTTAATAATAATACTCAGGTGACTAATAAATTAATAATTTATTTTATATTTGCTTGGTTTGGTAGTCTACACGACTATATGTTATAATATACCATAGCTTTTTTTTATACAGCTAGGTCGGCAAACAAGCGTACGGCTCACCTGATGGTAAACGATTACTGTAGCTTATAGACGTCTGCAACACCAGAAGCATAAAAGCGCGTTGCCAACCCTATCCCCAATTCCCCCAGGAGCTCTGATCACATTACTCACCTTCAGGAACACAACACTGCTTGAAAGCAGTATTATTTAGCTTTGATCCTCAATCGGGCTGCTCCAGATTTTGAGCAGGAAATTTCCTGCTGTGCCGTACCTCAGTTAAAAACCGATTATTTTCTATGGTAAGCAAAGTAGCAAGGCGTAAACATCTAATTAATATTTAATAGTTTTGACAATGTTTGACTTGTTACGGTATATGGTATATGTTTTCTGTAGTAAACAAGAGAGTTACAAGTACCAAAACCCTTGAATTATTTCTATAAGTCAATTAAAATTATTTGTTCTGACTTTTATAAAAATTAAACCATAGCTTCTATAACTCTATTGTATAATAACAAAAATTCAAAATCTAACCCAAACTATGTTATGTTCATATTTTTCGTTTAATATATATTTTTTTCGTATTGTCTTTTCAAATTGTCAATCTTATATGGTAACTACACATAGAACATGGATTTTAGATTTAACCTATTGGAATAAGGATTTTCTTAGATTTATTTATACTTTTATCTTCAACAGATTGCAGCGACGTCGTTACTGCTAAATCTGTCAGTAGCACTTGCCCAACAAACCGACAGCGTAGATATCGCCGAATGCATCATTAGTTTGTTAAATAGAATCAATGACAAGGAAGCTTACTTCAGGTAAAACATTTACAGATACATTTATTTTAATATTATACAAAAAAATTAAATGAACAAGTTTGTGTGTGTAATCCTGATATTAGAAGTTTTATAAAAATCATTATGTATTCAATATTGAGTCCATTAACAGGCAAAAATTAAAACATCAGTGTCAGTCTTATGTATCAATATAAAATAAATAATAAATTGATATTTCTTATATCTGATAACATACACACGTGGTCATCTATTCCTATGGTAAGGTACTTAATGCTTGTTTTATAGGTGACAGCCAACTGATATAGCTAAATATTTTTTTGATAAATGTACATAGAAATAAAATAACCGTACATAGAAATAAATAATAAATTTAATAAATAAATACAAATATTACACTCACTCAGGCGGGAATGGGACCCATAACCTCAAAAGCAGAAAGTAGCGCCACTACAAACGGAGCCAACGGATTTAAAAAAATTTAGTTCCTTAAAATCCTAGTTAAAAGATATAATGTACTACTAATGAGTGTTTGTTTTAGGGGCTTGGTGGCGCTCGGGACTATATTAGCTGAATCACCGAACAAGATTGTTATACAAACGAAAATCGTAACAAACATCCAACTACAGAACAGACTTAAAACGGACAGCTCAACTATCGACCCTAACTTCAAAAAGATATCCGTTTGCTCTCTACAGATACTGAGAATGTTATGAACTTAGAGTGATACTTATTATAAAGGCTGGTTATTTATTACTTCATGTATGAAAAATACAAATAAAAACGTAGACTGCTACAGAGCAACAGTGTTATAAATTGTTTTTAGTAATTAATATAAAACAAAAAGAAGTGATCCTTATAACAATAGAAATAAGACTGCAATAATATGTTTGAAATAATTTCAATAAATATATTGATCTTTCGAAAATGTAGACTTGTATCACAATTATTTCGATCACCAAATGTAGTAAAATACAATTTTTGTGACATGACTTTATTAAATAAAAAAAATATATTCAATTTTATATAAATAAATGTCGTAATTCACTAAAAGTATATTTTTAAATATCTACAATTAGTGTATAAACAATTAGTGTTTTTAAATTCAATGTTGTCGACAAGCGTCCATGTTAGGAAATTAATTAATTAATCGATTACAAATTATTGTATCCTTTACTCATAGCTATCATAATCTCCTTAAATATTCAACATGCCTTACAAATAATCTTTAGCATTGTGTAGATTATTCATGTCATCATATTTCTTAAATAAACAGCTTCTGCTTTTGAATACATAACAACGTAAGTAAATATTATTTATTTACGAAAAGCAGGAAAATGATCCATACCACCATGTAAAGACACAATATTAAAAATAAAAACCAAAAAATATCTTTTTTTATTAAATCAAAGGATTTTAGTATAGAGACTGGTGGCATAATTAGTAATTAATATTATAAACATCACGAAAACTATCTGTAGAGAAAGTGTTATTAAGTTTAGATAATTACAATTAATACAGGATAAACAGACAAATGAACCTTAGTAATAAAATCCTAGTACAAATTTTGCTACAGAACTAAAAGGGGTGAAGTGAACAATGTCTTATTGTGTGTGCCAATTTATTTATTTCTTTTGATAAATATTACAATTATTCCTTGTTTTAATGCGTTTGAAACCTAGAGTTTATTATTATACTGAGGTTTTTACAATACAAATAATTTTATTGGATACAAAATCATTATAATATGGTCATAGATGAAGTAAAAAAAAGTAGATAATGCGCGGCCTTTGTTGTTAGTGAAGCCACAAAACTCGGCTCCTTCAAGTAAACACACGCGATCACGCACACATATGCATCAAACTACGCTCATTTTCGTTAGTATCTCACGGGGCCTCGTACAGTAACTTTGCCTTCAAAATGCCGTTCTTATGTAATTAAATGGTGCAAAAACAATATCAAAGTGAATAAAAAGTCTGAAGAAATATCGTTTCACACGTAAGTACATACAAAACTTTATATTTCTTGTTATTCCAAAATAATATTGAGGTTATTCGGAACTTTTAATTTCGATGTCCCGAAATGACGTACCGAGGGAGTGTTACCAGTAATTTTTATTTCCATTAGCCCAAAATGCGGGTAAGTAAATTGTAGGCAATCATAGAAAAATAATTAAGTAGAAAGTGGACATCATTATTGTGTTTTTTTTATCGTGTGATTTTATGTTTTACCTAAATTGAAGTCAATATGAATTTTTAACTCGTTTTTGTCTGTTTAAATTTGTGAATTAACTACTCATATTTTACTACTAAATATCATGATTTTAGGTTTCCAACGAATATTTTAATAGGAGATAGAATAGGTAGCTGCTGTGCGACTGAGCTGAAATGAACTACAATGACAGCCATCCTCATCTAGTGTGGTTTGTTCAAACCATTTTGATAAAGCTGACATGTACGGAACAAAACGTGGACTTCGCAGAGTACCATCACGTATATACTACTACTTACTACTAGGTATTTTAATGTTGAATTTTTTGTTCTAGGACCTACCGGATGAGTCTTAAATTAGTCGTTAACCAAGATTCAATCTTTGATACACCTAAGAAAACATAAACTAAGAGAAAAGTTAAAAAAGCAGGAACTTTATTTAAAACAAAATGTAAAAAAATTAAATCATTACAGCAAAGAGTTCGACGTCTTTAAAACAGGAACTTGCCCTTCAGAGGAATCATCAATTACTTAAAAACGCAATTTTCATTGACACAGATTTATATAATTCATTAAATCAAAACATGGCTGCAATAGATTTATTTAACAATTTGAAGCAAAAAAGGAGTAAATATATTTAAAACTATAAACAGATTTTTATTTTCGCATACCCATTTTACCTATATTAAATTAATTGTGTTTAATCCCATTTAATAAAATTTTCAGGGACTTTTTTTAAAAAGTGTCAACACTTCACTCACTCACACATATTAAAAAAAGTGGCTTCACTTTTTTGTTCTAAGTGCGTTATCTATTCTTTTTACTTGATCTATGAATATGGTTTAAAAAAATTAACCTACAATAAAAATGACTAACATATAACAGACCTTTTGTCACTGAAATATTATACCAGCATTTTTTATATATATTAAGAGTTGCTAATGAAGGTACTATGTTAGCTCAAAAGTTATTTATTATTATAATTATTTTAAATAATAATAACAATAGATTATATGACAGCTTAAATATCACATAACATCACCGTTATTACTTCCACATGTACACTTCATATTAATGCCATAGATTCGAATTTCCTTTACTTATAGCATATATACAGTATAATATTTATATATCAACATACAAAACAATGGTTTTATGAAAATAAAATATTTTGATGCAACAAAGTCATAACAACATATTTTATATAAATTCAAGCACAAGAAATAATGTTTAATAATATTTTAAGCTTACTTGGGTTCATTAACAATTACTTTAGTAATAGGTATAATTTAGAAATAACATTGCATATTTAACTTACAGTTTTAGCTACTTATGACTGTTGCACCAGACATACTATATGCATAATATGATTACTTCTTTTTCTTTAATTCTTCAAAACGTCTGTTCAGATCTTCAAAGTCAATTTCATCGGGTGCAGTTGGATCGGAAGCATTTGAGTTATTCGATGCATTAGAGGCGCTATGAGGCACTGAAGGTAGTACTTCAGATGGGACGGAAGGTAGCTCTGGTAATTCAGGAAAGAAGTTGTTTTGAGGTGGTTTGTTTCTCGGTTGAGGTGTTGGTACATGTGCAGGCTGTAAAAATAAAATATTGCTAAATTATATGTATGTATGTATAATTGTATATATTAAAATTTTAATAGTTATTTTATCTGTGGAACTAGAACTGAAAGTTTAAAACATCACTTTACGTCATAAATATCATCCATGCACTGAATGGTAAGTTACCAGAGGCAAAGGATTTTTTCATACAAGAGTAAGATGGGAGGAAAGTTGTATACAAAAAACACTAAAATGCAATTTTACTACAAGCGTATTTGATGTACATGATGAATTAAGTAAACTAAATAATAACTACAAAATAATTTTACTACTTTTACAAATAAAAAAAGTGTTTCGTGTTAAATGATAAATAATTGTAGAGAAAGTGTGTTATTTATTATAAATCAAGACTTAATTAAAAATATGTAAACTTATGTATACAGTTATGTCACAGTCAAAATAAAATGTTACCAAATCATGAGCGATGCTGTCATAAGCGGGAGGTAGGTTGTTCATTTCCTCCTGTAATATGAAACAATGCATTCTAACTAAATAAATAATACATTTTATTTAAATTTAAATTAAATAATTATACATCTAATATATTACAACTATTAACATGACAATATTCTGTTATCTATATATATAAAAATTTGGTGCCATGATGTATGTTAGCGACAAACTCCAAAACCACTGAACCAATTTTTATCAAATTTCGTAAGCATCTGTAATTTGTTTTAACTTGGGAGATAGGGTACTTTTATCTCAATATTTGTTATTGCAAATTAAATGTTTATTATACTACTTTAATGTGTATTTATCGGTTAGTTCTATTAAATCCCAAAAGATTGCAGTTTGGCATCTAAGTTGTACAGATATATTTTTTATTTATTTAAAAATATTTTTTTTAAGTTGTCAGCTGTGTGCACTAGTGCTCTCGATATCTTTGTATTTTAATAAGAATAAGTGTGAATTGTGCAATTAAACTTTTAAATATGTAATCTAAGCTAAAAGCCACTATAAATTGTATTATCTCGGAAAAATCACAAAGAAGCACGGCAGTTATTACCAATATAAATTTACAAAGTCGTGCGAATCGTTGTTTCTACCCTCATTGGTTTGTTTTTTCCACCTGTCAACGGTCTAAGCATAGACAACTGTGTTGCCATAACGGAAGCAAATTATCATCGTAGGAACTTCAAATTATGAAATTGAAAATAAGTCCTAAAGGCAAAACGGGTTCAAAATGTCATGCGTAACCAAATGATAATAAGAAATCCGTGTCATGTGATTCGTGTAGGGGCAATGCATGGGTTATCACCTACAGAACCGTCTTGTGTGACAGCTATAAATCAACTATGGCACAGCTACCATTTATTATGAAAAAGTTAGATGAAGTGGATAAAGAAGTATAACAATTGAGACTACGCCAAATTACGCTCACTACTGAATCAGCAATACAGGAGCTAGCTGAACGTGGTAATAATAATAATAATAATATTGTTTATTGCACACCATTAAAAGATACAAACAAAAGTAGTATAATTAGAGGAAGATGTACAAAGGCGGTCTTATCGCTAAAAGAGCGATTTCTTCAAAAAAAAAAAGGTAAAAGGGCTAATAACTTAATAATATACCGAAATCATCTTCTGACGAACTACTTCAGCGGCAAGAGCATGATACAAAGGAGTGTAAAGCGATAGTTGCTAGTCTCACTAAATAGGTTAATTGTGATTTTTGCAAATCTGCTAATAGGATCCTAGCGTCTTCAGTCTGACTTATCGTGAATAACAAACTGGTCAAAGGAGTGGATTCTTAAACTGAATGTAGACAAGTGTATTGTATTACATATAGGTACTCGAAATCCTCACCAGCCTTATGAAAAAGAAGGAATACCTTTAAAAAAAGTCAGCAATCAAGTCGACTTGAGCGTACATATCACTGAAAACCTTAAATGGGAGCACCACATCGCAGCTATAATTAAAAAGGCATATAGCTTCATTTACATCATAAGGAAAGCTTTTGGACATCTTACACCCGAAATGATGTTAAAAATATACAAATCATTTGTGATGCCTATCTTGGAGTACGCCTTTCAAATCTGGAGTTCTTATTTTAAAAAAGATATTGATATACTGGAAAAGGTTCAAAGTAGATTTACAAAGAACTTTAAAGAATAAATCTTATGAAGAAAGATTAAGAGTACTAAGATTGTCGACTTTGAAGGAATGAGGAGCGAGGCGACTTGATTGAAACATTTAATACTGCATGGGCATTACGATCTAGTGAACTTTGTTAAACCATTATTTCAGTACTAACAAAATACCCATTTAAGATGACATCACCTTAAATTGTCAAAGGTATCATATAATAACTCGCATAAGTATTTTTTTGCTAATAGGGTTGTGAAGGCTTGGAACAGGTTGCCACCAGATGTGATATCTGCACAATCCACCAACCAGTTGAAGAATAGACTGGATGCATAAATGCTACAAAAAATAATTTGTTATTTGCAGTCGGATACAGGCTTTTATCACTTGTCTCAACTGCCTGCCTGTTATAAAATAATAATAATATCCAGTAGATGGCGCCGAATTTCTATTTCTGGATTATAGGTGGCACGTTTGAATATAGAATTTACATATATTTCAATAAAATATAATTACTGAGCCACGGCAACGCATGTCTGGGTCAACTAGTAGTTGTATAAAAAAGATTATCTACTAATGTGAATAAAAATTAAACTAAAGATGTCCAAAATTTAGCTAAAAAATAAGACAGCAAATATACATTTAAAGCTAAAGAAATTTAAAAAATGCATTAAGAGAAATCTACATTCAAGATGAAATGTAAGCTTTTTAGTTAATAAAATTAACGAATATTTTAATTTACCTGTAAAAAGCTGTTATTTAATGTGGCAGATTCAACACCGGGAGGCACATTATAGACCATAGGTTTGCTTGATTCTCCAAAGCCTGGAGGTGTAGCAATAAATCCACCAGCTTTACCCCCAGATGGTTGCTAAAATTTTACAATTTGTGTAAATTATTTTTTACCAAATGTGAATAAATGTAATTAATAATGTGAATTTGGAAAATTTTGCTTTTATCAATATTTTTTTAGACTATATAACACATCAAATGAATGTAAAAAATAATGAATTGCCATAATATCTGCCCGCATAACTTCCTAACTACTGTATCACATTAGTTTTTTTGTGTTTGTTATTGCCATATTTTTTATATATATAAGCGGGTAAAAAGACAGACAACATATCTTATAAGATTTATACATACATATTGATAATTAAATGGTTTCACTGATGGTGGAGGCATACTTGATGTCTGTGGCAACGGGGGTGGAGGGTACCCAATGAAACCAGGAGGATTCGGAGGCCCATTTATATCTATCAGCATAGCATCACGACCTGTAACAAGACAATAAAACTAATTTATACTAAAATTTTAAAAGAAAATATTTGTTTGTGAAGGTTTGATATGTTCCAAAACTACAGAACTGATTTCAAGTGTCAAACATAGTCAGCTATTCCTGCAATACACAACTTATGTCTTTGTTTTAGGTAACAGCTGACCGACATACATATTTATAAGTAGTTATTTTACACCAGTTATAAAAATTAACAAAAGTATTATACAACTAACTAGTCTTGCAGTTTTATGTGTACTTATAAGTATAATAATCTTTATTGTACAACAAGGACAATTACAATATAATGACATTTACAAAGAAGACATAACTTTTAAATTACACGCACAATTAGTAGCCTTGTCACTAGATTGTGTGTACTTAGTTCTATGGAAATTTTAGAACATACTAGTATTTGTTGCATGAAATAATAATACCAACCCTCAAAAACTATTGGAACATATTAATACAGATTTGTTATAACAATTTACTCAAAACTTGGAACAAGATAAAATAGCATACTTACTCTCTTCCTCCCTCATCACTTGCTCATCGGGAGTGTATTCAACATTATAGTTCTTTGCTATCTCAATAAGGTATCTTTCAACGAGTATTTTAGGAGGACTTTGTACAGACATTTTATGCTTCAACTTGTCACTTATAGTATTTACACTTTCATTCCTGCATGCATCAGCATATATTTTGCCATACTTTGCAGTAAATAAATCTGATATTATTTTAAGTTCCTGGAACGCAATATAGAGAACATAAAATACTTAACTCTTAACTGTAAAAATAATCTTTTAATAAAATGCAGAAAAAAAAATGCCTACCTGGATATCAGTATGCATCCTTGGAGCAACCCAAATAAGAGTTGAAATAGCTTCACTGAGACCTTCGTCAAGTTCTTTCATCTGTGTCACAAGTCCGAATCGCGCCAGCACCAAGTCACAGTACATTTCCACTATCTCCATTGCTTCTACCATATAGTCCTCTCTGTATACATTACAAAAGTTACAATATATTTAGAAATAAACTAATTAGTCACTGTTAGGTTACATTTACACAATGTATATGATGCGTAACGTTGCGTTTTAACAATTTATATGGAGGAAAGTGTAGAAATTATGTATTTAAATAATTATTAAATTTTTAACAGAACTTATTTCCTTTAAAATGTGTATTTTTAGCTACGTTATAATTCCTAAAAAGCTTACCTAATTATATGTTCCACACGAATTTTTGCACGTTCACTTTTACCTGCTGCAATATATTCAGCTATTTCCTTACGAGCCTTTTGAGCCAATTCGGTTTTCTTCTTTTCTATTAATTTAAGCCGATTAATAGCTAGTCTCAAATGTGTCTTTAATTTGGAATAATTAGGATTTGTTGAAAACATTTTTATTGTAGTATCTTTGCACAAAATATTATATTACGTATATGTATGAGTAATGCAATTATTGTATAAAGTTTTGTTTGTAGATTTGTGATTTGTATGAATCACCACTCACAATAAAATGTCAATTTCTGATGTCAGAATTGTCAGATTCAATTATTTCCGTTCCAATTAACGCTGGGTCTTCTATTGTTGTTGAATTATTAAAATATATTCTTGTCTTTATTATAGTGAATACATTATAATAAATATACAAAAATTTGGTTGATAACACGGTTTTTAACAAAAAAGAGGAATCAAATAAAAGTAACGTTATATTTATAACAATGTTATATATACAAGCTTTTTAATAGCTTCACTTGTATATTTCGCACCTTTAATAAAACAAAGATGTAACTCAAAATTTGTGGATTTGGAGATTTTACAAAAAAACCCGTCTTCGTCGCGTAAAGAATAGTTAGACTTCGACTCCGGCGTTTTAACTATAAGATACAGAGAGATACGCGACTGTTGCTCTCTTTTCTATCAACTGGAACTGACAAGTCAGTTCTTATAAAGTGGCGTGATTCAGAGATGCACCGGCAGTGAGCGGAGATTGAAGTGCTGCCGTTTTGAGTAACATCAAATAATTCGATATTAGATTAAAAGGGATTTAAAATAAAAAGATGATTTTTGTTATACTTCATTCTCTCAGAAAACGCATTTGATAATGATGTGTAACATTTGGATTTACTTCGGTTTTGTTTTAAAAATTGACAAATTTTACAATGTTAACGCCTAACACTTCAGTTTTATATTGAAATATATGCCTTAGTTGTTGGAGTAATTGGTTAAGTATCACTTTATTGTAATAAATAAGGCTATTTATAAAAGTCACTTTTGTTTACTTCTTTTTATTATTTAGAATGACGAAAGATAAGTAAAAACTTTCAACATTAATTCCCTTTTCGTGTAAAAGTTAAGAATAACTTGTAACTGTTGTGCTTATTTGTATAGGTTTTGAAAATGGTCTTAGAGCTCATAATTTTTTTTAAGTTTAATACCACATTCAGAAACTGAACACCACAATGAAGAGTTACAGCGTATCGAGCGTAAAAGTTATAAGATAAACATAATAGTGTATCATTACAACCTATACAGTCCGCTGCTGGACATAGGCCTCCACAAGCTTTCGCCAAAAATAGCGTGAACTTATGTGTTTTGCCCATAGTCACCACGCTGGGCAGGCGGGTTGGTGACCGCAGGGCTGGCTTTGTCGCTCCGAAGACGCTGCTGCCCGTCTTCGGCCTGTGTATTTCAAAGCCAGCAATTGGATGGTTATCCCGCCACAGGTCGGCTTTTTAAGTAATATAATAATAGTGTAATAAGTTATAAATTTTTTTTCATCTGATTACTGTAATAAATGTGAAAGTTTATGAGGATGACGTATGGATGGATGATTGTTACTCTTTTATGGCAAAACGACTGAATAGATCATTGTCATTCAACAATGCTGCTATTTTGACGTTAAATAATTATGATTATTATTCATCCTTAAAATATACTACAGTGTTATGAATTATTGTTATTTTAGACTAAAGAAGTTATGCAGGTTGAAGAGGAAAATCAACAAAATACATATATCTCCAGAGCCCCAAAATGTAACTGCAGAGCTGACGAAAATGATGACACCGACTCAATATTTTACTATCACTTATAAGTTGACGAGAAAAATGACACCTAAATAATACTAGCCATTTACAGTCCTCTAGTTCGTCTTCAAGATCATCTTCATCTAGTTCCGATTCATCTAGCTCATCATCGTCAAGCTCTTCTAGCTCATCTTCATCCAGTTTTTCAAGCTCCAATAGTTCAATGCCTACCCAAAACCCTGCTCCACAAAAATCGCCTGTAGTATTATAATGCATGCATGATAAACAAAGGCACGGGCATTTTGAGCCCGTGGATCAAAATTTATAAATAAAAAAAAAAAAAAAAACCCTGCTCCACAAAACGTTACAACGGATTGTGAAGAAAAGACGTCTTACACCAATTCACCACAAAATACTGAGCAAAATATGAGCAAATTCAGTTGAGAGAGCGACGAAATTACAATAGTGTGGCCAGTTACAATATTTTTCTAGTATAATACACAGATCTAAGTGACGTCGACCTGAGTGACGACGATATCATTACAGCCTATACAGTCCACTGCTGGACATAGGCCTCCACAAGTTTACGCCAAAAATAACGCGAACTCATGTGTTTTGCCCATAGTCACCACGCTGGGCAGGCGGGTTGATGACCGCAGTACTGGCTTTGTCGCACCGAAGACGCTGCTGCCCGTCCTCGGCCTGTGTATTTCAAAGCCAGTAGTTGGATGGTTATCCCGCCATCGGTCGGCTTCTTAAGTGAGTGACGACGATGCACTGTAGATTTTAATACGTTGTTTAATAAGCCTGTCAACAGAAGAAATTTTATGTTTGAAAATCAAAGTTCTTCTGACTCTGACTGCAATAATAAACCAAATATTTGTCAGTCAGTTCAGCCTATTGCAATGCACTGCTGGACATAGGCCTCCCCAAGTTCGCGCTAGACATCCCGGTTTTCCGCAATCCTCATCCAGCTTACACCGGCAATCTTAGGTAGATCGTCGGTCCAACGGGCCAGAGGACGTCACACACTGTGTTTGCCAAGACGCGATCTCTACTCCAGGACGCGTCTGCTCCAACGGCCACCGGTCCTGCGCCATAGATGACCAGCCCACTACCACTTGAACTTGCTAATTCTGTGGGCTATATCGGTTACTTTCGTTCTCTCGCGGTAGTCTCGTTTCTAATCCTATCTTTGAGGGAAACCCCAAGCATGGCCAGTTCCATTGCACGTTGAGGGACTTTATATTTGTGGACCAGTCCCTTCGTCAGTGTCCATGTCTCGGCTCGGTATGTTAACACAGGCAGGACGTATTGCTCGAAGACTTTTGTCTTCAAGCATTGCGGAATCTTCGAAGTGAAGACTCGACGAAGCCTGCCAAATGCCGCCCAGCCCCACCGAATCCTCCTATCGGCCTCCTTCTCAAAGTTGTTGCGGCCTAGTTGGATAGTATGGCCTAAGTAAATATAATCCTGAACAACTTAGAGAAGGGTACCATCGACCGATACCTGTCTCGGTATGACTTGGTTGTTAGACATAACTTTCGTTTTGTCCAAGTTCATACAGAGAACGACACGTCGGGAGGACTCGTTTAACCGGCTAGCATTTGGCCTAACTCATCTAACGTGTCCGCAAAGATGACGATATCGTCGGCGAAACGAAGGTGAGAGATGTATTCACCGTTGACATTGATGCCTTGTTCAAGATCTTAAAGATATCCTCCAGCGCAGTGGTAAACAGTTTCGGTGATATTACATCTTGCTGTCTTACCCCACGCCGCAGGGAAATAGGTATTGTTCTCTGGTCCTGGACATGAACGGTCATCGTCGTTGCGTCGTACATACATCTCAGTACCACGATATATCGCCAGTCGATATGACATCTCTGCAGAGAGTCCAGGACAGCCCAGGTCTCGACACAGTTGAAGGCTTTCTCGCAGTCCACAAATTCCATACACAGCGGCTGATTATATGTCTCTGTCTTTTGAATAATCTGTCGAACAGTATGGATCTGGTCTACGGTGTTGTAGCCATTTCGAAACCCAACCTGCTCTGGTGGTTGGAATTCGTCGAGGCTTATGGCGAGACGATTCAAATGTGCAGAAAATATTGATTCCGACGGTATTTAACTTAGGGTTTCACCAACCAAAAACAGGTCAGTGTGATCTATGTGTATCATATGATAATTCAAACAATGAGCAAAAACAAGATGATAGACATTATAAGAAAGAGGAGACTGCTGATTTTTATACTATTTACTAGCTGACCCCGCAAACTTTGTTTTGCCATATATGTTATTAAACCCCTTAATCCCCCCCCCCCCCCCCCTTTTAACTTAGGGGTATGAAAAATAGATGTTGTTCGATTCTCAGATCTACCCGATATGCACACAAAATTTCGTGTGAATCGGTCTAACCGTTTCGGAGGAGTTTAACTACAAACACCGCGACACAAGAATTTTATATATTAAATTATTTGTGGTTAGTAATTATTTGTGATTTTAGGAGATATTTACTAGAGACTAATTGTACCTAATTTTTATAATAGTGTATAGTTTTTGTTTTGTTTAAAAAACAATATTTGTAGCCATAAAGAGATATATAAATATGAGATGATTAATAAAAATTTGTTTAATTTAAAAAAAAGGTGATAAATTTCAGTTTTCGTTTTATAAAAAAATGATGCATTAATATATACAACGTCATAATTACAATTAAATAATCATAAAATGAAACATTGTGATTTATTTTTATAACTTTTTGTTATGTTTTAATACTAAAGAGAATTTTTTTGAAATACTACCTAAAATATTAAGTAATTTTTGGCATAAAGAGATTTAAGTCGGAACTTTTTTTTCATCTCCATTTTACAGCTATTATAGACTGTAACACAGTTGTTTTTCTATTATTCTATTAATCTCTGTACTTTAAACTACTGATATCAATAGTAAAAGTCATTAAGAGCATTACAAATAATTGGTAATTTTTAATCAAACACAATGCGGAAAAAGTGCTAAACTTCAAACGCCAATTCCCACAATTTGCGATTTTTGAGTTACATCTTTGTTTTATTAAGGGTGCGATTTGTATGTTTGTAACCGACTCCTTTAACTTCATTTTCACTCACTTCAAACGTTCAGATTTATTTTAAACTTAGTAGACTTATCGGGGACCGATGGCAATACACTAATTTGATAAGAATATTCTTTTTAGTTTGGTTTATTTATAAAAGCGTGTTTTTTTAAGTTTTTTTTTGTCGCTGACGCCGCGTTGCCGCAACGGTCACATCCATGGATTGCCCCGCACATGACAAGCATTTAACTATATTGGCTATACAGGTGCTTGTCGTGGTCTAGGTATTTGTGCAGTCCTTGTGGGTCTTTCCACCGTTACTCGGAGAGCACGTTAAGCCGTCGGTCCCGGTACACATAATAGCGATCGTTACTCATATATCCGACAACCCACATTGGAGCAGCGTGGTGGCTTAAGCTCTCATCCTTCTCCTATATGGGGAAAGAGGCCTATGCCCAGAAGTGGGATATTACAGGCTTTAGCATATATAAATATTTTTGTGTTTATGGGTGAGATGGGATACCCTGATTAAGGTCAAGGTGCTGGGAAAAACTTGTTTTGTAACACTATTTAACTTCTTCTAGCATTTTAAGCAAGAGGAGTCTAGTGATTACAATTGTTATTTATAACTCGGTAATAAATGATAATTTATTATTTTTTTTCACCTTTCAAAAAAGGAGGGTTTTTCAATTTGACTGTATTTTTTATGTTAGTTACCATAGCTTTTTACTGTCGAACCGTTTACTTGTCGTGTTCGTCGTAAATTTGAACGAGACTCGAATAGTTTTTAAGTTACCCCTAAAATACGCTTAAACCTATATATAATCACATATTATATTAATACGTTAAGATTGGTTATACGTTATGTTTCTCTCGCTTTTTAGAAAAAACCTCACAATTACTCCACATAAATTATTTATCATTTTGTAGATAATTGCTTGCTCTAACAGCATCCCCAACTAAAAAAAAATATTACTGCCTTTGTAAATTAATTAATCATTAAAATTATATATATGATGGCTTTAGTCCTTTAGTTTTGAAACCGTTGTTTCCACATGATTGACGGTCGGTAATTTTAATACTTATTTAGTGCGAATTATTCGCACAGGTATTGCTAGTTTTGTGTTAATATTATAATTTAATTGACTTCGACTAAGTTCATGTTCTCATTTTATTACCTGTTGATTTATATTGAAGTAGATTATATTGTTTGAGATCAAATATATACATATTATCATATATATTAATACGTTAAGGTTAAGATGGTCACAGCCATGGAATTGTGGCTGTTGCGGGTTCGATCCCCGCACATGACAAACATTTGTATTGGCCATACAGGCGTTTGCCGTGGTCTGGGTGTTTGTGCAGAGCTTGTGGGTCTCCCCACTGCGCCTCGGAGCAGCACGTTAAGCCGTTGGTCCCGGTTGCTATCATGTACACCTGCTAGCGATCGTTACTCATATTAGGAAATATATCCGCCAACCCGCATTGAAGCAGCGTCGTGGATTAAGATTTGATCCTTCTCTTACATGAGGAAAGAGGCCTATGTCCAGTAGTGGGATATTACAGGCTGAAGCGTAAATGTATACGATAAATATTGGTTTTTAATATATATATATATATATATATATATAAAAAAAACAATAAAAATGCGTATTTTATAAAAATTAACATTTTACTTTCGTTCTTTTATACA
Source organism: Melitaea cinxia (assembly GCF_905220565.1). Taxonomy (NCBI): domain Eukaryota; kingdom Metazoa; phylum Arthropoda; class Insecta; order Lepidoptera; family Nymphalidae; genus Melitaea; species Melitaea cinxia. The sequence continues at coordinate 4,485,801 of NC_059399.1, forward strand.
TTACAAATGTCAAGTAATTAAATACACATTGAGGAACAAAATAAGTATGTATCTAAAACCGATAACATGAATACATGCAGGTAATGCACAATATACTTATTAATTGTTACTATATTCAGATCTTTTAAGTCATTACATCGTACATGGCATTCGTAAAATAACAATATAAATATTCTCGTTTTACAATACTTAAAACTATGGTATATAAACCATATTTGTCAGAAGATAATTAAAAATAAAATATTTAGGCAAGTATTTTATTTTTTTCAGCAACGCATAATTCACATCACCTTATACCTTTATGGTTATTGGTTGAATTATGTAAAAATGGCAATTCCAGATGGGACATTTTTTTATTAATACTCATAGACATATATTTAAATTTCATACTTTTATTAACAATATAGTAAAATAAAAATTAAAGTATGTACTTATGTATATATATATATATATATATATATATATATATATATATATATACATACATTACATCGCAAGTCTAGACAAAGTTATTACGATCGTAAAAATTTGTACAGTTGTAAAGATCCTTTATATATGTTGCAGTCAGAACTCTTAACCAGTCAAAAGTACTATTGACTAGCGAAATCAGTCAAAAGTACTTTTGACTGGACAAGTTGGTTAAAAGTGGTTTTGACTGAAAATTATTGGTTATTAGTACTTTTGACTGCAAATTCGTGGTTAAAAATACTTTTGACTGACGCTCTCCGTCAAAAGTAGTTTTAACTGCAAAAAAGCGTCAGTCAAAAGCACTATTAACTCGAATGTGAATAAATTTAGTCAAATGATCCTGATAAACCATAATAAATTTATGCCGGCGATCTTCTTGCGACTGCATGTCAATCAGATCGACTTGGCAGCGGCTGTTTATTTCAGTGTGCAGGATCGGTTTCTAAACCTGACCCATCCTTTTCTTGCTTTTCTTCCTTTGGCATACTTCGCACATTGATAAATATATATTAATCATTTCTTTTGTAACATTAGCGTACTTTTTTGCCGTTTCATTCTTAAGTCTATCGCGACCACCATGCCCTATAGAAATATGAGCAGCATCAATAATGTCGTAGATTTCCTCAGCCGGCAAAAATATTTGACAGGTTCTGTGTTTGTAACTAATTTTTTTATACCACAAACTTCAATGTGTTAAAGCGTTGTAGTCTACTGTACTGTAATGGTGTTTCCTTTTCATTAAATTTCGCGTCTTCCACATCCATTGCAAACTTTTCAAATTTTTCTTTTATCATCACATTGAAATGACTATCTTTCATATCTTCCATCGCTAAAATTCTTTGCAAAAAGCCTTCTTTCTTTTTGTAGTCACTCATTTTTGTTCTAATATCAGCACGTTCTCCACTAATAATGAGTAATATAAAAGTTTATATGTGCGTTTGTCGTTATTTTTATCGACCACCTTAACTTTTTGAGAGTTTTGACTGATAAAACCAGTCAAAACCACTTTTGACGGAATCATTTAGTCAAAAGTACTTTTAACCAGCTCCATTGGGCAAAAGTACTTTTAACTGTTATTTTAGTCAAAAGTATTATTGACTAAAGCAAACGGTCAAAAGTACTTCTGACTGATTTTGCTAGTCAATAGTACTTTTGACTGGTTAAGAGTTTTGACTGCAACATATACATATAAACATCATACAATATCCAAGTCTTGTTTATTGGATAATTCTGTTTGTATTAGTATTACCATACGGTAAGTCTGTAACTGACTGGCAACCTGTTCTAAAGCAGGTTTACAGAGATAAATTTTGACTTAATTCGTATCATTGATCCAGAGGTGGAAAACATATTGGAGTAGATACTTTATACTTGCGTAACAAAATATAGCTCTGGCTAAAGATAGTTAAAGGGTAAACCTTGAATAAATAATCCTTTTTAATTTACCAGCTATGGGACCTTCATAGGCTATAAATTATTACGCAAGTCAAGTTTGGTAAAAAAAATCTTACAAACTTTGTCTAAACCAGCTTGTGTTAATCACAGTTGTCTATTTCCATATATATAAAAAAAAAATTAGATAATACTTTTGTGTGCTAAATACTAAACTTAATGAGTAATAAAAGCTTAATATACTAATTTATGTAAAAGTGTTCGGAAGTTTGGAACGGAACAAAATATAAAAGTGACACTAATAAATCGCTGAATACGATTTAAATTTATGAATACAGCACAATTATTAGTAACTAAAGTTTGATTCAATCTAACTTGTTGCTTTTTTATTCAATTTTGCAGTTCTATATTGTCCCTTTCGTTTAAATATTGCGAAATGAAGAACTGAAATAAATGTAAACTGGTAATTATTTCGGTTATAATATAGGAAACAGAAACGATTCCATATTATATACTTACTTCCAATATATTTTAAATACTTAAGAACATTTTGATAACATTGAATTGTTTGATTGCGTGATGTGACGTATCTGAGGTAGGGAACAGCAGGACATATCCTGCTTAAAATCTGAAGCGGCCCGACTGCGGCAGTACATCGGACCTTCCAGAAGATCACACCTAAATAATACTGCTTTCAAGCAGTGTTGTGTTCTTGTGGTAAGTAAAGTGACTAGAGCTCCTGGGAGGATGGATCCCCAGGAAGGGTCGACAACGCGCTTGCGATGCTTCTGGTGTTGTGGGGTATATACGTATCAGATGGTAATCGCTTACCATTAGGTACGTACGCTTTTTTACCGACTTATAACCTTTCGTTGATCTTGGAATTATTTGATACAATAATAATAGATGCCGTTAGACGATACAATATCTTTTACAAAAAAACATTTTTTATTCTAATATAATTTGCTTGATTTTTATTAAAAATAATTTTCTATTTAACATGTACAAATTGACATGATCTTCCTCTTCTTAAAGTACTAGTGGCATTGTTTTTTTTTTTATAATATAGAAATAAATGCTGTCTAACAAAATTAAACAGAACAACACATTCTGTAACAGTGTCCAAGCTCGATTAGACTTATATTGTCGTGTGAACTAGTATGTGATAGTTATTGTCACCTTAAGTATTCTTACGTTTTGATATTTAACAGATTTCAATGAAAATCTTAAAATACAACGAGATAATAATAAAGGATAAAATCACAAATTGAGAAAATAGAGCACTACAAAAAATATCTGCATAATATAATACTGTTTAATTATAAATAATACTCCAAAACTGAGCCATTGCTCTTATTAACAATCTACTAAGTCTAACATTCAGTCAATATTTAAGTCAACAGGTGTTTTTTTCTCAATTTTATTCAAAGAGTTTTCAAAGTCATCATGTAAAACTACAGTTGTTGCGCTTATACTAGAAGGACTATGAGAGTGAGTGATATTTGTTCGATTACTATCAGCTAAATGTTCTAATTCGTGGCTTTCCAAATTGGGTATTGCCGAACAAATTGAGCTAACACGAGACACAGATTTCCGTTCTTCAGTCGGTGCTTCTTTTAAAGAATTCCTTCCAAATATGTGTAGCATAGAGCAAAGAAAAAAAGTTGCATAAATCCAACTTACTGACATTATTAAAGCTAAGAAAGTCCCTATTTGTGAATACGGGAGAAGATTTGATCGCAATAGGAATATGCCGGCAAAACCAGTAGTTAGTGCGGCTGCAGCAGTCGGCCCCGCGGAAGTCGAAATTGCAACCTTAACTCTAGAAGATTTAGTGCCACTAGCGTTTGTAAAACTTAGAGCATAATGCAGACTAAAATCTACTGCTAATCCTGCCGATGTCGATATTGCAACACTTTCTAAAACATTTAATTTCCAATCGCTAAGAACGAGTATAGCTATTGTTACAGTTGAAGAAAATATCATTGCTAGTAGCGCGCAAAAACTGGCGATAATACTAAATGTCGATGGCATAAGTACCATAAAACCTAAACCTGCAGATAGCATTAACGCTATCAATGTACCACTTGCTAAAGTTTTCTGCAAATCATAAAATTGGAGATCCGATAAAAACCAACCGCAATTCATGCCTAGCGGTGCGTTTTCTAATTCTTGTTTGGTCCAATTTTCAATTTTAATAAAGAATTCATCCATTGCTGTGTAAGACATTGAATATGGCACCACACTTTCAAATTCCACAACAATAGCTGCTACTCTAGGGGGGTAAGTACTTCTTATAAATTTAGGCCCTGCAACTCCTGGCATAAACAACTCACGTGGAGTTTGATAAAGAGATTCCATTGCTTTTATTATACAAAAATCAAAGACTTCCTTTGAATAGGGAAACGGTGAAGATTCACAACATGGTGTTCTATTAATTTTGTCTAGATTGTCTATACATCTTCTACTCATAAACATTTTAAAACTTTCAATAAAACAATTTGGTAAAAGTGGCCCGAGTGTTGGTTGGTAAAAAGATTGGCTCTTAATTTTTGCACAAAACTCTAATAACCATATTTGTGATTCTGGATTTGATATATTAAATTCATCATCAAAGATTAGCTTGCCTTTCGAAAATGGATCCATATGATTTCCATTATCAATAGGTTTTATACCCCAAATCCAACGAAGTGGCATTCGACTACCTACACCTATATCTCTGCCAAAACGTTCAAATAGAAATTTTTCTCTATAATTAATATCATACTGCTCAAAGGGATGTGATGTTTGGAAGAGCTGAAACTGTTTTGAATCTGGCAATTGAAGTCCAGGATAATAAAATACAATTACAATACTGCAGACTCCAATAGCACCCAAAATTACAACAAAACATGAATGTAATCGCATTATACATGTAATGATAAATCTATTTAGAATAATGTTGATATCCCCTCCAATTTCATAAAGAGCTTTACTAATTGTACTTAATATTATCAATCTATTAGTACACAATTTCACATCTATTATAAATACTGAGACTGGCAGCCAACTCACCATGAGAAAAAAGTTGACTAACACTGCAGTGCCAGCAAAGACACTAAAACAGTTAATGGCTGGAATGTAACTTACATAGGATGCAAAAAATGCAACTGCAGTTGTCAAAGCTGTAATGAAAATAGCCAAAACTGAATGCTTTAATGTTTCTTCAAGAATTTGTACAAGTATAGTCTCACCAGCACTTGAAACATTTTTAATATCAGTCAGGCCATTATCATCAGCTACGACATTGTCCCTTATAAGCTGCTTACTAACCATTTTCCAAACTTTTACATAGAGAAAAGCATCATCTGCTCCAATCCCAATAACAACAACTATAACTAGTAGATTCATGAAAGGAAAGAACTCTAAATTAAACACATACACATATAGGAAATAGGCTACACCAAGAGAATATGCGATAGCTGTAAACAGCAATAATGTAAGCAACAATGACTTTGTATATATCCATACACATATAAATACAAAAAAGCCTCCTAGCGCTATGAGCCAAGTGTCTTGTATTATCCACAAGTCAAACAGTGTATTCTTTAATCCTAAGTCCATTGCTGGTATAGTAAGGGTGTCGTATGATAAACTTGAATCTTGTAATTTCATATAATAGGGCAATACAGTGCTACTAGTTGGTAAAGGTAGAAAGATCATCACATTTTTTACAAATGTCTCAGAAAATGTAGGCGGCGCGAAGGCATCTGAATCGATTATATAGAACAATAAATTGTATACTGCATCAAACTGTGAACAATATTTTGGCACCCGACATCTGTCTAACTCACATGAGGCCATCAAAGTAAAATTGTGAAAATAACCTGCACATTTTCTTAATATATTTACAACATTTTTAACATCATCTCTAGTTAAATTTTCACATGAGTTCTTACCAGATATTAAAGCTATGTAATTTGGCACACTCCAAATTGGGCAACACATTTCTTCAGAGAGTGTCGACCTTTGACACAGTCTATTAAAATCTTCTTCATCCGTTTCAATAAGTAGAGACTGCAATTGACATACCTTTTCTACATTTTCGAAGGACAGCATTGAACTGTTATTTGTTGATGTGACGACTAAGTGAGCATAATCTGTTGCTGGAGCTCCACAGGCACCCGAAGCATAGTTAGGATGGTAGTCAGGAAGTCTTTGCATATTTTTGAGTGACTTCCATTGTTTTCTAGAATGATTTTTAATGAACACTGCATTTTCATCTTCAATAGAAACATTCTTTCCATAGCTCCAATGGACATGATCAACTGTTGTGTTTACATCTGGTGAATTGTACAATGTGATCGCAAATGTATTGTTGTGGTTCTTTTTCTTTTTGTGATGATGTTTTTTAGGATGTTTTCTATCAGATCTTGATTTATCTTTGCTTATTTTATTGTAGTAAGATTGATTCATTCTGATCTGGTCTTCTATTTCCTTAGGATTAACTGCAAGTCTTTTAGATGGTCTCGTTTCATCAATAAGATTTTCCCAAGCAATAAAGCGTTGCCCTAAATTCGTTCCTCTTGTTTCGAATCCAATAATTGGTTCGGAAAATGAAGGAAGATTGCGGCATACTAACGGGATGATAGTTAGGAGCGTAGATATTACAAGAATAATAAAAAGGAAATAGTAAGAGTGACGAACAATAAACCTGGCGTAAGCAGAAAACATTTTCATTCCTTAGCTCCTTTGATGTCATATTTAATATCTTACACCATGTTGTCGTTATCATAGGGCTAATCATGTCCTTTTGTTAAAGCTTTATTTACGTACGTTACACATTACTACATAATAAAACAAAATAAAATATAATACTATTTTGCAAAACGTTCGATTGTCACAAAAGTGACACTGACAAATTAAATACAAAAACATAGATGTCAAACAAAGCTGCCAAATGGCTGCCAACATTAACTGATAAAAATTCGGAATAAGCTCTGACTTAATTACCTAGTCTCTGACTGAACCTGTACGATTTTCCTACCTTAATATTATAATTAGAAGTATAAAAAGGTTTTATTATTTGACGTATTACTTTATATTTATATTAGACTAGCTGTGCCCGCGACTTCGTCCGCATGAAATTAAAAAAAAAAATTTTGTTCAGCTCGCAGTTATAAAATAAAAACAAAATCTAAAATAAAAGAAGCCTAAGTTACTCCTTACGACACCAGCTATCTGCCAGAAAAATCTCGTCACAATCGGTCCAGCCGTTTCAGAGATTAGCCGGAACAAAGAGACAGACAGACAAAAATTGTAAAAAATGTTATTTTGGTATATGTACCGTTTATACATACATATGCATTTAGTAAAAAGCGGTTCTTTTAATATCACAAATAGACACTCCAATTTTATTTCCAGTCCAGAGGGTGGGGCCACTAGATATCTATCCGATAACTAGTTGGAACCGCTACGGGTACGCGACCCCGGACTACTCTAGCTGCTAGTGTCACACACCCCTCCCCGTGATCCGTGGCACTGGTATCCGTAACCCCAGATCCTTCTCTCACATAAATCCTTCTCACCTATCCTTCTTCTTACCTTAAATTTCCCAAGGAGGGTTGATGTCAGGCAGGCGGCCGGTCGTAAAATATACAAGCCAAATCACATTACAACATGGAAAACATGTTGTGCCGACCCTACATAAGTGGGATAAGGGCAGGAAGATGATGAGACACTCCAATTTTATTTATAGAAGAAGATGAATACATTTGTAAGGTTAATAAGTTTTGTTACTAGTAATTGTATTTCTAAGGTTTTTAAGGTTATTCTTATTACCAAATCGTCTCACATATATTATCTTGTAAGCACAGGATCATGAAGATGAAACCAAAAGTTGAACAGGAAATATACATTAATGTTTATAAATTAAGAAGTATTTAGTTGGTATAATCAGGTTTTATTTACAACTGGGAATTTAGTTGGTATAATCAGGTTTTATTTACAACTGGGAATTGATTTACAATATAAATAGAGTGCTTTATATATGAAATGTAACAATTATTCTACTTGCAGCTAAATCTATGTGAGAAGAATTATAAAAACATAGTAGGTAAAACTTATGAAAATATAGTAAAATGCACTCTACGCTTTTTACTCTGAATTGAATTATTCTCTTAGTAACTTAAGTTTTATTATAATTTTATTTTGAAGTAATTGATTATGATTTATTTATTTATTTACTTATTTATTTATTACAGTTTATATTTATTGCACTTACAGTTTACAACCAAGGCCTACAATAAACAAGCATAAATTAATAACACTACAACAAATACATTAAAGAAATTACAATTTATCTTTTAATACGAGTATACACATTAACATAATTCTAAATACTTAAAGCAATATTTAACAAATTCAGACGATTTCATAGCGAATATATCAATACTACTATTGGAGGCCAACATATTATTAAGTAAGCGAAGGGCTGACTGCGTTGGGGCGCTCCGAGCCGCTTGCGTCCGCACACACTCCACCGCGAACAGCGGCCGGGAGCGCCTCATGACCGTACAGCGCGGTGCGCATATACCACATGCCCCCAATGTCGTAGGGTTATCTATTTTATTATTTAGTAAATGGTAGTAGTGGAGCACAAGGGCACACTTTCGCCTTAGCTCAAGTGTATCCAAGCCCACCATTTCATAAAGAGAGGGATACAAATATGGATAGTAACCATAGAGTTTAAAGAACAAATAACGGGCAAACTTTTTTTGCACTCGCTCAACTAAGGTTTTATAAAGTTTTTCGTGTGGATTCCAAATTAAAGCATTGTATTCCAATGTACTGCGAATAAAAGCAAAGCATAATATTAAAATTGATTCTTTGTTAGAAAATCTTGCCGATTGTCTTATAACAAACCCAAGTGCCTTGTACGCTTTTTGAGACGTTAATTTAATGTGGTGATTGAACGTTAACGCCGAATCAAAGATTATACCTAGATCACGTATTTTATCTACTCTAGACAAAGCTTCGCCGTCGACGGTGTACGTGAAGGAGATCGGGGAATGGGACCGAGTATACGTTACAATTTTACATTTAGATGTGTTAAATGCTAATTGATTGTCTCTGCTCCAGGCATAAACATTATGTATGTCATTTTGAAGCGCATTGCAATCAGTATTGCCTTCAATAGTCATAAATAACTTTAGGTCGTCAGCGAACATCAGACATTGGGTTCTTTTGAGTACTTCTGGAAGGTCGTTAATTATGACGAGAAATTGGGTAGCACCTAAAGTGCTGCCCTGGCTTACACCAGAAAGTATAAAGTATGGATCAGATCGATAAAACCCAAACTGGATATATTGAACGCGGTTTGTGAAATAATTTGCAAAGAACTTTAATAAAGTGGGTGTAAAACCAAATTTTAGAAAACTTATTTAGAAGAATATCAATATTTACGCGGTCAAACGCTTTTTGAAAGTCAAAGTAGGCAACGACAACTTGTTTTCTTCTGTCTAAAGCCCTTGCACTGTAGTCGGTAAAATTAATAAGGTTCGTTGTAGTTGAGCGGCGGGCGCGAAAACCGTGCTCTAAGTCTGATAGTCGGGACTGGATTTGAGCAGTGATATAACAATTTAATACTGTTTCCAAAACTTTTGCAAAGCCTGATAAAATAGCTATAGGTCTATAGTTATCTATTCTAGATTTGTACGATTTTATTTTTGTGTTACCCATACATTAGGGATTCTAAACATTTTTTGAATATCATATCAAAAATTGACCGCTCCAGCGGGATTCGAACCCGCGTCTCCGACTGACCGTGACTGGTGGGTACATCGTTCCATAGCTTAATTGGCTAGAGCGCCGACACGGTCAGTCGGAGACGCGGGTTTGAATCCCGCTGGAGCGGTCAATTTTTGATATGATATTCAAAAAATATTCTAGATTTATTACCACTCTTAAGAACTGGTGTTACTCGAGATAATTTCCAAGCAGTCGGATATTTTTCGGATGATAGTGACAGATTAAAGATAAAGTGAAGAGGGGCCCTGAAAAACAGACAGACAGTCCTTTATAAGATATGAAGGAATACCATCCAGACCTGCTGTCGAACGGGGCTTAAGGCGCTGAACTGCGGTACGGATGTCAGCCTCAGATATGTAAGTTACAGAAACACACGCAGATAGGATACCAGGCACTGAACAAATTTCATTTATATCTAATCTAGGTTTTGCAGTTAGGAATACCGACCTAAAATAGGTTGCGAAAGCATTAGCAGCGCTTAATCCCGAAACTACATTTCCATTTATCTCATAGTCTGTAAATAAATTATTAGATGCATGCTGATTTTTAACGAAGTCCCAGAATTTAGAAGGATTATCTTTCAAGTTAATTTCCAATGTATGTACATATTGATTGTTCGATCTTCTACTACTGTAAAATAAACTCTTTGTACATAATTAAAAATTATTTTCTACTTTTTAGTTCGATTACAGCTACAAAAGCGTGTTTTTTTTTGTTACTATAATTCATTTTTTAATTTTTTAGTTCGATTTTACAATGGCAGATAGAACCAAAGCACGTGGGGGAAGGGTCAGCAACACGTTTGCGATACTTCTAGGTTTGCAGGTGTCTATAAGTTGCGATAATAGCTTACCATCAGGTGAGTCGTACGCTTGTTTGCCGACATAGTTATATTTAATGGTTATATAAAAAATAATAGTAGTTATATAATATTTCATAAAAAAGGAAGTTTTAAGACTACTCGAGCCTTATATACTTGGTATAGGTAAAAGTAATACCGATAAGCTATCACACATTTTGAACCATTACATCCTTGGTTTTTATTTACCTGCCCCATTTAATAAAATAATGATTACAAAATATTTTTGTTCTTAAAATAATGGTACTAATATAAATAAAATAGTTAAAACCTATTTATATGGATAACAAAATAAAGATGTACTGATGCTGTTTTTTGAGTATTAACTTCTTAAATATTCCCAATATTTAATAGGATTTTAAAAGTAATATCAATCTGTAACCTTTGTAGACAAAATAGTGTTGTATAATAAGAATCCATAAAGTTTTAAATTAGAAAATAGATTGAAAGATAATCCAGTCATATGTTACTCTTTTTCATAATTTACAATTATTAAAAACTTTAAAATCTTTTTTTTTGTAAATGAAAATTTAACTATAGATTTAATAAAGGCTGTGTTACATGTATGATTTTTGTATAACACTTATATTATACTTAGTAATAGCAACACTTTTTCTTGTCTCTGACATCTTGTGATCACAAGACTTCTCCGATTTGAGTTTTCTGTCAAGGCAGAAATTGGAGAAAAAAAGGCCGTCCCTTTTGGGATCTTCAGGTTTAACAGCTCCAATTGACCCTAAAACTCCATCAAGATGAGATACTTTCTGACTTACCTGTTTGTGCTGCTGTTGTCGCTCGCCATACCCATATTTTCGTTGTACTACCTTCTTAATGGAAAGGGTGAGCAAATAAGCTTCGGATGGTTCCTGGAGAATACATCCCCCTACATGTGGGGAACGCTGGGAATAGCTTTCGCCGTCTCTTTCTCAGTCGTCGGTGCTGCGATGGGCATTCACACAACCGGAGTGAGCATAGTTGGAGGAGGTGTCAAAGCACCAAGAATCAAGACTAAGAACTTGATCTCTGTTATCTTCTGTGAGGCCGTGGCTATTTATGGATTAATTACGGCTATCGTGCTTTCTGGTATGCTGGAACAGTACAGAGAACCATTCTTGGACATCGCTATCAAGCAGCAGAATTGGATGGCTGGTTACGTGATGTTTGGCGCTGGATTGGCCGTGGGGCTGGTGAACTTGTTCTGCGGTATTTCTGTAGGTATCGTTGGGTCTGGAGCTGCGCTTGCTGATGCCGCCAATGCTGCCCTCTTCGTTAAGATTCTCATTGTAGAAATCTTTGGGTCAGCTATTGGTTTGTTCGGGCTTATTGTAGGCATTTACATGACATCAAAAGTCAAAATGGGCAACCAGTAACTTAAGAAGAAAGTTATACTTGAAAATAAGAGTAAGTAATTTTTTCTACTTTATTTACAGTACATTATAAAAATAATAAAACATTTAACATTTACAGTACATTATAAAAATAAAGGCAATATGTTTTCGTAACCATTGATTATTGCATGGATTTTAGAGATCATAATTTAAATAGTTTAAGCACAATTATTTCTCATATCTTTAAAAAACTAAATATGGTTATTATTTCCGGTCTTTATTGACTGTTTACAAACTTAAAATTATTTTATTAGTGTATAAAAATGTTAACATTTCAAAGGTTTTTAATGAACAAAAATTTGTATAAATTGTGCGAGACTAGAATGTTGTAAGTATGAGTTATAATTAAACGTTAGAAATTTCATTATCTTCGTTGTATTTTGCTTCCTTTTTCTTTTTAATCTGTTGTTTTTCCTTAATATTTTCCATACCACAAAAAAATTCTTTTGATATTTTAAATCTTACCAAAAAAAAAAACTAACAATAATTTGATATTCCATACAAAAAGTTTGACTGATCTTTACTTAACTCTAATGCTAAATTATCATATTTTTTTTTATGTAATTTAGGTCAGAAAACAAGCATACATCTCACCTGATGATAAGCGACTACTGCAGGTTATAGACGTCTACTACACCAAAAGCATTGCAAGCATGTTGCTGACCCTATCCCCGATTCCCCCCATGAGCTCTGTTCACCTTACTCACATACAGGAACACAACAGTGCTTGAAAGTAGAATTATTTAGCTGTGATCTTCTGTATGGTCGCTTCACTTCCCCAGTCGGCTTGCTCCATATTTGAGCAGGAAATTTCTTGCAGTGCCCTACCTCAGTTGAATCAAATACTTAATTAAATTATTAAAATCTTTATCGTGCTCATCTTAAAAAAAGTTATCTTACATTTTAATACAGAATTTTTATAAAAATTAAAGATTATTTCAATTTAATTTGTATCATGCTATGTTACAAAAAGATAAATAAAAATAGCTTTTCTTATTGTAGTTTAATGAATATAATACAAACAGTTTAATATCAATATTTAAATAGGTAAAATAAATACATAAAAAACTATTTTTCTTTATGTTGCAGTAAAAATAATGTTATAGTAAGAAGTTGTATGTATTTCAATGATATCACTTAATAATGTAAAGTGATTGTAAATAAATATTAGATGATAATGTGATTTGTTCATTATTAACCTTTTTGCTCTCAATCTACCACAATCTTTATTTGCTTGGTTATACAACACTTTGACATAAAAATATTTGTTAACGTCAAACTTATAATACTCACTCTTGTTATTATAGTTTTATTTCTTTAAAATTATTGTTGATTATGATTTAATTATATTATTATTTTATTTTCAGTGTAAAGAAGCACTGAACTCTTCTGCCCAAATTTTGACCTGGAAACCTGCCTCCGTCAGTGCTCATAACAAAATTAATCCAAAAAAGCAACTTTATGCTTTGAAGTTTTCAATAACTGTTGAACTTGTATATTTCTGAATTTTCTGTTTCTGTTATTGTGTTTCTATATTTTATTTGATTACTACTGTTTGGAATGTATTTGCTCTTAGCACAAACCCTTAAAATATGTCTATAGTTTTAATTTTTACAAAAAATAGTTGTAAACACAAAGTAAGTGAATTAGTGCATTGCAAACCCATTTTTATCTATAATATATGAAAATTTAAGCTTAATCTTTATCGTGCTAAGAACAGAATATTTAATCGGTAATGTATTGGAGTGTTTCTAGACTATGTCATTAACAATAGAGTATGTGTTTTAAATGCCATATCAGTGCCCTATCATTAAATTGACTATATATATTGTGCATTGTGATATAAAGACCTCATAGTATTTATTTATCAGTGTTACCAGGTAACAAAAACATTGAAATATGCACTTTTGTATGTAGTCACTTTGTATAAGGCTCAAACATTCCATGAAATGTTCATACAACATTTGTGAAAGCTTTGATTGGTATACCCTGTGTATATAATATGACACATAAAGTAAATAAAATATTTTCCTATTGAGATTTCAGTAATCAATTTTATCTTAAAGATTTGAATGTCTCATGTCTAGATATGTAAATGTTCTATAAATATTACTTAATAACACAAACGAAATGTTGTTAAAATTATCAATTGTACTATTTCCAAATAATTAAATTTATTTTTCAAGTAACACTTTCTTTATTAAAAAACAATGTGTATTTTTTATGCAATTATTTCAATTTGTAAATATTAGTTTGCTTCCTCGTATTTTAAAGAGTAACATACTAATTTATTGTATATGTAAATTCATATCCATATTAACTTAAATTAGATGTTATGTGAATGCCGTACTTTGTAAACGAAAAACGATCGTCAGAGATCAGACTGTGCTCACATTACAGAACAAACTGTCGAGAAAGTATTATACGGTGTCAGCCTAAGTACTATTTACTGATGCGTTTATAAGTTAAACATATTTGTGCAAATGTAGATATTATGTATGTTGATGAATAAATAGCTAAAAGTTTTATCTGTTCTTATTGTTCAAAACTTGTAACCATTTTTTGAGTTCGAAGATTATTACGTATACAAGTAATACCGTGATTGCCCTAGTGCCCCGATTTACGTTAATTCGGACTTATGCTTCAAATCTTATAGAATATTTATTTTTACTGGTGCCATTGTTCATGTCAGAATTATTATACATATTTATTCTAAATTAGCGTATATTTAAATATTATATATATTACGCGTCACGTTGTTTTTCCACGATGGACTCCTTAACCGATTTTAATCAAATTTGCAGAACGTATGCAGTTTGATCCAACTGGAAAAATAGGCTATATTTTATTTTGGTATATGTAATTATTATATTTATGACCATAAAAAAAAATAAGGCGATACAAAATTCGCCAGGTCAGCTAGTAATATAGTAATGGTATCTTCAGTGTTGCAAAAATGTAAAATAAAAATTCGGTATATTTGGCTCCGAAAAATCGGTAGAAATCGGTAGATTTTTACTCGGAGTAAAACAAAAGTATTTTAAATTCAATAATGCGTTCATTTATTTTAATTTTTTCCGTTAAATTAAATCAAATTCTTTATTTGCATGAATATAGTTAATACATGAGGTGTTATTAGTTGCAATGTCTCATATAATCTACCTTAAACGGCGTGCAAATTTTTGTTCCATTTATAATTATAATTAATTTACATTACAGAAACAGAAAGTACTCAAAAGCAATATGTTTTATCACTAAGAAACATTAATTGTAGAAGTAGTCCATACAATGAAGACAAAAAGAAGTAATTTATTTATTTATTTTGTTTACAAAACCAACAGCCTTATTTACTAAACATATCACTCCTCTCACTCACACACTCACTCTACAATCTTATAGTAACCTAATAACAGGTTTTCCTTAGTTATCTAAGCATGTAATATTAACATGCCCTTTGATATATGCGAGCAGAATCCTATTATATGACGTGTTAGTACAATTTGTTTTAACACACCGCGGATTTGAACGGTCATATTCGACGTGGTGGGAAGAATTTCGGGAAGTCCCCGTGCATTGGTTTTTTGTTACCGTTTTCTTTTAGTGTTACCGTATTAAGAATATTATTTTACCTTTTTTTTTAGAAAATTATTTTACATTAGTTGAAAATCGCAGGGCGACCTGTCCTGAAAGCCTTGGCAAGACTATTTAACGCCGTCATCCACCGAGGTACCACGCCGGAGGCGTGGTCCGGGAGTGTGGTGGTGCTGTTCTTTAAGAGAGGCGATAAGTCTCTGTTAAAGAATTACAGACCGATCTCACTTCTGAGCCACGTCTATAAGCTGTTTTCGAGGGTTGTTACGAATCGTCTCGCCAGAAGACTCGACGAATTCCAACCACCAGAGCAGGCTGGGTTTCGAAATGGCTACAGCACCGTGGACCACATCCATACTGTTCGGCAGATTATCCAAAAGACGGAAGAATATAATCAACCGCTGTGTATGGCATTTGTGGACTACGAGAAAGCCTTCGACTCCGTCGAGACCTGGGCTGTCCTGGACTCTCTGCAGAGATGTCATATCGACTGGCGATATATCGAGGTACTAAAATCTATGTACGACGCGGCGACGATGACCGTTCATGTCAATGACCAAAGAACAAGACCTATTCCCCTCCGGCGCGGGGTAAGACAGGGAACAGGTAATATCACCGAAACTGTTTACCAGTGCGCTAGAGGATGTTTTTAAGACTTTGGATTGGGGGGAACGGGGCATCAACGTCAACGGTGAATTCATCTCTCACCTTCGTTTCGCCGACGATATTGTCATCTTTGCGGAGACGCTGGACGAGTTAGGCCAAAT
The DNA here is from genome assembly GCF_905220565.1 of Melitaea cinxia. Lineage (NCBI taxonomy): Eukaryota > Metazoa > Arthropoda > Insecta > Lepidoptera > Nymphalidae > Melitaea > Melitaea cinxia. Next base: position 4,502,054 of record NC_059399.1, read on the forward strand.
GCTGGCCGGCCTAAACGAGTCCTCCCGACGTGTCGGTCTCTGTATGAACTTGGATAAGACGAAAGTTATGTTTAACAACCAAGTCATACCGATACCGGTATCGGTCGATGGTACCCTTCTCGAAGTTGTTCAGGATTATATTTACCTAGGCCATACTATCCAACTAGGCCGCAACAACTTCGAGAAGGAGGCCGATAGGAGGATTCGGTTGGGCTGGGCGGCGTTTGGCAGACTCCGTCGAGTCTTCACTTCGAAGATTCCGCAATGCTTGAAGACAAAAGTTTTCGAGCAATGCGTCCTGCCTGTGTTAACATACGGAGCCGAGACGTGGACACTGACCAAGGGACTGGTCCACAAGTTTAAAGTCGCTCAACGTGCAATGGAACGGGCTATGCTTGGGGTCTCGCTCAAAGACAGGATTAGAAATGAGACTATCCGCGAGAGAACGAAGGTAACCGACATAGCCCACAGAATTAGCAAGTTGAAGTGGCAGTGGGCTGGTCATCTGTGTCGCAGGACCGATGGCCGTTGGAGTAGACGGGTCCTAGAGTGGAGACCGCGTCTTGGCAAACGCAGTGTGGGACGTCCTCCGGCCCGTTGGACCGACGCTCTACGTAAGATTGCCGGTGTAGGCTGGATGAGGATTGCGGAAGACCGGGATGTGTGGCGCGAACTTGGGGAGGCCTATGTCCAGCAGTGGACTGCGATAGGCTGAAGTGAAAATTCAAAAATTCGGTAGATAGCACTGCTAAATCGGTATATCGGTAGACAAGGGCCAAAATCGGTAGATCTACCGATAAATCGGTAGCTTTTGCAACGCTGGGTATCTTCCGCTTCGTAAGCATATCTTTGGATATTTTTATTATAAAACCAAATATAAAACTATACGATACTGCATTGAACCGAAGCAATCATGAATGTCAAACTTCAGGGTCAAGACTTGTAATCCATTATGTGAGAAGCATTAATTCTGAAGCATTGATGCTGATTTACTGCAGATAGCAGTATTTATGATAGCGACTGATTACGATGGTTTTATCTATTCATAGAGGTACGGTCGGGAGATCCATAAGGGCAAACAGGTGATATATAAATAATGTGCACACAGATTTTCGTCCCAAACAAGAATCGAACCAGCAACCGTCTCTTCTTTAATTAAGATGTCTCACTGCACGAGTGTTTAGTTATGAATTGAAAATTGAAATTATATATATATATATATATATATATATATATATATATATATATATATATATCTATAATCTATAATAATATAATAATATATATAAACGCGAAAGGTCATTCATCACGAAATCTCCGAAACTATAACACCTACAAACTTGAAATTTGGCAATTAGGCTCCTTATAGGACGTAGACATCCGCTAAGAACGGATTTTACGAAACTCAACCCCTAAGGGGGTAAAATGGGGGTTGGAAGTTTGTATGAGAGTCCCATGTTTTTGACGTAAGAGACTTGAAATTTAAAATGTAAGCTCTCATAGATAGATGGTGAAAAGGTGTCCAAATAATGTATCTTTAGAAATCAACCCCTTTTTGGGTTAAAACGGGGGATAGTAGGTCGGCTCACTGATCACGAAATCTCCGAAACTATAACAGTCACAAACTTGAAATTTGGCAGAAAAACTCCTTATAGGGCGTAGACACGTGTACTCACAAGACCTCAATATCAACTTATCACTAACGCTGGGCCAACACAGCTCCATCTTTCAATGTGAGTGTGTTGCGATAACCCATGCAGCCACCGCCGTCCTGTCAAAAGGCATTAGGGATTGCAATATCCGTATTCTGTCGGACAGCATGGCCGTACTTAAAGCGCTAGAGAGCAGTTCGACTAACTCTAGTCTTATATACGAATGTCATCAAACCCTGGAAGTATTAGCCTCACACAATGAGGTAATCCTCCAGTGGATAAAAGGACATAGTGGATCGCACGGAAACGATGCTGCCGACGAGCTTGCAAGACAGGGGTCCAGTACAAAGGTTGCCGGCCCAACCATCCTATTGCCGCTACCTTTTGGACAACTGCGCTCGTGGGTAAGGCAACGTACACGTGCAAATCACAATGCCCTTTGGGCAAACCAAACCGGCTGTAGACAGTCCAAATTGATACTCACGGAAGTATCACCGCACCTAGCGTGCCGACTGCTCAGTCTCAACCGCCTGGACATCAGAATAGTTGTTGGCACGATTACCGGCCACATGGCACTCAACCACCAACTATTCATCATGAATGCAACAGACAGCCCTCTTTGCAGGGGCTGTCTGGCTGCTGAAGAAACAGCCACCCACGTAATCCTGGAATGCGAGGGAGTGGCCGCACACCGGACTACCATCCTTAAGGATATAAGGACGCTCCGAGAAGCCTGTGAACGCCCCAGGAGGCTTCTGAGCTTCTGGAAGGAGCTGGGCTGGCTGAACTAGTCAGCCCACTTTTCACGCATATTGGACCACCTTTGCGTCTAAATGCGGAAAATCGAGCCAAATACAAATACAAATACAAATAGGGCGTAGACATCCGCTAAGAACCAATTTTACAAAATTCGACCCTTAAGGGGGTAAAAAGGGGGTTGGAAGTTTGTATGAAAGTCCCATGTTTTTGAAGTAAGAGACTTGAAATTTAAAATGTATACCTTATAGATGATGAGAAGGTGTTCAAATAATGAATCTTTAGAAATCAACTCCCTTTTGGGGTTAAAACGGGGGATGGTAGGTTTACTCACTCATCACGAAATCTCCGAAACTATAACACCTACAAACTTGAAATTTGGCAGATAGGCTTCTTATAGGGCGTAGACATTCGCTAAGAACGGGTTTTACAAAACTCGACCCCTAAGGGGGTAAAACGGGGTTTGGAAGTTTGTATGAAAGTTCTATGTTTTTGAAGTAAGAGACTTGAAATTTAAAATGTATGCTTTATAGATGGCGAGGAAGTGTCCAAATAATACATCGTAATCTATATATATAAAAGAGAAAGGTCACTGATTGACATCACGAGAACTCAAAAACCGCTGGATGGTCCATCCATCCAAGATGGACAAAGTTGAAATTTGGCAGGGAGGTAGATTATAGTTAGTAGACGTCCGCTAAGAACGGATTTTGCGATATTCCATCGCTAAGGGGGTTTAATTGGGGTTGATAGTTTGTATGAAACATATACAGTAGCAACAAGTTCGCCTGATAGGTTATTCATACTGCAGTCTGAAAATAAAACTAAAAATGTGGTGTATAGAGAGCTTTTATAAAAATAACTATTAAATTATACTAAATTGTGCCTTTGAAAAAGTTACTCAGAGTGATAAGCATTTCAAGTGACTGAAATAAAAAAATAATTTTCTTAAACATCTTTATAGTAATGCATATCTTCATAACCACGCGAACGTAGTCGTGGGCAACAGTTAGTGTTTTATAACAATAAGTACCCAAAAGTGTATGTGATCGATTCCCTCAAAATTTACTGAACGGCTTTTCATGCGGTTTTACCAATGGAGAGAGGGCTTCAAGAGGAAGGTTTACGGAACGACTAAGCCGATTTTGATTAGATTTTGAGTTTTACTGGAAGTTTGCCGGGAAAACTTTGTGACTCACTGATTTAAACGCGGGCGAAGCCGCGGGCACAGCTAGTATATATATATATACTACTATTTCTAGTTTGTTAATGCGCTACATAATTGGTAAATGTAGTGTTCTTTGCAGAGTATGTATGATAATATCAAGAAATGAATATTTGTGTACCAAAAACCTCTATTTGGACACCGGGCCAAAATATATAATATTTTTTACAAGTTTGCCCATTTTGCGGAAACCTTTATAACTTCGGTATTTTCTACCTTAAGAACACCAGATTTAGGGATAATTCTAGAAAAATGCTTAATCTATTATAGGACCTTAATACTAAAAGTTTCAATATTTATATTACCTGTCAAATTTGAGTGGGCAGAGTCAAAAAAAATTTTTTTTTGTTTCTTCATACAAATAAAACGACGAACAAGGATTGTCATATTTTTTATTACTAATCAGTACGGTGACGTATTTGATGTTACTATGACTTATTTCGCTCTTAAACATTAATCTAAAAATATCATCATCCGTTCATCGAGGGATCTCCAACGTCTTTTCTGCCTCCCGATTTGACATCCTGTTATTTTCTACCATGTCAACCCCTAAATGTAACATTTCCTCTGAATAATTTCGGTATGCCTATCCTAATATTCTTCTTTTCTGTCTTGTGTTTTTAGGCTTAGTATAATGCATCCTGAGATAAATTTAAAAATAAATAAATTCAGCAAAATTAACAAATACTCTTATCCCAAATCACCCTAATTATGTTATGTTGCAAATATATTCAATGTACTTTTATAAAAAAATTCCTTTTCTAGCTCATGTATTGATTACAAAATTGAATTACAAAATTAATGAAAACAAAGGATTATAAAATCACTACTTAGGTAGTTTCAAAATTAATGTAAAAAAAGTATCTACTTATCTCGAATCCAATTTAACATTGAGGTGACAGCCTTAACGATTGGTGGGCAAAGTTGTAACAACTACTTTAGAAAGACTAATTTGACATTGCCCACCATCATATTTTTGAATTTAAGAGAGATTTCGCATCGGATATTCGATCTTTCTTGTATATTTATCACAAACTAACAATGGTCAAAAACTTGCCTACCTGGTATTATTACAAATCGAATTTATAGAAAGTTTTTCACACGAATTTTGGCCCGCAAATATACCACCAACTTCAACACAGTTTAATAGCCAACTGAAGTGATTTGAGGAAAAATCAGTTACTTAGTATTGCAGGAGGCATATTCTATTTTCTTCCATAGTTAAAAAATTAAGCACAGCAAAAAATGGTGCCGGTTTTTTAAATATTTGTGAAAAGTACCTTGCTGGGCAAACTCAGATAAGCTGGGCAATCTTGTAAGGTTTTACGGTACACAATAAATATCTGTAATTTTTTTGTGGCCCGCTGTCCTTACGCTAAGGACCTTAGCGTACCTAATAAGCCCACCAAATTTAATTCAAAATAACGACATATTTCAAGTTATAATAGATACTTGTTTGAATTATATAAATAGGCATACCTAATGTAAAATGTAGGCATACCTATATTATATATATAGAGCATAGATATTTTTAACATTTTAACAAACCGACTTGGAAAGGATTTCATCAGGATAAAAACAAAGAAGTGGATTAGCCATAAAATATTTTATTACAATATAAAACAGTTCAGATGCTACATTTGTACTACTACCTACGAGGTACGATTAATTTCTGCAAATAAACATGTACAGTAATCACAAAGCGGAATGTAAAATTGTCGAAATTAGCCTAAAATATTAACTTTCTTACCAACACATTCGCTGTTATTTACGACACACGTATTGAGAACAGATATCCCAGGACATGCACAGTTTTGTTTTTTATTTTTATTTTTTATTTTACATCGAACGTGTCAATATTGGAAACAATCTTGTAAAAAGCATCTGAGCAAGTACATAGTCACAAATAAGTTACATGTACTTATTATATGTATATTGTAGTTTAATAAAAACGAAGTATACAATATTTATGCACTTCTTGGTATCTTTTCTATTATTTTACTGTATTTTGACCAAAGTTAAAAGGTAGTAAAAATGCAATAGACAGACGACATACTTACTATAAAATAGACGATACATACAAAACTCATTTAAATATGGCATAAAGATATCAGGGAATATTCAAGTAAAGCTTTTTTTTAATATTTTCCCTATACATATCGCCTCATACTTAACAGCTACAAAGTGTAAAAGTCTATTTATTTACAAAATAGGTGGACTCTTCGTTTAACGCTTAAAACGCACACACTCAACAGAACCGCAGCTATATCTAGTATTTACATTGCAAATATTTCATCTAATAACTAGGTATTTAAAAGTTTACTATCCGTTGCTAAACGTGTCTCAATTTTTTTTAATTATTGAAAATTTATTAAAATTATAAGTTTTGGTGTCTTATAGAAAAATATTTTTCACATCTCCTATAAATACATTAAATATCTAAATCTATAACTTAGTCTATGTACAATGACTGACTTTGGGTGACACGTTTTAAAAATGTTAAGATCTAAAAAGCCAAATTTATCTAAAGCGATCTACTTTGCAAAAATATAATGTATTTAATTTTATTTAATATAATTCTAGTACGTTCTTTTACATACTTTTAGCTTGTTACTTTCCAATTCTAATAAATATTGATTATAAGGTAGTTTTACAATTTTACTTCTTAATGAATTTAAAACAAATAAATAATTATATTTTTGTTTTTGACAATAAACGATGTTAATGTAATTTCGAGATCTTGAGTTATCTAATGAGTATCTATTCTCTTCTTTATTTTTTTCTACCTATTTGAGCATTTTACTGCAGAGGTGGATGTAAATATTAGAAGTTCGTAATGTTCGTATTATATAATTTTAATCTACTTAAAGCATAGACAATATATTTTAAAATAAACAGCCGCTATCCTACTTTATGGCAGTGAGCACTGAGATATTATGACAGTCTTCGCAGAAATAACAGCTAAAATAATTTTACATATTAATATACAATTAGACAATAAAAATAAATTAAATAATTAATTGAGATTCATTGGAAATCTTGTACTATGTGGTCTCAGACTCGCGTTTCTGCATCATCTTCAGTAGTAGATTTCCTGTAAAATAATTTATTTAATGATATATTAGGATCGTTTTTAAAAACATTAGTAAAGCAACATTATTTTTAATCCCTTTCACATAAATTACGCTGCGTAACAGTCATGGGGACCCAAACAAATATTACGTCACGAAAAAAGTTAACAAAATTGTAAACTGCGAATGACACATTTTTTCTCTTTCTTTCTTGTCATATGACATAAACAAACATCCCTCATATTCATTCATTCAGCTTATAACATCCCACTGTTGGGTATAGGCCTCTTTTACCATGTAGGAGAAGGATTGGAGCTTAATCCACCACGCTGCTCCACTGCGGGTTGGCGAATATGTTCCCTACTATGGGTAACAATCGCTATCAGGTATTTATGATAACAACCGGGACCGACGGCTTATCGTATTCGCAGAGGCACGGTGGGGAGACCCACAAATAGTATCCAAACCGGAAAGAAATATTTTTACTAATACAAATATCCGTCCTGAGCGGGAATCGAATCCGCAAGCCGTAGGTGTTTTAGGCGACTACTCAGTACGGTTTTAGGTATGGCCTGTATTTATAATATCTACCAAAAAATATAGCATAATATTGAAAAATTATATATAATTATATATATTTTCGTATCCTAATACTTATTATAACTATATCCTTACCATACAAAATTATGTTGGCTCTAAAAGTATTTAATGCTAAGTAATTTACAAACATTTAAAAATAATATAATGCTTAATTAACTATAGTTATATACAAAAAAAAATGTTCGGATTCACATGTGATAGTGATTTATAATACGTATCTGAATATATTAAGTGAATTGAAAATTTAAAAAGTGCAATTACAATAAAAATAATTATGAAGTTACAATGTCAAGACAATCTAAGATAAAAATACTTAATCTCATTTGCTTTATTTGATGGCAAACATAAGTTAAGGTTATGAGTAATAAAGTCATTTGAAAGTTTAAAATAGCTCCGATGATTATGATATAGTCTCCTGTTTAATGTACAGTGCATTTGTGTGAATCCGAACGTTACATGCTTACATATTTATAGTTTACCTCCTCCCTACGGTGATTGCGGATGATTACGAGCGCGGCAACACCACCGGTTAGCAAAGCAAAAGATGATTTTACAATGAGTGTTTCTCATACAACCTCCACCATCTAAACATTGTTTAGAAATACATTATGTTTAGTCTATCATGCTTCTTTTTTTATCGCATTTATTTGAATTTTGGAATCGTTTAAAAATATATTCATGTCACAGATAATATAATAATATAACAATTATTGTTATCATTAGCGATATTTATTATTGCAAGTGCATACTCATAATAATGAGTATGGTTAAATAAATCTCATAAGCAGGTATCTCATTTATCAGAAGATATATTTAGATCATGACCAAAAACTATCAAATGTATATGTATATTGATATGAACTATTTCATGGCTAAGTCCTTTTCCCACAAAAAGACTATGTATATGTTAGTATACTGAGGAATATAATTTATTTAACAATTAGTGTAGTAATGATGTTTGTATGTATTGTGTTAGCTTCTAAGTCAAGGCCACGGTCTTATACACACGTTGTGCAACTACAGTATTTGGGGTAGGTCGGGTTAATGGTTGCGCTTTTATTTTCAATTTACGGCCGCTAGAGGCATGACGATCGATGGGTGTGCTGTGCAACGAAGACAGAATAGCATTCTGTCTCTTTTTCTATCATACGTAACGTATTTATGTTTTAAAATATAACCAATTACAATGAAATGCCACTTAATATAACCTATTACAATGAAGCGTCAGTCAACCGGCGTGCGCAGTGCGCACCGCACCACGTAACCGCACACAGCGATAGCAGTGATGAATAGCGGCGTTGACATGAACGAAAAGTTAAGACATTATCGTAGTAATCTCCCACCATTGTATCTAAGACATCTCTCAACATGTATATAAGACCGTCAAGGCTGTTAATGACATATGATATTCTTGTGACAAAAAATTTGGAAAATTTGTTACGAAAGCATGCAATATTTTTTTTTTAAAATAAATCATGCTGTGTACAATGATTTATTGGGTAAATTACGATAAATTTTCTTACTCGCTAGTTTCTCCCATGCTAGCTAGCGGCGCACCCATTTGCTGTGGGACTTCTCCTGTAAGATACCATTAAAACAGAATGCGCTTTACATTTCTATAAAGTTTCATATTATTAACACAAATTTCATTCCTTTTTCTTTTTTTCAATAGTAAGTAATTATAACTTCATCAGAATTTATCCTAGTTTTCTCATATATTTTTTTAAATCTTTATTTATATTAATATTATAAAGCTGAAAGTTTGTTTATTGTTTGTTTATACGTATCTCAGAAACGAATTGAAAAATTCTTTTTATGTTGGATAGTCCATTTTATTTACCGAGGAAGGCAATAAGATACTTAACATCAAGCTTCATTACGAAAATGGGAAAAAATAATCTTTTTTGATAGCTTCTGATGCGTGTGCTGCGTAAACGGTATTATTAGCCAGACATATAAATTCATACGAAAGAAAAATACTTCATCAACAAGGCAATCTTATGAAGATAAATTTAGTCATCTCCAAAATTTAATTTGGGCACATAGTTTTGAAGATAATGTGAGATCAAATGAAACGAAGCCGCGTCGCGCCGCGCGCCTTCGTAAATTTACCAAGTTGCACAGTAATGGTTTAATAGTTATATTTTAGTAAGTATTTTTTTTCCCATATTAACCGCGGGTGAAACCTCGGGGCAGAGCTTGTTCGTAATATAACTAATGTAAAAAATAAAAATATATCAAAATATTCTAGTTTTTTAGTAATTGCCGTACCAGTAGATCGTATTAAATACTTATTTATAGAGATAAAACTACATTGTTTGACTTTAATAGCAATAAATTACCTGTATGAACATCAGTGTTGAGACGTTGAGGCGACTGCGTACCACGCACACTAATATGGTCTTCCTCCGCTAATCAAAGCAAACAAACACAAAGCTCCTCAATAAGCATTGTATATATGCCTATCATATTAACAGCAAATAAATATTTAACACAAAATAAAATTTTAAACAGAAAAAAATTAAATAAAAAATTCACACGTGTGCATTTTGTCTTTGGATTGTGAAAGCTTAATCGACTGTGATTGATAGGAATATTAGAAGGAAAGTTTCACAATGGTTCCTTGTAAAGTTTTTGTGTACAAACATTCTAATCTATAAAAAATGTTTTACTACTAGTAACACTTATAAAAAGTATTATTATTGTGGCAACACAATACGTCATATTTCACAAAAATGGAAAAAAAAATACAAACCTGTATATGGGAACAGATATTTATCGTGGGGATGGTGTTTCTCCGAACCGTCCGACATTCTCTCGTTGTAATCATAATGTCCTTCCATTTTCCTCTGATAATCATTTTTTAACATAGTAGCAATCCCAGAATCTCGGAAATCCCGTGGAGGGTAGCCATCGTGCTCTCTTGTTGTGACAGTCGAATCCCGGAAATCCCGGGATCCGTAAACACTGGGATCAGTGTTCAAATATTTAGTTGGGCTATATCCGTAGTCAGATGTCCGTGAAGATAGATACGTTTTGGAACCATATGGATTTGTGGGTAGTCTGTACATTGTTGGCGATATTGGATAATTTGGATCGTAAGGAATTTGCTTCTCGGTATCGTTTGGCATGACTCCATACATCAATTCATCGTCCATTACACCGTATCTACAATACAATACGCTCATTAAAAACAAAATGGAAGATTCAACGATAATTATATAAATTTTTTGGTTATCAAATAGGACGGAAAAACGCTGTTAAGTAAGTAATCTTAAGGAAAGTAATATTGATGTCTGTTATAAAATAAAAATACTTATGTATACTATACTTAAAATTCATATTTTAATTTTTGATACGCGATATTATATTACCTGTTATCTAGTGGTAGCCTCGATGCGTCCACGCTGGCCACATACGTGTCATGGACATTTTCCAATATTGAAGGTTTTAGCCGATGTCGACTCAATTGGTACACGTCCGATGTTAAGTCAGGATTGGGCAAAGGGTTTGGAGACGGTGTCGCGGGTCCAGGATTCATTCCCTCTTCTGACCCTGTCTCTTGTGACCAACGATTCATTTCTGGTTGATTCATTTCTAGAATAAAATAAAATGATGGTAGGTGCATACTTTTTATATAGTGACATCGCTCTAGTGTAGGGGGCGTGTACCGAGGAGGCGTTCACACATCGGCGATTGGGGTTCGATTTCCGCTCGGGATAATTGTATTTGTACAAATATTTATTTCCGGTCCAGTTGTCTGTCCATGTGGGTCATCTCACCGTGCCTCGGAGACCACGTTAAGCAGTCAAACCTGGATGTTATCATAGACAACTGATAACGATTATTACTCATAGTGGGGAATATATTCACCAATCCGCAGTGGAGCAGCGTGGTGGATTAAGCTCCGACTCCCCTAAATGGAGAAAGAGGCCTATGCCCAGCAGTGAAATGTTATAGGCTGAATCATATACTACCTGATGTGTACTGTTTATGAAAATAGGCTAAAGTAATAAATAATAGTAAATTTTACCTTCTCGAATATGGGAAGGCCATCTTGGTGTGATGGCCAGGGGTGCTCCCTCTGTGATATTGGGTAGGTAATTTCCTCCTGTGCTATTAGTGCCTCGATCTCCTGTAACACCAATCGACGCATTTAGTGGAATAGTAGTCATCCACAAAAATATCGACAAGAGGTTGTAATAAAATTACACGGCTTTGTAATGTGTTGTGTATTTTAAACCAGAATGCGTTTTTAGGCTAGGAAAGATATCGGACAAAAGGTGCGATGTTCACAATCTTGTAGATAACATAATTTAAAAGTGTTTCAACTTTAGGTACAAAGTTGATTGAATTGGATCGAAATGTGAAATGGCTGATTAACGATTTATATCCACTGATACGCAGTTTATATATATATATATATACGATTCGTTCTGATACAAACATACTTCAAGAAAAAGAACCAAGAAAATCAATCGTTTGATGATGAATCATATAATATACAATGTAGATGATGATAATAAATAAATAAATATCTACACAATACACACACGGTCGTCTGTCCCTAAAGTAAGCAACTTAATGCTTGTGTTATAGGTAACAGCCGACTGGTATAGCTACATTTTTTTCTTATAAACATACTTATAAATAATACATATATATATAAATAAATATATACATTACACCCAGACTCAGGGTGGGAATCGAACCCACAACCCCTGGAGTAGAAAGCATGGTCACTACAAACTGCGCCAACGGGCTAGTCAAACTATGAACTCATTAACTGCGTTACTATGCAAAACGCCTCGTTTTTTTTTAAAAATGGAAAGTGTGTATCACGACGACGTTCTAAGCCGAGGTGCGATCTCGCTAGGAGACACCCTTAGGACGAACGTCACCCCCGTGCCCGCCGAAAAGGGCCCACATCTTCCTTCGCGGCCGGTTGCCTAAGTGCCCGGCCCCTCCCACCGGTGACGCTGTAAAGGCCAGTAGGGCCAACAGCTACTGTCATTTCGAAAAAAAAAAGTAAGTGGCGGTGTACGCACGGAGGGCGGGCGGGCGGCCGGAGCGGCGCGAGGCGGAGTCGTCGTCGTCGGACGAGTGGCTGGACGCCAGCTCCAGGCTGCGCGCCGACGCCTCGCTCTCGCTGTCCGTGCCCTCCGTGCCCTCCGCGTCCCCTCGAGACTTGCGGCGGCGGCTCTCATCTGATCATCAACGAGTGCTTCATCATTATTGAACTTAAACTTCTTTACCCACGCTCGACTTGGGGAGTAAGCTGGTAATGCGGGACGAGAGCGTTACGAAAAGTGTGATCGGACGAGGCGAATTGAAGTTGAAACGGAGATACAAGTTAGTGGTCTAAAGCACACTATTTTTTTCTTATAAAGGTGCTTTAACGACTTATTCGCTTTTACCAAAAATTAAAATTATATACAATCATTTTCGCAATCATTGTTTATTAATGGTTAGTAAATAATGTAATACTTAGGGGGTTACTAGGGACAAAATTTGAATGTATATTCCATACGGATTGTGGAATTTTGTGAGAAATCTATTGCTAGTAAGCAAAACCAGGGACGGACAAATTATTAAAAACGGCTACAACAATATGATTGGCAGTTTACTGTCTTATCAAATTCGTTCTTGCGAGTTTTTAATATTTTTCGCTTCTTATAAATACCTTGAGTTTCGAATTGAGTTATACATTACCACTTAAAAAATCGTAGTTTACTTTTAGTGCAAGGTGCTAAAGGTATAGAATAATATAGTATTTCATTATTATGTATCCAAAAGTGAACAATAGGGGACTAGAGCTACATAACTTCTATAGTTAAAAAACAATGAAAAATATAAAAAAATCATAAATTCGTTCTCGATAAACTTTAAAACTCTTACCATCTTTTTTCGTATGTAACGAAGAATCGAATCCTCTTAAATAAGCCGGCATGTCGCTTGCACTTGTGTTGTAGTTGGAAGTGGACGTACTTGTGTGGCGAAGTTGACCGTCACTACGACTACATAAAAGATAGGAGTTCATTCAATTTTATTTACTACTACGTACGTTTATATAGTAATAGCTAAGGTGTGATATAAAAATATGCTTGGGTAAATTTGAAACATTATTTATTACTTTGTTTATCGTTGTGTCCATTTGTTATAAGTATTCTTTGACGGTTAGCAGGAAAGTGAACAAAACAAAAAGAAAAAAAAATTGTTGTTGTTATGGATTAATTGGTTTGTACAACTTTCTTCAATGTTTATATTTTGTAGATGCCTGATGATGGTCCATTAAAGGATCGAAACGTCGCATGAATTCGCAATTGGTGGTTTGATTGGCACCTTATGTCCACTTTCCTGCTAACCGTCAAAGATTATTTATTACTTTTTTACATTCCATGTAATTAGCCTTTGATATTTTCAATTAAAATTTGTATTTCTTTTTTTTTTGTAATTTAATTGTCGTTGTTATGCTTTTCACTTTAGTTTTATCAGCTAGAACTTGCTTTTTAGTAACAAGACCTAAGTCGCATTTTTTAGATTTATATTGTTTGATGTTAGTTTAAGTTCATGGTGAATAATATCATAAAACTGACCTGTAAGGACTGGAACTGGTTTTTGTCGTGGATCTTGAGGTAGTAGATGAAGCGGATATTCCGATGTTCCGCAGTTGTCGACCCGGCTCTGTGCTACTGTGGTAAGCTAGTGCAGACCTAATACAAAAAAGTTATGTTTGTTATAAAATAAAAAAAATAAAATAATGAATAATACAGCGTATCATTGTAAGTATTTACCTGTTAACTTGTGAGAGATTCTGGGCACTTGTGCTTATAATAACAGATGTATCGGCGGGCGGTACTTTCTTCCCAAGACATCTTAATACAGACCTGATAAAAAGAAACGAATGCTAACTGTAATATTAATGGAAAAAATTTCTCAAAAATTATATTACTTAATAAAATAATTTTAAATAAAGCTAAAAATAAAACAGATATGTTATTCTATCATTACAGCCTATACAGTCCACTGCTGGACATAGGCCTCCACAAGTTTACGTCAAAAATAACGTGAACTCATGTGTTTTGCCCATAGTCACCACGCTGGGCAGGCGCAGGCTTTGTCGCACCAAAGACGCTGCTGCCCGACTTCGGTCTATGTATTTCAAAGCCAGCAGTTGGATGGTTATCCCGCCATCGGTCGGCTTCTTAAGTTCCAAGATGGTTGTGGAACCTTGTTATCCCTTAGTCGCCTCTTACGACACCCACGGGAAGAGAGGGGGTAGCTAAATTCTTTAGTGCCGTAGCCACACAGCACATGTTATTCTATAGGGTTTGCTATTTTGTATATTAAGAATAATTGTGTTTGCTCGCAAATAAAAAAAAAACTACTTCAATTACATCGACAAGTAGTACAACGTAATAAGACGAAAAAAATTAACAAACGCAATAGTCGTCACTACGATTTTCGAAAGTTTCCCTCGGTTTCTCTGGGATTCCATCATCAGATCCTAGTTTCCTTATCATGGTACCACACTTGTGATATATAATTTCCAACAAAAAAAGAACTATCAAAATCGGTTCATAAACGACGAAGTTATCCCCGAACATACATAATATATATATATACGGTCGAATTGAGTAACATCTTCCTTCTTTGAAGTTGGTTAAAAAAGGACGGCAGTCCTCTGCGTCATTTTGACTATAAAAGGCCTTCTACACGGTCGGGATCGTCCGCCGACCATCGTGTCCTTGGTCGGGTTGATATAAAAATGGACAGTGTGGAAAACGGTTGACCCGACCAATACTTGTTTGATGTCAACGGCCTTGGTTGGTGATTTGCCATGTCTTTGGGACATTAGATGCGATTTATACAAAGAAAAGACCCAAAAAAACTTGTCTTCACTTTAGCATAAAAAAGTTATTGCCAAACCCACCTTATGT
The DNA here is from genome assembly GCF_905220565.1 of Melitaea cinxia. Classification (NCBI taxonomy): domain Eukaryota; kingdom Metazoa; phylum Arthropoda; class Insecta; order Lepidoptera; family Nymphalidae; genus Melitaea; species Melitaea cinxia. The sequence goes on from NC_059399.1 coordinate 4,517,298, forward strand.
TGCTTTAAAAGGCAAGGAGCCATCGCTTCAAATACCAGAAAAGAACTGACAAGTTGACTCAACCACCGACCGTGTAGAATGAATACAAAAATTGGTTGACCCGACCAAGAACACGACGGTCGGCGGTCGATCCCGACCGTGTAGAAGGCCTATAAGGTAGTGAATGTAATAAGTACCTCCGGAGGTTGTCGCGCACGCGCACGTTGAGCGCGGTGTGGCCCAGCGCGGCGGCGGCGGCGTGCAGCGCCACGGCGGCGGCCAGCAGCGCGCTGAGCGCGTCGCGGCGCGCCGGCTCGCTGGCCAGCAGCAGCGCGCTCGCCCACGCGCCCAGCTGCAGCGGCAGGCACAGCACGCTCACCGCCAGCAGCAGCCTGCGGGCGTGCGCTTTACACTCATACGGCCCGGCGTGGGGCACCAGCCTACAGTCGCACCCGGAACGGTGCTAAAGGTCGCACCAAGTGGGGCAGCTTTAGTTGGGGCGTGTGAGCTTTACACTCATACGGCCCGGCGTGGGGCATCGGCCTACGGTCGCACCCGGAACGGTGCTAAAGATCGCGCACAGTGGGGCAGCTTTAGTTGGGGCGTGTGAGCTTTACACTAGTACGGCCCGGCGTGGGACATCAGCCTACGGTCGCACCCGGAACGGTGGTAGAGATCGCGCAAAGTGGGGCAGCTATAGTTTGAAAGCCCCGGCAATAATTTTAATTGCATTTTAGATAGAATTTTAGTATTGATTCTTTTTTTAATGTTAAGTATTGTAATTTTGGTTGAATTTTAGCATTTGTTTTAGTTTTTAATTTTAAATATTGTATAATATTGATTGAATTTTAGTATTGAATTCGGTGATGATTTAAATTTCGGTATTAATTGAATTTTAGTTAATTGATGATGATTTTAATTTTAGTGTTGTTTGATTGGATTTTTGATTTAGTATAATTTGTTTTGTCACAATTATTGAAACTAACATAGTTAAGGAAAAAAAATGTAACTAACAAAAATATGGACATACGTCTGAAATAAATTATTATTATTATTATTATTATAAGAGCTAGGATTAATGATGCCAAGCGGCAGAAGAATGATCTTTTGTAATATTGCACGAAATTTGGAAAGTTTAACGTTCTCGAGTATTTTTTATAGTATTACCTGAAATTTACGTATTACATGAAAACGTGCTTGAGTAGGTATTCGGAGTTTCATTAAACTGTCCTAAAGCGCATTAGCTGTAGCCGGCGCAATATATTCAGCGTCAGTAACGTACCGAGCCTACTGCATAGTCTCCATTAACTTGTTAAACAGTTTTTAAAATATCCCAAAGTGCTCGATTAGAGCAATGGCGCCACACTCACTAATAGTAGCGTCTTGTGTATATTTTATCGTCTCGAGTGTCATATTCGACTGGTTATTTAACGGCAGACTCGTGAGACACCTACAATTTCATGAGTACTCGAATGTGTTCGAACGACTCGCACAGTTTTATTAAAGTACCAGAAAATACCAAAGCTAAGCATAATTTTATTAAATTGTGCTCCAATTGCCCCTATACTTTCTTGGAGCTACCCAAACTTGCTAAAGCGACCTTAATAGACCATAATATTAAATATTTTCTAATTTTGTCATTAAAAGTATACAAAAATGAGAAAAAATGAGAGAAATTCAAATGCTCAATTAAAAATGCTTTCAAAAACAAATGACCTACTATAAATATATATGTCAAATATATAATTAACTTACCTCAAATTACCGAAGCCGATCACGTGATCTCTTACAGTGAAAGCGGCGCGGGTGGCACCCACCAGGAACACGAGCGCGGCGCCCGCGTACACGGCGGCTGGGATCACCACCCACCAAACCACTGCCTCGTGGCAGCTTACCCAGCAGCTGTGATTTACAGAGATTATTAATATTATTGAATCACTAACCTCTGATGCGATTTATATTATGATAGATTCTTAATATTTTCTTGAACGGCTGAATCAGAACAATGTAGGTAGGTGTAATGTCTAGTTAACAAGTGCAAAAATATGTTAAATAGAGATAAATCTCCTAAAAATATGAACTATATTTCATTCGATCTAGAAAATTAGGTCGGGACAATTTTTTAGCACACAAAAAATTACAAAAGTTTACGTCTCTTCAAATTGAGTTTCAAAAAAGGGATTTTATTTTTTGTTATTAACTCCAAAACTTTTAACATTTAGGGAATTTTAAAAAAGTTCCTTAAAAAGGAGAAAATTTCCAAATAAAAAAGTCCTGACTCCCGCAGTTCGAACTCTGTTATTTATAATTTTCATCTAACGCTGATAATAGGTCTCTGCGTGGCCGCGGCGCCGACGGCTGAGACATGCTAGCACCGCTCCCAAAGCGAGTACATTCCACAAAAATATATATTTGAGTATTAAATATTAATAGAAAAAAGTATGGTGTATTCTAAGCTCTTGAATGAATTAATTGCCGTTGGGAAAAAGTTTTAAAGTCCATTTTACAACAAATACAGCTATTGTTAATTAAAAAATATCCCGAGCTCCGTCTGCGGCCGCCAGCCCGCCGTGGTTCACGTCGCGCAGCTCGCGCACCAGCCGCCGCAGCTGCCACGTGGCCACTAGTACACTATCAGCGGCGACTCACAAGAGCGCGTTCCCGTACTGGTGCTGGTGGTGCGCGGCGGCGAGCGCCAGCGCCACGGCGGGCGCGGCGTAGGCGGCCGCCAGCTGCGCCGCCAGCCCGCCGTGGTTCACGTCGCGCAGCTCGCGCACCAGCCGCCGCAGCTGCCACGTGGCCACTAGTACACTATCAGCGGCGACTCACAAGAGCGCGTTCCCGTACTGGTGCTGGTGGTGCGCGGCGGCGAGCGCCAGCGCCACGGCGGGCGCGGCGTAGGCGGCCGCCAGCTGCGCCGCCAGCCCGCCGTGGTTCACGTCGCGCAGCTCGCGCACCAGCCGCCGCAGCTGCCACGTGGCCACTAGTACACTATCAGCGGCGACTCACAAGAGCGCGTTCCCGTACTGGTGCTGGTGGTGCGCGGCGGCGAGCGCCAGCGCCACGGCGGGCGCGGCGTAGGCGGCCGCCAGCTGCGCCGCCAGCCCGCCGTGGTTCACGTCGCGCAGCTCGCGCACCAGCCGCCGCAGCTGCCACGTGGCCACTAGTACACTATCAGCGGCGACTCACAAGAGCGCGTTCCCGTACTGGTGCTGGTGGTGCGCGGCGGCGAGCGCCAGCGCCACGGCGGGCGCGGCGTAGGCGGCCGCCAGCTGCGCCGCCAGCCCGCCGTGGTTCACGTCGCGCAGCTCGCGCACCAGCCGCCGCAGCTGCCACGCGTCGCACGCGGCCCACGCCAGCGCGCTCACCCACCAGTAGTGCAGCCCCATCGCCACCACGCGGCACGCGAACTGCACCCAGCGAACGATATACATTACTCGCCTTTCGAAGTTAATCTTCTTTACGCACGCTCGACTAGGAGAGTAAGCTCGTGAATGCGAGACGAGAGCTTTACGAAAAGTGTTATGGGGCGAGGCGAACGGAGAAACGGAAAGGTGCGAGCACACATTTTCTTTCTCTCTTTCTTTCGTAGCCAGTTACGTTTCGTATATCTTATACACAGTACAGGCCTATTGTGGAGAATTGATACTGCAGTCGTGTGGTCTAAAGTACACTAATTTTTTTTATTTTTTTTTACAAATGGTAATCGATAAGCGATTACCGTCGCTTCAGCCTGTAATATCCCATTAATGGGCATAGGCCTCTTTCCCCATGTAGGAGAAGGATCAGAGTTTATTTCACCGCGTTGCTCCGATGCGGGTTGGCAGATATATTCCCTACTATGAGTAACGATCGCTATCAGGTGTACATGATAACAACCGGGACCGACGGCTTAACGTGCTCTCCGAGGCACGGTGGGGAGGCCCACAAGGACTGCACAAACACCCAGACCACGGCTAACACCTGTATGACCAATACAAATATTTGTCATGTGCGGGGATCGAACCCGCAACCGCCAGCGCAACAGGTACAATCCATGGCTGTAACCGTTGCGCCAACGCGGCGTCGTTAATTTATTAGGTACCGTAACTTATACAAAACCAATATAATGAAAATGTCAATTACCTCATTTTGTACCAGCGAGTTCCTTGCCTTCATAGCGATCAAATACAGTAGTTCAGCCATGAAAACGCAGAAGATTAGGTGCTTATGTATGGAATTTGAAACGGTGGCAGCGCCGCCACGCATGAGACAGAGCGCCAGCCAAGTCCAAGCTAGCAGCGGTAACGAAATACTGAACCCAGTGTATGATGTTACCGATTCGAGCATTGACGGCTCCGGGATGAACTACGAGAAAATTTAAAATGGACATTTTATAGCATATTCGTATTGACAAAATAGTGAGTTTATGAGTGAGTTTTAGCTTATTCAAAATGAGTAGTTGAGTTGCTGTACGTGCTAACACAGAAGTTTTAATTTATTACGCTTTAATTTGTCTAAGAGCGAAGCTAAGCTACTTGACAGCGATGAGTCGTTACTTTTTTTTACATGAACGAACTATAGTGACTACTGTAACTTAAAAAAAAATATGTATACAAGTTGGATACAAACGAAAGGCAATAATCAAATTAAATTTAATTAAACCAAATTTAGTAAATTTCATACCTATGCTTTACCTATACGCAAAAAATAATATAATAGAAGCAGTAGTTTAAGTATAGTTGTAAACAAATTTTACCAAAACTACTGCAGTATAAAGTAAATATAGTCTGACAAACAAAAGTTAACAAACATGGTAACATACAAATTGGTTAGAAAGAGATTAGTATGCTGATTGAAATTTAATTCTTAATCAATCCAACTTAATACAGATTATATCTAACTAACATATGTTAAATTTGGATATTAATGTTAATGTGGATCTTCAATCTATAAGATTGGAATGTAAAATTTTAAGTATTTTTCAAGCTAATTAATACATTTATGAGCCATATTATTTTTTATATAAGTAAATTTTTTTTGGAGTAAAACATCGAGAGCGTTACGAAAAGTGTGATCGGGCAAGGCAAACGGAGCGAGAGAGAGGTTTGAGCACACTTTTTTTCTCTTTTTCTCTCATAGATAGCCAGTTACGTTTCGTATATCTAATAAGATATTATCAGGCCTATTGTGCAGGCCTTTTGCTAAAGAAGTTTTACTTCAGTCGTGTGGTCTAAAGGACACTCGTTTTTTTTTTTTACTTATAAATTTGTTTTGCTAATAAAAGATTTGTATACTTACTTCAATATCCACTTCGTCGACTAGAACAGCGAATGTAGAGAGATGATTGCAGGTACAATTAATGAGTAAGGGTTCATCGGAATACGGCGACCAGTCGTAGTCAATTTCCGTGTGACAACCGACTCGTGACCATTCACCAGAGCTAACAAAATGGGTCTATTATAACAGCGAAGTGTTTCAGGTTTTCAACTTAAATAGGACCGTTAATTAATCAAAAATAAACCTAAAGCTGTTTTATGAATGAAATACATATTGTATGATATATACAATAAAAATACACGGTTTTATTTGTATATAACGCCGTCTACATAATTATGTTACTATTTTTAATTTTAGTCTGTATTTAAGTATTATAATAATTTACTAATACAAATAAATGTCATAATCAAGATTTAATGGAACAGGTAATATTAAATTTAGACGAAAAAGAAAAAAAAAACACAAAGACACGTTTTAATACATTTTCACGTACCCTCGCAATGTTGACCAATGAACACATTGGGGATTAGTTCTTGAACCAAACGTCTCTCTATTAATATCGAGCCAAATCTGTAACCTAATTGGTTTCTTTAATCGTACACCATTCAAGCTCTTGTATATTAATGTCTTCTTCCCAATGTCTTTCGTTAAATTGGCATCTTTATTAGCTATTTCGTTATCCATAACCAATGCCAAGATCTTTGGCCCATCAGAATTTTCTAGTCTTTCCGCAACGTATGAAGAATCATTTTCTTGAAAATTGTCATTCACGTATGACTTTTCTTGTTTCTTATAAGCTGGTTGAATAACAACTGGTCCGTGATTATCGTTAGAACCTTCGTCTTCTGATTGTGGCCAAGAATTGTGTTTCGAATGAACGTTATTTGTTTTATGATTGTTTACTTGATTTGGGTGTGGCTGACCTTTGTTAGAATACATTATTCCTAAAAGATAATTTTAATAGTAATTTTACATTTTTGTGCACAACTTTAAGATCAAGCAATGCAGTAATTATCAAAATGATTTTTTTATTACTAAAAAAAACATATATATACTTTCTTGTCAATTTCAACTACATAACACACACAAAGCATAGTTTTAAGGTAGTTACAGATTGTATAGTACAATTGGCAGACATATGGCCATTTAGTCTTTTCTTCCAGACAACCCAAAAAAAAAATTAAAACTTTGGTTATATATCAAGATTTTCATTCAACAAATTGACTAACCTTCTGTATCTTCAATATTATTTTCAGAATTATCTTCAGTCTCTTTCGTCTCTCTGTACCAAATATATTCGGGCACGAATAACGCTACTTGTAAAATGGGCGAACCCAAAGTAATGTTCACACCCCAACGTCTAGTGACGGATTCGTCCATACGTAGAGGCATTAGTTGGGATGTGTTGCGAGAGTATTGCAAGTATGAGAAAACAGCGCGGGAATCGTAGTTTGTTTCTATATTATCTGTTGAAATTAATTAAAAAAATATATAATTATGGAAAATTATTTCCAAATAGAGTATTTAAATTCTGCCTTGATGACAATTTCAATAAAATTAGTATAAGATTTTTTTTTCATACAAATCGTAAACAAATTTCTGCGATACTCGTACACAATTTTCCGTAAGATCTTATACAAATACTATATGTATGATAAGAATAAAACTTATCAAGCTAATGTGACTTTATACTTTAACAAAATCATAATAATCAGGCGTATAAATCAGATATTAAAAAAATATATTTTCATAGTTACTTACCTTGAGTATTACTAATTCCAATTAAATCTAACGGCAGAAGAACTCTTGTAAACTTATCAAACTTATTTTTACTTTTCACGTAATTGTTATACTTTGGAAAAGAAACGGTGGGACTTGACGGTTTCTTGTTCTTCGCTTTAATACCATAATAACCTGGCGTTTGTAAGGGAGAGTGTATGAAAGATGAAGTATCCGGCAGCACCACTCGTTCAGTTGTATACGAATCACCGTACCGGTTTAATGTTGTAGGTTCGAATCCGTAAATTGATTCGGCTGTTACAATATCTACTCCGATTACTGAAAAAATATTGATTTGTAAACAAAGTGTACGATCTGAAATAATTTCTATATAACAATACCTTCAAGTATATATTTACATTTGGAATTGTTTTTTCCTTATAAATTCAATCTTCTAAAATACTTTTCTTCATAAAGAAAATTATAATTACAAAAATACTTGAATCACAAAATTGATGAATTCGATCGCCAATCTACAAGACTCTATGTACTTACTAATAACTTTTCTTTGTTATGGAATAAATAAAAAAGGCTTAGAAAAAAAAACGTTAAAGTTATTTAAAAAATTGAGGTTCTTACCTAAATCTGAAGTAACGATTTCAAACGGACTGGTGTAGGTGTCGTGTTGGCTTTCAGCTAGCACTGCGATATATTTGTCGAACTGTTGCAGTAAATGCTCTACACCAACTTCGGTTAGTTCTCTGATGCGATTCCATTCTTTTTCGTACATATTATTTAAGATCGTATTTGAAGATTTTATTATGTTCTGAAAGATTAAATTAAAATAAAAATATTGGTTCTTTACATGTATCTCTATTTTATCATCATGACAAACATATAAGTCGAGTGTAAAAACGTTGAATGTTTTCTTTGTATTGTATCCGTCATAATGGCATGTAAGCCCATGACATGATTTTAACCTACTAATTGCAGTTGAGTGAGAGACGTTTATTTTTTTTATGTCAATAACATTGAGTTCGTTGAGAGTTGAGATGTTTTCGTTAAATTAGGAGGTTAAAGAAACTGTATTCTAAAAAAGAATACAATATTCACTTATAAGAGAACATTAAATTTAGTTTACAACTAAAATCGTATAGCGATGTGCGGCGAATCAAAGCAACAATCGCAAAGCATACAGAAAAATAATATATTTTTTTGAAGAGGGTATCTGTGAATACTTTGTACTGTTGTTAACTAGTTTTATAGAAAAGCATAGATTGATTAGAATTGGAAGTGGTATGATTTAGTAAAAGAAATTGCATACATTTGTTTGTTTTTTATTTAATTTATTATTAGTCAAAAACCATTCCACGTTATTATATCTGTCGGCATTAGCGCTGTCTTACGCAATTAGAAAGGAATTATTAAACAACAGATGCAACGATCGCGCCACCTAGCACATCGTTCGATAGTCACCTACCCTCATTTATTATATTACTCGAATTGTTCTGACATGTATAAAACGAACGGTGTTACCTCGGCTAAGGCAGTCTTGGCTCTGGCTTGGCACGATACATTTGTTGTATCCTGCTAGTAGCTTAACCTAGACTCATTCGATAATTAATTTGTGCATACGAATTAATTGTTACATATTATGGCGGATAACTCGAGCAGTGAAGGTGAGCGTTGATGCGCATCTCAAAGGAGATCTCCTTAAACCTACACCTGGGTCGCAAGTCCTAGGCACTGCTCTGAGTTACTCCCTATGCCACACGATAGATTGGATCGGCTCGCATTACAATTTTGTTATAATCATTTTAAGTACTACCTACATAGTATTGTAAAGAGTGCGAGTATAACCTACGCCCGTGCCTTGCAAATATAGGAAAGCAGCTTCCAATTCAGTCGAAAGACTACATATCTAATATTCTTATTATTACGATTTTTATTGTTTTGTGTTATTTTTTGTTGTTTTGTGTTATATTTCACATATGTGTATTTTAAATAGCCTCTTAAACTTATTTAATAGAAAATACTTATGGTATATCAATTTATTCACACATGTACACCAATATATTCATTAATCGAGGTAGGACACAGCAGTAAATATCCTGCTCAAAATTTGTAGTAGCCCAACTGGGGAATACCTCAACCTTATAGAACATCACCGATATACATGTAGCACTGCTCATAAGTAGTGTTGTGTTCCTGTGGCGAGTAAGGTGGCCAGAGCTCCTGGGAAGGGTTGGGGGTAAGGTAGGCAACGTGCTTGCGATGCTTCTGGTGTTATGTGCTATAGGCTACGGTAACTGATTACTAACAGGTTACAGGTGAGTCGAACGCTTGTTTGCCACCTGAACCAATTACGTCCTGCTAAAGTTAGTACGTAATTGTTGGAGTACGTGCGCGCCTGATGTTACCATGACGCCGAGTCGTCAGTACTACTATTTTTTTACTCGCGACCTCGTGCCGTCCATAGTTATGTATGTATAATGGACTGTCCATTTATTAACCAGCATTCGGGTACCCAGTTTTCCCTAACCACCGCAGCACAGGCTTCAACAGTAATCTTTCTCCTATGTGGAGAAAGAGGTCTGTGCCCAGCTGTGGGATGATACATTGTTGGCAGAATTCAAAGTTAGTAGGGTATGGAACAGGACTCACCCGCACGTAGTCCTTATCCTGGCTGTGCGTAAGGTTAAGCCCCGCTTGCCTCAGCTCGTACCGCAGTAATTCTTGCAACAACCCACTGGCCACCAGTACATCAGCTCCAAAGAGTACTGTCGTCCGCTCACACGCTGATGCTAGTTCTTCCGCTAGCCGCACGCCCACGAACGTGTTCACTTGCAGCTCACCTGTTTCTATTTTGTGTAGCTAAAAATTATAATTTATTAATTACTTTGATGCTTACTAATATGTGTTATATGAAATGTTCAAATTTAACAAAAAGAACTGTGTCACTATCTATCGGTGGAATGCGTAAACTTATATGACGTAGATGGCATTTTCTTTTGTATTTCTTGTCACTTAAAAGCGTTGTTTCATTTTATGAAAAAAAGATAAGTTAGTACACCTGTGTCCTCTCTCGCGATAGTTCCGAAATATTGTAAATTAAAAATGATGAATAACAAACATGTTAACTATTAACAAACAAAAGAAAAAGCGAGATGAGACTAACAACGACTCGTTTATTAGGAGGTCATAGTGTATAGTGAACCAAAAGAAAAAAAGGCATACATGTATTCAAATAGTAAGGTTACCATCAATTTTATAAAAACATTACGTTTTGACAATCTAATAATTGAGGTTCGAGCGTACTGACCTGCTTCCGTAACTGAAGAAACGTGGAAGACGTACAGTTAAACATGTCTGGCTCGAGCCATGGAACAACTTGCTTTTCATCGCACATGCGAGTTGCTTTGCCACTTGAACCTGTACATGACGCTTATATAAGAAAAAGTGCGGTTATAGTGAAAAATTGTAAATTAATTAAAATGTTGAATTACCCGGTGGGCAGTCTGTAATTGCTTCGATATTGAACTTGGTTTGAGGCCACCAAACTCCACCCGCAAAGGATCTCGGACACCCATCGTATACGACTGAAAAAAAAAGAAATGAAAACTCCGATAAACTACACAAACTCCTTGGTTAAAGCGATTTAAATTTAAATCGAATTTCTAATTTCCTCGACAACTTTTTTAATTAGTTCAAAACATTCATTTAGAAAAACGAAAAATCTTAATCACTGATTTCTCACGGTTCTCTGTTCTGATTAAATATTAATTTCTTTTAATTTTGTATACAATAGAACTACTACTTATATTTTCCTAAATCCATAAGCATCTTTTAAACGGGGGACGAACGTGAATTTATTTGATTTTTTTCTGAAACTTAGGGGAGTCCTAATGCATATCATCTGGTATTTATAATTTATTATACTATCTTAACATTTGCATTTAATTGCGTGATATGCCCTAGTGCATAAATTTCCAAAGTGGTAAATTACGACCGAGAGTCGAAATCGGTTTTTCGGGGGTCGAAATAAACGAAAACCGTAGAGTTTAAATTGGTAAGTATTTTGTATCACAAAAAATACTCTTTTGCCCATAGTTTAGGACCCTCTGCCCTATTTCATTTAGGTAGAGCACGTCAGGATCTATTTAACTCCAAATTTGGAGCAGCTCGACTGGGGAAGTAGATGAACCTTGCAAAATACCACAGTTAATAATACTCCTTCCAAGCGGTGTTATGTTCCTGTGGAGCAAAGGTCGCAATGTGTTAGCAATGCTTTTATTATTGCAAGCGTTCATAGACTACGGACTACGTTATTATATAATAAAACAATAGAGTTATAGTACCTTTGCATCCAGCGCTTGGTGTGACCTCTGCATATACATTAGCACAGGAGTCACAGGCTCGACCGATGACACCGCTACGGCAGTGGCATTGCCCGGACGCGGCACACGAGCCATTCAGCGAACCCGCCGCGTAACACTGGCACGGAAAACATTCCTCGGAGCCAGCCGGCTGGTAGTGGTTTTCCTGATGTGTAATATACAAATTAATTAGTATTGTGATAGGAATATAGAGGGAGGGAGAGAATGGCAAAGAGAGAGAGAAAGAGAGAAAGAGAGAAAGAGAGAGAGAGAGAGAGAGAAAGCGAGTAAAGGTGAGTGGAAAAGAAATGAAGAAAATGAGTGTTTTTAGACGCTATGTCGGTTTAATTTCGGACGAGCAGTGAATGTCGATAAATCTTTCTAAAGAAAGTCTATGAGTTATAAGAAAAAATTTTTTTGACTAAGTGCATCAAATTTGTAGTTCCCGTTTCTTTTATATTCCACTTACATCGCACGGCATCGCAAATTTGATAAATATCGTAAAACATCGTAAATGCTACTAAAATCGGAAGCAAATATTATTGCATGCGAAGGAGTAAAAGGGGAGCTATCTTTTGTATTCAGCCGATAAAAAAGATACATGAGTAAGTAACTGTAATCCAGTTTCCAACTCGAAAAACGAATCGTTTAGCCTCCGGCCGCTAAATGGCGGCACGTGTTCGTACCTTGTGTCCTTTTCATGCTAGAGGTTGTCTGGAAGCGATCGCTCTTTTAGCGATAAGACCGCCTTTTGTACACATCTATATATTTTCTTTTACGGTGTAAAATTTTTCTCTGATAGTGTACAATAGTGCTGTGTGGCTACGGCACTAAAGAATTTAGCCACCCCCTCTCTTCCCGTGGGTGTCGTAAGAGGCGACTAAGGGATAACAAGGTTCCACAACCATCTTGGAACTTAAGAAGCCGACCGATGGCGGGATAACCATCCAACTGCTGGCTTTGAAATACACAGGCCGAAGACGGGCAGCAGCGTCTTCGGTACGACAAAGCCAGTACTGCGGTCACCGACCCGCCTGCCCAGCATGGTGACTATGGGCAAAACACATGAGTTCACGTTATTTTTGACGTAAACTTGTGGAGGCCTATGTCCAGCAGTGGACTGTATAGGCTGTAATGATGAGTGTACAATAAAGAGTATTTGTATTGTATCGTACCTTGCAGCGGCAGCGGCCGGAGCGCGCGTCGCAGTGCGGGTGCAGGCCGCGCGCGGCGCAGGCGCAGGGCCCGCAGGCGCGCGCCCCCCACCAGCCGCCCGGGCACTGCGCGCGCCCCGCCGCCGCGCAGCCCGCCGCTGCGCACGGACCACGTTAGCTGACCGCCTCATATTTTTTTTTATGTCACTAGGTCGGCAAACAAGCGTACGGCTCACCTGATGGTAAGCGATTACCGTAGCTTATAGACGCCTGCAACACCAGAAGCATCGCAAGCGCGTTGCCGACCCAATCCCCAATCCCCCCAGCTCTGGTCACCTTACTCACCAACAGGAACACAATACTGCTTGAGAACAGTATTATTTTGCTGTGCAGGAAATTCCTGCTGTGCCCTACCTCAGTAGTAGTCATCATATACGCGTATTGTTCGCCACAACCACAAAAACTATTTCTCACGATAGATGACTTAGCGTCACTAGTCCAGATTGACGGTCAAAATTAACCATACCTGTGCTAAAATTCCATATAAAAATCCAGTCATAGTAAAGCCAGCAATTTGTAAATATGAAAGTTTGAAAAGTGATTTTCGACTACTGCTGCTACACTATATTTTTCTATAACTCCAACTGCTGGGCATATGCCTTTTTCTCCATGGAGATAAAGAATAAGGGTTGGCAAGATACTCTGCCTAGTATGAGTAATAACTGTTAACAGGTGTCTATGACAAAAACCGGGACCGTTTGCTCCGAGGCACGATGGAGAGACACCAAATCGGAAAGAAATATTTGTACAATTACAAATATCCATCCCGAGCGAGAATAAAAGCCACAAGTGATTGAAATAGAGAAACTTGAAAACAATATATTATTGTTATACACAAGGTGAATCCACTTGATGCTGAAAAATTAGAAAGCATTGCCACTGTTAAATACTTAATTACGAAAACTCCAGTCAACTCGAAATATAAATTCTGAGTCCGTTAACAAAAAAACACTTACCAGTCATAATGTACCCATCGTCACAGGAACAGTGGTACCCTCTGTCGGTGTCGTCGGGTACGCACCGTGCGTGCTCGCTGCAAGGGTTGAGGTCGCAAGCGGCGACGCACTGCGGCCCTACCCGCCCTTTGTCACATATACACTCCGTATTATCCCACGTTGATACGCATTTGCTCTGAAAATGTTTCAATCCGTAAATTTTGTAGTTTCATTAAATTAAAATGAAGGAGAAAAATTTTAGAATAACAAGTTAATAAAATTAAATATTCTCATACACTTACATTAGGTGGACAAATAGATAGCAAACAGTCAGCTCGCGATTGACATCCGTCTCTTACATTTTCTCGTACCGTGGGTCGGTTTAGTAACGACTGCGCTGTTCCTACTCGTACATCCTACAAAACAACAATAATGGTTAAAATATTTCAACAGTGGTCTATAATTAATTTAAATAAAATTATAAAAAATCAGAATTCATACTTCATGACACTTATTAAATATTTAAACCAAGACAGAAAAAGTAAAATAAAAGTAATTGTAACATAAATAATATATTTAAGCAATACCTGAATACATCCTTCAAAGTACCCAACATCAGAGGCGAGTAGACCAGCTGTGGTATCAGGTCCACCAATTAAAATTTTTCCAATATATTGTCCCTGTATTTTGTTAGCTAGCATCGGCAGCAAGGCGTTTCGCAGGCCATAATCTATGGTTACTGATATATCTGTTCCCAACCATTTGATTTCAATACGATGCCAGTCACCATCAGCTAGAGTAGGTGATGGTAGGAACATTGTTTCGCCGTTGTATGAATAGTGGAGGAGACCAGATTTCAGCTGTAAAGTAAATATGTTCTAAGATTTAGTACTTAAGTTCTATATTTGGGTTGCCATTGTTCTCATTTAACCTACGAAAAGATTGCAGAAAGACTTTTGACTATCTTTTATAGCATAGATCTATTCCCTTTTAATTGACAGTATTTATTATGTATGAGCCTAATTTACTTTTATATATGAATAATGCCGCTTTGACGTAACGGTTACAGCCATGGATTGTACATGTTGCGCTGGCGGTTGCGGGTTCGATCCCCGCACATGACGAACATTTGTATTGGCCATACAGGTGTTTGCCATGGTATGGGTGTTTGTGCAGTCCTTGTGGGTCTCCCCACCGTGCCTCGGGGAGCACGTCAAGCCATCGGTCCCGGTTGTTATCATGTACACCTGATAGCGATCGTTACCCATATTAGGGAATATATCCGCCAACCCGCATTGGAGCAGCGTGGTGGATTAAGCTCTGATCCTTCTCTTACATGGGGAAAGAGGCCTATGCCCAGTAGTTGGATATTACAGGCTGAAGCAATGAATAACGCAAAAATCACAAAATACAACCTTTTCTAGTTTACTAGGACAAGCAATCTTCTATGCCAAAAATTTAATATATTTGTGTGTGTGTGCGTGTGTGTGTGAGAGAGAGAGAGAGACACTCACGGAGAGCAGCACGGAGCTGTTCTGGCCGACTTGCACGGACATGAGGAAGGCGTCGGGCTGGCGCGTGCGCAGCGACAGCGCGTTGAGCCACGGCAGCGTGATGGGCCGCAGCAGCGGGTTGAACGACAGCGAGCCGTCGCCGCTGAAGCGCCACGGCGGCGCCGCGGCTGCGGGCAGCTTGGTTACGTACTTACGGCCAGAACGGGATATATACACAGGGCATGGTACCTTATTGTGTTTGCGAGTGAACGAGACAACACCGGTTTATAACTACATCGACGCAGGTAGACGAAATAATCAAAAATTAAATACGCATTACTAGGGATTATTTAAAAAGTAGTCATCAGATTTCGATCAAATTTAAATGGACTACAGGACAAGCACTAGCATTCGATTAAAAAATATTAAAATCGGTACGGATGGTACACATAAAAAATTACATTGGAATTGATAACCTTTTTATGAGGTCAGTTGAAAATCAAGTGTTTTGTCATAGCTTCGATACTCATGCAAATTAATAGGTACATTGGTTCTTGTCGTATTCCTATGAATCACGGAATGATATTTTACAACCAAAAACCCAGTAACGATAAAATTTATAGAAGAATAAGAAGACATAGTTTACTTTTTTTAGAACAAACTCTGGACTTAGTTAAGCGTCCGGGTGCAATCTATCCCATGGTGCCTCGTCGGAAGGAAAGTCAGCCGTAAACGTACGAACATACATCGCATGAATCAAAAGTACAGAAGAGTGACCAAAAACGTGAACCAATATAAAGTATTGAATTTCCCCAATGATGAAATTATGAATATCGGCGCGTCATCTATCTCATCCAGCGTACTAAAAATCAACTTACATTCTGCGCAATCCTTCCCAGTGTATCCCTCTCTACACCGACACAAGAAGGTATCCCATAGATCAAGGCACTCCCCATCATTATAGCAAGGTGCGCTACTACATTGAGACCTCTTCTCCGGACAGCCGGCTAGAGTTCCGTTATCTGCTACGTAACTAAAACAATAAAATAAACATTATATACTACAAGAATAAAATAAACATTATATTCTGAAATATACAGAAATTTTTTCAATATATTTATGTAATTATATTTAGAACGTTATGACGGCAATTACTTAATTTAAGATTTAAGATATTATACATTAGTATGACCACCAGAACCCGAGAAACCACGCATAGAAAAAGCTTGGGAAACATCATCAATTTCCAAACGACAACCATGACAAATTAATATTAATCCTATATTTGTAGTGTGTATTAAAAATTAATTCAAATAAAACTGTACCTGTTAAGATCTACAAATTTGTGGTCGATATACAAGTCAGATATGCAGCCGACGAAGTCTTTGTTCTTAACTTGGAAACTGCTTGGTATGTTCGGTAGTCCTCCAATTTGTAAGGGTCCCGTCAGGTCGAGGAATCTGTTTGAAAATAATGATCTATCGATACATATAATTGAATAATATATTTTAAATTTAAAAGCATAATATTACAATACATCATTACAATTATTTGAACATGTATTGCAAATATTTTACTGCTAAGAAAAAAAAAAAACTAGAAATTTGGTTTTGCTAAACTAAAGAAGTGACAAGTGGCAAAAAGTAGTCAGTCAATCAGTTCAAAAGTAGATAAGATGTATATTAGTAGATTCAAGTAGCTCCCGTTTTTAGGGAATAAACTTAATAAAGAAGTTGTTATTAGTTACTAGTTGCCATAACTACATTTTCTTAGGAACTAAAAGTTGTAATCAACGTATTTTTATTTCATATATTTTTAATTTTTATTACCTGTGGCAAACTTCGGTTGGAATATCGCATCGTGGTGGCAACACTTTTTTCGTAAAATTCGCGCATGCGTACTTCACACCGAAATCAGCGGCGCCCGCCAATGACAGCATTTTGTCACAATCATCCAAGATCATTGTTGCAGTCTGGGAGTAAAATTTAAATTTTGTAATAAAATTCGCTTCCCAAAATTCTTCATTAAAAGTTCGTTAATATAAACCTATGTATTTGTAAAAACGAACATAAATCAGGGAAACATACGTCGTACACACGTTACGCGCATAACTTCCAAACGAATGCACCTATTTACATAATTCCTGTATTTTGTGTTTTTGTGTTTACCAAGATAAAGTTAAAAAATTTGATGTAAACTTACCCGGTTAAAATATTCCACTTCAACGGTATGCCACATTCCGTTAGCCACATCACCCTCTACTGTCACTTCAGTTTTCCCCCCTCCCAAGGCGAAGGTGAACCTCAAACCTGCCCCCCCGCCACGACCGGCGTTGGAACTGATCACCTCTAATGCTATGAAGTCGTGCCTTTCGTTGTATCGACCATTGTATAAGAGTAGACCGGATGATGTTTGGGTTGCGAATCTTTATTGACAAAACATTTTCTTATTTAGAATAAGATATTAAATGCGTCATCTTAGTGTATAGTATTTTGTGTTAAAAGGAGAACAGAGAAAATTTAAAAGTAACTATAAATGCAATCAACGATTCTCAGTAGGAAGATAACTCTATGCAGGACCGGGGGATTTATCCACCCCGATCGGACACATTCAAACCACCAAATACCTGTTTGACCGATGCAAAATTTGCTATTAGTAGAGATTGAACCGCCTCAAGCTATAGTGCATCTGCTAGTTGCAGAATGATTTTATTCTTCAGAAAAACTTAATAAAGATAAAGGCAATATCGAGTGAAAACGAGTAAATTTAGCTATCAATGAAATAAGTTAAATATAGTAAACACTTACTTTAACTTCAAATGGAACCGATGCCGTCTCTTGATCCCCGGGAAAGTCAAGAATGACGTCACTGGAAAGCTTCTAGCTTTCAACTCGCACATAGATGTGGTGTAAGCAGAGTCTATGTTGCAACCTTGACACAGAATACCCCCCTCTCGTTTTGCCACACACTGTGACCCACTGCGACATATACTGCCGTCGCCGTTCATGTCACATGTCGCTTTTGTTAGGATAGTTTCACAGTTGACACCTGAGGAAAAATACAGCCATTATGTACGTACGAATTTATACGTATGATTTTATACGTATAAAATATATAGGTAAATACTGCTACACTGACGAATAGTTCTAAGCCAGCTATAAAGAAAAAAAAAAAACAATCATATGATAGGCTCAAGATGGGTTTACACAAAACTTAATAATTTTTTATTTGACACATTTACTCGTATATAGTTTTGAAATGGTATAATCCCAGTGCTTTTGATAATTTGGAATTCGCGATCCTTGTTTAAGTTCTAATTTAATTGATCGCCTCTCGTTTGCATCCACCTGTATAGTTACTTCAGATGTGTGTGAATGTGTGAAGTAAATTGCTTACCGGTATATCCGGGTGCGCATACGCAACTATATCCTCCCTCGCGAGTTACACAGGTGCCGTTGTTGCGGCAAGGCGATGAGTAGCACAGGTCTACCTCCGTGTCGCACATATAGTGCTCGCGGGATCCTAAGCACACAAATACAATGTGATTAACATAAAGATTTGTGGATTTAGTGACGCTGAATTTCATGCAAGGTATTACGAATTTTATATTAAAACACGGTATTTTTTTTAAACAGTAACTGTGGATTTTCTGTGGAATCATAATTCTGAATTGGTGGTTCACTTCATTTTCATTTTTAACGGTAAAAAAATGAATCTGTAAACTTGAAATTGATCTGTAAACTGATGATTCAAAGATACTCTTGAAGGCTGTTTTCATACAGTTGTTTTTGATTTTAATTGATTGAACAACTTAATACCTTAATAATGTTAGAAAAAAGAAAAAGTACATAGACTATACGAAAAAATTTTGACACAAAATTATCGCAAAAAATAAATAAAAACTGGCTTCATAAGTTACTTACGTAAATTTTCGTGATATTAATGGTTAAACATAAATCAATTAACTACTAGAGTTAAAGTTACACTTACCAGTAAATCCTTGTGGGCATTGGCAGGTAAACGTAGTGACAGGATAAATCGGACGAAATAGTACAGAGTCACTATGTATGAAGCCAGACGCGTTTCCGAATTTTAAAACGGTGAGACATTCTTCATAGTTGAGGCAGGGCTCGTGCACGCAGATGTTGTCGTCAAAGGGAAGAACCTTAAAAAAGTTAAATATATTATAACATAAATTCTGCAAAATTCGGCAAGTATTGTAAATAAAATTACAATTTGCGTATAACTATCAAACCTATTATGTCTCTACTATTCAAAAAAGTAACAAGAATTTTAGTATTTAATATAGCACTTTATTAATTTGTGTTTATTATTCCTTTGTCATAATTAAACGGAACTTTAGAGGCTTTGATAGTAGAAGCAAGACAGAGAGAGAGGGAGAGAAAGGGAGAGAGAGGGAGAGAAAGAGAGAGAGAGAGAGAGAGGGACTACTAAAGCTGAATTGCTGTTGTCTTTTTAATTTCGTTGACTGGTGTCTTACTTCAACCTCACACAGGTCAGTATAGGTCGAAATAACAATAAAAGACTTACAAAAACATGAATACAGTTTTACCACTCACCTGTACAGTAGCTAAACGCGCCAGTGTCGAACGATGCAAGTACACTCGTTCACGCAAGTGCGTTGGCGAATAGTATTGAGACGTATCGCCTCCAATACCAACCTCTGCTTCCGGTCGACGAGCAGAAAACGATACGTTCAGTATGTTTCCGGTTACATCTGTATCGTCCTGGAGAAAGCATACTTATATAGGTACTATGCTATAGTAAAATATAACTTATAAATTTAATGAGCCACTACTGGGCAAAGGTCCAAAAGGAACATTTTTGTAGGCATAGCTACAGGGAAAGGGTTCCAAAGGATTTTATAATTTGATTCTAAGGCTGATCGTACGCATGTTTGCCACCAGTACGAAGAGGCCTATTCCTCACGAAAGATAAGTTCAGGCCTCATGAAAGATAACTCATCGTTACTAGTTCAAATTGACTGTCAAAATTAACCATGCCAGTGCTAAAATTCTGTATAAAATCCACATAGTAAAGCCAGCGATTTGTAGGTATGAAAGTTTAAAAAGTAGCTATTGACTACTACTACTACATTTTATCTATCTATCACGATTCAGCCTATAACATCATACTGCTGGGCATAGGTCTCTTCTTCCATGTAGGAGAACGATTGGAGCTTAATTCATTATTTTCCCCACCGTGGGTTAGCGAATATGTTCCCTAATATGAGTAACGATCGCTATCAAATATTTATGATAACAACCGGAACCGACGGCTTAACGTGATATCTGAGGCGCGGTGGCGAGACCTAGAAGAACAGACATCCAAACCGGAAAAAAATATTTGTACAATATAAATATCTATTCCGAGCGGGAATCGAACCCACAAACCGTCGGTATTTTAGGTGACTACCTATGACACCTACCTACCGACACCTATACAGTAATATATGATGATAAATATATATTGACTCATATCAATATATTATGTTCCGTATACATTTACTTACTTAATGATAAAATAAATAACTGTTGATATTGTACCTATATATCTACACACAAAAGAACAATATGGTTTAAATATTATTTGTTAAATTATAGAACATTTAACTTACTTGTACACTAAATATGTAAATGTTCTCTTTCGGACAAGGTATGATAGCTGCTAGACCGTCAATGAAGAATCCGAGCAAAGGCGACAGGAATTGTTCAGCTGTCATGTCGTTCAAACGAACCGTTATTGAGTTGAACAGCATTTCTTCTGTTATAAGTCGAACTAATAGTTGCATGATAGCTTTAACTTCATTCACCCCATCTAAAACGTTAAAAAGCCGATTACGTACTTCTCTAGTCCAAAGTAATCCTTTTCTGATAATAATTTAGTACATCGAACGAAAAACTTGATCAAAACATAAATTTATCTTGCATACGTTTAATATTGTTTTCAAACTCGACCCAAATTCTTAAATGGTGGAATTAAAAGTTTTGGTATTGTCCCTTGGACACAATTGGTAAAATATCTCGGGTCAGTATGACTTATTATTTTAAACTAGCCGAATTGCGTGGTCCTTTACCGTTAACGGTTTCTTTTATTCCTATATAAGCTACACTATACATTGAAGCTATGTTCAAGTATTTACAAAGGAGGTTATATAGGCAAAGGAGGTTTATATGTGCATTTATGTACACACAAAATAATAAACGAGTGTGCTTTAGACCACACTACTAAAGTAAAACTTCTTTAGCTCAATCTAACTTATATCTCCCTCTCAACTTCCGTTCGCCTCAAACGATCACATTTTTCGTAACGCTCTCGTCACGCATTCACCAGCTTATACCCCAAATTAAGCGTGCGTAAAGAAGTTTTACTTCAAAAATGGGTTTTTTATTTTCTATATTATTGTTTCGAAAAATTATCTGTGTATTTCGTTGGCCTCGTTACGTTTTTATCATACATATATAGGAGTATATTCCTTACCTGTTACAGATATTTCCATAGTAGCCAATTTGGGAACGTTTGTATTTAGTTGAGGTGACAAGGTCATCGCACCAGTAGTCTCATTAAGGAGCACCAAATTTGCGTTGTTCCCGGACAAAATTCGATATTGTAACTGTAAAATATATAAAGAATTAATCTTTTTAAACATCTTTTACAAACAACTTTGTAAAACAAAAATATCTGCTTTATCGATAAGATCACCGGTGTGTATTCATTTCTACTTTTTATATACATTCTATATGTGTATTATTAGTTACTAAGGAAAGCAAATAAAGACTTTAATATATCCTGGAAAACTAGAGAAAACAACCAAAAGTGTATAAAAAACACTATAACACAAGTTAAATTAACTTACCTTGTCAGTAACATCCGCATCATACGCTGGTACTCTACCAAACGGACCAACGGGAAAACAATCCTTGTAATTATTGAAAATTATCTGAAAATCCTTCATCATGGGGGCGTTATCGTTCATATCAGTGACTAAAATTTCAACTCTAACGTCATTCCAAAGCGGTGGACTTGCGGCTCTTATAACGAGCTCATATTTTTTCCTAGGACTTTCATAATCAAGGTCTACCATTGTCACTAGCTCAGCTCTGTCTGAACCTTGGCGTGTTTCTAAGGAAAAGCTGTTGGAATCGTCTCCGCCTGTAAACAATCATATTTACGTCAAATTATCTTACACTTGAACTATTATTAGTATTTTGCCAATTATTTCTATCACATAAAATCAAATTTCATCAATTAGTAATGGTTGTCTGTCATTGAAGGTTATTTTTGTTTACTGTTAACAATTATTCTGTTTCCTTTAAAAAGCATATGGATAAGCTATCAAAAACTGTATACATCACAAAATTTTATAATGCATATTCCAGGTATAAAGAGCGAGAAGGTTTTTGCTAGCTAGCTACTATAGCAATTCTTTGACGTTTGGTTTGAGATTTCGTCATCCACCCCACTAGAAAATTCAGACAACTCCAAGGCAACCTTACCTTTAATGGAGTAATGTACAACAGCGTTGGGACCTTCGTCCGGATCGTGTGCATGAATAGACCCAACAGTGGTACCGATTGGACTGTTCTCCGGCACGTAAAATGTCAGACAATCACTCTCGAAAACTGGCGGCGAATCGTTTATATCTTCCACTTTTATGTGTACTATTACCTGTTTGGAAATAAAATCAGAATACTTTGCTAAATTTATAACATACAATAATTCATTTGATAAAGGTTTGCAAAAATTAAAAAAAAATGTTGTCCAAAAGTTAGCCGAGTAAATCAAGTTTCTTCTTTCCTTAGTTGAAAAAGAAGTATTTGCCCAGAAATTGGACATTTTTATCAACCTTAATAAATTGTCGGCCAATTCCTTATTTACGCGTAACATTAAAAGTAACATATATGATAGTCTAGGTTTCATTATTCTGAAGAGATTATTGCAATTTATAGTTCTTAAAAATTAATTTTATCCTTGAAAAAGATTATTTTTAAGTAAGTATATTTATACTTACTGTGGCACTTTGCGGAGGGGTCCCGCCATCTATAGCTAAAGCCTTCAAATCGTAAATGGCTACAGATTCTCTGTCTAACGCCTTATTAGTTCTTATAACTCCGGATGCAGGGTCGATCACAAACGATCCTTCCTCCTTATCTCTAGTCTCTAGCTCGTAATGTACTCTACCGTTTAGCCCTACATCCGCATCGGTCGCGCTAACTTGAGTTACGGATGTACCTATTAAATTATTGTTAAATAGCGAATTAATCAAATTTGAATTGAATTTTTGAATTACTTGAAATCAAAATCAAAATCGTTTTAATATACTTTAATTAGGATGAATTCTTTTACGTAATATATACGGTATAGAACACCACTACTGATTAAGTGTATGCGATTAATTGCGAGCAATACTGTTTCTTATAAAAAACATTCAAGCAAAAATTGGAAATATTTAAATGGAAAAAAATAAAGCTTCATTTGTATATTTTCTTTTGTAAACTATTTTAGTAATTATTTATTATTTTCTTGTTTAATGAAACTTTTTGTCTTATTTTTGCTAAAAAATTTGTGTACCTTGTACAAGTGTGTCTTGTACAAGCTATACTTGAAGCTAAAGACTCACCAACTAAGGCATCTTCCACAATACTAGCAGTGTAAAGCTGTTGTTTGAATACCGGTTCATTGTCATTGACATCTACTACAGAGATCTCTACATCCGTCGTATCAGACAGAGACGGCACACCTCCATCCCGAGCAGTCACCGTTAACAAATAACCTGGGAATAACAAGTATTTATTAAAATTTCGATTTTTATTCATTTCGAAACATTATTTTTACATTGTTTTTTAATCATCATTACAGCCTATACAGTCCACTGCTGGACACAGGCCTCCACAAGTTTACGCCAAAAATAACGTAAACTCATGTGTTTTGCCCATAGTCACCATGCTGGGCAAGCGGGTTGGTAACCGCAGTACTGGCTTTGTCGCACCGAAGACGCTGCTGCCCGTCTTTGGCCTGTGTATTTCAAAGCCAGCAGTTGGATGGTTATCCCGCCATCAGTCGGCTTCTTAAAGTTACAAGGTGGTTGTGGAACCTTGTTATCCCTTAGTCGCCTCTTACGACACCCACGGGAAGAGAGGGGTGGCTAAATTCTTTAGTGCCGTAGCCACACAGCACGTGTGTGGCTACGGCACTAAAGAATTACATTAATGTTTTTTAATATATAGGTAATATCACCCATGACTAAAGCGTCAGCAATGTCACCGAAATATCGGAAGTTTCAAAATGACAAAAACGTTAATATACAAATGGTCTAAATTAAAGAATTTAGGAGAAATTGTGACGAAAGCTTTTATATTTTTGTACAATATTAAGGAAATCTTAACTATTTGACTTCAAGCAAAATTTTTCTTCATTTAACATTCAATTACTATGTAGGGATGCGAGTATTAAAACAACCGAGCGATGATACAATACTAACTCCTTTATTAACTAATGTTAATACATAACATTGGTTTTATGTTTGTTCAACAATAATTACTCTTCATAAAATTAGTACTAATTCTTACCACTCATAGTTTCTCGATCAAGTAGTCTATTGGTAGTGATGGCACCGGTTTGTGGGTTAATAAGGAATTCCTGTTCGTGATGAGCAACAGCCTCGTTGGATATTTCCGAACTTAGCGTGTACGTTATCTGTGCATTTACTCCCACGTCGCTGTCAGTCGCGGAAACTACTAGAACCGTCGTACCGATTGGCGCGTCTTCGAAAACCTGGTAAAATTAAAAAATATATATTTATTAGTTGATTTTAATGTATGTATAATATAATTTGTTAAGTTGCTATTGATTTTGTGTCTTTATGTACTTTCTTTGTCTATAATAATATCTTAATTATATGCTTTATTTATACAATATTGCAATAATTTCAATCAAACAAATTCCAAAGTCATAGATAAGTAAACTCTTTGTCTAAATAGATTTATTGTTTCTTTTTTTATAGAAGTCCATTTATTTTGTATGAAAAAAGAATTAGCATTAAAAACACACAAGCTTGTAGATAATATTTTAGAAAATAAGTATCTTACTGAAGCAGTATAAGGCGCATTTTCAAAGACTGGTGCGTAGTTATTCGCATCAGTTATATTGATATGGACCATGGCTGTATCAGATCTCCCTCCAGAGTCAGTAGCAGTCACTGTTAGAACGTATCTCCGTTCCTGTTTGAAGTCTAACGGCTGAGCGACTGTTATTAGCCCGCGGCCATTTTGTGAAGTTATAGAGAAACGACCGCGTGTGTTACCGCCAGTGATTTCGTAGTGTAATCTAGAAAGTAACAAAGAAAATAAACATATTATTATTTAATCACCCTTTCCCTCGGATACCCTGTAGTGGAAACCAGCATAATGCAATCAAACAATGATATCTGTGTGATTTGTTAGAAACGTTAGGCTTTTGGTACGGAACTGAACTGCAGAACTGAGCTGTTGCTACCACAACGGCATGCTATTTGTGCCACGTTAACGAAACATGTACGGCAATATTATAAAAATGAAATATTTTTATATATAAGCTACAGAACTGGCGTTTTAATTGCTAGACTATTCCAAAATTCAGAAGTAAAACAAACATTGAATTAAATTAAACATTGAATTTCACAGGATCAGTTCCTTATGTGTTTGCACACAAAATAATAATTTAGATGGACTTAAAATGATATGGTTCTAAACATATATCGATTTTGTTTATGATAAATACAGTTTATATATTACGTTGTTATAACTGATGCTGAATCATAAAAATGGAGCGGCTGTTATTAATGTTAGGATTATAACCAAGCGAAGTGTCAAATAAACCTTTTGGTAATAATAACAGGTAAGACAAGGGACATAACGAGCGACCTCATGGGAATGAGAGCATTGGCAATTTATGTCCCCTAATTTGCGTAACACGAATATATTGTCGGATAAAGTTAGTCAGTATCAGACCATTTATTATTTAGTTTATTATATATTACGTAACAATTTGATGACAATTATGTAAATGAAACAATTTGTTACTAGTTTCAAGTAATTAAATTACCGATTATCTTCATCAGCGTCAGTGGCAGTAACGGTGACAACAGGAGTTCCGGGCGGTTCGTCTTCCGCTAACTCTACCTCGTATTGTGGGGGGGAGAAAACGGGATCGTTATCATTTACGTCTTGTATTACAACTACTACCGAGGCGGTTGCAGATCGCGGTGGTGTTCCGTTGTCTGTTGCTGTGACCTAAAGGAAGAAATTAAAAATTTCGTGAAATCAAAATCCTTCTCCTACACGGAGAAAGAGGCATATAATGCCTAGCAGTGGATGTTATAGGCTGTAGTACTAAACTCATTTATTATGATGAATGAGTTATTTTTGGTTAAAATTTTGTTTCTTAATTAATGACTACCGTGTGATACACTCGTCACTATTATAAAGTTGCAATAGATACTTATTATACAACGTACATATTATACAACTGCCAATACCTCAGACTATTTTTTTTTTTGTACAATTTACATACAATTATCTACATATACATATAACAGATGTATATACCTTGTAAGGAAGGTTATGGCGACTGGATGGCTAGATTAGTTCAATTTACATTTAAACACATTTATACGATCATAATCATTTTATTTCGTTTCTGTTGCAGCTGTATGTATTTTTCACAGCAGTTCAATTTATCTTGGCGAGTGATGCTATTTGGATGTATTTTCAAATAGAACTTTGATTTGTTTGACAGTTTAACAGTTGTTGTTTCGCAAGAGACACGTACATAACTCGATAGAGTCAATAAATACATTTTGTTATCAGGTCAATCATGAAAAAATCCATGATATTTTGATAGGAGACTGTTCACTAGTTTTAAATATGGTCACACAAAAATATTCAAGTACTCTTTGTGTAAAAAGGCCTTATTTATTACTTACAATCGATATGGATTAAATAAATTATTTTTTACGTACTTCAAGCTGGTACTTCGATTGAATTTCTCTGTCCAATTGTGTTGAAGTGTACACCCATCCCGACCGAGGATCAATCGTAATAGGCAAATCATTGTTCCCGTTGTAGTCCTTGTCTGCTAGAGTATACGTTAAATCCGCGTTCACACCTTCATCTGCGTCGTATGCTTGCACCTTTAATGACAAAAAATTATTAAGTCATTAAACTCTCGAGTTAATGAGTCTATGGCATTTAAGATAA
This sequence comes from Melitaea cinxia, assembly GCF_905220565.1. Taxonomy (NCBI): domain Eukaryota; kingdom Metazoa; phylum Arthropoda; class Insecta; order Lepidoptera; family Nymphalidae; genus Melitaea; species Melitaea cinxia. Next base: position 4,544,530 of record NC_059399.1, read on the forward strand.
TAGTTGTCAATATCAAGTTGTAAAAATAAAGAAAATATACTAATCAAAATAATAGGGAGCAAAAAAAAAACCCTGAAAAGTTCTTTTAATTGGTCCAGACAAGAAACAAACCACTTTACCTCATACTAATTTATTATTTTTATTATATTAGTCTTAAACAAATAATATTCAAATATATTTACATTGTTAATTTCAAGTTATTTATACCTTATATCTATTTATTGTAAAGCTGCAAACGAAAAGCTTTAGAAGAGTACGTAACACACGAATAAAACAAGATTTTCCTTCACTTACCCTCACAATACTGTATCCGACGGGTACATTCTCGCTCACAGATTCTTGAAACAAGGACGTATAGAAACGAGGCGCGTTGTCGTTCACATCTTTGACGTTCACCAGCAATTGTGTTGTATTCGAACGAGATGGGCTACCGCCGTCTAAAAGCGTTGTTGTTGTAACAAAGGTTAGGTTTATTTAAGATTAAAAAAACTTAGATAATTTTTTAGGTACGGAAAAAGTTGAAGTTTCCAATTTAGATTTATTTCCATATTAGATTTATTTTATGGATATTATTCGCAAGAAAAAAATACGATTTCTGAGAAATTGAAGTGGGTTGAAATTGAAATGAACAATTTACAAACGTATTAATTAATTTTTAAGATTATTTTTCCATCTAGTTGATTTGGAAAGCTATAAATCACAAATCTGAAACCGGGTAAAACATTTTATCAGAATTGCTCTAGCTAACAAATTATTCTGTTATTTAATACTGGAAATATATCTTTATAGAAGTTAGTGTTTAGGGAAGGTAATACCTATATAAGTTACTTAAAATTAATATTGTTACCTTGGGCTCTGATCACTAAGCGGTAGCTTCGTACTTGCTCATAATCGAGTGGTTTGACCAACGACACGTCTCCGCTCAGGCTATCTATTGAGAACTGCATTTGCGTGTTACCCCCAATGATCGCATATCTGATAGCCGCGTTTGATCCTACATCCGCGTCTGTTGCTCTGCGTGGACGAATTTTTAGTGATATTAGATAATGATACCGAGAATTTCAAAGACTTTTTAAGTGTTTCTGAATTCCAAAGTAAGGGTAGTATAACAGAACATTTTGAAGAAAATCCAAGTCTAGATTTAGGATAAGCAGTATGAAAGTTAATAACTAATGCACTAAAGTATAAATTCACAATCAGAAACTTGTAAAATAGCTAATAGTAATATTAAGATTCTTAAAATATACAATACTAGCTGCCCGGACAGATTTCGTTCTGTCAACAGATTTGAATTTTTTTTTGAATATTTTTTATTGTTAAAACCTTCCGTGGCCCCTAAGGAACATACAAAAAATAAATTACCCGAATTGGTCGAGCCATCCTCGGGTTATGTGCTCGGGTTATAAATCATAGACCAATAGATACATAAAAGGTGTTGACATATCATATAATAGGAGTATCGTCAAGAACTTAAGTAGATGGCATGTTGCTATCAAAATGTCTGTCAAGCACGATCGTGTCCTTGTACATTATAGAAATTGCACGCCATGTTTCTATTAACGGAATTGGATTGCTACCACGCCACATCATCGAACTACGATACTGTAACAACTTAAAAATGTCTGTCTCGAGATAAGCTCTACAAAAATAGATACCCTATCTGTTTTCGAAGCGGCGGCTTTATTTTTTCAACTATTGAATTCTATCTTTTGAGAAATTATAATGACTGTTACTGAGTTTTATCAAATACACAACAAGATATGACAGAATGATTGCAGAATGGATTTTGAGATATGTATTCAATGTCGTGTAACCACACGGTTACGGCAGTAAAGAAGGCACCCCCTGTCTTCCCGTGGGTGTCGTAAGAGGCGACTAACGGATAACACAGTTCCACTATCACCATAGAACTTTAAAAATCAACCGATGGTGTTATAACCAACCAACTGCTGGCTTTGAAATACACAGGTCGAAGACGAGCAGCAGCGTCTTCGGTGCGACAAAGCTAGCCCTGTGGTCACCAACCCGCCTGCCCAGCGTGGTGACTATGGGCAACACACATGAGTTCACGCCATTTTTGGCGTGAACTTGTGGGGAACTCTGTCCAGCAGTGGACTGCGATAGCCTGAAGTGAGTGATTCAATGTCGTGTAAAGAAAACACACGATAGACATAAAAAAAGCTTATGTTGTATAGCAATCAAACGTGATTTAATTAAATAAATTATAGTTATAAAAACTTCACCACCGGAATTGATTATTATTAATGATTTGATTATTTACATACTGTTAAGAAGAACGGGAAAGAAGAAGGCAGTCAATAGAAACTAAACGCAGTTTTGACAGTCATTTTATGTAATTTTTAAACAATTAAAACCAAACAAGTTTGTTTTTACTGAAAACACATTATTTTATTACTGAATTAAAATATTAAAAGCACACAATGGTAGTCTTTATTTGGCACGAACAAAAAGATCCAGTGAATTTCCACTACTATTTCATGTTAAATATGTCGGAAAATGCAATATCAATAAACAACGTTTTATACCAGACTTATAAATTCTTGTACGCAGACGTTCGGCGTTCTAATGTTTAAAAGAAGCAAGGAAATGGAGCAACTTGTCTCTTATTTTACGATTCAGTGACTTTAAGGACGCATAACGTTGGAAGCATTAATTCTGTCGGAAATATAACATTTTTTAATACGATAAGAATTTCTTATTTTTTCGAAGAATTATATATTTAAACTAGTTGTGACCGTGATTTCGTTCGCGTGGAATTAAAAAAAATATTGTTCAGTTCGCAGTTACAAAATAAATTTCCTAAAATAAAAGTAGCCTAAGTTCCTCCTTATTACATCGGCTATCTGCCAGTGAAAGTCCCGTCAAAATCGGCCCAGCCGTTTAAGAGATTAGCCGGGACAAACAGACAGAGAAATATTGTAAAAAATATTATTTTGGTATATGTACCGTGTATAAATCGATATGCATTTAATAAAAAGCGGTTATTTTATTAATACATATTCTTGTTTATTTATGCCCGAAATCGAGTTATTTAAATAATCTGATCGTATTGAAATTTATGCTTTTAGATTATTTTGTTCAAAAAAGGTCTAAAGGGACGTGATTACATTTTATTAAACTCCTTTGATATTATCCACAAACGATAATAGGATTGTGAATATGGACAATATTTGAATACACAATCGGTCGTTCTTTATTTTCTATATAATGTATAGATCAATAAAATACTTAATATACTTATAATAATGGTATATTTGTGACACTCACTTGATCCTAGCAATAACAGGGTTGTCAGCGACACTTATATCTTCATCTATATTTACTGTATACGTTTTCTCACTGAACTGAGGATAGTTGTCGTTATCATCCAGTATATTTACATGAATTGTTGCGCTGAAAAAAATATTTATTTAAAATATGTCGACAATTATAATTAAGTCGTGGATAATAAAAACAAATTTAAATCATAACAATTCAAAATATGGTAAATATGTAATGTGATTGAATTTATCTTTTTCTTTCTATGTAGTAAAGGAAAAAATAAAAATTAACTGTTAAGTTGCTAGACATGACAATTTAATTTCAAGACTGAAGAAAAAATTCTAAGTTTTGTTTGTAATATGTTACTGTATTTGTAATATTTTACCTGCTAGATAACCTGTCAGATAGCGGACTGGCTTGATCCGTAGCCTTAACAATAACAGTATATCTTGAAACTTTTTCTCTATCAAGCGTCGCTCGAGTTAGTAGAGCACCACTCCTACCGTCTACTCTGAAAACGTCTTGGGCGACCACTTGTTCGCCATCTATTGACTCGTTGATATCTTCTGGTTTAAGACTTTCTGCTTTCACTGAATCGATTGAGTATTCCACCTGAGGGTTTATTAAGGAAAATATACATTTATCAATGATGGGTATTTAATACTATGGCTGTGTACATGGAATTTGTTTTAGTTTATATACTAATGTATATACTTAGATTCATAATGTTAGATAGGTACTTAGGAGATGGTTCTAGATATGAAAATAATTTTGTTTTATAGTTATCCTCAAATTATAATGAAATTATGATGTACTATATAAAATTTTAATTATTATATTTTGTATAAGTGTGTTAAAATCTACAAATAATAAAATGGTAGGAAAGTCAAAACTGTACATTGAATATTTTTTTAAAAGAATACTTGGGGTGTGATCTACAATCGATACCGAAGCCAAAAATATAGTTTTAGAATTTTTGTCTGTTTGTCTGTTTGTCTGTATGTATGTCCGGGATAAACTCAAAAAGTACCACATGGATTTACTTCAAATTTGGCACAAATATTATTAAGAAGTCGGGTCAACATATAGGCTACATATTATCATGCTATCACCTACCGGGAACGAGCAGTGAACCTTTATTTCCTCAACGCATTCTGTAATAACTTGTAATCTAATATAGCGTATTTGAATGTTGTTGTTATTATGTTAATCTTCATGCTATATTACAAGCTAGCTTCACACTATAAAAATCACGCAATATAAGTAACTAAGCCGATAAAAATAATTAAATGAATATAAGTAGACAAGACAATTTTAAAGCAGCGCCATCTATGAGATTTTTCTGTAGATATGAAATGTAAATAATTGTGTTTGCTCGCAAACGAAAAAAAAAACCGACTTCAATTACACCGACAAGTAATACAACGTAGATTGACGAAAAAATAGTCAAGCAACTACGCGTTATCGAAGATTACTCAAAAAGTAGTTATCAGATCTCGATAAAATTTATATGTGACCACATGATAAACATCAGCTTTCGATTAAATTAAAAATTATCAAAATCGGTACACCCAGTAAAAAGTTATTGCAGATTTTCGAGAGTTTCCCGCGATTTCTCTGGGATCCCATCATCAGATCCTGATTTCTTTATCACAGTACCAAACTAGGGATATCCTCTTTCCAACAAAAAAAGAATTATCAAAATCGGTACATCCAGTAGAAAGTTATGCGGTATAATACAACGTAGGTCGACGAAAAAAGCGTCAAGTAAAAACGCATTATTGGATATAACTCGAAAAGTAGTTGTTAGATCTCAAATAAATTTAAATGGGACCAATTGGCACACACCACCTTTCGATTAAAACAAAATTTGTCGAAATCGGCCTACCCGGTCAAAAGTTCTGATGTAACATACATAAAAAAAAAAAAAAAAAATACAGTCGAATTGAGAACCTCCTCCTTTTTTCGAAGTCGGTTAAGAAGAAACGGGTAAATGAATGTTATTGTAAAAGGTATAATCGTAGGTATTTTTGATGCTGTATAGCGTTTACGCAGACGACGACGCGGGCAGCAGCTAGTAAATAAATCATCATCATCATCATTACAGCCTATACAGTCCACTGCTGGACATAGGCCTCCACAAGTTTACGTCAAAAATAACGTGAACTCATGTGTTTTGCCCATAGTCACCACGCTGGGCAGGCGGGTTGGTGACCGCAGTACTGGCTTTGTCGCACCAAAGACGCTGCTGCCCGTCTTCGGCCTGTGTATTTCAAAGCCAGCAGTTGGATGGTTATCCCGCCATCGGTCGGCTTCTTAAGTTCCAAGATGGTTGTGGAACCTTGTTATCCCTTAGTCGCCTCTTACGACACCCACGGGAAGAGAGGGGGTGGCTAAATTCTTTAGTGCCGTAGCCACACAGCACAAAAAAAAATAAATGTCTTTATTAAACAGACTTACACAAAAGTTCACACTATTCGCCATCATTTTACCTTGAAGATTATGAAGAAGTTAATGCGTTACGATGTCTATTATAATATTTTTCTCGCGATGACAGCCAACGACTTTAAAAGAATCTCGGAAAAGTTATAAATTATTCATTCTCCATAATAACCGGGTCATGAATATCCATCGTGGAAGGGCTCTGTTATGTAGAGCTTATGATAATTGTTTCGATATAACAAGTGATGTTGGTTGTCAAACTCGTTTTAATTATGGATGCAGTGCACTAATAATGTCTTACTATCTTGTATTATTAAGTGAAGCTTCCTAGTCTGAATAGTTAATCAATTTAAAATTTTTATTGTGACTTAGTCTTGAAAATACATGTTTGATAGCTGATATTAAATATATATGTACACATGTATTTTTATAGTATGTATATGAATTATTTTCTCGTGTATATAATATAACGATTGTAACTAGCGTTACCTTATTTTTCCTCCCTTTTTTTCTCTTAATATGAATTTTACTAATACTCAAGTTTACACACCTACAAACGTCCGCTCTTGTACGTCCTAAGGTTGGCTGGTAGAGAATGCTTTTAGCATTAAACCAGCCTTTTGTACAATTCTTTAATGTTTTGTGCAATAAAGTAGTAATAAATAAATAAATATATTTTTGATTTGTATAGTTATTTTAACTCCACAATAAGTACACATTATGATCTCATAAATGTAGCATTTCAACGTTTCTTTTACAGAAGAAAAGTATCTTATGTCTGAAGCAGTTGTTATAGTCTTTATCTAATATTGCGAATCAATTTATTAACTATACAACTTCGATATATACCATTTATAAACCAACTTAGAATTAATTTAACTTGACTATTGTAAAGTTACTTCAGGATTGACATTATCAGCTTATTCAGCGTAGTATGTACTGTTATTACTAATATCTTAAATTGTAATATGTATTGTTACCTCAGCATTTTTTCCAATATCCTGGTCTGTAGCCTTCAGTGTTAACACAGTTGTTCCAGGACTAGCGCCTTCTCTGACCGAGGCTTCGTATTGCTGCATTTCAAATATCGGCGCATGATCGTTGCAGTCCAACACGTTTATCTAAGGAAAAAAAATAAATATTACTTACTTAACATTTTTGAATATCATATCAAAAATTGACCGCTCCAGCGGGATTCGAACCCGCGTCTCCGACTGACCGTGTCGGCGCTCTAGCCAATTAAGCTATGGAACGATGTACCCGCTAGAGCGAAATTTTTGATATGATGATTTTTATTTTCGGTTTAAGTGAACCGTGGCGCCGTCTATAGTGAGTTCTTTACAGAGACCCGTAACTATTCAAAGTTTCATATTACAATGAAAATCTTTGACAGGAGACGATACCATGCTATTATTAATACCTACGATTTTATTTTTGTGTTACCCCCACATTAGGAATTCTAAACATTTTTGAATGTCATATCAAAAATTGACCGCTCCAGCGGGATGAACCCGCGTCTCCGACTGACCGTGTTGGCGCTCTAGCCAATTAAGCTATGGAACGATGTACCCGCTAGAGCGAAATTTTTGATATGATGATTTTTATTTTCGGTTTAAGCGAACCGTGGCGCCGTCTATAGTGAGTTCTTTACAGAGACCCGTAACTATTCAAAGTTTCATATTACAATGAAAATCTTTGACAGGAGACGACACCATGCTATTATTAATACCTACGATTTTATTTTTGTGTTACCCCCACATTAGGAATTCTAAACATTTTTGAATATCATATCAAAAATTGACCGCTCCAGCAGGATTCGAACACAAAAATAAAATCGTAGGTATTATTACTTACTTACTTTGATATTAGGGTTAGGTTACACACATTTAGAGGTTTTTCAAAAACAAAAAACAATCATAATCGAAAATTACCTTTTTCAAGTAGGATTCAAAAGTTCTTTTAAATTATCGTTTTATAAATTATTTTTTTTTCTTTAATATATAAAGTTTGTCTTTAATAAATGAATGAATTATTATTTTTTGCATTAAACGGAGTTATTATCGATTCAAACATGATAGTTAGGTATCATTAGTTCATTATTTTACGTTACTTTAACATACCTTCAACTATTGATTTCAACTTAAAATAATTGACAGAAAGTTTGTCATTTTATTTTACATAAAAACGTAGATATTTTTACGTATTTTATTTATAACCGTAACGACCACTTTGTAGCTTGTTATACCAAATCAATCGTCATTTCGAACCGGTAGCTGATTGAACCTTCAAAAGTGCTTTAAAAGTATTATTGAATAATTTAAATTAAAGTTATACGAAACATTTCCTGTACCGACATATTACTTCGAAATACACTATTGGGTAACATTTTCGTTCTATATTCTTGATAATTCGACTTTACATATACAGGAATGTTCGACTCTTTCGGATTCCTATTGCGGGTTCTGTAGGTGTAATAGGTGACCTAGTTGGGTGGACAAAAATTCCTAGTCCTTCTTTAAATTTTACTTTGTATACGTGCTACTACGTAGTTAGGAGTCGAGTATCCCGTATATGTTCCTAGTAATAATTTGCATCTAGTTTTATTACTGTCTAGGTATACAAAATGAAATTATGGGCTTATTGTGTAATTATTTTTAGATGTTGAAATTGTCCTTTATTTCATAACTCAAATATAATTTACAAAACTTTGATACTCAAGTAAATAATATGAATTCTAAATTAATTGGAGAGATAAATTTCCTTAACTGGGATTATAATAATTATAAATTTAAATAATTAAAAGTCAGAGGGTTACTTAATTTCGTATACAGAATCTAAAATCACTTTCTGTTTATTACATTGATTTGTTTATAATAAATTAATTTATAATGAATATAGAGGGGTATTAAGGTATGTAAATGATCGCTTGCATTAGTAATAACATTATTGAAATATTATGATATATCAATTAATTATTTATTAATATAGCTTTGAGGCTAAAACTACGTTTAGGGGAGTGCGAGGAACATCACGTCGGGGTCACCAGTTTGGGGGTGTGAGCGAGGAACAGGGTGTGAAGTCCCTTATCCACCATCGCAAAAGGGAGGATCCTCCGACAAACGAATGTTGTGTCTGGTGCCCCCCCCCCCTCCGACAGTTGCTGTCGGATTTTTGTATATATTTTCAATCGCTCGGATTTTATTCATAATTGTATAAGTTTTCAAAAAAGTTCAGGACGTTCTATATCTTGCATATTGATTTTGTTAATAGTTAAAATTTGAACCATTGTATCAATTTCTCATACTTAGTTATAGGTACAAGAATGAATGACTGTACTTTATGGCTCAGACTTCCAATTGACAGTTTTTTTCTGTGTATGCCTACAAAAACATTGCATATATGTACGAATTATCTTAATTAAGTATTAAAATTTAATGCCCTTTACTTTTCTCAACGTTTTAGGCTTAGATAAGTAAAACATAAGTATGGTTAATTTCAATATTACTACTTACTTAATAAAATAAACGGAGTTTAAAATTGAAAACTTAATACAAAGAAAAAGAACGAATAATGGTACTTGGTACAAACCTGAAGCGTGGTGGTACCACTTCTCGGTGGAAACGTATCATCCTGAGCTACCACTCTAAAGTAATGGACGTCAAGTCTCTCTCGATCCAGGCGGGCCTGCGTGGTCACCACACCGGTTCTAGTGTCGACCGCAAACATGCCAGCAGATCGGGAATCCAGCAAACTCGACATGGAGTACGTAACTGGACTGTTTTCTGGATCACTGAGGAGTTAGGCCACATTAAAAGCATGTATAGCAAAATTTTAGTTTCGAATACATATACAAATTAATATACGAATTAATATACAATACAAATTAATAGAATACAATATTGTTGAATAATAGCAGTAAAATGGGATAGGATTGTAACACTGGTTTATCGTTTTCCTAAATTATGGGTGTTTGACTGCTAGCTACGTTCCTTCAAATAGGGAGTTCTGGAGGTATAATAAAACGCGTTTCGAGAAAAAAAAAACCTAGCCTTTTTTTTAAATTTTACTTTGTCCTAATTATACGAGCTACTCTAGCAAAGTACTTCTGCATAACCGTTCAACGCTATTTTTCTTAGCCTTAAAAACGTCGATAAAGTTAAATGTTAATACTAACTGCCGCATACAACTAAAGAACCACATAGGGAAATGAATTCTATTTCTCATAGAATGTTTCTCATTATAAATTATTATAGGCGTGCTTACGCGCTCACGAAAGGTATCATTCGGAACGAGTCTATCAAGCTTTATTTAAATAAAGTGAAATTTAAAACAGGATAGTAATTGTTTTTACGCAGAACCTGACCAATAACACCTATAGAACCCTGTATTTAAAGGAACGCAGTTGAATAGCTTATATATATGACTGTGAGCATATTTTTGGGTTATAGGTATAAAATAGTTTGATAGTTTACATTTCGTCGTTGAAAATAAGTCAAAATTATCAAATTAAGGAGAGGTAAGATACCGTAAATATTACTCAAATAAACCGTACCGTAATAACCGTAATACTCTTAAACAAATACCTTTATATTAATTGTTACTCTGCACTTTATTTTACAAGTTTATACTGGACAATCGGTCTTTCGATTTTCTAGCCAATGATATCATAGTATTAAAACCTTCAAGGGTTATTTACATGCTGTAAGAGCTTTAACATCGTATTACCACCGGCATAGTTTAAAACCTGCATTGAGAAAACTTTGATAATCAAGACTTTTTACGAACACTAATATGGCGTCGAGGATTCTTTCTAAAATCTTTATAGGGTGAGTAGATTGTTTTTTTTTTGATCTTTTGATATATATTACATTCCTAGGTTAAATTAGTATTATAGGTCAACAAAATCAATCGAAAGACAACAATGCATAATATAAATCTGTTTGAAAGGTACCGTCTAAAAAATCACTTTCGGTTAGTTTTTATTAAAAAACTTAACTATCCAAACTTCAACCGCCACAAGCAACATCCCGTCCTAGTTATTCGTACACCACCGCATCTAATTACATGGGCGGCGGCGCAATAACTCCGCAAAGGGAAATTTAGTCTCACGCAGTTAAAACGAGGAAATTGACTAAATTCTCTCTTTCTACTTCATAAAGGAACTTATTCAATTTAATAATGTTATTATATTTAGCATATCTATTATATTCACACAATTATGATAAGTTTCTTCAATCAAAAAGTTTACACAATAGAGCGTAAACTTATTCGTACATGATTTTATATAAAAACTATAATGGCGTGTAATTTAATTTTGACATTTTTATAATATGTAATTGTGCGTGCAGGGGGTTTTAAAAATTCAGGATTCAGGAAGTTGAGTCTGACGCTTCAACAGTAATTAACATTGCAAATTAAAAACATTGAACATAATTATATTCATAATATCTCGTTGAATTATTACATTTATAAATAATCTACAAAAATAAATAATTAGCAAACAAAATAGCAATAATAAACAAAGTAAAAAGTAATACTTCAAATAAGCAAACATGCCAGACATAGTCTAGCCAGATACTTTGTACTAAGAGATAAGTTTATCTAGCATATTCCAGTGACTTGAGCAAGTCGTAGTAATTGAGGTATTTTAGCTTTATAACCCGTCGGCTATTGTTAGCCGTCACGATTACATTGTTTCCGGACCGCATAAAATAGATGAGATCATAAAAGCTCAACGAGCCAGCTTAGAGTCAATTAAAGCAAAGCAGATGCTTTATCGTCTTGGTGTTACTTCCGTGGCATTCATGAGTCATTGATTAAGATAATTCACTTTATAGAATGAAATGTCATTTGAGAATTAGATGATGTAATAAAAAGTTATGGCCCTTATCATTTATACGTCAATTCGTAAGGGCAAATGAATTTTATGTGAATATTTACCGTTTAAAAGTACATTTACAAACGATACGCCAATGTAGCAAATGGAACAAAGAAATTGAACTTATAATGTTAAAAAATATAATCTTATACTATTAAACGAGCAATTCTTGTATGTATATATATATATATATATATATATATATATATATATATATATATAGAATCTGGATCTCGGAAACGGCTCCAACGATTTTCTTCTATATTTTTTATTATTGTCGCTAAAAAAATATTATTCATATTTATAAATATGTAATTCGTATTTAAATATGATTTTCAAAAAAAAAACACGATTTGTTGGAGCGCCTATCAGTTTTGAGAAGCAATTTCTCTCAATCTTGTAATTGTGTATTTTATATCAATTTTTTATTCATCGTTATTTTTTATTTTTATTTTGTGTTAATTCATTATTAGTAATTATGTTTGCAGGCAAACGAAAATAAATCGACTTCAATTACATCGACAAGTAATACAATGAAAAAATAGTCAAGAAATACGCATTATCAAAGATTACTCCAAAAGTTGTAATCAGATCTCGATGAAATATGACCACATGATAAATATCGGTTTTCGATTAAGTTAAAAATCATCAAAATCGGTACGCCCAGCAAAAAGTTATGCGGATTTTCGAGAGTTTCCCTCGATTTCTCTGGTATCCCATCATCAGATCCCGGTTTCCTTATCATGGTACCCCACCAGGGATATATCTCCTTTCCAACAAAAAAAGAATTATCAAAATCTTTTCATAAACGACGAAATTATCCCGAACATACATTTAAAAATATATATACATATATGTATATACTAGCTGTGCCCGCGGTTTCGCCCGCGTTGAAACCAGTTTGTCACAAAGTTGTCCCGGCAAACTTCCAGTGAAACTCTCATCAAAATCGGCTAAGCCGTTCCGTAAACCTTCCTCTTGAAGCTCTCCATTACTCCCTCCATTGGCGAAACCGCATGAAAATCCGTTCACTAGATTTTGAGGGAATCGATCACAAACACTTTTGGGGGACTTTGTTTTATAATACACTAACTGTCGCCCGTGACTACGTCCGCGTGGTTATGAAGATATGCATTACTATTAAGATGCTTAACGCAAATTATTTTTTTATTTCAGTCACTTGAAATGTTTATCACATTGAGTAACTTTTTAAAAGGCACAATTTGGTATAATCTAATAGTTATTTTTATAAAACCTCTCTATACACCACATTTTTAGTTTTATTTTCAGGCTGGAGTATAAATCTATCTGGCGAACTTATAGCTGCTGTATATATTTCATACAAACTATCAACCCCAATTAAACCCCCTTAACGGTGAAATATTGCAAAATCCGTTCTTAGCGGACATTTTCTAACTATAATCTACCTCCCTGCCAAATTTCATCTTTGTCCATCCTGGATGGATGGACCGACCAGCGGTTTTTGAGATCTCATGATGAGTCAAATCAAATCAAATCAAAAACAGCTTTATTCAAATAGGCTCCAAGAGCACTCTCGAATCGTCATTTCATTAATTTTTGAGTTCTCGTGATGAGTGAGTTAGTGACCTTTCCCTTTTATATTTCGAGATTCGATGCATTATTTGGGCACCTTCTCACCATCTATAGATCATACGTTTTAAATTTCAAGTCTCTTACTTCAAAAACATAAGACTTTCATACAAATTTCCATCCCCCGTTTTTTCCCCTTAGGGGTAGATTTTCGTAAAATCAGATCTTAGCGGATATCTACGCCCCATAAGGAACCTACTTGCCAAATTGCAAGTTTGTGGGTGTTATAGTTTCGAAGATTTTGTGATGAGTGAGTCAACCTACCCTCCCCCGTTTTCACCCGAAAAGGGAGTTGATTTCTAAAGACATATTATTTGAAGATTTCGTGATGATATATATATACTATGACGAAAGAGCAATCAAGAAGAGCAATATATATATATATATATATATATATATATATTGAGTTTCCTCCGGCCGGATTGAGTAACCTCCTCCTTTTTTGAAGTCGGTTAAAAAAGACTTCATCCAAACCGGCAGCGAATCATTTTAACTCTCTCTTCTACTACTAATCCTTCATGATTTACTAAAAATACCGAGCGGAGCTCGGTCACCCAGGTACTGTACCATGAAATTAAATGTCGGTAATAAAGAAAACTTACCGTGCTCTAACTGTTGTGACTATAACTCCTGGCGGTTGTTCTTCAGCGACGGAAGCCACATACAAGGCTTGTTCGAAGTATGGTGATTGATTGCGCAGTTCCCTTTTTACCCTTCTCGCTATATCAGTGTCGTTGAGTTCTTGATGGTGATACACTATCTTTAATCTGTGGTCCGAGTCTACAATATTAGTCCGTTCACAGTCAAAGGTGAAAAGGATAGATACTTTCCACATGGGTTCTTGAATACACACGTCATTGCTCGCCACCAAGTCCCCTTGACTATTTTCGATAACAAAGCGAGGATCACTCACATCCAAAAATTGAACACGACACATTTTTTGCACTGTTCTCGGTAAGAATGCCGTCAGAGAGTTTACAAACTGAGACTTTTTCAAACAGATTCCCTGCCACCGATCCGTAGTTGGTATAGCAAAACTGGCGTAGGTTTCGGAAATCCACTGTTTAGCTTCAGCTATTTTTACATCTATGGCCATATCAAATGGTACTAGAAGAGATCGCTTTTTCCTACTACTATTTCTAAGGAAAACGTCCTCGAACATAGCGCTCGACCACGGATACGCTGTCGACAGCACGTTATATTGACTAGAACCTAATTCATTTTCTTCTAACAATCTCCAGTCTATACTCTCTTGATAGATGACCTCTCTCTTATCCCTGACGTGATCATCTTCATATTGAGCAGCGGCATCATTTTGATCGTAAACTCGATCAAAATCAATATCGTACAAATCAGCATGGCGCCTGCTGCAATCCTCACCTGCGACCAATATTCTGATCGGTAAGCTATAATAGTCGATATCTCGAATGCGTTCAGAGGTTGAATCAACGTAGAATGTGAAAAGATTTGGATAGAGGACGCCGTCACATCTTAGTCTTTTACGCAATGTTACAAGTCCGCTGGTTCTGTTGACTCGGAGAATGTGGTGGACAAAGTTGGCGGTGCGATGAACATCGATGTTGTAAGTGCGTTCGGAGCCAAGTTTGTAGACGGCTGCGTCGAGGACGACATAGCCTGGTGGAGCTGTATCGGGGACGATGATGAGATAGGCGCGCGCGGCTGTTAGCGCCAGCGCGACCAATAGCGCGTGCGCCCACCGCGCCATATTACTCATTCTTCACCTGCAACAGCGCCGCCTCGTCCGCCGTAAGCTCGAGTTAGCCATCTGTGGAAAAAATATTAATAATTAAAATCAAGTTGACATTTTTAGAAATTTATTAATAAAAATTAATCGCTGAAATGTATATACGCACATAACTTCCGAACGACAGCACCAAATGTGATAATTTTTTTTGTCGATTTTTTCACTGTCTTTGTCATATTTGTCAAAAAAATTGGTTGTCTGTAAAGTTGGTTTACGGACGATAGTTTAACGTGACAACGTCATAATAAAACATCTCCTCGGACGCATAGGCCAATCGAGTGGAGGAGAGATAGATGCAGCCGAAGCGTACAATGAGCGTAACGGGACAATGTGTCATCCTTTTTAGTGCATGTTCATCGATTTATTCGACATTGTCACGTCAAAAATCGATATAGTTATGAAAAAAACAGGTGGTACGGAGTTCACCCAGTCATATGATAACATTGATTATAACGTTTAACAGCAGGTTTTCAGACAGAATACTGTCATTTATTTCTACTGATATATTATTTAATATTTTATAATTTACGTATATAAAATGTAAAATTATGGACACCTGTTAACGTGAGGAAACTGAATGATGGAATGTATAGAAAGGATTATTTATGACGTAAAATGAGTGTGTACTTGTTGGACTATAAAATACACATTAATCGTTTGTGATTATTTTCAAACCGTTTATAGTTTGACCTAATAATATATTAAAGATTCGCGTTACAACAATATTTTATAATACTAAATGAAATAGCTTTTAAGGCAGTTCTATACTTGTTGCCATAAATATAAATAATATTCACGAATATTCGAGGTTATTACTAAATTATGCAAGAAAACAGCTATAACAAAATTTACAATGGAATGTTTCATTACAAATATATTTTATTGTTTAAGTTTGAATTCTAATTCTGAACTTTAATTAAACGGGACACGGTAAATTTATCCCGGAGATGCCTTAAAGGTATATCAAAATTCTAGCCTTTGAGTGGGAGGCCTTTGTAATGTTTTTCAATTTGAACTGTAATGGAATGTCTTGTACCTAAATTTAGGCAGCAACCTAAAAGAACAGATAATTATTTAAGGTTTAAAGGAGCGACTAGATAAGTATTTAAAGACATATTTTAGATCGCTGATTTACATAACTATACATGCAGCGATTTACATAATTCTATTTAACCGCTGAACTACGGTCAAATATCAGAGAGCATTCGCATTCAGCCTGTATCATCCCACTGTTGGACATAGACCTCTTTCTCCATGCAGGAGAAGGATTAGAGCTCAATCCACCGCGCTGCTCCACTGCGGGTTCGTGGATATGTACTCATAAGTAACGGTCGCTATCAGGTATTTATGATAACAACTGGAACCGACGGCTTAACGTAATCTCCGAGGTACGGTGGGGAGACCTATAAGGACAGACATCGAAACCGGAAAGTAACATTTGTAAAAATCAAATATCAATCCCGAGCGGAAATTGAACCCGCAAACCGTCGATGTTTGAGACTACTAGCACTACTACACCAGAGCGGCTGTTGATCAGAGAGCATTGTGATACAATTTATTGTAGAAATTATCTCATATAAGACGTAATTAGGGTGTGCAATATTTTTATGTTGTTAATTGCAAATTTCACTCGCGATTACAATTCACATCGACCCAGTCCATTTGGCCGTCCAAACCCCGATCTAGCCGAACCTACTGATTTTCTAAGTTTTCATGCATTTAGAACTAATTTCACGAGGAAAACTAAATAATTCAGGAGAAATCTAGAATGGCAACAAGTTGACAAAGAAAATTTAGTTTTAACCCTTAGATGAGAAAAGAGATGAAGACGAGAATGCCAGAAAGCAGTCCGAGCATTGCATTAGACGCCGCTATAGCAGATCGCATAAATATAATTGTATTTGTTTGCAAACGAAAAATAACCGACTTGAAATACATCGAGAAAACAAGATAAAACAACGTGGGTAGACGGAAAAATTGTCAATTAAAACGCATTATTAGATATAACTCGAAAAGTACTTGTCAGATTTTGATTAAATTTACATTTTAAATTATATTTGCTTGCAAACGAAAAAAAACCGACTTCAATCACATCGACAAGTAATACACCGTAAGTAGACGAAAAAAATTAACAAACGCACTTATCTTCACTATGATTTTCGAGGGTTTCCCTCAATTTTTCTGGGATTCCATCATCAGATCCTGGTTTTCTTATCATGGTACCACACTTGGGATATCTCCTTTTCAACAAAAAAAGAATTATCAAATCGGTTCTCAAACGACGAAGTTATCCCGAACATACATAATATCTAATATATAAAATTCTCGTGTCGCGGTGTTTGTAGTTAAACTCCTCCGAAACGGCTTGACCGATTCTCATGAAATTTTGTGTGCATATTGGGTAGGTCTGAGGATCAAACAACACCTATTTTTCATCCCCCTAAATATTAAGGGTAGTCCACCCCTAAATATTTTTTTTTTAATTTTTAGATAAATTATTTATTTTTTCTTTTTTTTATGATACAACATTAAAAATTACATACAACCATAAATTTTCAACCCTCTACAATCAACCCCTATATTTTATTTGTTAATTATAAACTTTAATTTTTTTGGCAAGATTTTTATTTCATGACTTAGAATAAAAAAAATCATATTACTCTTAATTTTCAACCTTTCTACGATCAACCCCTATTTTTCATCGCAATTTTTATTTATTTTTTAATAATTTTCTTTAAATATGATTTTTTTCTCAATTCAATTTGATCTCCTGCCTTGTCCGGTCGATTACTATGAATCGATCAGTTATCCCCGCTAGATGTCTACCGTTGTCACCTTTCATTCAGCAAACATCACGGAGTAGTGATGAGAATGAAGCCGGTCTCCTATCTTACTCACTATACCGTTTTCGGTTATTTTTATTTTTTTTGGTTTTAAAGTTAAAAAGTCTCCAACTCGCAGATTTTAACTACGCGCCACCTTAAGACAAAGCAAGTTATATTACCATCTTCTTAAAACCAATAATCGGCTTATACAAGCAACAGTTAATCCGGGATCTAAATGTCAGCACCTTTAATATCTTGCAATTATTGGTGTTTGGAGCCGATTGGGGATTTTCGGTAAAATTCGGCTATTTCGACACAAACCGGCTAAGGTCCAAGATAAATGGTAGCAATTAATGGGAGTGCACGGTGGCAATTTCCGCTTACACAGAATTTAGTAGGTGTTAAAGATATTGAGCAAATAGTTATTTTTCTTTTGGTATTCTCCCATTGGAGGCAGTGAAATTTTTTATAGATTTAAATGTTATCCAAATGTACTTATTTTTACTACCTGTACGAAGAAATAATACATTTATTTTATTAGCTCTGAGATGAACATATTTTTGAAACTGTTGTGAACATGTTTAATTGTAAACTTCATCAATAAATATCGATTCAATATAAATTTTATCTAATTCAACTGCTACTGTGATACTTTAAAACCGCAAAAATAGCGAATATAAAAGCTAGGACAGATAACAAATCTATAGAATAAAACGCTTTGTATAGTATCAAATCGAGGGTCACTGGGGGAAGGTTTAAACAATGACAATGGTTTTTGAAGGTTTGAGGATATTTAAAAAATATATATTAGTGTAAATGTTTATCAATAACAAAAAAATTATTAAGCTTTGTGGCTACGGTAGTAAAGACACCCCGTCTCTTCCCGTGGCTGTCGTAAGAGGCGACTAAGGGATAACACAGTTCCACTACCACCTTGGAACTTAAAAAGCCAACCGATGGCGGGATAACCATTCAACTGCTGGCTTTGAAATAAACAGGTCGAAGACGGGCAGCAGTGCCTTTGGTGCGACAAAGCCAGCCCTGCGGTCACCAAACCGCCTGCCCAGCGTGGTGACTATTGGCAAAACACATGAGTTCATGCCATTTTTGGCGCGAACTTGTGGAGGCCTATGTCCAGCAGTGAACTGCGATAGGTTGAAGTGATAATGATAAAATTTTTATCTTACCAGGGGCCGCGTTTGAAGCGATTTTTATTTTTTTAACATAATCGTATGAATTTTTAATTTCAATTTATGACAATCTATCTAAAATCTCAAACTATACATTAGTATAATATATATAATAGTCAAATCCTAATATTTTGAATTAAATATATTGTAATTAAAATAGCAACTTATAATATAATAATAATAATTAGATAAATAACATTAAACTAAAAAACAAACTGTCAAAGTCACATAAATATACTTTTATATATTTTATACGATTTAATTAAAAATAACGTTATAAATTGTTTGAAAAACGTTGTAAAAGTGTTATAAAAAATCCTAAGTTTTGGATTATATATTTGTCTGTGTAAAAAGAGTGCTTTGGAATGTTTGATTTAATCAGAAAAACACCAACAAATTATATTTTTTGACATAACCGAAAATCAACTTTAATAATTAAAAACGAACGCAATATTTATAGAAGAAATCAACCCCAAATGTAAAAGGAAAAGAAAAGCGAATTGAAATAAACAGTGAATGGAGTTTTTCAAATTGGTGTCTGTGAGCTAATGTATTGTGAAAGCTCAAATGCGGTTGCTAAGGCCGCCATCAGTCTCTTCCACTGCGTCCAATTGCAAGACCTTTCTGTGACGCTCCTGGTTATTTAAACAAGCATCCGTCATATTTTAACTTAGACTTATTATTTTTATTTTTAATCGGTGTTTATTTTAAGTTTCTTTATTGTGTTTTTTTTAATTTTTTTTTAAGTTATTCCTTTTTTTTATGAATGTATTTAAATATTTTAAATGCAGTCCGTGACCCAATCTTGTGATGGCACGTCGAACACGACCCATACATGTACTCAGTGCAACAAGAAATTCAAATCATTGAAAGGCCTCAAAATACATACTACAAAAACACACAGGAAATGTAGCCAAAATAGTTCACCTTCAGACATCCATCCCATTATTCCGCGTGCGCCTACTTATGTAGCCTATGATGCAACTCCTTTCCACACATATCTCAGCCATTTGAAAAATAGTATACCCATAGCTAAAAGAATCCCTCGAGGAGCTCGAATAACAGTTGCTAAGCATTTGTCACAATTAATCCAGAAATGTTACATTAGCAATTCTACTCAAGACTGGCAGAACCTATTTTTATTCTCATACAGCACATTACATATAATAAAAACTGATGAACCGAATTTATCGTTGACACAAAAGATTAAAAATAACTGTGCTGTAAGCTCCTCGCCTTCTCCCGCACCTCCAATTAAGCATGATGCCCCTCGCAATCGCAACAAAGTCATCGAAAACAAAATCTGTGACGGAGATCTCAAAGGTGCCGCTCGCCTTTTGTTCTCCAACGACGTGCTATCACCAGATACCCCTGACACCCTTCAGGCCTTACGGACAAAACACCCTCCAGCTCCAGTAAACCCATTTTTTCTAGACCCACCAACAGCAAGGCAAGAATGCCTTCAAATTCAAAACAAAGATGTTACGGGTGCCATTTTATCTTTTAAACCAGGTTCGGCTGCAGGTTTAGATGGAATCTCACCCCAACATTTGAAAGACTTAACATCGCATTCTGTGGGTGATGCAGGTGAGCAACTTGTAAATTCGATCACTAAATTAATAAATTTTATGTATTCCGGTAATGTCAATCCAGAAATTGTTCCCATTCTTTTCGGCGCGAACCTCATCGCCCTCACCAAAAAGGACGGAGGGGTGAGACCGATTGCTGTTGGATCAACACTTCGACGTCTGGCCTCCAAAATTGCTGTTAGACATATTTTACCAAAATTAAATTCGGAATTTGAACCCGTACAGTTAGGCTTCGGTGTAAAAGGAGGCTGTGAGGCAGCCGTCCATGCCTTACGCTCTTTCCTAACTTACGACCGGCCTGACGTGTTGCTCAAAATTGACGTCAAAAATGCTTTCAATTCGGTAAATAGGGATACCCTGCTGACAGAAATAAAACAGTATATACCGGAATTATACAATTATCTTCTTCTCAGTTACGCTGACCCAACAAAATTATTATATCGTTCTAATGAACTGTCCTCGGAAGTAGGTTGTCAACAGGGTGATCCCCTTGGGCCTGCAATTTTTAGTTTAGCTATAAATCCGATAATTAAAAATCTAAATTCAAAATTCAACGTCTGGTATTTGGACGACGGAACCCTAGGAGGTGATGTGAATACTGTGTTTTCGGACCTTTTTTTAATCAAAAATAAATTTGAAGCCATTGGTTTGGAACTTAATTTTAGCAAATGCGAACTTTTTATAAATAACTGCGACTTAAATTTAAATGACGTAAAACAAAAATTTAATATTTTGGCTCCAAATATTAAAATAGTTAACAGTAATTCGCTTTACCTTTTAGGTTCTCCAATTTTTGATGAATGTATTTCTGAATATATTAATAATTCATTCACTAAATTTCAAAATTCAGTTGACCGTCTCCTTGAAATTAGTCCACATTATGCACTTTGCATCTTAAAATATTGTCTTTTCGTCCCTAAATTTACGTACGCGCTCCGTTGCTGTTCCTTTCGGAATCACCCAGATCTTTTAACACAAGTAGACGACTTAATCAAAATTAGCTTAGAATCGATTCTTAATATGCAACTGAACGAGCAATCTTGGACCCAAGCGTCCCTACCTATCCGTTATGGTGGTTTAGGGATTCGCAAAATTTCCAGTGTCGCTTTACCAGCCTTTCTATCTTCTGTCCATAGTTCAGCAAATCTCATAAGTAAAATTTTAAGGGCATCCCCTTCAAACTTTGAGATTGCTGGTTTGGAAGAAGCTAGAAACGCTTTCTTAATTGCATGCCCAGGTCAAAATTTTCCAGTTTCTCCAAATTCACAGAGGAGCTGGGACGACATAAACTGCAAATTGACTTATGAAAATCTTTTAAGCTGTAGTACAGGCTCGGCGCGTGCTAGGCTTTTGGCCGTGGGTACGCATGAGGCCGGCTACTGGCTTCACGCGTACCCTTCGACAAATACAGGAACATTTCTTGAGCCTGACACGCTCCGAATCGCAACCTGTCTACGGCTTGGGGTTCCGGTCTGCGCTCCTCATAAATGTCCCTGTGGCAGTGATGTCGATAAGCTAGGACATCACGGTCTGTCATGCCTAAAAAGTGCAGGCCGCTTCTCGAGACATGCCGCACTTAACGATATCATACGCCGGTCCCTTGCCACCGTCAACGTGCCAAGTCTACTTGAGCCGACTGGTATTGCAAGAGACGATGGCAAGAGACCGGACGGTATGAGTTTGATTCCATGGAAGATGGGCCGGGTGCTGGTATGGGATGCAACCTGTTCAGACACGCTGGCCCCTTCCCATCTACATGGAACCAACAACAGAGCTGGTGCGGCTTGTGAAGCGGCGGAAAAAACAAAAGCAGACAAATACAGGGGTCTAGGCTCCGAATATGATTTTGTCCCATTCGGTGTCGAGACCCTTGGTCCGTGGGGTCCTAGTGCTATAACCCTTTTTAAGGAAATATCTAAAAGGTTATTCGACGTCACAGGAGACCGAAGAGCTGGCAGCTACTTCGGACAAAGAATTAGTCTAGCTATTCAAAGGGGGAACGCTGCCAGTATCTTCGGAACCTTGCCTAAAGGAACTCCTTTTAATAATATTTTTTAATTATTATATTATGTATATAAATATATATATATACTTAAGGTTTTTTAGTTTAATGTTATTTATCTAATTATTATTATTATATTATAAGTTGCTATTTTAATTACAATATATTTAATTCATATATATAATATATATAATATACAATTTATAGTGTGAGTAGTATATACGCTTATATTTTAAGCGTATACAGTGCGCGATAATCTGTACGACGTGGTTTTATAGTATTGTTTTGGTATATACAGGAAAAAAATATGTGCCAGAATAATAGCTCTTAAAATAAAGAAAAATTTGAAAATAAAATATACTCTCTTACCTCAACTGGTAAATTACAATATTTCTATTCACAGATTGCAAACAAAAGGATATGACAGATAAAGTGAAGTTTCACGTTAAAAAAGAAAAATATATCACTAATTTTGACCTATTGGATACCGTTACAAAACAGAGAGATTTATCATCAACTGCTGAAATAGACCCTTACTTTATATATTTGTTATTTGGCAACTAGTCACCCGTCGAATTTGACCAGGGCGTCTCAAACGTCGCCGTATAAATAAAAGTATTGATAGGGCCACAGAAAGCTTAAAAACTTATTTGTTTGTTACTGTATAGTTTAGATCTTAATTTGTAGATATTTTTAGTCGATACGCTTATAATCGTACTCTGCTATATGTCGTAATGATATTTTTAACTAGCTGTGCGCACGTATTCGTCCGCGTGAAAGTTAACAAAAAAGTTATTGTTCAGTTCATAGAGTTATAAAATAAAATCTAAAATAAAAGTAGCCTAAGTTACTCCTTACTATATCAGCTATCTGCCAGTGTCAGTGTCCGTCAAAATCGGTCCAGCCGTGTCAGATATTAGCCGGAAAAAAATAGACAGACAGACAGACAAAAATTGTAAAAAAATGTTATTTTGGTATTCTTTGACGGTTCGCAGGAAAGTGCAGTTATTTTGGTATATGTATCCATATGTATTTAGTAAAAAGCGGTTATTTTAATATTACAAACAGACACTCCAATTTTATTTATTTGTATAGATATCATTTAGTCTTAAACAAATGAAATTCATAGTCACCCTAACGCTAATGGTGCTATCTATTAAACGTGTTCGGAATTGCCGATTCGATAGCTATCCCCGCCTTTACTCGGTCATTTGATACGTATTTATTCGGTTAGAGAGTGTACATTTATCGACGAAATATCTCCTTATCTAAATAAATTCTAACGTCGAATTATGTTATAAAACATTATGTGAAGCGAAACAGACTATAAATATCCTACTGTTAGGGAAATGTATTTCTCCTATTAAAGAGATATCTGGCAAGCTAAATATCGTTAATAATCGTTTTCTGCACATTAACCGACTGTGATATATCCAGCGTAAAACAATTATAAATTACTAGCTGACCCGGCAATCGTTGTCTTGCCGCTAAACGCTATTAAAAATAGGGGTTGATGGTAGAGGGTTGAAAATTTAGGGTTGTATGTATTTTTTAATGTTGTATCATAAAAAAATAGAAATTAAAAATTTTGTCTAAAAAATAAAAAAAAAAATTAGGGGTGGACTACCCCTAACATTTAGGGGGATGAAAAATAGATGTTGGCCGATTCTCATAGATACCGGATAAGCACAAAAAATTTCATCAAAATCGGTCAAGCCGTTTCGGAGGAGTATGGCAATGAAAACTGTGACACGAGAATTTTATATATTAGATAGGCTTAAAAACCGGGTTTTATATTCGTATTAGTACAGATTTCAAAGTAAAACTTGTTTACGCACGCTTGACTTGGGGAGTAAGTTGGTGAATGCGTGACGAGAGTATTACGAAAAGTGTGTGAAAGGGAAATGTAAGTTAGACGGAGCTAAAGAAGTTTTAATTCAGTCCTTTGGTCTAAAGCACACTAATTTTTTTTTACAAGACGCATATTCCGAACAAAGTTTTCGTGTTTCATTATTACGTATCTACTTCCATCCGAATATTTAATTTAAAAAGCCGAGGACATAATAGGAAGGTAATGTCTACCGCGACATTAGAAATTTAAAGTAACTTAATATTTTGATTATTTTGACTAAGTTAAAGCTGCACATAACACTGGTAACATTACCTAAGTTTGTAACGTACCCAATGTTAAGATATAAATTTTTATTTTATTGTTTGATTTTTTTTTGCTACCTTAACTTTCTTTTATTATTGTCGAGTTTTTTTTTAAATTTATTTGTATTATTATTTTTGTAAATGACATTATTTTGACTTTCGTTAAGTGTATATATCACCTTATGACGAAATAAATGTTTTCATTTCATTTCAATATACAACCTAATAATTTAAGAAGTAAAAATTGTATAATAATTGATTTTATTCTCAATAATCCAAATAATATAGATTTAATTAATTATTAATTTAAAATTAGTTGTTATTAGACATAAACTTGTATAAACATACATTCAATACTTAGTTGATGGAGCCGTGTATTTGTTTATAATAAATATCTACGGTTATAATTTACCTTTTAATTATATTTTAGAATAATGTTTTATCCTCGCGACGTAGTTGCTGCCATCTGTAAAGAAAGAAAAGATAAATCAGATAAGTATAAAGAACATGATCAATTTTACTGTACTTCCTATTTACATATCTTTACCTAATTTTTTATATTTTTGTCAATTAACTATGGCTTTAGAATTTCTAAGTGATCGTGATACAGCCTGTAACATACCACTGCTGGGCAAAGGCCTTTTCTCTATATAGGAACCGATCAATGGAAAATTATTCTAGCTGGAGAATGTGTAAAATTAGCTAACTAATTGTGATTCTAGTACTGTACAAGGGAAACTTATAACAATCCACTTTCTTATTAACAAAAAGAATTGGAGTTTAATCTGCTACGCTTTTTACAGCGGACAGATAAATGATATAAGTACTCTTCAAAACTTATCCTAGCAATCTTTGTTACGATAAAGTTATGGCAACGCACAAGTTGAACTGATAAACAAATAGTTTATCTACTAGTCCATTTTAGCCGTCTACAGCACAAACTATAATATTTCAAAATTACCAATAAATATTGCAGTATAAAATGAATTATAAAAATTAAATTTACTTAATTTATAGTAAAAAAATTGTTCTAACTCTAATTGACGTTAAACAATCGAAAGTCATTTTTAATATAAAACGCTGGCGAGAGATTGTTTTCTTCTCTTTTTGGCATAATTATTTTTTTGTATAAGGAACATAATCTCTAATTAATAATTATTAGTTTCATTATCTGCATGCATAAATAACCTTTTGTTAATATGCATGTTTGTTAAGCATTTAGCGAGATGATTGATACAAAGTATGAAAATGAAATTCAGCTACGTAACGTTACGTTGGAACTTGATATTCAAAACAAAAGGCAGGTATTTGACAATAATTAATGGTGTGTTTCGTAAAATAGCGCGTTAACAAGCAGTAGGGGTTAATTATAAACATTATTTATGAAAGTAGTGAATTGCTGTGCCTTTTTTATATACATTATGATACTAAATATATGGTCTTTTGTACCTACTTTAAAAAGTTCTGATTGTATTTTAAAATGTCGTTTTATTAATTCATAATTTATTTTTTACAAAATTGGACGTAGTTACATAATAAGTAACGATAGCGTAAGATTTGTTCAATATGAAATCAGATAAATTGTACTCGTAATTGCATTCTTTTTTTTTTTTAAACGGTTTTATTTAGCTCACCCCGTTTGTTTTATTTTTTATTTATTATTTATTCTTGGGTCAAATTTAGTAATTCAAATTTCACCCTCTTCCTGTCAACCGATTAATCTGAAATTTTGTATACACTTTGGATTTTGGTGACAATACAATTATGTTTATTCATTATCATTATAAATTCAAGATGGCCGCCGTTACAAAATGGCGGATAATTTATGTTTTATTAATCCCATCAATATGGGTATCAAATGAAAGGGCTCAACAAGCAGAATACAATATACTATAAAAAATTGAAATCCAAGATGGCGGCCGCTACAAAATGGCGGATAACGTAGGTTTTATCAATCCCATCAATATGGGTATCAAATGAAAGGGCTCAACAAGCAGAATACAATATACTATAAAAAATTGAAATACAAGATGGCGGCCGCTACAAAATGGCGGATAACGTAGGTTTTATCGATCCCATCAATATGGGTATCAAATGAAAGTGCTCAACCAGTATAATCAATGTACTATATAAAATTAAAATCCAAGATGGCGGCCTCTACAAAATGGCGGATAACTTAGGTTTTATCAATCCCATCAACATGGGTATCAAATGAAAGGTCTCAACAAGTAGAATACAATTTACTATGCAAAATTGAAATCTAAGCTGGCCGCCGCTACCAAATGTCTGATAACAATTTTTTATCAATCCCACCAATATGGGTATCAAATAAAAGGGCTTGACAAGAAGAATACAGTGCACTATACAACCTCAATATTTAAGATGGGCCTTGCAATAATGAAGCACTAAATGAATTAAACAGAATGCGAAATAAAAACTAAAAACTAGAAAATAAAAATAGGTAAAAAAACTTTTTAAGTTAA